>NC_044550.1:42348784-42991909 GCF_007565055.1 Rhinopithecus roxellana | reverse complement strand
ATACAACTCACATTCATTTATTTCACCCTCTTTTTTACCTCCCTGTTTTATGTTCTCTGAACTTACAGGGACTAGTTCATATTCTTTAAAAATTTCTTTTTTCCTCCACATTGCCCTCTTCAAATGTTTTTCTCCTTAAATGTTAGGATATACATTGAAACAGATTTTACAAACGCAGATAAACTACAATATTAAACCATTAATATATTAGTATTCAGTACTTGGGTGACAAGACTGAATTAAGTTAGAAAAAAATGGGTTAGAAAAGTTAAACTTAAGACAGGACTGCCATTGATACACATCTGGTGGAAACGAGTATGGTGACAATGATCTTAGAGGAAAATGTTATACACCTATGTACTCATGAAACTGAAAGCTGCATAAAGAAGCAATTTTAAATCCATGTTTACTTATCTTCCTAAGTATAAATGATAGACTAGTAACAAAGTATGTTAGAGTTTCTCCACTAGATTTCTGATAAGATACATGAGAAGTAGAATCCCTTCTAAATGGTACTTATCGTATAGTGTGACTATTTTCCCTAACCCACTGACCACCCTTACTATTACAGGGAAGACACACAGATATTTCCTGCTTTGCACTATCGACTCTTGGGTGCTGCTGCAATGCCAGCTTCCTCATAGTGCCACAACACTTCAGCTAGCCCCACTTATACCTTTTCATGGTACTCCATTCTTTAATGTGCTGAAGTTGCGTTTGGTTCATTGAGGTCAAAAGCTAATGCTTATTTATTTTTTATGTTTCATAAAGCTTATTTTTACCCTTCACCCCAATTTTAGAAAATTTTTGGTTAAAAAGCACTATTGTAGATTTACTGATTCCTTTTTTTCCACATGAGTTCAGGAGGTAGATTGGTGAAGAATTTAAGTGACAGACACCACTTTGTGGTTTGCAATAAAGTTATTTCTTCTCTCCAAACATGATACTCTCTTATGCGGTCAAGTTTGGTATCCTTGAATTTATCTTAACTGAAAAACAATTGTATAGCACTTAATGTGTGCACGTGCTATTGTAAATACTCTCTCAACATGAACTCATTTAATTCGCACTACAATAACAGTCAGGTACTGTTATTAGCTTCATGTCACAAATGAGGAAACTGTGGTACACAGAGGTTAAGCAACTTGCTCGAGGTCACACAACTAATAAAAGAAAGACTTAGACTTCAAACCCAGGTATTGTGTGCCCTCAGCTGCTTCACTGAAGCAGGCTGCCTCTTTCTTCACAAAAAAATACTTCAGTACCTCAATAAATGAACATGCAGTAAGTCTGATTTACCAGTTCACCATACATTCCAGGTTAGTCTGAAACTGCAGCCCACAACATAGACATCGTGCACGTGAATAGGCTTCAGTCATAAGAAATTGACTACGTATGTTCATCAGTCCTTTATCATTTTATTTCAAAGCTGAGGCAATTGCACAAATGCACATGCATTATCTTTCCTTCTGTTTCTAAACATTCATCTTCTTAAAATAGCTTTGCACTTGTAATCATGTGATTTTGTTTTTGTACAATGTTAGGCAAGTAGCAAGAAAACCATTTAAGAGCCTGTATTTTGCTGCCAGACTGTATTGGTGTGAATCCTGATTGTCACATAATATGTGACCTTAGGCAAGTTGCATACTCTCTTTGTTGCTCAGTTTTCTCATATAGAAAATACAGATTACAATACAACTTACATTATAGGGTTGAAATGAGAATTAAATTAGCAACGTATGTAAAGCATGCACACAGTGCTTAGCATGTGGTAAGCATTATGTCATTGTATAGGTTATATACAATTTGCAAAGTATGCTACCATTCATATATACTTCAGTTTGGCCTTTTTTCATTATTGCACAATTATTAATATATTTTTACAAATCTAGAGGTGCCCAGAGTTTGATTCTTAAGCCTCATTAGTATACTCAAAGAAAAATTACACATTAAGCCCATTTACCCATACATTATTGAGAAGTGGCAAGCTGGAAACTAAAAAATTAAAAACTTAAATGTAGCACAAATTTATTTAATTTGGTTATAGCCCTGACTCTGTGTAATTCCTGCAAGTCTTTAGTCTTCCTTCTAATTATATGAGAAACACATCCATTAAATTGCGATGGTAAAATACCAATGATAAATTGGAAATTTGTATAGATTTCTTAAGCTTTTGTCAAGTACACACATAAATTAAGAATCAAAGAAATTTCAATATCCCAAACAAACATATCATGGCTCATATTTCTAAATATTTTAGCCACTTATTGTGTAATAGTTTGACTTTTGAAATGACAGACAAAATAATTTATATGTGTATATTATTTTACCTAGCATATGTAGATATAGAGAATGTTTAGTTTCTTATGGAGATCTTATTATGGAATGGTATTTTAAAACTCTGATAGAGTAATAGGATTTGATCACATGTGATTACAAATATTCTCACAAATTGAGGTCAAATGTAAGATGATTAGTCAAGTTACATCTAATATTGTTATAATCTTGTGCTATTCAGAAATGTCAACTGAGTAGTGACTTAGAAAAAAAAAATGACACTCCATTTTCTTATCTTTCTTTTAAATGTCATACTGAAGAGCAAAATACATGTGGGCCAGAGGATATTTTGAGTTGTTTTTGAACTAAGGTTTTTATATATTGAAGTCAATATATACTTTGGTCTAATTTATATAACATAACACCTTATTTCAATGAAACATAGAATACTAACACATTGAAACACAGCATAAAAAGGGAAAGTTCTAGAGAGGGGGCAGTGAAAGAGGAAGTTTAACCCTTCAGTGCTTCTTCATGGGTCATTGAAGTTGTGATGTCAATTTTTCAATGTATACTCAACTGGGATAGACTGCTAGATAAAAAATTATGCTTTCATAAGTCCTCTATTACTTGTTTCTTTGTTTGTTTTCATGTTATTCCACACTTTTGGATTTGGAACTCAGATTCAGATCAGATTCAGGCTTTATTAACTCCTGACATACATTTACCAAATTTCTACTGGGCAATGGAACTTCCTCATATTTGTGTATATTTATTGAAATTGTAATATATGACTGTGCCAGGTTATGAGAAAATATGTACCATAGAAATGTTTACTGATCACCTAGAAAAATATACAAATAACTTCACAGTCTCAGTCAATATGGTGAGTTCTTGTCAGAAATATCTACAAGATTGACTGAAGCTTGTGGAGAGGTGCCCAATTCAGAGGGCAACACTTAGAAAAGGAATTTGGAGAAGAGACAATCAATCTGAAGTTTGAAGTATTCACTAGAGTTAGTTGAGTGTCAAAAGAGTGCAGTAGTGACAAATACATGTTTTGGAAGACGTGAATCTCAGTTTCATCAATAACAGGTTGTGACCTCATTAGGGACATCATGCAGAGTTGTTCAGGGTGATCTTCATACCAATGTTTCTGGCTAAAATTGCTATTCAACGTGAAAGCCAGTCAGAGGTCTGCTTGCCCACCCACAGACCACAGTAATTTCTGTGCCTGCTAAGGGCAGATATATTTTTCTAAACCACAGGCACAATGCAGTCCTGGACCTTAAATTAGTTACTTAACATCGCTAGCCTTCAGATACCTAAAGTGGAGATTATAATAGTAGCTACTTCATAGTGTTGTGAGAATTACATGAAATAATTCTCATAATTTATTTTGATGTTCTTAAATAAGCTCAGGAAATTTTTTGTCATCATGAGAAAAGATGAAGTGGGGGACATAAACATAGATAAGAACGATTACCAACACCAATATCTTTCCAAGTAGAAGTCTCACAATATGAAATAAAACAAGATTCTGAGATACTAAATAATATCAAACAAAACCTATATCTGACATCTTGAATTTAGAGTAAGTTACTTCCCACTAAATGAAACGCTTTAATTTTTATGTTTTTTTAAATTTCTATTCACATTATATTTCTTCTTTTCACTTTCTTTTTCTTCTCCTTTTCCCTTTACATTCAGTGTATAAAGAGATCTGCTGTTCTTGTCCATAAATATTGCTTGTAGCAACTAAAGAGCTTCAAATCCACAAAACATCCACATGGTTACCCATTGAATTTATTTTTCATATAAATGGCTTTGACTCTGCTAACAGATAAATAAATTAACTGTCATTTTAATTTTCAGCAAAATTTAGAGAGAACTGATGTTTCAAATATCATACACTTTGCCCCTGCTGATTCTGTTTCTTCCTTCTGAACTACTCAGACCATTACCAGTGCCAAGGAAATGACTCCTTTTGATTACAAAATAAATGAAAATTGAAGATCTGTCAAAATGTATCCAGTAGAATTGCACAAAGCAAAATAATTCTTCAACTCTGTGATGAAAGGATGAGCTCCCTCTGTGATCATCACTTCCTAGGACTGAAGAATTCATGGTTGTGTGGTTTGAAATTAAACTGAGTTCAACAGTGTGAAATATTTTTTTTTTTTCCTTTCTGGTTATCTCCTTGAAAACAAACAGACAAACAAGCAAAACCAAAACCTGAGAATCCCGTACCAGTAGGATATTTGGATTACTATGCAGCAAAATTCACTATTGAGCTATTAAATGAATGACAGTGATTTTTAAAAATTTTCTTATATCATTATGTTATTCAGATATCCATAAAATTAAAGCAGATAAATTATGTTAATTTTAACCTATATATTTTGATCTTTAATTATTTGTTATTAAACTCATGTTGCTACAAGTATTTGAAAAATTCCTAACTGTATAGTTAGAGATTATGATGTATGGCAATTATGGCTAGCTTATGTAGAATATAAACTAAAAGTACCAGAGAACATGGACACATAGCAAATCAAAGAATAGGTTAGGAAACTTTCAGAAATTTATTAATTTTAAGATTGAAAATCAGGTATTATTCATAAAAAGCTCACCATATCATAGATGAGAAATTACATGTATCTGATTCAAATTTCTGCAATAGAAAATGTATATTAGCATAAAACATAATAAATAATTACATCACAAAAATTCTTGCTAGAGAACTAGCTAAATACAAGGTTTCTATGTTAAAATGTCAAACGTAAACAGAAAATTTCAAATCTGATGCATTATTTTGAAAACACTATAACTTGGAAGTGAATATTAATTTCTTGGAAAATTATATGAAAAACTTTTTTTGTTCACTAAAAATAATTTGAAGAAAATAAAGTGATGGGGAATCACTTTTTTACTTTTTTTTTTTTTTTTTTTTTTTTTTGAGTTGGAATATCTCACTCTTGTCACCCAGGCTGGAGTGTAGTGGCACCATCTTGGCTCATTGCAACCTTCACCTCCAGGGTTCAAGCAATTTTCTGGCCTCAGCCTCCATAATAGCAGGGATTACAGGTTCACACCACCACGTCCACTTAATTTTTGTATTTTTAGTAGAGACAGGATTTCAATATGTTGGTCAGGCTGGTCTCGAACTCCCGACATTAGGTGACCGCCTGCCTCAGCCTACCAAAGTGCTGGGATTACAGGCATGAGCCACCACACCCGACTGAGAATCACATTTTAAGATATTTCATTTATTGTATATGTTCTTTGACACAAAAATGAAAATCAATTTTATGAACAAGGTAATTTGGAGAGCTATTCAGAAACAGAGGAAAAAGTAAAGGAGAAAGCATCCCAAGTTATTTGTCCATTAATTTATATCTTTAAAAGTAGACAAATCTAAATAGAAGTAGTACAATAATGAAGAGTAAATGTTCCCAGTTGTCGTGAATCACAATGCCTCTTGTAATATTTCACTAATGTATAATGAGGAAACAGGCGATACAATAACAATATGTTGTAAATAACCAAAATGCATGAAGTACTATCATAATTAAAGAATGTTTCTTGGATCTCATAAACATCAAAGAGATATTTGACACCACCTTACACATGGTTATAAAGCAGTGGTCGTCAATGTTTTTGGCACCAGGGATCGATTTCTGGTTGTATGAAAGACAATTGTTCCAGGGCAGTGGGGATCCCTGTTACAAAGAATACATTTTCAAAAACCAAAAGCAACTGCACACAAAAATCTGTGGTTGATTTCATAGAAAGCGTAGTTTTGCCCATGATAATGACAAAGAGAAAAAGGACTTCTAGTAATGACAGCAGAGTGATGTGTTTGCATTAACTACTTTCAGATTCTAACTATGAACATTACGTAAACTTTTTTGAAATATTATTTCATTTACAGTGTACAAAAAAAGCAAAGCAAAGCTATGAAGGGGCTAATCTCAAAAACTACAACTGAAAGGAATAAAATAATTGTGATACTGTTTCTTCCTTTTGAAAATTTATTGAAAATTGTAGAGTCACATTGGTCTAATAATAGTAAGTGATTAGGAGAAGATGCTATGTAAAAATTTAGGAATTATTCTTATTCCTAGTATTATGTGGTTTAGTATCCTTTAATTTTTCACCTACTTTGATATATACAATTGTACATTTTATGATGCAATCCACATTAAGTATTTTTGGAAGTAATTTCCCAAATATGTAAATATGTAAAAAGTATTCTGGGTATCTCAAAAGAAGTAATGAAGTGGGTCCACTCCCATCAAAAGGAAGTAGAAGTCATGTACAACATTGTTATTCTTGTCAGTAGTAGGAATACTCATCATAGTTTATTAAAATTACAATTTTCCTGGCCTTGCAATGGTCAGGTAAATAAATCCTTATCACTGCTTAACTGAAATAGCTCTTTAACTGAATTAATCACTCTTCTCTTCCCTGAGTCACTCCCATCTTACACCATCAATAATGGTTTCCTCTCCTATATAGCACAACTCCATTCTTTTAAAACTGTTATTTTTTTTTTTTTTTTTTTTTTGAGACGGAGTCTCGCTCTGTCGCCCAGGCTGGAGTGCAGTGGCCGGATCTCAGCTCACTGCAAGCTCCGCCTCCCGGGTTCACGCCATTCTCCTGCCTCAGCCTCCCGAGTAGCTGGGACTACAGGCGCCCGCCAGGTCGCCCGGCTAGCTTTTTGTATTTTTAGTAGAGACGGGGTTTCACCATGTTAGCCAGAATGGTCTTGATCTCCTGACCTCGTGATCCGCCCGTCTCGGCCTCCCAAAGTGCTGGGATTACAGGCTTGAGCCACCGCGCCCAGCTAAAACTGTTATTTTAATCACTTACTTGATTATTTGTTATCCACTCATTTCAATTACTCTATCTAATATATCATCTTTGGGCACTTCTATTTTTATGTAGATTGGTTCTTATCTCAATTTAACAAAGAACTATTCGTATACTTAGTGCCTTATGCCTTGATTATTTCTTTCTAAAATGACTGTTTTCTTCTCCTTTCAAACTTTTAATGTCTTAGGTTAGAGTCCTCCCACGGTTGCCCAGTGTGTATATACACTGCTACAAAATTAATTTTTAAAACAAAAGGTATGCTTTCTATTTGTAAACTTTTGATGTTTCAGTTTTATCCACTGTAAAATGACTGACACTTTCAGCTCTCTTGTAACAGTTTCCAAAATCTGACCTGACTCTAAGAAGACAATCATAACTTCTGCTTTTCCCAAGGCAAATCTACTTCTTCAGCCTAACCACTCTCCACTCTCCTCATCTTTCTTATTCTTCATCACTCCTAACAACTACAAGAAAAAGGGATATGCTCTCTAGGTTTGAGCTGCCTGTCTTTTTCTGCTATCCATATTAAAGCAATATATTTTATCAAAGACAAACTCAATTCCCACTTTCTCTAGCATCCTTTGTCAAACTACATCAGTAACATCTGTGATACTGTATCATGTATTTTCTCTATTATATATTTGATGACTAAAATACATGTCCATATATTTTTCCACTTAATTATCAGTGCCTCACCTCTTTACCTTGGTGGAAGCTCCTCCAAGGAATTCATGGAGGTAACCATTTCTTACATTTACATGTTCCCTCAGTGATTAGTAAAATGCTTTATGTGTAGATAATGTCTAATTAATATTTGCATGAGCACAGTGCTTAAATATTTCCAGCTTATTAACCAGAAACGTTTGACAATACCAATTTATTTTTTCAATAAACCTTTATTTGTACTAATTTGCAATGGACAGCCAAATGAATCTTTGGGATGACTTTTTTTGCTGTCGAAATTATCAAAATGAAGAGCCACAGAAAGAGGTCTTCCAAATGTGCTTTCAGAAAAAATATAATACCGTATGGTTGTAACAACAACACAATCCAATTCCAGACAATTTTGTGTGCCTAACAGATTGGCGTTTTATCGAAAATATGTTGGTTAGCTAATGAATTCATTTGAGTGTGATTAACTTCTGGATTGCAGCAAACCTGTTTATGTATAAAATTATGGTTTGGAATGATCACTTGTTGGCTTGTGAATCAAATAATTTGGTTTGTATATAGAAAATCCAATGTGCATATGGTATGAATACCACTTGTAAAAATATAACTCATAGGAAATGGATAGTGTGAATTTGTGGTGACTTTGTAAATTGGCTGACAACTTGTTTTGTGACATATGTCCAGAGGGAATGCTTTATGTATCTCACAAAAGAGAGTTTTAAATTTTAAGTTTTATTCTTTTTATAGATTATCATCAAAGAGATATGAAATTATCTCCTTTGGATTCTTCTCTCAAAACTTCACCTTAATCATTTCATATAATTATAATAAAGCCTTTTGATTTTAAGAAATTAATCCATGTTTTTACATGTAGCATTTTGTAATAGCTGCATAATATGAATTTTAAAAAGCTGCTGTAAAATAGACAAATCTTCAGTGCACTGATAGGAATTTTAAAAAGTTGTAAAATAGACAAACATTCAGTGCACTGATATCTGTGTAACATTGGCTAAGAGAAAGAGGAAGCCTTTGAACTATATGTTTACTAAGCCATTTTTTTAAGCTGCCATTTCTTTTAGTTTCATCTACCAATTACCATTTTCATCAGTTAATTGGAAACTATTTAAAGTTTTTTATTTCTAAGAAGATGGAAGAAGAGCAATCTGAAGGAATTCAGAGAGAAAATGCCTAGAAATGTTTGACTTGATGTTATGCTATTAAGGTAATTATAAATCGATGATATAGCATACGAATTGAATTTTCTAATGCAGGAATCATATTTCACCATAAAATTAAATGTGTTGCCCACCAATAGCTATATGCCTTAAACATAATCTACACTGGTGGCTTATTCTTTTTCATTAGTGTTGACAGTACAGTGATTCTCTCATAGTTTCATGATGCAGTATATTTTTATAATAAAGGTATGGCAAAGAGAAAGTCCTATTTTAATATAAAAGAATAAAATGGATTTTAGTTTTGTGTTTTTACCTTCCTTAGTTAAAATCTGACAACTAACAAAACTCAGGAAGAGCCAGAGGTAATTAATTAAACAGTTATTGAGATGGTAACGGACCTTGAGGACAGTTGTCCAGGACAGGAGATTAACACTGAGAAGGCTGCACCAGTGTCCAGGAGGAAGTCAATTTCCTGGCCCTCAATGGTTAAGCATACCTGGGTCTTAGTGAGGATGATGACATGAGCTGGCGCTTGCCCCGGGCACCCTCAGTCCTGTTGTTGGATCATCTGCTTGGGGGCTTCTGACCCAGAGAATCTTCGTCCTCTGGGGCAGTGCAGCTTCCAGTGATTGCCTTGGCATAGTGGACATGGACGAGGGTGCAGCTTGTTTCTCATTGGACAGTCTTTTTTAAAGTGTCCTAATAAGCCACACTGATAACAAAGCCTACTGGGTGACTGGCCTGCTCCATTTTCTGTCCTCCCTGAACCACCAAGGTTTGTTGGTCTGAGGGCCATGACTAAGGCTGTGGCCTTTCTCTGATCTCACTTTTCCTTTTGGGCCTTTTCCTCTTGGTCCCTATTATAGAACACCGAGGTTGCCAGGTTTAATAATGCCTCCAAATTTTGTTCAGAGCCCAGGGCTTGCTTTTGGAGCTTTCCCCAATATCTGTGGCTGATTGGGTAATAAACTTATCTTTTAGAATCAATTGACCTTCAAGTGATTCATTGACAGAGGAGTATATTTTCTTAAGGTCTCCCATAGCCATTCGAGGAAGGCAGAAGGATTTTCTTCCTTTACATGAGTTATGGTGGACATCATTGAATAATTTGTGGGCTTTTTCCTAATTCTCCTTAGTCCTTCTAGAACACAGGTCAACAGATGTTTACGACTCCAGTCCCCATGATCTAAGTCAAGATCCCAGTGGGGATCCATGCTGGGCATGGCTTGCTGACCTGTAGAGAATTTGTCCCTTTCTTCGGCTGTCATTCTATTATTTACTTGACTAAGATACCAGGTATCTCCAAACTCTCGGGCTGTAGCCAAAACCGCATTATTTTCATTAAAAGCCAGTGTTTGATCTAACAGTAGCATGACATCTCTCCAAGTGAGGTCAAAGGTTTGCCCTAGACCCTGTAGGACGTCTATGTACCTATCAGGATCATCTGAAAACATCCCCAGGTCTGCCTTGACCTGATTTAAATCAGAGAAAGAGAAAGGGACATGTACCCTGGTTGGGCCAAATTCCCCTCCCCCTACAGCTTGAAGGGGACATAACTGATAGCCTAGGGGTTTTTGTGGTCCTTTGGTGATTTCTTTGCTTATTTCCTTCTGGGCAGGGAAGATTAGAGGAGGATCACCATTAATAGGAAGGGGAGTTATAGGGAGGCTAGGATATGGGGGTAAGCTGAGAGCTCCTCCTGTGGGATACAAATTGCAAGCTTTGCATAGTTGTGTGCTCTGCTTCAATGAAAAGAAAGCTTGGACATAACGTATTTCACTCCATTTGCCCTCCCTCTTACAGAAAAGGTCAAGCTGCAGGATGGTATTATAATTTGTACTTCCCTCAGGTGCCATTTTTCCCCATCAGAGAGAGAATATTGGGGACAAGCCATAGTGCAGAAAAAAATGAGCCGCCTATTTTTCAGGGTTTGTGGGTCAAATTGGTCCCAATGGCTTAGGATGTATTTCATGGGTGAGACTGTTGATGTCTGAGTGTTTCCCATCTGAAAGACAAAACCACCCATAGTTTTGGTTTGTTTTGTTTCTCCCCCTGCCCAAGAACCTGCAACGTTCCCTGGACCCTGCTGATCAGAATAGCTGCACTCACCGACGCAGCAGCAGAAACACTAGCTTTTCCCCCAAACCACATGGAGGACCGAGGAAGGTCGCATTTAGTAGCCCTTACGGATGCATTCTCAAAAACCTGCACCCTTGCCTGTCCATCCAGGCCACATGGAGGACTGGATCGAGAAAAATTGGATTTAGTGGCCCTTACAGACGCATTCTCAAAAACCTGTTAGAGTCCTAAGCATTCTCCTGTTAGAGACTTTACCCCTCTCCTATAAAGATGTTATGCCCCAAAATGAAGTGGAGAGCATATGAGGGAGGGAAGGGATCTCCAGGGTTGGAATAGTGACATCTTTTGTCCTCACTTATATGAACAGGAAGGACTGTGTTATTATGAACAATTATGAACAATTGCTGAGACTCCCCATATTCTAGCTTCAGGAATAGCTTTTGTTAGGCTTGCTTGTCTGAGGAGGGATCCTAAAATTCCAGGTAGTCCCTGCTATGACGGGGCTTTGGGCAAAAACTATGTCTTTCTGATTGGTGAGTCCAGGTGCCTAAAGAAGGTAACAGTGTCTTGGAGTTTATATTAGAAGTCGTTCTTATAAGAGAAATTAGAAAAGCACCAGAGATAGGGACGATTTTTAGAAGTGGGTCTAATCTCAGAGAAGAGAGGCAAGAGGAAGTTTGTCTGGCAGGCATTAGGACCCAGGAGGCAAGCGTCAGGGTAGACACAATAGATGGGCGAGTCTCGCTTGGGCGACATGCCTTTGAGAGTTCCATTCACAGCTGCAGGATCTACCAACTTGTCAGAACCCTGGAGCTGCATGATTTTCCTCTCAGTCGACCCTCGGCTCAGCCCAGAAGTACAGGAAAAGCGGAAGCTGGTTCTAGGCAAACCAACGCTCCCAACTCCGAAGAGTGGGGGGTTGTTAGAGAGCCCTTTCCCAGAAAACCTGACACCCATGTCTTAAGTCCCTCCGCCGTGCTACTCGCTTTTAACTGGCTGACGGATGCCTGGTATTTAGCCCCCGAATTCTAAGGAAAAATAGGACAGAATACCAAGCTAAAGAAGTCCGTTGGTGCTCACTGCTCAGCGATAGTGGATGTCCCACTGTTTGGGGATAGGCGAAAATCTCACCACGTGGTGATAGGTGAAAGTCCCTTCCTGGTCGCCAAAATGTGTCCGGAATTGGTGGGTTCTTGTTCTTGCTGATTTCAAGAATGAAGTCGTGGACTCTCACAGTGAGGGTTACAGCTCTTCAAGGAAGTGTGTGGACCCAGAGAGTGAGCAGCAAAAAGATTTATTGCAAAGAGCAAAAGAACAAAGCTTCCACAGTGTGGAAGGGGAAGGGAGGGGATTGCCACTGGCTGGCTCAGGCAGCCTGCTTTCATTCCCTATTCTGGTCCCACCTACATTCTGCTAATTGGTCCGTTTTACAGAGAGCTCATTGGGCCATTTTGACAGGGTGCTGATAGGTGCATTTATAATCTCTGAGCTAGACACAGAGTGCTGATTGGTGCATTTACAATCCTCTAGCTAGACATAAAAGTTCTCCAAGTCTCCACTAGGTTAGCTAGATACAGAGTACTGATTGGTGTATTTACAAACCCTGAGCTAGACACAGAGTGCTGACTGGTGTATCTACAATCCCTCAGCCAGACATAAAAGCTCTCCAAGTCCTCACCAGACTCAGGAGCCCAACTAGCTTCACCCAGTGGATCCCGCACTGGGACTGCGGAGGGAACTGCCCACCAGTCCCAGGCCATGTATCCGCACTCCTCAGATCTTGGGCAGTGGACTGGACCCAGCGCAGGGGGCTGCGCTCGTCAGGGAGGCTCCCTGGAGGCGACGGAGCCCACGGCAGTCAGGGGCTTCCAGCATGGTAGGCTGCAGGTCCCAAGCCCTGCCCCACGGGGAGGCACCTGAACTTGAGCCCAGCAAGAACTTGAGGCGCCAGCACCAGGAGATCTGCACTGCTGGGGGACCCAGCGCACCCACCACAGCTTCTGGACTGGGTGCTAAGTCCTTCATTGCCCTGGGCCTGCGGTGCCGGCTGGCTGCTCCATGTGCGGGGTCAGCCAGGCCCACACTCGGGGGGAATTCACGCTGGCCTGCGAGCGCTGCAGGCAGCCCCGGTTCCCGCCATTGCCTCTCCCTCTACACCTTCTTGCAAGCAGAGGGAGGTGGCTCTGGCCTTGGCCAGCCTAAAGAGGGGCTCCCACAGTGCCATGGCGAGCTGAAGGGCTCCTCAAGTGCCACCAGAGTGGACGCTGAGGCCGAAGAGGTGCCGAGAGTGGGGGCTGCTAGCACGTTGTCACCTCCCATTATGACTCCAAAGGCTTTTATCGTAGTAATGATTCCATGCCAGTATAACTGGCTCATGCCTGCATTACTGGCTCATGCCTGCAATTCCAGTTCTTTGGGAGGCTAAGGCAGGAGGATTGCCTGAGGCCAGGAGTCTGAGCCTGGACAACATAACGAAATCCTGTCTCTATTATATATATTTAGATAGCCAATATCTAAAACTCTTGTAGGCCCAGCTACTCAGGAGGTTGAGATGGCAAAATTGCTTGGGTCCAAGAGTTTGAAATTTCAGTAGGCTCTGATGGCACCACTGCACTCCAGTCTGAGAGACAGAATGAGACCCCATCTCTAAAATTATATAGATGTATAATAACAATGACCCCACCTTAGGTTTATATTGAACTTTGCAGTTTGCAAAACTCTTTTATAGATAATATCACATTTTGTTCGTAGAAGTCTAAAAGACTAACTTAGACACACACACACACACACACACACACACACACACACACGGGTTACTTTGAAATTAAGAATAATACATGTTCCATAGTAACTACTGACAACTAAGTTCTTTCCATATGCTGCTGTGATACTTAATTTTGTGTGTCAACTTGGAGGGCGTTTTGGATGAAATTAGCATTTAAGTTGGTATATTTTGACTAAACAGACTGTCCTCCATAATGTGGCTAGGGGTCATCTAATCAGGTGAAGGTCAGAAAAGGGCAAAAACATCAGTCTCCCAAAGCAACAGGGAATTGTCCAGAAGACAGTCTTTGGACATCACCCTTACCATCAGTTTTCCAGAGTCTCCAGTGGGCCAATCTTTGAACTAGAACTGAAAAATGGGCTTTTCTTGGTCCTTGAACTGCCAGTCCACACTGTAGATTTTGGTCTTGTCTACTTCAATTTATTTTTTAAAATATCTATCTATCTATCTATCTATCTATCTATCTATCTATCTATCATCTATCTACGTACCTATCTATATCTATCTATCTATACATACATACATACACATCTTAACAGTTGTTTCTCTGGAAAACACTGACTAGTACACCTGTTCTCTCATTAGTACACATTTCAAACATGATACATATGTATTATGTGTATGTGTGCACATAAGTTTATGTATATGTTTGAATTTGTGAGTATATGTACATATACATACATACACACAGAACTAGAGATAGAGATAGAAATAGAGATATATCCAGGGACACTTGAATAAGCCTACATCTAGTGGACTGAGGGATTTGAGGCCTTTTCCATGTAACAATACTTTATCATCTATGAATATTTGAAATTGCTAAATTATCACAAGAAGAGCCTATTAGAGCCAGACTTAAGCCATTTCATTCCTATGATGCAATTTAAGTCAGTTATAGCAAGAAAATATAATACAATGTTCTTTTGTCTTTGTTTTCCCCATTATATTCTGAGAAATTCTTTCTTGCTTGTCACCTTGTGATATCTCCGAGGGTGAATAGACAATCTGGTTCTTTAGTGATGCAAATGAGAATGAAAGAATTGTAATTAGATGCCATCACAGTCAATCATCATAGGCTTAGTGGAGGAAGGGAGGTTATCCCAAGGAGGAGAAGTGACATGTCCAGATTATGTCCACAAAAACAAAAACTCTTTGTCCACCCCTTTTCAAACATGGTACCTGGAATCTAGGATTGGTAACTTAAAGTATTAAGAAAAAAGACTTAAGCATAAGAAGACTAGGAAAGAGAGTCAACAGCTGTACTTATTATTCCATATTAGCTTTGGGAGAGGGAAAAAAAATAACATCTTCATAAAAAGTTACTTCTGACTGATCATCCTCAGCTTCCTAATGTCTTAGGGTTCAAATTGACAAAAGACACTGATTTATTAATATAAACCCTGACAAATTAAAAAATATTCTTCTTAATATTGTTCCAAATTCCCCTAAGACAAGATGACTCTCTGAATTCTAACGATAAAATTTCTAAGTTGGAAGGATTACATTACCTGCCCAAGGTCATTTGGATTCTAAGTGGGTATGCATTGGTTTCTAGTAGAATCTGATTCTGAATCCTTTTGACTGGAGTACACTTATCACTAAACCACCCCTTGTCTCTCCCTGCTGGAATGTAAGTGCCATGGGGACAGGGAGTATTATGTGTATTGCTCACTATTAACTTTACAGTACCCAGGATAGTGCCTGACATAAAGCAGACACTCAATGAATATTTGTTAAATGAGTATATATTTGGACTAGTTTGAAGTGACTCACTAGTATTTTTTTATTGTGTGTGTATATGCATGTATACATATATGAGTAAACACTAATTAATAAATGGAGTTTTTTCTGTGTCTTTTATTGTATAATTTATCTCATCCATATTGTTCACTAGTAAATCAAACAAGCAAGAAAACAAAAATAATTTTTATTTTAAGCAAAATATTGTACCTTCAAGGTTCATGATTGATTCAGGATTTTAATTCTTCCTCTAATATCAGTCTTTGCCACAGGCCACCGAGCAGATCAAACCTAAAAAAAAAGTCATTTACTTTTGTCAACATCCAGTCCTTAAGTATGTAAATATTTCATATAATATTTTATTGATATTAGAATACTTGGAATAACTTACTTATGTTGCAAATGAAGTCAATAATCTGTGATATTCATGGCTAAAAAAGAAAAAGATAAAATAAGCTAATTATGATAATGAAAATTTGAATCCCTATAGTATTGTGTTAGATTTCTTCAGAGTTACAGAACCAACAGGATGTGTGTTGTTGTGTTGTGTGTATGTGTGTGTATTATACACACACATATACACATATACATATATAACATGTATAATATATATGTATCTGTATATAATATATGCATATATAATATATGTATAGATGTATTATAGTTTATATAAAGAGATAAAGAGATAATATATACACATATATGTAGAGAGAGAGTGAGAGAGATTTATTATAAAGAATGGACTCACGCAATTATGGAGGAGGAGGAGGAGAAGCCCTATGTTCTGCAGTTAGTGCGCTGGAGATCCTGGAGGGCCAGTAATGTATTCCCAATGTGAGTCTGAAGGCCTAAGAACCAGGAGGGTTGATGGGGTAAGTTCTAGTCTGAGAACCAATGTTTCAGTTCAAGTCCAAAGACAGGAAAAATCTCTTGTTCTTGCTCAAGCAATCAAACAGGAAAAATACCTTCTTACTCATACAAGGGTCAGCATTTTTGTTCCATTTTGTGCCTTATCTGATAACCTGAGGTTTACTTACATCAGAGAGGGTAATATACTTTACTTATTCTAACAATTCAAATATTAATTTCATCCAAAACACCCTTACAGACACATTGAAATAATGTTTGACCAAATGGGCACCCATAGTCCAGAAAAGTTGAATCATTAGATTCATCATCACAAGCATCTTTTCTTCTAATTCACTACTAGAAACACTCTTCAATAAATGCTTTACTCACAGAAGGTCTCTTTATTCCAATACTACAGTGTTTTACCTTTGTGAAAAACTACATTTCAGTTTAAGAACATTATTAAACTATGGGTTTATGTTTAAATGTCAACCTCGAAATGTACTGCATTTCAAAAGATCAATAGAGTTTCAATTTATTTTTGGTAAATGTCTTTCATTGAAAGAAAAATAAGAAACTTTCAATGATCTGTTCTCATGTAGTTATTAATGTAGTAATTTTTTAATTGATGTAGAGACTTAAGGAAGGAACACTTTCTCAGTCAGTGTCATATTTTTGAATTTATGTGTGTGTGTTTCCAAATTCTCAACAATCAATCAATTCTGATCATTTTTTTCTTAATCGTTAGATTGTTGAGTCATGATTTATTTATTGACCTAAGCCACACAAAATCAGATATTCTAAACTTAAATAATGTATTACATACATTTATAAAATTGTCTTTCTAATTATTTCATTATCTGAAAAAATATAACTTTGTTTTCTCTTTGTGTAGTAGCTGTGTGCTCGTGTGAGTGTGTGTGTGTGTGTGTGTGTGTGTGTGCATGTGTAGAAGGGGAGTAATTTCTGTGCTTAGCAAGATTTGCTGTTGTTGTTTTTTAATCTTTTCAGCTAAACAATGCTATTGTCTGACTTTGCTCTTTTTCAAGAGCAAAGAAATGTCAGTCCATGGATCCAGAGAGATAAGAGTTCAAGAACTTGTTTCTTCTGATAAACCTGTAGTTGACTCTCATGGTGTATTTGGAATAAATGGGTCAGATTGTTGAAATGTCATTTTTGTTGTTTCTCTTTTGCAGTTTATAAACTTGGAATGCTCCAGAAATTTAAGAGCCAAGAACAATGCTGGCATGATCATAAGGTCAATTATGCCTTAAACTTGCCAAAAATAGAGTAGCAGCCTCAAAATAGTTTCATTTCAGAGAAAGGGATATAAAAAGAGTGGATATCAATTTCTTAACTGAAATAATTATATAAAATTATTATACTAATTTAAACCGTGCTCATCTGATGTCCCATTTCTATGACTGCTAAGTTTTTCTCCAAACTGAATAAACCTGCATCTAGTGTCATATGCATTCTATGTGTGAACTAAATATCAAGGATCAATAACACTTGGTTTCCACTGAAGAGCCTTTAGGGCTACTGAGAATTTAAAGATGAAACAGAGTCTGCCAGCACTCCTGCTCCAAACAGAAACATGTGCTGTCTTAACTATTTTAAATTCTGGGATTTGGCCTTAACATTTTATTATGCAACCCTATATACCGTGTAAAAATAATATTTTCAAGCCAGTGACTCTCCAGCAAGTCTGTGTAACTACCACCACCATCATCAAGGTTAATTACAGTATTTCCCAAGACTCTTCTAAAATCTTTACATATATTATACATTTGTGGCAAAGATTAACTGTATATATGAGGAAAACAATACATTAACTGCAAAGTATATAAACATCATATCTAACGCTATCCAAAAAAAGATTGCTCTAAAAATCTAAAAATTACTTCACTTTGGCTCAACTTACTTTATTTTCAACCAGATTAACAAGACTTATGACTCCATTAATACTGAATCTAAAATTATTCACTATGGTGACCTTTCTAAACTGAAAAGAGGAATATAGCACCTTGAATAGTCAATGTCTATACTGTAATTTAAAGGATACACAATACGTAAGCTAGATTTTAAAGTGTAAATGCCACAGGATCCTTACGGTGTCGCTTTTTCAGCTGGAAACGTCTGTGGCTGGAGGTGCCTTTGCCTGAGTTTTACACGGGCCCTCTGGCCTCTTCTGCTCACTCGGCCCAGCAGGCTGTATTCGGCTCACAATATTGGCCTGGATCCCACACCTGCCAAGGGCGAGCCTGGTGAGGAGTAGCAAGGGGTGCGTTAATTAGCGTGGGCTCTGGCCACTGCACACAGCCAGGCGTGCTGGCTGTAGCCGGACAGGCAGCTCCAATGGCCAGCACAGACTGCAGGTTCCGTGAGAGACTCTGTCTGGACCAGGCGTACCACAAATGGCTTCCACTGCAGGCTCTGGGAAATACGATGCCACCCGGAAGCTTGGAGACACCGGAAACTGCAGAGCCCCAAAGAGGGTGTCACAGCCCTGGCTCAGGAGTCCCTAGGTCTGGGATTCCTGAAGGGTCACAGCAGCTCGTTTCTCCTTCTCGTCGCCCGCAAAGTGGCGAGCGGTGCACATATTTCTGCCCTGTTTGTGTTACTGCTCTTTCAGTCCCCCCATTCATTGGGTCCCATGGTCTTGTCCCATGACGAGAATGAGGTACACGGACAATGGGAGGGTGAGCAAGGCAGAGAGGAGCTTCATTGACAGAACGGCCCTCAGAGGACCGAAGTGGATAGCTCCTTTCCGCAGGCAGGTTATCCCAATGAGTGTCCACTTCAGTAGAGAGGAGACCCGGAGTGGGTGGTTCCTTTCTCATGCAGGCTGTCTTGATGAGTGCAGCTCTTAGTGGAGGGGAGAACCAGAATGGGTAGCTCCTTTCCACAGGCAGGTCATCCTGATGTCTATGTGAGTTTGGCTGGTTTCGGGTATTTTACCGTCTCAGAGGGGAGAAAGCACGTGCTGATTCATCCATGAGCAGTTATGGGCAGGCTGGTAAAAACACCATGAGTTCTCAGTCCACCTGGAACTGACAGCCCGGCCCCCAGGCTTCAGGCCGTCCCTGCCTTGAAAGTGGGGCTTCACGAGGGACCCACAACTTTCTGCTCAGGAAACTGTCTGCCTCTCGCCATCAACATGCAGTCCACAGTGCTCAGGCTGTTCTTACCAAGCAGTGTCTCCTGCAGGCCTGTGCCAAGCTGTCTTCAGCCCCTCCTCAGCCTCCATCCCATGTTCGTCAGTGCCCAAATTCCAGAGGGGTCTGATGTGACAGAAGGCTGGCATTTCAGTGCCACCCTGAGCATGCGCACACACACCCGGTCTGGTTGCAACAGCACCCAGACTTTGCCACAACTTTGATCCACACCAGAATGGGCCCCAGGAGTGGGGAGAAATCAGACAGAGCGAGCAGGAACTTTAAAGCCTGCGGGGGCAAAGAGCTTCCTGGACCCCTGAGAGTACAGAGATTCTCGAGTCTGAAGCCACAGCTGGGCAGTTGTAGCTGAGCCCAGGACCACAGGGCTCCCACTGTGCCTGCTCTGTAAGGGGAAGGGCTCCTGCCTGTTCCCAGTTCCTGCTGCCCTGAGGAGTATGTAACCCCGGCTGCACCTCCTCCCCTGCAGCTGGCGTCTTTGCTGTGGCCGTTCCAGACGAGCTAACATTGCCATCAAAAACATGCAGTTGAGTATGAAATAAAGCAGATTAAGAAGATGCTTATTTTCTGGTCTTCTTATTTTCAATATACAGTTGACCCTTGAGCAATGCAGGCATTGTGGGTACTGACTTCCATGAAGCTGAAAATCTGTGCATAACCTTTGACTGCTTAAAAAATTAAACAGTAGAAGCCCACTGCTGACTGGAAGCCTCACCCATATCACAAAGATTCAATTAACACCTACTGTATTCTAACAATAAAGTAAGCTAGAGAAAAGAAAACATTATTAAGAAACTCACAAGGAAGCAAAAACATATTTACTATTCATTAAGTAGAAGTGGGCCATCCTTGCTCTGTTCACGTTGAGTAGGCTGCGGAGAAGGAGGAAGAAGAAGAAGGGTTGGTTTTGCTGTCTCAGGGGTGGCAAAGGCAAAAGAAAACTTATGTATAATTGGACCCATGCAGTTCAAACTTATGCTGTTGAAGTGTTGATTGCATTTTACAATATTAATAATTTTACTTGATTATAAAATTTTAGAGGTAAGGTATACTACGAACTGAAAATGTGGTTATAATTACAGAATAACTATATTAGTAACTGCTGCTTCATTTCTGACCATGTAAGATGTGAAAAATATGGACTACTGAGGAAAAGGCAGAACAAATTGTAATAATTGATTTCCCTGAGAATTCCTAAATGGTGATGAATATGAACTGTGATGGTTAATTTAGCAGTAAGCGGAGAAGATCCACTTTTAATGTGCGTGGGTACTATCTAAACTGCTGGAGGTCTGGAGAACAAAAACAAATTTGTCTGTCTGTTGGAACTGAGATGCACTCTTTCAGCTGTCCTTGGGCAGCAACTCCAGACTCCATGGACTTTTTATTTATTTATTTATTTATTTACTTATTTATTTACTTATTTATTTATTTAGAGACAGAGTCTTGCCCTGTCACCCAGACTGGAGTGCAATGGCATGATCTTGGCTCACTGCAACCTCCATCTCCCTGATTTGAATGATTGTCCTGGCTCAGCCCCCTGAGTAGTTGGGATTACAGGTGTCTGCCACCATGTCTTGCTAATTTTTGTATTTTTAGTAGAGACGGGGTTTCACCATGTTGGCCAGGCTGGTCTTGAACTCCTGACTTCCTGATCTGCCCGCCCTGGCCTCCCAAAGTGCTGGGATTACAGGAGTGAACCACCGCGCCCGGCTTTGCCTTTATATTCTTGGTACACAAGTACCAAGTCTCTCCTGGATGTTCATACCTTTGGCTTTGGACTGAGAGTTACATCTTCAATTGCTTTTGTTCTGAGGACTTTGGACTTGGACTGAGCTACACTACCAGCATCTCACAGCCTCCAGTTTGCAGGAAATCTGTTGCAGGCCTTCTCAACAACCATAATCAGGTGAGCCAATCCCTCTAGTAAATTCTCTCTCATTTATGTATGTATGTATGTATGTATGTATGTATGTATGTATCTATCTATCTATCTATCTATCTATCTATCTATCTATCTATTATTAATTCTATCTCTCTAGAGACCCCTGACCAATACATGGACAAAATGTGACTTCAACTGAAAGCCAAAAATAGCAAATGCAGTTTGATATGCTACCTTGCCTGTCAAAGTGTGATACAGAGTCCAGTAGCATCAACATCTCCAGGGAGTTTTCATAGATTCAATACCTTAAGCCCCACTGGAAGATCAAGATCTGCATTTTTGTCAAGATCCTCAGATAAATCGCAGAAACGTTTATGGATAAGAAGCACTAATGTAAGGAATGTATTCAATGTGGGTACAAAAACATTGATGAGAAAGATGACATTCTTGGATTTTTATCTTATTTTATTCAATTACTATCAAGTTATCTGATTTTTAGAGATCAAAAAATAGCTATATAATGCCTCCTCTATTTTTCTTAGGATGATCAAAGGAATTATGAAGAAAATGCCTTGGAAAAGTTGAAAGTAATCTATTTATATAATGAATAAATTATTGTTATTTTGGATAAAATCTATTGCTTTTATTTCAACTTGAAACTTTGCTTCAAATAATTCACAATAGCACATTTGATTTGGAGAGAAATTAATAAACTTATGAAATAAATACTGAGAAAAATTTCAAAAGAGATTTTTACTTAATAATGAATTAATACTTCTAAAACTTTTCTATAAGCAGAATCTTCCCTTTTTATTCTAGATAATAATCTGTATGAAAGGAGTGGTAAATTACATAAGCCAGTTTGAAAATAAGTTTATGCTCTAACCATCCCTGGGCACAATGACTTTTTTCTTTCCTTAATGGCAAAGTAGGCTCGCCTGATTTGTACACCATGCAGTCTCAGGGTGGTGAGTGGTTTAGAGTTATTTCTGACTCATTCACTTGTACTCTCATGTTGAACTAACATATTTTGAGATCATATAGATAAAGAATACTTGGTTAAGTTCACTGTTCACTGAGTCCTCCTAAGGTGGCTCATATGGGTCAAATCAGGTAATGTAATGGGTTTCTGTACATTTTATCAAAATGCCCTGTCTCTTTTCTACCTGGTCCGACTGGACAAAAGGTGTAGGTATGAGTAGAAGATGATTCAGCAACAACAACAACAAAAGGCAAAGTTACAACTCTTGGAAATAGAGGCACCAGTTTTTTGGAAAACAACAGTCAGAGTACCTGGAGAGAAAATATCTTAGATCCCTGGAGATATGAAGAGGGAAAAATATTAATGATCTTTTTTTCTTTCAGAACTACTCCAGGAGCTCCCCCAAAGAATGCATCCTGGTTTGACTATCCTAAACTGTTGCAAATGAATTAAATTGTAAATAACTGCTGAATGTCATTCCTTGCCAGTCTCTGACCATGATTTCATAGATATTCCACCTGATCTTAGACATCTATTAGAAACAGCAGACCATGATCTTATTTCGTACATCTCCATGTAAAATAACTGTTGGACTCTCTGAGTATCTACCCCAATTGCATTACCACGGCAGTCACTTGGTCATTCCAAGGATAGACAAATGTTGTCCACTGAGTGTCTGGATAACACAGGTTAAATTGATGGCCTTCAGGCAGGCTTTTTTTTTTTTTTTTTTTTAAATCAAGCCCTAAATGTAATTAATGTAATTATTCTAACTTAATTGGAAACTCTAAGGTTTGGCAGCCAGAGAGAGGCCATGTTCACTGTGCCATCAACTAGTACTTCCCGAGTGATGTAGGTATACTCTGTAGACCTCCAACATAATTAACTTTCCCTTTAGGGACACCATATACATCCCTGCGGCTGTACTTACGGGAAGCCATAAAATCAAGCTGCTTCCCTCCCAGAAACATGGTAATTGCACCTAAGGGGTGGTAGGGTGATAGTGAAAGACATTTAATTGTTTAAGGAAACACGACAGCAGATTATGTAGCCTTCAAATAAATGCTTAGATAGCTAAAAAGTGAGGCTGTGCTTGGTTACTTGGTGCACTTGGCTGAATGATGACCCCCCTCCCCAAATATATATATCCATATTCTGATACTCAGAGCCTGTGAATGCTGTATTATTTGCTGATAAAAAGGGTCTTGGCAGATGCTTGAGATAAGGATATCATTTGTATTATCTATGTGGACCCTAAGTGATTAATGACAAGGGTTCCTATAAGAGAGAGGTAGAAAAAGGTTTGACAGACAGAAAGGAGAAGGTAATGTGACCACAGAGACAGAGATAGCAGTGAGTCCACTGCAAGCCAAGGAAAAACTGGGACTTTCAAAAGCCGGAAGAGGCAAGAAACAGATTATTCTCTAGAACATGTGGAGGAAGCATTTTCCGACCAACAAACTGGCTTTGGACTTTTGCTTTTAGGAACTGTAAGATAATACATTTTTGTTGTTTTAAGCAACAAAATATAGCAGCCAAAGAAAATGAATGCACTTAAGAAAGCTTCCCAGAAAATACATGACTCATAAATTTTGTTTCTTACATAAAGTTATCTCAAAGAAGGAAGTAATTTAATTAGAAAGTTCATATGAAATTTGTTACTGGCTTTTGCAAAGTAATCAATGATACAACCTTGGCTCTTGGAGGTATTCAGGTCATCTGCTATTCTCTGGGCAAAGGTGTCATGAATGATAGGTTTGTTCTAACTTCCTCCTTGCAAACCAAGACAGTGGCTAGAAAATTGCTAGGGCATCTTGCTGCTCTAGGAGTGATGCCTTCTGCTAAGTAGAAAGATCCTAACATAATTAATAAACCTAAGTAGAAAGCTGCTTGGCTTTCTAGGGTAGATACTGATGGTTTCTGGGTTTGTTCACCAGGTTGGATTCTGGACCCTAAGGTACATATGAAATCAATATGGCAGGAATCTTGTTGATAATAGTCTTGACTAAACACTGAATAGACAAACTGAACAAATTTGGTCCCAGCTTCTGTTTTCAGATTAATCAGAGTAGTCAATGGAATAGTGTACTCATGGGAAAAGTCACTGGAAGTCAAGATGGTACAGCAACAAGGTGGGTTTATTGTTAAGAGACAATTTAAATTTATCCATGGGTCTTTTATGTTTCTGAATGTCTTACAGACAGAGGCAGTGGCTTCTTTTTTTCCTGAAAAACTTTTCAGGAATATTTGTAGAACAAAATATTTTATAAAGGAGAAATAGTTTATCCCTTTAGAATAGAAAGCAGGTTGATTTACCATCCAGTATAATAAAGGTAAGGTGTCCTTCTGGGAAAAGGCTTACTGCCATTATAAAATATTCAAGTTATTTAAATAAGGGATTTTTCTCTCGTAATGCCCCCCCTCCCCACCCCACCACTGCATATGCAAGTACCATCTGGCCCTCTTTGCATTGTGTTGTGGGGACTGTGGTTCAGCAAACTAGAGCAAATACTACTGCTGTGAGTAATACCATTCTTTGTTTCTGATCCAGGAGCCTCTTCTGCTAGCATACATGAAATTGTGGCAAGCAAATTTGTAAGCTTGCAAGTCGGGTAAAACTTAAGTTCCTCAGATCCTTCACTGTTCTTGCTACTGTACAGCAATCCAAAAGGGATGAACTTCACTGTATGCATATCATATCTCATTAAAAAATTAATAAAAAAGTGATTGAAAACAACAAAAAGACAAAGTTTTTAAACATTTTTTCTGAAAATACAAATTACTTCTGTTAGATTTACCATTTTAAATAATATAAATCTTACTAAATGTAGTCCACTTGGGATGCTATTTTTTGAATGCTTGTGTCCTCTCCAAAATTCATGTTAAAATTTAAGCCCTAATGCAATAATATTAAGAGGTGGGGCCTTTAGAAGGAAATTAGGCCATGAGGGCTCTGCCCTCATAGATGGGATTAGTGCCTTATAAATGAGCTAAGCGAGAACTAGTTAGGCCTTTTTGCTCCTTCATCCTTTTCACCACGTGAGTAAGGACACAACATTAGTCTCTTCCAGAGGATACGCCAGCAAGGTACCATCTTGGAAGCAGAGACAGTGCCTTCAGCAGATACCAAACCTGCCAGTCCCTGGGTCTTAGACTTTCAGCCTCCAGAACTGTAAGAAATCTATTTCTGTTCTTTACAAATTATCTACTTGAAGGTATTTTGTCATAGCAGCACAAATGGACTAAGACATGGAGTATAAGTGTTATGGCAGAAGTATAGAGCAGGTTGTTTTCTCTGAAATTACGTATGCGGGGCCAAGAGCAGTTATGTGGTGGCATGTGGGAGGGCGGAGAGTGTCAATCGCAGAAAGCTTCCTGACTGTCGTTACAAAAATTTTACATATTGTGACACCATATCTTCTGGAGATATACAGAATCTAATCAGCCTTCATTTAAAAATATATAAAATTTATGACGAGAATATTAAAATAATGTATTATATACTAGAGTAACAAATATATCAGTTGAGTTCCATCAAGATGTATAGCAACAGGAGGTTTGAGCGTTAGACTGTAACATGACTTATGGAAGTATCGACTATAAGACTACTCTTTTTTGACTTGAAATCACTTATGGTTATAGACATGGTAGAAGACATTTCATCATGGCAGTTAACGCGTACAAAAACTGCACCAGAGATTTGTTCCTTAGTTTTTACAGCCTGCCTTAAATTTCTGGCAAGTATGTAGCACAAATCATTTGAGGTGCTATCTTCAGAACTTTTATAAGACTTGTATTAATTTTATATTGCTTCTGTAACATATTATTACTAATTGAGTGGTTTAAACAAGAGAAAATTATTAATGGTATTTTACAGTTCTACAGGTCAGTAGTACCACACAGGCCTCATGAAGCTCAAATCAAATATTAGCAGGGCTGCATTTTTTTTCTGGTGAGTTTCAGGGAGAATCCATTTCCATGTGTATTCAGGTTGTTGTCAAAATTTTGTTTCTGTGATTAAAAAACTGGGTTTCAGCTGAGGGACATTCCCAGCTTTTAGAAACCCACAGTTTTTGGCTTGTGCCATCCTCCTATTTTTAAAGTCAGAAAAAGTGGATTGAGTCCTTCTCCTGTCATATCTTTTGAATTCTTCTTCTCTTGTTATATGTCTCTCTCACCTAGCCAGGAAAGCTTCTTCCTTCTGAAGACTGATGTGATTAGATTGGGTCAAACGAGAACATTTCAAGGCCTATACCCTTAATCACATCTGAAAAATCTCTGTTGCCATGGAGGATAAATATTCACAGGTTCCAGAGACTAGAATGTGAACAAACTGGGGGAATCAGAGGACTATATACCAGAGGACTCTATAATTGTTTCTTGGTGGTTTTGTGTATGTTACCCACAGAAAGTTTTAAAATTCAGTACAGAAATAACAAAATTGATTACATACATAAGGACTGTTTTATGTTAAGGAATATTCTATGCATATTTGGTATTATTAACATTTATTATACTTGAGAGAATTTAGCTTAATTGAGTAACAGCTCTTTCCAAAATATTTCCATTTGTTATAGGTAATTATTATTATAAATTGAAATTTTAGTCAGATTATATACTTTACTAGAGCACTTAAATAAACTTAATAGTAAAAATATTTATAAGTTTAATTTGTTAGATTCACAAGTATTATTTAAGTACTTGAGAAGATTTATTAGAGTACTTAATAAGAAAACCAGACGTGTTTATATGTAAATGTAGTTTAAAATTTTAGCAAATTTATTTAAGTTTTTAGAATAAGTATTAATCAACAGACCACTTAAAATAAATGTTACTATTTGCCAGTTTTATAAATAGCAGAGCAATATTTATAAGGTATAAATAAGCATTTAATTAAAATATGGAGTTTTGAGTTTAATAATATAAATTAATAGAATAAAATTTAATTTTACATCAAAATAAATACCTGAGTATAATTTTCTGTGCATAGAATACACAGACACACACACAAACTTGTGTTACCAAGTTAACACAAATATCATGTCTTAGATAGTTCCCCAAAATTATGCAGGAATTAGCCAGGCATAGGGTAGAAAAGGGAAAGAAGGACAATGGACAAGTAGTAAAGGAAGTGTCAAGGAAAGAGAAAAATTGATGTTTTTCAAGTCAACAAGCCAACAGAATGGCTATGTAAAGACATCAAGATATGAGAGCATAAGGCACCTGTTAGCTTAAACCATTGGATCTCCTGTTTTTTAGTTAGTATTAACAATCCATTATTGTGAGAAATCATAAAAGGGAAAACAAATCAGTCATAAATTAAACATTTCATTTTAATTTCAAATATATGCACGTGTTTATTCAGGACTTTGAGTATGGTGTTTACAAGTTAAAAATTTATTTAATTTTTGTCATAAATTATACCCACACTTCATAATCTAGGTTCCTCAGTTTTGTTTTTCTTTTGAATGGAGCTGGAAAGTAAAGATAATCATAAGCTTGAAATTTCCCCTGTCTTTTATAGTTGTCCATTTCACTGAAATATCTCACATTTATCATTTTTCTGAAATATTTCATTTAGTTTTAATGGAAATAAGGCCTTTTCTCACGAATGTTTCATTCACTTACTCAACAGTTAATTAAATCGAAACAGCAATAAGACACAGCTGCATAAAAATTTGAAAACAAAAATTATATACTTTTGACAAGGATCAAGCTAACCAGAATGGGACCTAAGTATTGATTTGTAAGTGACAGAATTCACATAATTGTAGATTCTGTTAGAAAGAATTACAGAGGGAATGAAGAAACTTAGTTATTATGGCATACAGGTAAAGAGGAGGTACATTTTTTAAATAATTCCACTGTATTTGGTTATAATGTAGCGTAGATTTTGGTGGGAAGAAGAAAGAGTTTCCAAATTAGGCAAGAATTAGATAATTAAAGACCTCATATGCCATAATATTAATAAATAGGATAGATTAGCCTTAGGTAAATGTCTTAACATTACATGTTTTCTTACCTTTTATCATCTTGAGTTATTGCATCATCTAGCTCAGGGCCTTGCACACAATACATATTAAACGGTTGCTGTATGGATTTAAGTGAGGTGGTACTATCAGGAAAACTACTTGAACAGTGTTCCATGGTGTTTATGCACCACATTTTCTTTATCCAGTCTATTATTGATGGACATTCAGGTTGATTCCATGTCTTTACTATTGTGAATCATGCAGCAATGAACATACATGTGCATTAAAAAAAAAAAAAAAAAATCACGTTTCTTGCAGGGACATGGATGGAGCCATTATTCTTAGCAAACTAACACAAACAGAAAACCAAATGCCGCATGTTCTCACTTATAAGTGGTGGCTAACTGATAAGAACACATGGACACATAGAGGGGATTAACACACTGGGGCCTTTCAGAGGGTGGAAGGTAGAAGGAGGGAGAGGATCAAGAAAAATAACTAATGGGTACTAGGCTTAATACCTAGTGATGAAATAATCTGTACAACAAAACCCCCTGTCACATTTACCTATGCAACAAACTTGAACTTGCACCCTTGAACTTAAAATGAAAGTTAAAAAAAAAAAGGACATTAAACAGTGCATGAGCACCTCAAAGAGAGTTAAATTATACTGAGGAGGCCAGGCACGGTGGCTCACGTCTGTGATCCCAGCATTTTGGGAGGCTGAGGTTGGCAGATCGCGAGGTCAGGAGATGGAGACCATCCTGGCCAACATGGGGAAACCCCGTCTCCACTAAAATACAAAAAATTAGCTGGGCATGGTGGCACACGCCTATAGTCCCAGCTACTTGGGAGGCTGAGGCAGGGGAATGGCTTGAACCTGGGAGGCGGAGGTTGCAGTGAGCCGAGATCATGCCACTGCACTCCAGCCTGGCGACAGAGCAAGACTCCATCTAAAAATAATAATAATAAAAGTAAATAAAAAACAAATAAGTAAATAAATAAAAATAAAAAAATTATACTGAGGAAATTTGAGGGCCTATTAAAGTTAATAACAGTGTGTAATTTGTTGTAACTCATTAATCCGTGAATCATTTTATGCTCAAACACACATTATTAAAATAATCTCTTTTCAAATGAAAGAAGTGGTGTGAAGTTCACAAATTCCACAGTCACTAATGCAATTGACATAACTGATTCTTTTTTACAAGTTAAAATCCAAATCATCTTCTTTCCTGTTGATCTACCCTAATTAAATTCACAGCCACAAAACTGCACTCAATATTTGGCTCACACTGGATGATTTCTCTTATCCAGTTCTTATGAACCAAAATGAAAAGTGAGAAACTTACATTGTTATTTCTTTTGGAGACAATGAGGCTATAGGTGTGGAATGAAAGATGTTCACAAGAATTGGACCCTCAAGAAATAGCTTTCTAAGCCAGATATTTATTTTCAAATGTTCTCTTTTGCGCCTGGTGCGGTAGCTCATGCCTGTAATCCCAGCACTTTGGGAGGCCAAGGTGGGTGGATCAGGAGATCAAAAGATCAAGACCGTCCTGGTCAACATGGTGAAATCACATCTCTATTAAAAATACAAAAATTAGATGGGTGTGGTGGTGCGCGTCTATAGTCCCAACTACTTGGGAGGCTGAGGCAAGAGAATCACTTGAACCTGGGAGATGGAGGTTGCAGTGAGGCGAGATCGCCTCACTGCACTCCAGCCTGGTGACAGAGCAAGACTCTGTCTCAAAAAAAAAAAAAAAAAAGGAAAAGGTATCTTTTATATCAAACAAACCCTAAATCTTTGTAGTTTAATCACTCTCAGTACTTTGCATCCAATACATCTCATATGAAGTCTCATCATTATACCAAAATAGAATATCCATTCGTCACACTGGTTTGAACATGTAAAAGTCAGTGAAAGATTGGAGAGATGAGTGAAGAGTGAACATAGAAAAATGAATGAAGAACATCTCTCTCTTTTTTTTTTTTTTTTGAGACGGAGTCTCGCTCTGTCACCCAGGCTGGAGTGCAGTGGCCGGATCTCAGCTCACTGCAAGCTCCGCCTCCCGGGTTCCCGCCATTCTCCTGCCTCAGCCTCCCAAGTAGCTGGGACTACAGGCGCCACCACCTCGCCCGGCTAGTTTTTTGTATTTTTTAGTAGAGACGGGGTTTCACCGGGTTAGCCAGGATGGTCTCGATCTCCTGACCTCATGATCCGCCCGTCTCGGCCTCCCAAAGTGCTGGGATTACAGGCTTGAGCCACCGTGATGTCATTAGGCCAGTTGAGGTTTTTAATTTAGCCAATGTGTTATCTCATTAGCAAGGTGTCTTTATACCCTGAAAATGTCTTCATTTCCTCTTTCTTTATTTTCTTCATTAGAAACAAATTACTCAGTTGGTTCTTTTCATAAACAACTAAGACCTGCAGTAATCAAGTCATAGGTTTCTCGTGGTTTGTAACATGAGGACAGGAAGACTAAAGAACTGCTCAAGTTCATCATGACTAAGGTCCCGTAGAAATTATATGGTTTTATTTTCTAGGAGTTTTTACACTCACTATATGGTAGAATGTTTTGTCTTTTCAGCTGTATTTCTTTATCAAAATAATTTAAAAATATCAGTTGATAGTTCATTTCAAACATGACCTTAGAAGTAACCTATTGCTGATTACTTAAAGCCAAATTTATACTCAAATATATTTTGTCCCCATGCATATCATTATGTTACATTGTTGGTATAGTAATAAATAGAATACTTGTTTTAAGTTAATGGAATATTTTTATGTTAGTACTAGTTTTGTTATTTTTAATTATTTGTAAGTTTCCAGATACACTTGGTAGCACCATAATATTTTGAATTTGTTCTATTATTCAGAACAGGCAAGTAACTTTTTGATAATATCTCAGAGATCCCTTATTATACACTCTAGAAGAATGTTGATTTCCAATTAAATGTCATACAAACTCTTGACTGGGAGTTCTGCGGATTGCCAAAATCTCCCCGCTCCCACTCCGAACTTTCAGCTGGTAATGCTGCAAGAAATACAAACCATCAAATCCCAGTAAACTTTAAAAAACGGTTTTACATCACAGATTGACCTCTATTTTCTTTTTAAATAATAGCATTTCTTAGCCTCCACTCCTTATATTCTAGGCATAATTTATATGCACATAGCCTCCTTATTATAAACCTCAATCTCCCTCAGATGAAGCTTACAGATGATTGTAAATGTACTTTTGGCTTGCTGACAACAAACATATCTAGGAAACAAAGACCGCAACTTACAAAAGCTTCCTTACAAAAGCTAAACTGATTTCAAGGCTTCTAAACTAATCAGAGAGAATTAGCAGGGAGGAGGGAAGGATGATGAGTGAGGAATGTGTAAAGTGTTAAAGAACCTCACGGTGGTTTGCTTCCTCTCATGGCCTGACAGCCTTGATCAGCTAATTAGGAAACCTTTACCCAAACTAGTGTTAAATTGTTATTTAGCCCCCATGGGAAATTTTCACAGCTCTAAGTCACTTGTCTTAGAATATGTAGAGATATTTAGTTTGAAAACAAGGAGAATCTAGAAAGATATGAGATGATGAATGGAGGATGTTTGTTATGAATTATCTATTACTTTATGCCATATAAACAACGATGTTAAGAATGAGAAGAGCCATTTTGTGTGCAGTATGCCAACTTGTGATCATCTGTCATATAATGTGAATCATGGGAGGATTAAATCCATCTCCTATGCTAAGCATGAAACTTAATTATCTAAAAATCACCCAAGTACCACTGGCTGCTTGGGCCTGACTGACAGGAACAGTATTTACTGTCAGGTTCCATCTAAGCCTGGCCCTTCATTTCTTAAAGCTTTCATATATCAGACAGTGTGAATATTAGACCCCATCTCCTGGGATGGGACTTCTCAAATAATAATAGTGAAGTACTTTGCTTAATGATTTACTTACATTTTTGAAAGCTGGCTACAATGGGCACCAACACTGTAAAAAGCAGTGGCCTGCGTGGAGGACTAATCTTTGATCATTACATAGAGAATCATGATTTTTAGAATAGTACTGATTTTTCCACATTAATCATTTTTTTTTTATTTCTAGGACAAAATGGACTTTCACAAAATCCAAATATTTAGAGAACTTCAATATATTAAACAACTCCAAAAATAAAATGCTTCTTTGAATATATTTAAAACTTACAGATTTTATTTCCTTCAAATTAAAAGAAAAACCTTTAAACAAAAACAATTTTAAAATTCACTTTAATCTTTAAAAATATTAACAATAGATTTAAAATAACTTGAAGAATTGCAGGTTAAAATAATGGTGGGAAAAGCTAATACATGTTGCCTACTCATTATATATAAGGCATTATTCTAAGTACTTAGTAAGTATTAAATCATTTAATCCTTACAACAACCACATGTGGTAGGTTTATTATCTCCATAATGAAAATTAGAAAATAGATTCTCAAAATTTTATATAACTTGCCCAAAGTCATATATAAGTAGGTGTTAGAAATTTGTTTCAAGTTTACAGGCTTTAAAATGCCTCCAAGGTAGTATAACAGACAATGTATATAATTATCATGATCATTCTTCCATGTGTTCATTGCATTTCCTAAGCTCCTTGAATCCATTTATTAGCAATTTATATAGTTCTTGCAGTTACTGCTCTAAGCATGAAACATGCCAAAAAATAATCAACTTTAGCAGACACTCCATTGTTGAACACCATATCCTTCATCTTAGAGCCTGAAGCCATTTGTGACTGTGGAGACTACTCTAGTAGCCCTTGGCATTTCTCTCATCCTCTGCTTGTTTTGAATAAACTTTGGAATATAGGTGAGTTCTCATTTTCTGTTCAAGAAGGCCTGAGATCATCGTATATCAAAAAGCTAGAAACCTAAGAAAAATCTTAAATTTTTGCTGAAATGTTGTCAATTCGGACGTTGATTTCACAAATACTTTTTAAAAGGAAAAATTCAATTGTTTTCAGTGTAAGAATTAGAAAGCGAAGATTTTCTGGTTAAAGGTAAAAATTATATTTCTCTGAAATATAATACTTTTGCATTTAATTTTTAAAATATCAACATAATACCCTATCTGCCTTCAAAATAAGAAATAAAGAAAAAATAATTTATAACAAAATAATAATTCTTTAGTTTAATTTCTAGAACATGATTTTACTAGAAAATCTGATGTAGCTGTTGAGTGGTTTTACTGAGAAGGAAAATTCATACTAACATAATAGGTACAGATATGCACTGTTTCCTATTGCGTTGTATTTAAACTCAATTATCTCAAATATAATGTGCTGTGATGCTGGGGTGACTTATTTTTCAAAAATAGTGAAGAGCTATTGGTAACTTTCTGAACAAACTGAGTACAATCTTCTCTCAAGAATACATCCTGAATGAAATAAACTGCAAATACATTGTGTAATAAAGACAGGTAAAATTGTCCTTATGTTCATCTTCTAATCAGAACTATATTCTAGACACAGGTAACAGATTTTTATATACATGAATCAATGACAAGACAGTTAAAAGTTGTAACGTATACAGGAAAACACTTTCACGAGGGTATGATTGTTGGGTTTGTTGCAGTTTTTATAGTAGCTCTAGCTTCTGCCATCTAAAAGCAAGTATCACCTCTTCCCCAATCGTTTCACAAATGAAAATGAACCTGGGAATCTTTAAGATTACTACGGATCTATAGTAACACAAGTAAAGGCAGAGGAAGTGAGTAGAGGTTCAAGTTGATTGGCTAAGGCATGGAGAAGAATGAGTAGGATCAATTCTGTTTTCGAACTGTGAGAATGGGGAGGACATACTGGAAGTTGAGGAGGAAAGAAAATCTATGAGTAAGTGGCTGTAATGAATTAAAGAAATACTGTCTTAAATACTACAACAACTGAATACCATTGTGTGAAGACCACAGCATTTGTTTAAGAAACTTTGAGGCTTTCTGATTTCATATATATATCTTACACTGTTATCGTTTGTTTGTTTGTTTGAAATGTGTAAGCTTTGATTTAAACCAAGTTACTTCAATATATTAATGATATAGTAAAAATACGTATTGAAAGGCAAATTAGTGTATTTTAATGTTATACCTGCCATTTTTTCCTCAAACATGTTATTTACGTCTGCCAGTGCCATTGTCAAAACGTATTTTTTAAATTGTTGTACATTTCTTATTAAACTAAGTGCTTACAGTATTGTGTTGCAATCACATACTGTATAAAAATGTATGATTGCCAATTGATTGTAACTATTATTTATTTTTAAATGAAAGTATAAGAATGCTTTCTGATTCAAGAAATTTGTTATCAAACTGTTTCTTTATCCTCTTTTCTGATGTAGCATAAAAGTTGTCCCTGTTTGAGTTATAACTGCCAGTAGATGACCAGTCACAAGTGAACCACTTCTCCGTTGCCAGTCTTTGTTTATGCTAAACATTACTTACAAATGCTTAGTTTTTGTATCTAATCTCTCATTATTAAAATATTTATAAAGTTTATTTTTACCAAAGAGGATGCAATTCATTATGACAAACTATTGCATAACAGTTTTGTTTTATAACAAAAAAAAAAAAAAAACAAGGAAATATTGTAAGATTGTTGAGAAGAGTTAGAGGCTCAGATAATGCTGGTGATCCAAAAATTGAGATCAGCTATTATGACTTTGTAACTTTTTCCTTGCCAAATTACCTGCGTGAGTTGGAATTAACCAGACTTGAGCAATCTGAGTTTGAGAAGAGGAGCGTTTAACAAAAGAACTATTTTTAAAATTCTAAAGGAGGAAAATCATAAAGGAAAGTGAGAACAGGGCACTATTTTTTTTTTTTCCTAATCATGAAGGGGGCAAGACGAGAAATGTACAGATTGGGAAGGAACTGTGTGAAGAAGCTGCCTGATAGAAGTGTTGGTCTAGAAAATGCTAACCCATAGTGGCTTCACAGGGAAGAAGCTTGAGGAATAAATATACCAAACTCACTCTTCTCTCTTTTTCTCTCAGATCTTCTGTAACTGAGTACCATTCGATGCATCTAATCAGAGGATAGTGCAAGAAAAATGTTGGTGTAGCTTGTGTTAATCACTATCTGGGACACAGACCAGAATGGAGATGCTTGGAGAGTAAATTTGAAGATGTGGGAGATGAGGGTCAGGTTATGGGAAGCATGGGCTTCTCGGTAGATAAGAATTCACGTTATGAGAGATGACCCGGGAGCCTAGGATTTTGTGTGATCTGCATAAACAGGGGAAGAAGGGTATGATAGGATTAGTCTAAAGGGTCTTGGTAAATTTTGATGACGTAACAGTGAATGTAAGAGTTGAGAGGAAATAGGAATAACAAACTCTCCTAGGATCATATTATCCTCTAGGACCCCCAATTTGTTATACTTTGTGTATATTTTACATATATTTAGTTCCACAAAATTTCTGATGAATTTCAAATGTAAATAGTGCATTTAATGCTTAAGGAACATTTTATTAATAAAAATAAAATCTGTATTTATCACATTTTAATAAGTTGTGCTATGTTCCATGTACATTATATGAACTAATCCTTTGATACTTCACACAAAACCATATAAAGTGTGAAACTCTATCATTTCCATTTTCTAGTCGTTGAAACTGAGGCAAAGGAGATTAAGTAACTTGCCATGCTTACATAGGAAGTTAATGACAATGCCAGAATGTAAACTCACCTTATATTGACTATTAAAAGCCTAACAAACATGCAAGAAAGAACAATACAATTATATTAATTATCAGTTTTGAAAGTGACAGTATTACTAAATAGAACATTCTGAATTATAAAATATTTTAAGAGTAATTTCAAAAATTACATTTTAAAATAATACATGTCACCTAAGACATTAATAGATTTATCTAATTTAATGAGCTAATTCATTAAAATATTAAATCTACCTATAAAAGTAATACACTAAGGTGGTTATGTGTACAGATACAGAATTGAATTCCCTGGAGTTAAGTCACTGCCAAGGAGGCATTGGACAAGCTTCTCTAACTTCCAGAATTCTCAGCTGTGGAGTGGAAATGCTAATACAGTGGAATCAAACCTATGGTGTTGCTATGAGAAATAAACGAGAAATGTAATGTAATACTCTTAAGAGACTGGCCCATAGAAACTACTCAATACACGCTGTAATTAGTAATTCATTGCAATTCAAACTGTTAGGAGTTTGGACTGGAAATGTACTGGAGAAACTGAAAATGAGTCAGGAGTTTATATCTTCAAGGACTAAGGGGAAACATAATAATAATCATGTCACAAGTATACTCTCTCTACTTAATAATTATTTGCTAAACACACCAGTTTGAAGACAGAATTGCTGTTAGATCTGAACAGAATTTTAATGAATATCAAACATATTTTCTAAATTAGTTGGGTCTTTGTTAATGAACATTTTGTGTGATCAGTTTGTGATCAGTTTGTGATCAAATCTAACTGAATTAGATCATGATCTTTTGGAGGAGGGTGAGATTAGAAAACAATTATCAGGGAAGATCATCATGGCAACTTATAAAAGAAAAAGTTATAAGTAATTCATTTAAAAGTGGTTTAGAGTTGCTTACTATGTAATATATATATACATATGTGTATGTACATTATTTATATATATTTTTTCAAAGCTTGAGACTTAGGAAAAATATAATCGTCTTCTATAGCAGTAAAATTGCCTATTTTAAAATTGAAGTTCTAGGAGAAGGTTAATTTTATTAAAATTTCCACTTAATAGGAAATCACATGTGAAATATTCAGTTTATTTATGGAATATTTTATTAATACCACCAACTTATTCCCAAAACATGTAGATCTTAATGTCGACGGTAATATTAGTTGGCCTTATCTATCTATGATCAGTCCATTTTCAGTGACTTCTAGATCACAGGCTTCATGACAATGGGTCCTTGATTTCTCTTTCTCTCTTCAGTGGTAGATATTGTCAAGGCTTGAGCATCATTACTCCCTGATGTTTCAAGAGCCAAATCACTTTTTATTTTAATTGTAATTTGAATCTACTTACAAGTGTACAGAATGAATAATCAAAAGAACTCAATGGATTAGGATAATGTTTTTTTGTTCCAGGAGCCTCTCTTATTAACATTTTGCCTTTTGTATTAACATCTGATTTTGCATTGCCATCTCAGTTCCCATTTTTATGTAAATAATGACTGACCTCTGGCACTCAATGTGTTATTAAAAATGCACCCTTGGAAGCACATGTATTTACTAATTAGAACCGCTCAGAGGCTTTGCAGGAACAGTAAAGAATAGCATTTGTGACAATTAAGTTTTACCACTTCTTACTTACTGTTGCTGAAATTTTAAAATGTTATTTGTTCAATCGAACTCTCTTTATTTTTCAAAATGCTATTTAAAACGTATTTTGCCAAAGATGCTTGGAAGATAACTTAATGAAATATTACTCTGTGGAGCTAAAAGATTCTGAGCACAATAAATCTAATATAAATTTTAAATATGGCATTTTTCTACTAATGTTTATATGTAGAAGAACTTAGACATTGTTGCTGTATGGAAGGCTTAAATTTTATTCTTATCAATAACATCAGTGAAAATTAATCTGCAAAGTAGATCTCATAAGGTCATTCTTCAGAAGTTTCTAATTCCAATTTATTTTGAATTGATTTTTGCTTTAAAATATTTTTAAATCTCATTTTTTGAAAATTTTGAGCCCCATACAAAAAAAGTATATTATCACTCTATTTACTTCTGTATTTGAAAAGATTAAGTATTAACAAGTTGGAATTTCTCTAACTTTTATAGAGACCATGCCTTGTGTTATTGAGAATAGAATGTCTTAGGGCATCTTATTATTTTAATGATTTAGGTAGAGTGAACTACTTTTAAAATTGGTAAGGTAATGTTAATAGCAATTTATGGGTTTTTAAAATAGGTGCTTAAAACATTTAGATTTGTTCTCTCTCTCATCTGATGAAGTAAACAATTCAGTTCATGACAATTACTCTTACATTTGGACATGTATGTGTGTGAGAGTGTGTGTGTAATAGTATTAAAATGTTAGCAAATCATATATTTATAATTAAAATGTAACATATTCTCAGATTTAAAAAAACAGAAAACACAGAAGATTTTTAATGAAAAGTTGCCCACAAGCCCACCAGAAAGACATAACTACTTTTAACAATTTGTTACATAATTTTCCACACTTCCTTCTGCTTATAATTTTGTATGTCTATATACCCAGTGCCTCCATCTCAAAAAATAGGCTCAAACTTCCACTTTTTATAATCTGGTTGTTTAGAACCAACATTATATGGTGACTACTTCATGAATTAATAAAGAATCGTTATTATCTTTATAATGACTATGTTGCTTTATATTATGTTGAGATTTCATAATTTATTTAATCAAGCCTTTCTCAATTGACATTTTAGTTGATGTTGCTATTTTTACACCAAAAATAATAATGTAAAAAAATATTTTTTGTACGTCTTTCCACTTTTCCAATTATTTTTCTTTGCATAAATCACTGCAGGTGAAATTGCTAGGTCAAAGTGTATGCACATTTTTAATTTTTATGCATATTGGCTTTCAGCAAGGTCGAGCAAATTTTCACCCTGGTCAATAGTATATGATGGTGGTTATTTCCATATGCCCTCACTAATTAAAGTGTGTTAAAGTGCCAATGAGGAGAAATAGTATCTCTAGCTTGCCTTTAAAAAACATTACTGATGATTGCATGCATCTTTTCATATGCATAGTGAACTAACTTTTTAAAAAATTACATTTATATGTAGTACATTTTTCTGTTATTTTTTCTCAATATTTTTTACAGTAGTAGTTATTTGATGTGAGAACTTTAACATTTTTATGAAATACTAAGTAAATTAGTTTCTAAATTTTGGAATACAAATGACTATGCTCATCATTAATTTCAGGGAGTAATTTTACCCTTTTATTTACTGCTTCAGCTTACATTCAAGAAACAATAGGTCCCTCTTCCACAAACAATTTAGCCTTGTATTTTAATACACTACTCTCTCCAACAAAGGAGAATTATGCTAATCTGTATGTAAAATAATTACAGTAGAAATAATGTACTTTAATTTTTTTCCAGGACTAGGAACCTCCCTTACCACTTTAAATGTCCTTTTTCTCTTCTTCCCATTCCCAAGATCTCTTGGATATGAAAATTGATTGGGCACAGGCAGCTCCAACCCACATATATTTCATAGAAATATTTTTTATTTGTTGAGCAGAACATTTTCTTGAGAAATATTATACCAATAGTTACTGTGAAGTTATTGCCCCTTTGCTCCTAAGAATTTTTTATAATATTCTGTTACAATTTTCTCCCTTAAATAAAAGATAATTTAAGCCATTGTAATATTATTATTGTACTTATACCCAAGCTTTTATCGATTTAAACTGAAAAGCAGAGACGACATTTCCTACATATAAGGAAAGTGAATGCTGTTGTCTAAGAACAAGAGATTTTTAAATAATGGGCATTATTTTAAATGTATTAGTAAATATTTTTTAATATGATTTTAAAGTAAATATTAAAATGTAAAATGTAAAAGAAACTGAAGCAAGGATCAGAGAGATTTTTCCCAGAAAGAGATTGCTGACTTTATACGGATAATACTCAGACAAAGCTTGATCAAGGAAGAAATAATAAAATAAGAAGATCATATAGTTCTGCTCAACCATATTCATGTAATTTAATTGAAATCACATAATTCTTACATTTCTTATTTATTCAAATGTAAATTAGAACACTTATGATTGAATCAGGCACAATAAGGCAGATTCATAGGAACTGTCAATCAAGTGCGAACATAGAATAAAAACTTATTTAGACACCTTAAAACTCAAAAAAAAACCCCTCACATCTATCATTTCTTACAAAACCTATGGTAAGTGTATTTCTGGAAATTAAGGAATAAACCAAGTAAGAGAAAATCATAGGAAGTAAGAAACAGAAACTCAACAGAGAAAAATGGTGAAGTGATGTCCTAACATGATGCAGGTGCCACAGACCCTGAGAATAGTCAGTTCAGAATGGAGCGGAAGAAAGAAGAATGACAAGGGAGGATAGAAAGGTGAAATTGGTAGACTATCTCACAGAATTTCCCTTTGAGAAACATTAGATATACAAGAGAGCATGTGGAAACGAAGTAACAGCAAGTCTACAGACAACTGAACAATTGAAAAAATAAAATAACCCATAACTTCTAGAAAAATGCAAATATATAAAAAAGGAAATATAATTATATATAATTTATTTACTTGGTCCTTCAGTGAACATTTATTATGGTTCATTTTTAAAAACATAATTACTGGTTTAATTAAATAGCAAGACAACTATATTGAGAGAATGAGAAAAGGGGGAAATCAAGGTGTGGGGCTCTGAGTGGGGGTCAGAAGTAAGTCCTCACCCATCATACCAACTGCTAAATAGAAATGTTACAACTAGTAAATAAAAAATAGCAATAGACAATAATATTTAGAAATATAACATAAATAGTACAAGAAATATCTGGAATAATTAAAAACAATCACCTATAAGGAGCAGAATGTACAAAAAGATGGGTTGGAGCATAACTGTGTGCTCTTAAGAAGCTTTTTGTAGTATCTGATAATTAAAAATCTTATGTATACATGATCTTAATAAAAATGATTAATTTAAGACAATTTTTCAAAAGAAAGTATTTTAAACATTACCTCAATATATCAAATATCACAAGTTTGCTGCTGCTCAATTATTTTAATGCTGTATTTGTAATAAATGTTCAACTGACTTGTAAAATTGACTAACACAAGTATTATTCTTATGCCAAATATTAATGTTTTCTGATTTTTTTTTCCTGTTAGTCTTTAAAACCCCAATTCCCATAACTAGCAGTTTATTACTTCATTCTTTTCCCCATCATTTTTATCTTAAGGCAGTTTTGAAGGTAATGTGATTTTAAGCTTCTAGAAAAACTAATTACAGAAGAGATGGCATGGCTTCAAAAAGATGTTGCCCAGCACTCACATCACAAAACCAGCTTTGTTTTCCTTAGCACCAGCAGCTATTATTATCTTTTTCTCCTCTTTTGACTGTCTTTTACTTTTTCCTTTTAAACTGAGTTAAAGTCAAGGTGCTCTCACTTGCTGTATTAAAGCCTTATAGTACAAATCTAAGAACAACAATTATTTACAACACTGAGAAGCACATCAATCAAGAGGTGTTCAGAAAGAGAAAACAATGTAATTGGACTATAGATCCATTAGCTTATTGTTGAAAAATTAAAAGTAAGTCATCCTATTTTTTTTTTCTATTTGTGCTGTGTTTAAATATGTTAATATAAGAAACTATTTTCTTTTACAAGATGTTAAATCACTTTTTGCAAAAATAGGCAAAATAGAACAAATTGGTGACATTCTTATAAAAGGAAATAAACAAAAAGATCATAGCATTTTTGTGTATGAAATATAATAAAGCTTTGCTGATGGTAATTGGAATTTAGATGTTAAAGCTTTTAGATTAAAAAATTTGCATGTTTGTAAATATATTTTTTAGAAAATTTTAAATTATTAAATATAAAAATGAAAGATAGTGAGCTGGGTGCAGTGGCTCATGCTTGTTATCCCAGCACTTTGGGTGGCCAAGGCGGGCAGATCTCTTGAGGTCAGGAGTTCGAAACCAGCCTGGCCAATATAGTGAAACCCTGTCTCTACTAAAAATACAAAATTAGCCAGGTGTGGTGGTGCACTCCTGTAATCCCAGCTACTCAGGAGGCTGAAGCAGGAGAATCGCTTGAACCCGGGAAGCAGAGATTGCAGTGAGCTGAGATTGTACCATTGCACTCCAGCCTGGACAAAAAAAGTGAAACTCTGTCAAAAAAAAAAAGATAGTGAATAGAATACTGTACACATTAAAAACCAAGGAAAGATGAGTCAGTAGTTTAAAAAATTCAGTTTCTTGATCAAGTAAAAATGTTATCTGGCTGGGCGCGGTGGCTCAAGCCTGTAATCCCAGCAGCTTGGGAGGCCGAGATGAGCGGATCACGAGGTCAGGAGATCGAGACCATCCTGGCTAACACGGTGAAACCCCGTCTCTACTAAAAAATACAAAAAAACTAGCCGGGCGTGGTGGCGGGCCCCTGTAGTCCCAGCTACTCGGGAGGCTGAGGCAGGAGAATGGCACAAACCCGGGAGGCGGAGCTTGCAGTGAGCTGAGATCTGGCCACTGCACTCCAGCCTGGGTGACAGAGCGAGACTCCGTCTCAAAAAAAAAAAAAAAAAAAAAAGAAAGGTTATCTTAGATTTCTAATAATGTGACAGTATATACAGCACAGCTCCAGGCAGAGTGATAGACAAGATTACCTTGAATCCTTTACAAGCATATGATTCTAAAGCATTTGAGCATAGACAGTTGAACTGAAACAGCATCCGTATAAATGAGCTGCTGGCTTTTGTGATTATTTAATCTAAGATTTTTATTATATGAATAGGATTTATTGATCGATTTATCAAAGCATAACAATATAACTGCTTCGGATTAAACTAGGTTATACAATATTCACTATAGAAAGAGGAATGCTCTAAATCTACTTACAGGTCAGCAGTACTAATCTAAATCTAAATTATTAATTACACTCAATATTAAATTTCAGATGGTCTCTAAGAATATTTGAAATCAGTTTTTTACAGAAACGAAGTAAATTTTTTTCCAACGTGAGTTTTAATTTCAAGAATTTTCAAACAATCGTGACTTAAAGCATCACATTATTATTTTAAGCTAATAAAAATGGAATATTTTATTGAAAGAACATGTGTGCTATTCAAGGTTTTATAAAACATCTACAAATTCAATTCTGGCATCCAAGTGAATAATTAGTTAAGTTGCATTTTAATTCTTGGCCCACCTCTCTGTCACCCTTAATTCCAAATATTTAATAAATATATTTACTTTGATGCAAAATTATGTTATCAAATTAATTTAACTACTTTTACATATAACCTTTCTACTCATTTTTAGATTTCTAAGCTTGTGCTACATCCTATTAACCTATTCTTTTTTTTTTTTTTTTTTTTTGAGACACAGAGTCTTGCTCTGTCGCCCAGGCTGGAGTGCAGTGGCATGATCTCGGCTCACGGCAAGCTCCGCCTCCTGGGTTCACGCCATTCTCCTGTCACAGCCTCCCGAGTAGCTGGGTCTACAGGCACCCGCCAGCACCCCCGGCTCATTTTTTGTATTTTTAGTAGAGACGGGGTTTCACCGTGTTAGCCAGGATGGTCTCGATCTCCTGACCTCGTGATCCACCCGCCTTGGCCTCCCAGCGTCTTTGTCTTCAAATCCCCTTCTTGGTTTCCGTTCTGCTTATCACAACTATTGTTATCTTATTAAAGACTTTTCTGATCATGTTGCCTGTGATAGCAAATTTTGCTTCAACTTGATTGGGCCATGGGGGCAAAATATTTGATTAAATTTTATTCTGGATGTCTGGTGGTGATGTTTTTGGATTAGACAAACATTTAAATCAGCAAACATTGAGTAAAGCAGATTACCCTCCACAATTTGGGTGGGGTTCATCCAGTCAGTTGAAGACATTCATAGTATAAATTCTGGCCTCTGCTGAGTGAGAGGGAATCCTGCCAGGTGATTGCCTTTAACTCAAACTTTAACTCTTCCCTCAGTCACTTAGCTTTTTTGTCAGTGGAAGATAGTGATGTTGTTCAGAGCTTTTGGAAGGTCCTTATACCTGAATCAAAGTTCAGGCCCTTAGGATTTTATATCAAAACACCACCATCCTCAGCAGATTACTATTCTCCTTTTGAGGAACAGTTTTTGGCCTGCTCGGCCTCACTAGAAACTAAGTTCTTAGTCATGAGCCACCAAGATTCCATGTGACATGAGCAGACCATCATGAACTGCTGTTATGTGACTCCAGTAAGTCATAATGTTGGGCACATATAGAAGCATGCCATCATCAAATGGAAGTGAAAATATAAAATCTGGCCCAAGCTTATAGTGAAAGCACAAGTAGTTACATGAACAAGTGGCCCAGTGCTCATGAATCCCATTTGTGCTACACTGCCTTCTTTCTCCCAGCCTACACCTATGGCTTCATGAGGAGTTCTCATGATCAACCGACAGACGAAGAGAAGAGTCAGGCTTGAATTTCAGATGGTTATGTACAATTTTTAGGGATCACATGAAAGCGGACAACTGTAGTAGTATAGCCCCTTTCTTAGACATTCCTAGATGCCCATGGAGAAGGAAAATTCTTCCTGTAGGCAGAACTTCAATCAATGCACCTAATGTTCATTTTGCTTAAAAGAAGAAATGGTCATGTGTGTTATTATATACTGATTCATGGGCTGTTACTAATGATTTGACTAAGATAATCAGAGATTTGGAAAGAGCATGATTGAAAAATTGGTAACAAGAAAGTCTGGAGAAGAGGTATGTAGGTAGATCTCTATAAATGGGCAAAAGGCATAAAGATAGTTGTGTGCTATGTGAATACTTACCAAGAGTTACTCCAACAAAAGAGGACTGTAATAATCAAATGGATAGGATGGCTTTTTTTTTTTTTTTTTTTTTTTGGATACTAGTCCACCTCATCCCCCAACCACCCTTTTTCCAATGGGACAATAAACAAAGTAGTCATGGTGGCACGGATGGAGGTTATACCTGGGCTCAGCAATGCAAGCTTCTACTCATCAAGGTTTACCTGGCTACAGCCATTGCTTTGTGCCCAATCAGCTAACAACAGAGACCAACACGGAACTCCAGTATGGCTCCATTCTTCAGAGTAATCAGCCAACTACGTAGTGGAAAGTTAATTAAATTGAACCACTTTCATCATGAAAAAGGGAGTGTTTTGTGCTTACTGGAATAGACACCCTGAATATGGATTTGCCTTCCCTGAGTGCAATGTTTCTGCCAAAACTACCGTCAGCGGACTCACAGATGCCTTATCCACCATGTAGTATTCCACACAGCATTAATTCTGACCAAATAACTTATTTCACAGCAAATGAGATGTGACAATGGGCCATTCTCATGAAATTTACCATCCTGAAACAGCTGATCTGATAGTACAATAAAATGGTTTTCTGACGACTCAGTTACAGTATTTGCTAGGCAGCAATTCCTTATAGAACTTGGAGAATCTTCTTGAGGAGGCTGTATATGCTCTGAATCAGTGTCTAATAAACAGTGCCATTTCTCCCATAGCCAGAATTCGTGGGTCCAGAAATCAAGAGGGTGGAAATGGAAGTGGTATTACTTGCTATTGCCCCTAATGACTCGCCAGCAACATTTCTGCTTCCTGTTTATATAAACCTATGCTCTGCTGGTCTAGAGGCTTTACTTCCAAAGGGATGAATTCTTCCATAAAGGGGCACAATAATGATTTCATTGAATTAGAAGTTGAGACTGACACCAGGCCACATCAGGGCTTCTTACAGATCTAAATTAACAGAAAAGAAAGAGACTTACTGTTCTTCCAGGAGTGATTGATCCTGACTACCAATGATAATTTGGACTGCTATATCACAAGTTAAGGAAGAGGGTGTCGGGAAAATAGGAGATTCCTTAGGGCATCATTTAATATGACCTTACATGTGACTAAAGTCAATGGACAACTAAAACAACCAAGGCCAGTCAGGAATACTAACAGCCTAGATCCTTCAGGAATTAAGGCTTGGGTCATCCCACCAGGTGAAGAACCACAACCAACTGAGGTGCTAGATAAAGGTGAAGGAACTAATGCATCATGGAGTAAGACTGTTAGGAATACCAGCTAGAGCCTTGTGATGACTATATTACAGAAAGGAGACTATAATAATTATGAGTATGTCTTCCTTCTTTTGTTATAAAAATAATACAATTTTGAGATTAAGTATATTTAAAGAAATGTGTGTAAGTGCCAAGTTGGCAAAAGGTGGACTGTGATGATTAATTTTTGTGTCAACTTGGCTGCACACAAATGTCAAGATATTTAGTCAAACATTATTCTGGATATTTCTGTGAAGGTGTTTCTGGATCAGATTAATATTTACATCAGTGGACTTTGAAGTAGATTACCCTCCATAATGTGGTTGGGCCTCATCTAATAAGCTGAAGGATTTAATAGTAAAAATATTGATTTCTGCTGAGCAAGAAGGAATTCTGCCACTGGACTGCCTTTTGACTCAAACTGCAATTCTTCCTGGTTTTCCAGATTGCTAGCCTATCCCCTCAGGTTTTGGACTAACCACTCCTGCAAAATTGTGTGAGCAAATTCTTAAAAAACAAACAAAACATCCTGCTGGTTCTGCTTCTCTGGAGAACACTGAATAATTTATCATCCCAACAATTGAACATTTAAAAGTCTTCATATTTGTTAACACATACAGTTTAATGTCTATATACAGTTACTACATACCTTCTATAATATGAAACAATGCTCTGTTTTTATTCTTGTTTTTTGTTTCTGTCCTGAATCCTATTATGCAGTCAGTATACTACCAGCATTTTCTAAATATGTATTATGATTCTACTTCCATGAATTGTTAAAGGAAGTTTCTCTAGCTGAATTTTGCCCCTTTCTACTCCATCCTAGCATATAATACACAAATCTATTTTTCAAGGCCAAATTAAAAAGATGCATATTTCAATTTCCTAGATAGTGTCAGGTTGCAAAACTGTGTGTTTGAAACTGTACTTCTGGTTTAAAGATAGAGAACTGAGCTTCCTAAGGAAACCCAAAGCAAAACAGAGACGAGTTTTACAAATATGTTCAGAACAGATCTCAAAACAAGAGAGGGTACTCTATGTAACTCAAAAGTTGGTATTGGAGAAGAAGTAGACAGAAAATCATAGTGGTTACTACACCTGAAAACCTCAGCTATTACTGCCAACTGTCCCAAACTAGACGCTTTGCTCCTGCAATTGCCATAATGGAATGAATAAAAAATAGTTTTTTCAAGAAAAGGTATTGGAACACTTGAATATCCACATGCAAATAATAATGATGATGATGATAATAATAATAATCTAGACACAGACCTTACACTCTTCATAAATATTAACTCAAAGTGGATGAAAGACCTAAATGTAAAACAAAAAAATCAAAATTTATAGATAATAGATAACATGGAGAAAATCTAGGTAACCTTGGGTTTGGTAATGGCTTTTAGATACAATACCAAAGGCATGATCCATGAGAGAAAGAACTGATAACCTGGATTTCATTGAAATAGAAAAATTCTGCATTGCAAAAGGGACTGCCAAGAGAATGAAAAAAAAAAAAAAAAAAAAACAAGCCACTGACTGAGAGAAAATATTTCTAAAAGACAAGTCTGATAAATATGCAAAGAACATTTACAACTCAACAATAAGAAAAAGGACAGCTTGTTTAAAATATAAGCCAAAGACCTTCACAAGATATCTCACCCAAGAAGATAAGCAGATGGTAAATAAACATATGAAAAGATATCCCATATCACACGTCATCAGGACAATTCAAATTAAAAAAACAACAAGGTAAAACTACACACCTATTGGAAAGGCCAAAATTAGGAACACTAACACCACCAAATTCTGGTGAGGATGTGACGGAGCAGGAACTCTCATTCATTGCTGGAGGGAATGCAAATTAGTACAACTACTTTGGAAGACAACTTTGCAGATTATTATAAAACTAAATATACCCTTACCATATGATCCAACAGTTGTGGTCCTTTATATTTACCCGAAAGAGTTGAAAACATATATCCACACACAGGGGTTTATAGCAGATTTTTTTTTTTTTTTTTAATGGGCAAAACTTGGAAGCAACTAAGATGTCCTTTGGTAGGTAAATGGATAAATATACTACAGTACATACAGGCAATGAGCCTTTTTCAGTGCTAGAAAGAAGTGAGCTGTTAAGCCATGAAAATACATGGAGAAAACTTAAATGCATAATACTAAGTGAAATAAGCCAATTTGAAAAGTCAACATGCTTTGTGATGGTAACTGTGCAGCATTCTGGAATAGGTAAAACTATGGAGATAGCAAAAAGATTAGTGGTTTCCCACGGTTAGAGGCAGACAGAGATAAATAGGAGAAGTTCAGATTTTCAAGGTAGTGAAAGTGCTGTATATAATAATATAATGGAAGATATAGGTCATTATATATTTGACCAAACCCAAGAATATTCTATTTCATGAGCTAAACCTATTGTAACTATGGATTTTATGTGATAATTATCTTCATTCATTCATTCATTCATTCAGGCTGCTATAACAAAATAGTATAAATTGAGCAGCTTATAAAAAACCAAAATTTATTTTTACAGAGGCTGGGTAGTTCACAGCCAAGGTGATGACTGATTTTATGTCTGGTGATAGTCACCTTTTTGCTCATAGATGATGCCTTCTCACTGTGGTCACCTGGTAGTTTAGAAACTAGCCTTTTAGGGTCTCTTTTATAAGAGCATTAATCCCAATCAAGAGGGCTCTGCCTTCATGACCTAATCAACTCCCAAAGCACCTGCTTCCCAATTCCATTACCTTGGGGATTAGGATTTCAACATATGAATATTGGGAGGACATAAGTTTTAGTCTATTGTGTAATAATGTGTGGATTCATCAGTTGTAAAAAATAGACCACTCTAGTGGGGAAGTTGATAATATGGGAAATGAGTGAGAGCAATCGATGTATAAAAATATCTATAATTATCTCTTAATATTTTTGCTTAGGCAAAACCTAAAGATGCTTTAAAAACATGAAGTCTTTACAGAAAAAAATGTGTGGGAGTTTCTGAGAGATAATGAAGGAAATTGCCTTGGTGGAAAATGAAAGCAAAAAGACCTAGTAACAAATGTATATTATTGTTAGACCTTAGAAGATAAAAATATCATTTCTAATAAAAATTACAGAAAACAACAAATGAAGAAGCTGAAAGATCAATGTAAACAAATCTAATTTAAGAGAATGTTATCACAATTAAATTATCCTACATAAAAAAGTTAAGAAAAACTATGAAATATGATAAATTATAGGATGCATTTAATATGAAACTTCATAGAAAAAATAGAGGTAATGAAGAAAAACAATGTTGGAAGTAATAACAGCTACTACTTTCTCAGAACTGTAGAAGAAGTGGAATGCTCAGATTCATGTTTAAAACCACGCTTAATGCTAGGGTTACAGAGATAGAAAAGCTAGACCACATTGAGCGTTTTTCCTTTACTGGGGGGGAGTGCATGTGGAAGGCATCTCTTCATAAATATTAATTCCTCAAATTGTCATCTACAGTCAGCTTCCTTCTCCAGGCTCTGCTCTCACTTTTACTATACATACAATTTTTACTCCAGATCCAACCTACTTTTATTTACTTGTACCAATATTGTCCTCACACTAACAAATTTATTTTTCATAGAGTTCTCAACTACTTGTAAGTAATAAAAAATGAATGCATGAATAAATAAATAATAGATAGAAAGAGTAAATATAACATTTGGTAATCCTGTTAAAGAAAAGAAGGGACATTTTAGTTATCAAATTCAGTTTTGAACTGAAAAGAAGACAAATATTCTAAGAAATAGTAAAAATCTCATTGGCTCATCACACATTCTAACCTATTGAGCCAATAATAGTGTACTATACATAGATATAGCCCTATTAAAATTTTGTAAATTGTCGTGAAAACTACACCATTCAAATGTTCATACACGCACACACACAGATCCACACACACACACACACACACATATATGAGATGTTATGGAAATTAATGGGTTAAATCGTTTGTGTCCTAAGCATTTCTCTTTTTCAAGCATTTCTCTTTTTATTCTTTCTGTATTTACTCTACCTTTAAGCAAAGCAAATTATTTATCTATATTTTATTATAGAACAATATAATACTAAGGTTGAAAGAGTCTTTAAAATGATTTCAATTGCTCATCTTTGGCATTCATCAGGAAGTAGACTTTGGTTTCCCTCATGATGTCTATATATTGTTTATGAAAGTAATGTATACTTTATGAACAAGAGATAATCCAACAATGGGGTAGGGTAAGATTTTCTGCTGCAATATACCTTCAAATTCTTGTACAGATAAAAGTTGGATGACATAAACCAGATGCATCATTTTTCTCTCTCTTCTTTTTTTTTAAGTTTCTAAAGAGTGGGAAAGTTGATATAGTTTACTCTTGAAAGGTTATATCCAGATTCTCTATCAGTGACATAAATATTATATTTGACCTTTAAATTATCATGATACGCTGTTCTAAGACTAAATATGAATATTTAAAAACTGGAAGTTATTGAATTCCCTTTTATTCTTTCATCAATTATTGCACATATATTCCTATAAGAATATAAAGGTGAATGAAATAACTTTCCTTTCTACAAGTTCTCCAGATCTAGAGTGTGAATCCGATTTGAACATATATATGTATACGTACACTGGAGTTTCAAAGGGGAATCTTATAGAAATACAAGTTAAATGTTGTCATAAGGATAGTTTAAAATATCAACTAGGGTATCATGGTGGATATGCTTAATAGAAAGTTCATCAAATTGAAAAGGAGGGGCTGAGGAGGGATTACATTCCAGCCAGAAGAATGAGCATATAAAGTGTGCAGAGGCAAGGATTATCATAAGAGTTACAAAAATTACAGATGTTTTATAGGTCTAGAGAACAAAATTTGCATAAGACTGTGATGTGATTGGGCTGTACCCAGGTCATCATAGACCTTATATGCCAGGGATTTGGATTTTATGTTAGAGAGATAGTGGAAACTATTACACATATTTGAACAGCAAGATCATCTAGTTGATCTTTTAATAAAATCATTATGGTGGTAGAGTAGAGGCACAGTTTTCAATTATTTTGGATGAGTATCTTTTTCATATTAAAATATGTTGCGATAATGTTGCAGTGTTTCAGAATTGGGGAATGTTGCAGTATTTAAAAGTTGTTTGGAAGGCCTGAAGCATTTAGAGCAGCTTCTCAAAGTTTAGTGTGCATATGGATGACCTAAGCATCTCGTTAAATGGCTGTTTGTGCATTTTTCACAAGCCCCAGCTGAACATATTGAGTAAGAGTATATTGCCCTTTGTACAGCCAAATGAAAAAGTCCAGTTACTGGTTATAATTACTGTTCTCCAATTCTGGAGAGGGATTTTAGTATTTCTCAGGCTAAAACATAGTATTTATCTCGTATGATAAAAATAAAAAAAAAGCCAAAGCCTGAATCTGATAGATTATCCTCCAACACTGCTACTACCAATTCCATGTAAATCTCAGAATTTTCAAGATACTTCTGCCTGATGTTTTCCACAGTGATAGCCTAGAATTCAAGCACATTAAATGTGTACTACTGAGAGAAATGTTCCATAGTTTTGGAGTTCAAAATGTTTAAAATATTTCTAAAAATCTGTATGCATTTTACTTTCTCACTTGTATTGTATAATTTTAATGAGAATTACAATATAATCTTTCTAAATCCCTAGTATCTGTCTTACTTTTATCTCTCAAGACAAGTCAAAAGTAGCATCTAACTATTGCTATTTACATTGATATGTAAATTTGGTCATACATATTTTATAGAGATGTGTAAATGACTCAGCTAAAGCAGAGTCACCTGTTTATCCCTTGGATAGATGTGTGTACCCCTCTTAAGAGCACAACAATGGCAGATCCTGCTTAGCATAAGCAGCTTATTAAAATGCAGTAAGGAGAAGAATACCTTTGTGAGCAATTTTCTTATGGTATTAATAATCCCGATGGAAAAACAATAGGACACAGATATGAGTGTTTTTCACCACTGAACCATCTAGACTTTTCAGCTGTGTGAATTAATACAAAAGGCTTAATGGTTTCAGGGACGTTAATGCCCACTGAAAGGGTTCACATTACAAGAAAAAGGAAAAAAGGAAGGAGAATGAAAGATGTATCTTTGGCGTGAAAAACAACAACAAAAAAAATCCATGGAAAACAACATAGAATTCTCATCTGAGCCCTACCTGAATGTTAGCAACTAATAATATCATTTTTGAAACTGATGTAAATGTACTTTTTTTGTAAAAATTATATGATCTGTTCCAATTTATCTCACTGGATTCTGATCAGAAACAAATGAGTACTAAATTTAAAAAAAAACTTATTTCTATGTAAAGTCAGATCTTATTCTCTGTAGTTGCCAATAATTTAATTGTGAGTTAAACTAGTGTTTTCAAAATTTAAAGACATTAAACATGAAATGAAAAGAGTTACAATTTTTTCTATATGTCTTTAAATAATTTTTCAGAAATGTAATATAGACATTTTACATTAAAAATTGCTAGTGCTAATCACTAAAATGAAGAGTTTTGTTACTTTATATTTTAATGATAATATCATTAGTAATATATTTTCCTTTTGGCATGTATATAGACAGACATAGAAGAAGGAATTTCCAGTCTGGCAACCTGCTCTGTTTATAGCAAATTTAGTACGAGTTTGATAGAGTTTTGTTTCAATAATTGTATGTCTATCTGAAAATTAAGCATCAAAGATAAAACTTTTTTTTAAATTTTCTTGTTATCTTCCATGAGTGAGCCTTCATAGGCTGTCACCTCTAGAGAATATGTGTGTATCAGAAAAAACAGTGAAAAACTTTGAAATGAAGAAATGATTACTGGTATCTTTTGCCTGGAATGCTGTGTTGCTCATGGGGAGTTAGGGGACCTGATTTTATAGAGGTTTGTGAATTTCATTGCTTTGAGAGGCCTATTGTGCAACACTGCATGGAAAGGAATGTGGAAGGCTGATGGTGATGCAAACCTTTTCGTGTTCACAGAGATGAAAATTAATTATGTTTGATGGAGATGTGATTGATTTCTCCCATACCAACCCACCATGCTGGAAAAAAATGATTTCAAACATTACGTTTTACTTTCTTTTTACACTGAACAGTTGTGCATATATTTGACAATTTATTTCAGCATTCTTGATTCTTTATGGTAAATACAGTTATCTAGATATACAAAAAATGCATGCTTTGGAATCTCTTGAATCAGTTTTATCATCTTGCTGGTTCCCTTATCAGTTACTCAGTAAAATAAAATCTTTGACTCATGAATAATTTGTACTAATATACGAGTCTTGATTTTACCTTTTAAAATGCATAGCTTTTAACACTTGTTGATACAAAAATATAATCACTTATCACTAGACATGGTAAATCTTCCAAATGTTTAGAACATGAAGGTCTAAATGAGAATATATTACACTTAATAAAATATTCAACTAGACCCTGTGCAGTGGTTGACACCTGTAATCCCAGCACTTTGGGATGCTGGAGTGAGCAGATCACTTGAGGCCAGGAGTTTGAGACCAGTCTGGCCAGTATGGTGAAACTGTGTATCCACTAAAAATACAAAAGTTAGCCTGGCAGGCACCTGTAGTCTTAGAGACTTAGGAGAGCTTAGAGAATGGTTAGAATCTGGGAGAGGTGGAGGTTGTAGCAGTGAGGCGATATTGCACCATTGCATTCCAGCCTGGGCGATAGAACAAGGCTCTGTCTCAAAAAAATAAAATAAAATAAAATAAAATAAAATAAAATAAAATAAAATAAAATAAAATAAAATAAAACAATCTTTCATATTTTCAAGTTGAAATGAGGATCTCAGGCAAGTAGAGAAAATTATTTTGCTATGAATACCATTGAATCATTAAGTAAAATAGTTCTTAAAACAAGTTATATTAGAAAGTCAATTTGGCAAATTGTAATTTTTTGTATTCCGCATCAACTGCTGTAACTCCCAAATCTATTTTCTTAATGTTCAGAAAATTATATGTCAATGTTTGCTTTTTAATTCCATGTCAACATTTGTTTTTGTTTATCATGCTGCAGAATTATTCATTTATTTTGTGGGAATAGCCTCCAATTTTAAAATATGCTCTATGTCTCTTTAGTTTTCTTTGCAACAAAGAGGAGTCATTATACGCATCATTTACGTTAACTAAAGTATTTAGGAAATTTAATATATGAGTCAGGAAGCTTAGAGTCATACAACAGACTGGATGCAGAGCTTTGCAACTTACGTACTGTAAATGGGTTACATTTTTAACGCTAATGTAATGACACGGCAAAGAGGGAGAAATTTATGAATCAGACTAGAAATAGAATAAGACTTCTTTCTCAAGCTTTGATGCAAATACCTTGAAAAAGAATAAAGGAGTAGGCTCTGGAGCACAAGGGAGGGTTTAGATTTGGATAGGAGCATAAACACCTGATTTATTGGACATGGTTAGAAAAATATATAAATTAACAAATCGATGGTGGGCAGTTCTTTTCTTTTTTCTATTTTCTTTTTTTTTTTTTTTCCTTTCTCCTTCTCCTTCTCCTTCTTCTTCTTTTTTTTTTTTTTTTTTTTTTTCAAGAACTCACTTTGTTGCCCAGGCTGGAATACACTGGCAAAATGATGGCTCATGGCAGCAGCTTTGACCTCCCAGATTCAAGTAATCATCCCACCTCAGTCTCCTGAGTAGTTGGGACTACTAGTGAATGCCAATATGCTTGGCCATTTTATAATTCTTTTTGTAGTGACGGGAGTCTCACAATGTTGCCCAGGCTGGTCTCAAACTTCCTGTCTCAAGCAATCCTCCCACCTCGGCCTCCCAAAATGCTGGAATTACATGATTGAACTACCCCATCTGGCCAGTGGGCAGTTCTTAAATAATTACATCAATTTTCTCTCCAAAGTATGAAGTAAGTTCACCAGATGAGACTGAGACATTATTATTCTAGCTTTAGAATGAAGACGATACTCGGAATAAAAGGGAATCATATGGGTGAATGGAAATATATACAAAAATTTTAAGGAAATTACAAGCTGTCTAATGTAGTTGAATAGCTAGAAATATGTATTAGAAATGTGAAGAGGGGGAAACAATAATCACCTGAAGCCAAATGGCAAGGGTCTTAAATATTATTTATTGATTAGGAATATATTGGTAGGAGGTGAAGAAATGTTAAACTTTTTTACAAGTTGATTAACCTCATGAGTGCAGTTAAAAGATTTATTCAGTGGCTGAGTGAGAGGCAATTAGAAACAAAAGACATTAAAGACCAATAAAGTGGTTAAGAAGCATTTGTAATTGCACATGTTCCAGGCCATCAAAGGCTAAATTAATGTAGTATAGGTAGAAAAAGAAAGGTGAGAACAGGAAAAAAAAAAAATTACAGAAATTGAAGGAATCCTTTTTAAGATCCTCAAAAGAAACATAAAACCTTTGTATAGTAGTTTATCCAAAGAAATATTTACTGTGGTTAAGTTGTCACCTACAGTATAGTAAATGAAAGGAAATTATATTCTTTGTTTATATTCTTTCTTACTAAACGTCTAGGCTAGATATAATTTTGCTAATGTCACTTAATCTCTGTATTTTATCCCATTGTTTCCAATGAGTTTTATAAACATGTACTTAAACAATGAAAGCAATTTCTAGAAAAAAATATACTTTGTGCAGGACATGTTTAAATATATGATAAGCTAAACATAAATAATACAAAGATAAAATTTGCTGCTCTGTATTTGACACATATCACAAAATCGTGGATTTCCTAGCTTATCCAGAAGAGACAGACACCAATAATATGACAGAAGTGGACCTCTCTGGTTAGGGATTGGGTCTTCACCCCTGGGGCCTCTTGGGTCCTCTAAGGAAGAGGAGAACTGTTCTAAAGTTACCTGTTTTCTAGCTGGTAAAAACCTTAGCAAGCATCATCTCCACTTTAGATATAAGGAAAATAAAAGAGATTAAAAACCAAAGTAAATATAGAAAAAAAAATGTGCAAGGTTACTTAGAGTTAGCATGTTTTCCTTAGAGGCTTTTGAGAGTCACTGTCTAAATAAAAAGATCACTTAAGTCAAGATTCCTGGTCATTTTCAAGGATTGATTTGCTGTATTAGCATGTAACAAAAAAATCTTTTCTCTGTAAATGGGTAGCCACTTTGCTGGAGTTATTTTTTCAAAGCACTTGTGATATGGCTGCTTACATGAGCCAATTCCAAGTGTTCTGAGACCAAATCTTTGGAGAGACCTTGAAGTGTCTCCAGTTTCATATCCCTGAGGTAACTCTTTTATTGGCCTTGTGACAGCCCCGCAGGAGTCCACTACTGTGAGGACGAGGACATATATGCTTCTGACGAATTTATTCACCGTACAGAAATTTGAAGACATTTTAAAATAGAGTCCATAACTGTGTCAATAACTAAGTTTAAATTCAGGTTTACTTGAAAATCATGTTTAGAATTTGCCTAACTATTTAATATTTAGGCTTCAATAGGTGTATGGTACTCACATGATAATCTTTTATAAAAATTTATTTTTAGGATTTTTTTGATCTTTCGATATACATCAGAAAAAACGTTGAATATGGATAAAAATAATAATTAAGCTGTATATTTTTGTAAGGATTTAAAGTAAATTATATTGCAAGGGATATATTCAGCAAAACAAAAGCCAATAGATTTATTAGTTTGGTGCAAAAGTAATTGAAGTTTTCTCCATTAAAACTATTTTATCAATCTATAAGAATAACGCCAAAAGTGAAGTTAAGGAGATGCTTCCAGCAATTTCTTAGGCTACTGCTGGAAGATTCCAAAGGAAGGCAAGGGTGAAGGTGAGTGGGTAGATTGTCTCTGAGAAGCTGGGACACCTATTGACTAGTTCCTGTCCTCCATTCCTTGAGGGTTGTCCATGCGGGCATTCATTCCTTTTTGTATGATTACATGTTTCTTCCTAGTTTGTTAAATAAGAGCAAGGTTTTTGGACCCATTTATTTTCTTCAGTCTTTATATAAACTTAAAGGATAATGTGAACAAAGCAATTAACTGCTTTCTCTTCAAACATACGCTGTGTTAAATTTCTACTTCCCTGATTATTTTATATGATTAGACTTTAATATATTATCATCCTTAATATTCATTTATATTTATTTGAAAAAATATTTTCTTTACTCAATTGAAAATCATCATTACATTTTACAGCAAATTTTGAAAGTATATTATTTATCGTAGCACTATTTTATAAAAATGCTTGACTATGCCACAAAGACCAAAAACAAACAAAAACCAAAAAGGGTAACAGAGGAGACACTTGATGGATGAAAAAGGAATAGTGGAGATCATTAAGCCACCCACCTATCTCTCATTGTTGTTGTGGTTGTGAAACAAATTGCAACACAGGCTGATTAATTTTGCTGAAAAGACAACACATCTACCCCCTTATGACAGAGAAAACTTTAATTTCCTTACTTTTAATGACTAACCATTGTGGAAACTAAATATATTCTTTAGTATTACATTAAAAATGACAAAGAAAAATGAGTAGAGTTTTAAAAGCTTTTTAAATCAGGTTTCATGCTTATTCTATTACTGCGTTCCAGTAAGTAGATCTGAGTATCTCTTCTTCTATGACCGTTTTTGTTGTTGTTGTTTTAATGCACAGGCAGAAAAAGTAGACTTTATTATAGATCACCCTTTAGAGAATTTTCCTTTTGATTGAGTTCTCTCTTTTTAGTGTTTTTAGACAAAATTATTATAGCAATTAGAGAAACATGGTCTAATTTAATTAAAATACATTTTTAAAAGATTACATGAGTTTTTAGGTTCTACTCCTGTCTATGATAGACAATCTTAGCATATTAATCAAAGTATCACGGCAATTTGATTGTTTCTTTTCTGAGTTGTAACTATATGTTTGTCTGAAAACCCAGTTACTAAAATATATATGATGAAGTTAGACCATAATGTCCAGAGATCACATAATCGGCTCCTGAATCTCTTACCAAGTTGTTGTATGAGGTTGCATATTGTTAAGGTAGCTGAGCCTACAGATAAAACTATAGAAAGAAGATTGATTATTGGTATAAATGCATCCACTGTCTTATTGGGGCCGGTTAAATCCCAAAGTATGTACTCCACTAGATAAGAACCTACTCCATTAAATAAATTATGAGGGCATCACGGTTAATACATCAAAGAAAATCGGGTAAATATATTCTTCATTATAAAACAGACAAAAAAATTACAGCAAGAAACTGAGATGAAGCAAAACTGTAGGTTTAATATGTATTTTCATAGAATATCCTGGGGAGATTGGAATGGGGAGACAAAGCAAGGAAGTTCGTTGTGGTTAATATCTTTTAATCTTAGAGTGGAAAATTAAACAGGAGTGGTTGTTACCTAGGTGTTCTTTGTAAATATGGATTGCAAAATGTGCACTTTCTTCTGAATGATAGTTTTGTTTACATCTCATTTTGGGTCACTTTAGTAATCTACCAGTTCCCAGGTAAATAAAATTTAACCTCATACATAAATAAAAATTAAGGGACTTGAAATATTACACAGTTGTGGTAAAATGAATATAATCTGAATTTGAATTAATCTTGTATCCTGTACTACCTAGTATTAATTGTTATTGTGTTCATATTGGCTTTTAGGGCTGGGATATTCAATTAATTTGGGCCACAAACTAGGCTGGTTATTTAAAATGCAATTCTATGTTCATAGACTTAGAACCAAGTAGAGGAGATAGCTATTAGCCTAATAAAACCACACTAAGAAATGTTTACTTTTAAGCTCAGAAAAGTAATTCAATCTTTCTAAAATTGTCATGTGCACACAAATCACCAGGAAACTTGCTACAATGTAAATTCTGTGTCAGCAGGTCCAGAGTGGGGCCTAAGATTCTGCATTTTTATCAAGCTTTTTGGTAGTACTGATGCTGCTAGACCACAGACCACATTTGAATAATGCATTAGTAAGCAGTCTACTAATACATTCTGCCATTCTAGAGAAATGGAGTCAATAGGATCTCTCTCTGTCTACATGAGAGAGAGACTGAAAGACAGATTATCTCTCACTCTCTCTCTATGTATATATACATATATATACACACATACAATAAATATATTTCTCACTATATAATATATATTTATATATATATTTCAGCACCCCATACTTATGTATATAAATCTATCTATCTCTATCTATCTGTCTACAAAGACAGACTTTTTTATAAGAGGTTAAACAACATATATATATATATACGCACACACACATATATACATATATACACACACACGTATATTATATATACATATAAATAATGAGAGAAGGAGATAATTTAAGAATTTGACTCATGATTGTGGGGGTTAGCAAGTCAGAAATTCATAAGGCAGTCTGGAAATTCTAGTAAGAATCAATGCTGTGGTCTTGAGTCGAATAGCCATCTGGAGGCAAAATTTCTTCCTTTTTAGAAGACCTCAATGTTTTCTCTAAGGTCTCCTGCTGACTGGACAAGGCCCATCCATATTATGGAAGGTAATCAGTTTAACTCAAACTCTGCTAATTTCAAGGTCAATCACAGCAACATTCAGACTGATGTTTAATTATAAACTGGGTGCCACAGCCTTGCCTAGTTGACATTTAACAAAATTAACCATCACAAGTAGCAGAACTCTAAAGCAGGGATGGGCAAACTATGGCCTCTGGGCTAAATATGGTGAACCACAAGCCTGCTTCTGTATATACTACAAGCTGAGTTAAGATGGTATTTTCACTTTCAAATGATAAAAAAAATCAAAAAAGAATAATATTTTATACCAAGTGTAAGTATTATATATGAAATTCAAATTTCAGGGTGGCTGAATAAAGTTATACCAGAACACAGCCACACTCATTCATTTACATGTTGTCTGTGCTTGGTTTCCTAGATGCAGAGTTGAGCAATTGTGACAGAGAGCATATGGTCCACAAAGTGTACAATATGTACTATCTCATCCTTTATAGATAAATTTTGTTTGAATCCCACTTTAAGAAAAGAAAATGGTTTCATCTGAGTAGAATTGAAATGAGAATATGAAGTAAAGTGACAATAATGGAGAAAAGTGGTTTTCAAACTTTAGTGTTTATCAGAATAATTCAGATGACTTGTTAAACTACAGATATCTGGCTTCCATTATGAGTTTGTAATTCTGTAAGTCTGTGACGGGAACCCAGAATTTGTACTTTCAACAAATTGGAAGTTGTTGCTGATACTGCTAATCTGGAGAACATACATTAATACCATGGTTAAGAAACTTCAACATTTTTTAGCTGTACAGCAGAAAATAAACCTGTAAAGGAATCAGGAAAACAGCTAAAAGAGAAAAATCAACACAGCATAAAAGACAATTATTTCAAGAGAGAGAGGGAGTATTTCAGGCTGTCAAAAGTGCTAAACGACAAAAACAAACAAGCAAACAAAAAACTGATGACTGAAAAATAGCCTTTGGATTTGTGGAAAGAAAATATCTGCTGGTCTTTCTTAGTCTGATGGTCCTTCTTAGTGAGACTCTCCTACAATACTCTGGGTATATCATGGGAATACAACTACTTTATATCACATTACTGGAAACTGAATTCAAGAAAGCTGAAGTTAATAAATCATACATACGAAATTATAATTATGTCACTAGGTAACCTTGTTATATTGGAGATGGACACATGCCATCTCATTAAATGACTAAATATATATGTGATATTAAAAGAGTTGGAACAACTTGATAGGTGTTAGAATTACTATTAGAAATAGGAAAAGTTTTGCAAAATTGGGTCAAAATTACTAATGTTAAATCTGACAGTCTTTTGCTGTGCTCTACCATTGGCATATGATATTTGAAAATAAACAATCTTTTGAAAATAAATAAATAAAAACAGAGCCCTATTTAAAACCTAAAATAAAACTTGTATGTTTCTGACATCTTCATAAATGAATTACTCCCAAAGAAATATTTTATCAAATTGCTGTCATTTTCCTAATGGTATGTGCAAGGGGAAAAAAAATTCCAACTATCTGAGAAAAAAGCTAGATTTCCTTTTTCAGATCTTGTTTGCTTTGATTTTTTAGCTATGAAAAATAAACTGAACAGCCATTATAAAAAATAAATCATCTTTTCTTACATTTGAATGCATTTTAGATATAAAACATGAAAGGGATTGCAGTCCTTATTGAAAAATAAAATCTAATCATAGTTTTACTAAAATGTTTTGCCAGTTTTTTCCCTTTCTGCATTATGTCAAAGTGTCAAAATTTCCTAAATCACAACCAAAATGTATGTATCTCCAAGTGCATGCACCAAAAGCTATATCTGGAAGAATATCTTGTAGTTTATTTCTTTTCTTCTTGGATGCTCCACCATGAGTTAATAGATTTAAAGGGCAGGCATGCACGTGTCCTGTAAAGGCAAGCCACTGAAGTAGAAGATCAGCTCTCCCTAAATAATATACATATTCTTAGTTATTAAGTTTCTCCACTGTGTGGTTGCTTGGACAGAAAAATGTGTGTATCAATAATTATTTAACTCTTAGAGACTATGCTTGGAGCCTACTGTATGTTATTTGGTTCACTTTTTAAGAACTGAGATATAAACCATTGCAGATAGGACCACACCAAATTTTACCTTTTTAATGCATTTTTTCAATTCAAATTTATCAATTTTAAAGGGCTTAAATTCAGGAAAATATTTATTTCTCAGACATGAGTACAATTATGGTCTACGAATAATAATCTCAACTTTTCCATTTGGATAATAATTTTTCATTTTTTGCTAGATAACCAGTACCCAATATTTTGTGAATCATATTACCATTAAGACACAAGATTGAATTGAGTGATCATTCTGTCACACTATATAGTGTCTGGGAAGATTTTGAATAAATATTTGATTCAATGTAAAATAAGTAAAATACACAGAATGATTTTTTTAAAAGAAAGAAAAAAAATACAATAATAAATTCAATGACCACAAATAAAAATAAATGGAAGAACAGTCTCAGAGATAGCAGCCTGCAGAGTGACTCATTCCTACACCTGCTCCTTTGCATGATCCTTCAGATCTTCTGTGGAAATTGGGCAAGTAAAGGGGACGTGATAGGGAAAAAAAAAAAAAAAAAAGACTCTATTCAGGGTAATAGAGTAAGATGGACAAAAATAGAATAAAACCAAACTGAACTGGACATTAGAAGAAGAGGTTTAAAGGATGAGTTTGGGAGTTGGACTCACTAGATTCAAATACTAGCTCCACCACCAAGTGTTCTTGGGCAAATTATTTTTCACTATGCCTTTTTTCGTACCTACAAAAGTAACTGATTCCAACAGTTGTTACAAAGCCCCTAACACAAATGTTTAGAAGAACACCTGGCAGTTAATAATAATCAAAACTTACTTTATTATGAAAGTATTATCCTTTAGGTCTTTAAAAAGCAGAATTAGTAATGAAAAATAATGATTGTATGTAACACACCCAGTATGAGCATCTCTTAATTGGTTTGTGTGGATAACTCCAAGAATTTCTGTAAAAGTGACATTTTCTTAGAAAGTTTTATATTTATAATTATAATAAAATCAATATCTAAGTCTATCTTGCTGAACACCCTCCAAATACTCCTATTTTATACTGTTTTCTAATGTCTCCCGTAAATATATATATATATATATATGTAAATGTAATTACAAACTCTAGTACCCAATTGTAATTTAGATGTTCAAAGTCTTATATATTTGCTCAATTTTATGCACAGAAGATGAGTTTTATGTGGTGCATTAGTCTGTTCTCATATTACTATAAAGTAGTACCCGAGACTGGGTCATTTATAAAGGAAAGACATTTATTTGACTTACAGTTCCGAATTGCTAGGGAGGCCTCAGAAAACTTGCAATCATGACAGAAGGCACCTCTTCACAAGGCTGCAGGGGAAAGAATAAGTGCTGAGCAAAGGGGGACTCCCCTTATGGAACCATCAGATCTCGTGAGAACTCACCATCATGGCAACAGGATGGGGGAAGCCACCCTCGTGATTCAATGATCTCCACCTGGTTCCTCTCATGACATGTGGGGATTATGGGAAGTACAATTCAGGATGATATTTGAGTGGGGACACTGCCAAACCATATCATGTGGTACGAGGAAAAGATAACTAGTTGTCACTGTGTCATGAAGATACATTTTGTACTACTGTGTTTTTGGCCTTTTTTCTGTTCTTTATATCTCATCCAAGTTTAATTTCTCTGACTTGAATTTCATGTAATTTATTACAAAACATTTCAGTTTATTTCCTGTATTACAGGCAGAAACCAAAGCTGTCTATTTTGAAAACATAGTTTTAAGGAAGCTCTTTCTTATAGCGTCATTTTTAGTCCAGATTTATATTCTAATGCATATTACTGTCTCTGTGTATCAAGAGGTACATGTAAAGACTTGCCAAAGCATTTTCTTTTAAGATTATTAGATTATGATAATATATATGTGGCTAAAATAATATTCTTATGAAAATGTAAAGCATCAATTTTTTGTGTTTTTAAGTACAGATAAATCCTTTTAACGGTTTTTTTTTTTTTACCACAAATAATATTCTTTCCATGAATACCTCTTCTTTATAAAAGTACAGAATTGTGAAAAACACTATGTTCTCTACTTACTGTTTAAGGCTGAGTTGTCTATCAATAGTGGAATAGCTCTGTTCTAACAAAGTTAAGTTTATTCATTTATTTATTTTTTTTATTTTAATTTTTTTTTATTATTATACTTTCAGTTCTAGGGTACATGTGCACAACCTGCAGGTTTGTTATATATGTATACATATACCATGTTGTTGTGCTGCACCCATTAACTCGTCGTTTACATTAGGTATATCTCCTAATGCTATCCCTCTCCCCTCTCCCCTCCCCCCATCCCACACCAGGCCGCGGTGTGTGATGTTCCCCTTCCTGTGTCCAAGTGTTCTCATTATTCAATTCCCACCTGTGAGTGAGAACATGCGGTATTTTGTTTTCTGTTCTTGTGATAGTTTGCTGAGAATGATATGATTTTTTTTTTTTTTTTTTTTGGTGATTTTAAAAAGCTGGAGGATATTTTTTGTTACTAAAAATTAATTTTCTAGATAGAATGCATTTCGTCATAGCCAATTTTCCAAAATCATATAAAAAGACAGTAACTTTCAAAGAATAAAGCTATTTTCAAAGAAAAGACAATAACTTTCTTATAATGTATTAACCGTGTTGTAATATCATCGCTTTTAATCTACTAACAATTCTGAATGACTATAGAATGTCACTAAATGGAGATGCAAGTAAAATACAGTATCATATACAAAGCTCATGAAACAACTCTCTGTGCTACAAATATACAACTTTCAATGATTAAGCAGTTGCCATTTGTACAGTGTTTTTAGTTATTTCCACTTAAAAAAAAATACCATTATGTAAGCCATTGCATTTGTATGGTTACTTGATTTAAAAACATGAATGAAACAATAGCAATAATTTAATTATACAAATCTATTTCCAATTCATATTACCTATTAATAACCACATGCTTTCTTAAACAAAAGAAATAAAGGGAAGAAAAGGGAGACAAAGAGAAACAGATGATGCAAGAGAGCAGGGATGGGGAGAGCAAGAAAAGAAGCTACAAATAGCTAACACTAGAGCAAAGAAGAAAATGAAGACGCTACATGAATTTTGGGTTTCTTTAGCAAACCCAGGCATCTAGATAATAAATTATTAAAAGGTGCTGCTTAAACATTCACTGACTGACAAAATGATAAATATTGCTGGATTTTAGTAAGGTACTAAAACATTAAAGAGTTGGGCACATGGTCATTTGAGTAGATGGATGCAGGGAAAACAAAGCTGTTTAAGAGTTCTGTGTTCTGTATATTTTGCCTTTTTTTTTTTCTATACTATTTTCCTGTCCATTGTGGACATGTGATTGTATTCTTAGTTTCAAATTTCTGACTAAATTTTTAGAAAATGTTGTATATAATAGAAAACTTTGTTTCAGTTGCTTATAGAAATAAATCTCCAAAACATATAAATTGTTACTGCTGTGCTAAACATGTACATAAAGTATTGGGTAACGTATAAAGCATTTATTTCACTATATTACTGGATGTTCATAAATGGATTTTAGCATTTTTCCTACTATTAATTGTTTTGCAGTAAAAAGCATTTAGAAATTGTTGATAATATATTAGATTAATTGAAAGTCCCTTACATCCCTCACTTCATTCAAATTTTCCTTAGTTCTTTCATGAACGTGGAAATATTTCCATCACCATTACAATGATAATTTATGGGAAATGGTATTAATTTTCCTCAGATGGTATTAACAGGGTTACTGCATAGTTAAACTACACTGATTTCATTCTTGGATATATCCTAATGACTATGCTTCCTTCTTATACTGGTTGAATCTCAAGGCTATTTTTTTAAACTCTATTCTAAACCATGGCTACTTTTAAAATTTATTCACTCAACAAGTATTTATAGGGCAGCTAATTTTTCCTTTAGGCATAGTGTTATACAACTGAGATGCAATGGTAAGCACAAATATTACTTGGTGCCCTCTGGACATTATAATTCAGCAGGACAGATAGATAATTAACTATGTGATTACAGTACAGTCTGGCAAATGTAAATACTGTAATTCCTGTTACCAAATTGCCATCTTAATTTTTAGTCTGTTTTACTTGTGCATGATACAATACAATCTAAATTATCCCCCTTCTTCTTCAATGATGACTTCTTAATCAACTTTCTCTCTCACTGAACAAACACCTGTACGTCAGTTATTCATCTAGACATAAAAATAATAGCAATGAGGAAAGCAGATACAATCATTGTTCTCAGATTACATTTTCCTAGTTGAAACAGACATAAATAAAAATATAAATGAATTGAGATAATGAGTTCTGTTATGATAAATAAAGCAAAATTTTAAAAAGTCATGCAGAGAGAGGATGAAAGGTGATATCTGAGCAGAAATTCAATGAAATAAGGAGTATCATGGAAATATCTGGAGGATGAGTTCTCCAAGAAGAGAGAACAGAAAGTGAAAGAAACTTGCATGCTTTAGATACAGTAATAAGACCAAGCAATGTAACTATGATTAAGTAAAAGAGACATATATATTTATTTGTTTCAAGATATAGTCCAACTAGAGTTCTGTTAGACATGTTTAAAAGTTAGATTTTAGAACAGGAAACTGTCATACAGTTTGAGAGCAGGCTAACATGATCCAATTTAATTTTTTAAAGATAATGCTGGTCACTTTATGAAATATTTGCCTAGAGAAATAGAAACAGAAGCAATAAATCAGTTAAGAGGTATTTTATGCAACAGAAATGGATGTGATGAGACATGGTCGAATTTGGAATATATTTTGAATATAGAGCCCATATATCTTGTAAAAAGTTTGTATGGGATTTAGCTACAGAAAAGAGTAGTGACTTCTAGAGTTTCTGCCTGAGCAACTGAATAAATAGTTGATCCTTTTATGGAAATGGAAAAGAATAAGTGAGGAGCAGGTTTTGCAGCACAAAACCTCACAAATTGGACCTGTCAAATTCATGATGCCTTTTAGACATCCAAATGAAGCTATCAGGAAGGCAGTCAAATATGTATCAACAGCTGAAATCATGTTCGTTCTGAAGGCAGAAGTTTTGCCAATATTAGCATGGGCGATACTGTAAAAAATTATTTACAGTTATAAAATTGGGTGTGGATTGAGCATAGATTGGGTATGGATAAGGATGAGCATACATGAGACCCAGAATACCCAGAATTATGTGTCTGCTCTAGAAGCTAAGTGAACAAAATGTTTCAGGATGACTAAGAACTGATTATTGCATTTGTTATACAACACCGGTCAACACTGTTAATGAACTTGACAGAAGAAGAGTAATTGGAGTGGTTTAAGGAAAGCACTTGAGTTGAGAAGCAGAGCAGTTATGGTTAAAAAAAAAATTTAAAAAAATTCTGCATAATGATATAGACAATGAGTAGTAACTGGAGTGAGCTAAGGGATCCAAGAATGGTCATTTTAGGATGGAGTATATGACCATATGTTTGTATACTGATGAGAATGACCTAATAGAGAGGATAGCATTGATGATGTTGTGGAGAGAAGAGTTTATTTCTTGGAGGAAAAAAAAAAAAAAAAGATCCTTAAATAGATGTGGAGAATGATAGGGTGGCTGGACAAGATAAATGCAATGATTGTTAGGCAATGCTACAAGTTCACTTGAAATTTGTGAGACTGAATATTAAGTGATTCAATTTGGTCTGATTTTAATTACATTTTGGAGGTTATTCAGTTACTTATGATAGGAATTATAGTATAAGCCTGGATGTTAGTGGCAGAGATAGAGTAGAGGTAAAGTCATTGACAATGATGAAAAAAATAATTTAAAAGAAAAAGGAATTGGAGGAATCATTTGCTTGGGCCGTTCCACAGACCAACAGATTCATTGGCTAAATGCGACACAAGTTCTACTTCCAGTCATTGGCCCGGGAAACAGGCTAATTTCAGTATAGTGGAAGGGATCCCTTTTGACTTGATCTGTCCATGGGAAATGCCTTTATTTAAGTTCACACACACAGAGGGACATTTTAAAATAATTTGAAAAAAAATATGCTCTGGTTTGAAATTACAAAACCTGTAGGTTAGGGTGTTAAAGTGCCAATGAATGATGACTGCCAAGAAGGTATGTACATGACCACAGCACAAAAGAGTGCAGTAGTCCTCCCCTATCTATGGTTTTACTTTCCATGGTTTTAGTTACCCACAGTCAACTGAGGTCTGAAAATGTTAAGTGGAAAATTCTAGAAATAATTAATGTCTTAAATTTCATACTCTTCTAAGTACCATAAGAGACAAAATGTGCTGTACCACTTCTTCCTAGCATGTCAGTCATCCCTTAGTCAAGTGTATCCATGCTGTCTACGCTACCTGTTCCTGAGTCACTTAGTAGCTGTCTCGGTTATCAGATGAACCGTCATGGTATCTCATCAAGTGGGCATTTTATCATCTCACATCATCACAAGAAGGAAAAGTGAGTACAGTACAATACAATATTGTGAGGGAGAGAGAGATTGTTACAGATAATTAGACAGGCATGAGAGGGGCAGAAGGGGGCTCTCCTCTGACCACTAAAAATGCCAGATGATAGTTTGATAATGATCACATTGCCTCTCTGAAAGTGATAAATTTGCAGCCGGTGCCAGGGAGAAATCATTTTCTGATGCTCCGCACCTGTTGCACTAAAGTGCTTATTGAATGCAGATTCCAGGGAGAAGCAACTTCCCAGGCAAGTGCGCTAAGAGATAAAATGACGGAGTATTTTATTGTCCCCTTCTGGGGACAATCCACCAGAAAAAGGAAGAAAGCCTCAGATGAGCATGTGTGCCACTTCCTAAACACACTGTACATGCTCACCTCCCAAGGGTAAGGAGGGCACTGAGCATGCAGGCGCCCACCCTGAGAAAATAATCCTGGGAAAGAGGAGAGCCTATAAAGTCCCAGGATCACAGTTAAATACCGCATTTAACCTTCGTATACCTGCTCGAGTCTCTTCCAAGCATACCTTCCTTTCTTTCCTAGTATGAAGTTTTTTTTGTTTGTTTGTTTTTGTTTTCTTTTTTTCTTTTTTTTGAGACGGAGTCTCACTCTGTCACCTGGGCTGGAGTGCAGTGGCACAATCTTGGCTCACTGCAACTTCTGCCTCCTGCACTCGGGCGATTCTATCGCCTCAGCCTCCCAAGTAGCTGGGATTACATGTGCCCACCATTACATCTAGCTAATTTTTTGTATTTTTAGTAGAGGCAGGGTTTCACCATTTTGGCCAGGTAGGTCTCGAACTCCTGACCTCATGATTCACCCGCCTCGGCTTTCCAAAGTGCTGGGATTACAGGCATGAGCCACCGCACCCTGCTCCTTTTTAAGTAAACTTCCACTCCTGCTCTAAAACTTGCCTTAGTTTCTTTTTCTGCCTTTTGTCCCTCAGCCAATTTCTTTCTTCTGGGGAAGGAAGAATTGAGGTTGCTACGATCCATACAGATTTGCTGCCAGTAACTCAGTTACCTTCCACTGGTAGGAAGATCACATTTACATAACTTTTATTATAGTATATTGTTACAATTATTCAATTTTATTATTAGTTATTGTTAATATCTGTTGACATATGTTCATTAGTAATATATTCCTTAATAATATATCATACTGTGCATAATTTATAAATTAAACGTTTTTTGTTTTGTTTTGAGATGAAGTCTCACTCTGTTGCCCAGGCTGGAGTGCAGTGGTGCGATCTCGGCTCACTGAAACCTCTGCCTCCTGTGTTCAAGCGATTCTTCTGCCTCAGCCTCCCAAGTAGCTGGGATTACCCGTGCCCACCACCACATGCAGCAAATGTTTGTATTTTTAGTAGAGACAGGGTTTCACCATACTGGCCAGGCTGGTCTCAAACTCCTGACCTCGTGATCTGCCCGCCTTGGCCTCCCAAAGTTCTGGGATGAAAAGCATGAGCCACCGTGCCCGGTCTATAAATTAAATTTTATCAGAGGTAAGCACGTACAGAAAAAAAAAAAAAAAAAAAAAAAAAAAAAAAAAAAAAATATATATATATATATATATATATATATATATATTGCATTTAGGGTCTAGTACATTATGAAGCTTTAGGCATCCACCATCTACTGGGATCTTGGAATTTGTCCCCTGCAGATAAGGGGAAACTATTAGGCAGTACATTCTACTGGCATATGTTACAAAAGGATTGAGATTTTAGGAAGGGAAAGGAGTAACTATGACCTCAAAGCAGTTACAGAAAGCATGGAAGACTCCTCTCCGTAAGCAGGAAGTGTAAACTCATTCACTGTTTGATAGGGCTGCTGGATAAGCAATATCTTGAGGTAATAGAAGATTATAATTAGATTATGAAGATGAAAATTTCTTTTCAGAGCAGAGTTTGTATCCTGGCTTTACCACTAAATGCATGTTGTCTCCTAGTTACTCAGGTTCTTTGTGCCTTGTTTCTTCATCTCTAATGTGGGAATAATATTAACTAAATGTTCAGATTCCAGTGAAGATTTAAATACATAATATACACAAAGGACATAAAACATTTTCTGACACATAGTGTTAGTGGTGGTAAAATCCCAAATCCCAGTCCTTCATAAACTAACTATATTTGGAGATATGGTCTCTAAAGAGGTAAAATTAAAATGAGGTCATTATAGTGGGCCATAATCCAATAGGAACTGGTATCCTTATGAAAAGAGATTAGGATGCAGAACATGCACAGAGGGAAGACCATGTGAAGACACAGAGGGGACAAAACAGCCATCTGCATACCAGGGAGAGAGGCCCCAGAAGAAACCTGGGATCCCTTGATGTCAAACATCTGATCTTCAAAATCATAAGAAAATAAATGTCTACTGTTTAAGCCATGCGGTCTGTGGCACATTGTTATGACAGCCCTAGCAAACTAATATGATGACCAGCTTGCAAAATTTTTTTTTTTTTTTTTTTTTTTTTGAGATGGAGTTTCCTTCTTCCCCCAGGCTGGAGTGAGGTAGCCTGATCTCAGCTCACTGCAGGCTCCGCCTCCCAGGTTCATGCCATTCTCCTGCCTCAGCCTCCCAAGTAGCTGGGACTACAGGTGTCCACCACCACGCCCGGCTAATTTTTTGCGTTTTTAGTAGAGATGTGGTTTCACCGTGGTAGCCAGGATGGTCTCGATCTCCTGACCTCGTGATCCGCCAGCCTAGGCCTCCCAAAGTGTTGGGATTACAGGCACCAGCCACCACACCCGGCTGCAAAATTTGTGTTTCTGTTTCTGCATTTTGGTCTCTGCTGTACTGAATGTGCTGATTTGGGACTGAAAGAAAATGTTTTCTCTACTGAACCTGAGAGTCTTGACTACTGAACCAACAGACAAATGAATTACTACATTTGTAGTAAATGAATTATTACATTGACAGGAGTAATTGACCCTGGTTATTATGAGGAGCCAGGATTGCTTTTACATAATGTGGGCAAAGAGAAATACATCTGAAACTTGGGGAAGTCACTGGGGCATTTCTCCAGGCTTCCCTGCTAATTGAATAGGCAATTGCAGCAACCAGAGTGTGAGAAAGCCAAGGCAATGAAGAGCACAGGCCACTCAGATTTGAAAGTGTATTCGCCAATCAGGCAAGCAAACTAGACTGGCTGCAACTTTGGCTGAGAGCAAAGGGAATCTAGAATGGAAATGAACAAGGGTGAAAATTAATATCGTTTATAGCCTTGGGGGTGGTTGCAGCAGCCTGTTTCTTCTCTATTTATCCTTTTTTAGAAATTATAGAGAACCACTCTCTTGTAATAGAGTTGGCTACATGATTTGTGAGGTCCAATGTAAATTGTAAATGTGGGGCCCTGCATTCAAAAAGCAGAAAGAAAATTACAGATACTAAAATATTGTATAAACTTTTCCCCCTCTTTCTTCTTGTCTTTCTCTTGACTGCTCAGGGTGTTTTAAAGTCCCTATTTAAAGTTGTGCTCCTTCTAGTAAGAGGGAATTTCAGGGCAAGTGCAGACATTCTCAGGTGTCAGGGATTTCCCCATAACACAGCATGTGTGTGAGAGACCTACAGGTTGTCGGGTTTGCCCTCCTGCCATCTGCAGGACCAATACACCCTGAAGGCAGGAGGAGATTGTAAAGTGGTCAGTTTGTCTTTTTCAAAGACTCTTAGCTCCAGCCACAGAGGATGGGTGACGCCCGGGGATTGCCACCTCTGCAGTGGGAAGTACTTGGTATCTGGGTTGCTAGTAAGCAAAAGATTCATCCCTGACTAGGTGCCTGCCATGATGCTGCCAGCTAGGACTAGGATTGTTATGTCCTACTCTGAGACACTGTGGGGCATATGACCCAACAACTCTCCCTGCACCTGTGCCCATGCTGCTGCTGGGGGCAAGAGTAGATGATAGTACACAGACCTCCCTCCGTTAATGTGACGTTATCCCTACAGGAGAAGGGCAGGTTGGCAGCAGTGGTCTAAGGGCCAGGGCAGGTAGAGAGAGTCAGGCACCAGCAGTGCGAATGCTTGGGGAGCAAGCAGCCCAGAGCTCTGCCAAAAGAGGTGGTGGGAGGTGGGATAGTAAAAGAAAAGTAAAGGTTCCTAGTTCCCTTCTCCCCTCCCCCACAACTCCCATATGCTTCATTGATCTATTAGATTTCATTTACAAAATACAAAATCAAAAATAAATTTTTAAGGCAGCAACTGCGGAGCATTGAACTTTACAGGTGAAGCCCTACTGAGCATGGACTCTGTAAAACTGCACAGGCCACAGGTCAATGAGGCTACCTCTGCCTTTAAGACTGGACTGAATATAAGGCCTGATTGGATCTGAGTGGTTCAAGAGTTGAACTACAGCAAACACTTGTGTCTTGAATTACACTATTTTGACATGTCTCTGATTTTATCTGCAGTTATGGTTGATAGTTCTGAGTAGTGGTACAACACATAGCTTGATTGTCTATTGCCTATCTCCACTTTTGTATTTCAGGATCACTTCCACTTCAGGATCATTCCTGAAGACAAAGGAATATGTAGAGCCCATGCACAGTGTGGCATGAAAGTTTGCAGGTGATAAAGCCCCTGAAGTCATGTGGGATGGGAGCTGGTGGACAAATGCACCGTCTGGAAAACTCTGGAGGCTCATTTCTGAGCAGCATTCTCCATGTTTTCCAGAGATCTTTGTGACAATGGAATCCTTGGTTTCCACGCCATTGTCATATTGGCTTTTCCTTCTTTCCCTTTCTTTATTCTTGCTTTCTGGGGTCACCTCCCGTATGAATCTCCTGCACCCAAGTCTTTGCCTCAGACACTGATTTCATGGAATGCAAATTAAGACGTGGGTGAGGGAGAATGAGTAGCTAGTGTCATCACTTCTTTTTTTCCGACTATATTCTTCAGTCATTCCCCAGTACCTTCACAATAATTCCTAGGAATTTGATTATATGAATTGTAGAGTGCTGAACGAAATTCCCAAATATTTATGAGACTTCTAGATACAGGGGAAATAAAACCATCATTTCAAAGCTGTAAACAATGTCCTTTCTTCCAAAAAATGTGGAGATCTTAAACTACCCCTCCATGACACTTTTTGGATTCTTTTTTTCTGTTTTATTCTGGTATTCTGGGAGAGTCTCCAGAATTATTCTTTTAATCTCAGATGTATAGGTCAAATAAACAAACCATTATTTAGGATGGAAACTTTGAGATAGTAATGGAGATTTAAACTTCTAAGCTCAGTGTTCTTTCAATAATATAGATTGATGTTCATGACTTTTTGAGTCACAGCTTTGTCAATAAAAATTATGTTGCTCTCTTTGGGAGAAATGTTTCTTTTCCAGATATAGATTGTAATTGCACTGTGCTGCATGCTGATGTTTATTTGTGTGGACATGATTGTTTTCATATTTGAATAGTCACTGGGGCCAGAACTGAGTTCCAGGGAACTGCAGACAAGATGTGTAGCCTGTTTTTTGTCATTGGCCAGAAAAATTACTATTACAAGAACTGAGCTAGGTTTGTTGAAGCTCACGCTGGTTCAAAGATTAATCTCGTTTATATTTTAATCACTTTAATTGGTGTCTTACCACCTGAGACAGAAACTTTGCACTCAATCCTTCTCTTATCCTAATAAAATGTCATCAACCCATCTATGTGTCCTTTGATGCTGCCTCTAATTTAAAAAAAAAAAAAGTCCCCTTCTTTCTATTTCCTCCCACTCTACTACTATTTCTTTACTTTAAGCATTTCTCATCTACATTACTCACTATACTTTTATTCTAATTGGTCTTCATAACTCTATTCTTGCTTTGTCTGACATCCCCACACAGATTAAAATGTCAAGCTGTCAGTTGACTGCATCAGTGTTGTCTGGTAGAACTCCCTTCTGTGATGGATGGATTCTGTATCTCTGATGTTCAGTAGAATAGCTACTAGTCACCTGTGACTACTGAGTACTTGAAGTTTGGCTAGTGAGATTAAATAATTGAATTTTAGTTTATTTAATTTCAACTAATTTAAATTTCAAGTTAAATAGAAACATATGACTGGGGCTACCATATTGAACAGTACAACTGTGGAATGTAAACTCCATGAAGAGATTCTTTCTTAGCCATTGGAGATTGACTATTCCGAGTTGCTACTAAAATTGCATGACCACATTGCTTTACTGTACTTAATTGCTTTACTGATATAACTCATTCTGCTAGGTTATAGCTTCTTGAGGACAAGGTCATATCCTGAGTACAGCAGTAACAATCATCTCAAGAAATATAAGTGGATAGAATGATCATTCATCTGCTCTGTGTTCCTGCTTAAGTCACAGAAAAGTTTTCACCAGTAATTCTGCCATCAGGGAAAAATCACTGGAAGAACACCCTTTTCCTTTCCTCCATCATGTACTTGCTATTCTTTATTGGGGGAAGATTATGGACTCTGATTACAAAACATTTACTGGGCCACATCATATGTACTATTAGTAGTAGATGAAGTCCGGGTGCAGTGGCTCACACCTGTAATCCCAGCACTTTGGGAGGCCGAGGCGGGCGGATCACAAGGTCAGGAGATCGAGACCACGGTGAAACCCCGTCTCTACTAAAAATACAAAAGATTAGCCGGGCGCGGTGGCAGGCGCCTGTAGTCCCAGCTACCCGGGAGGCTGAGGCAGGAGAATGGCGTGAACCCAGGAGGCGGAGCTTGCAGTGAGCCGAGATCGCGCCACTGCACTCCAGCCTGGTGGACAGAGCGGGACTCCGTCTCAAAAAAAAAAAAAAAAAAAAAAAAAAAAAAAAAAAAAAAAAAAAAAAAAAGATAGGATGTGGTGGGATACTTTTAGACAAGAATAATCAGAGACCTTAAGAATAAGAATAACAAGCTATAGGAAGTCCTGGGAGAGGTGTGTTCCCCACTAAATAAAACAGTAGGTCCAATGACCTCAGGTAGATAGTAGCATAAAAATCCATGCTAAGTGACAGTCTGGAGTAAACTTATTATTGCCCATACTGCAGATGAGGAGGTTGATCATAGAGGTATAAACTGACTTGCCAAAGTCACACAGCTAGTAAGTGGCAAAGCCAGAATTTGAATCACATCTATTGGACTCAGTCCATGACTTGATAGTGAGCATCTAACATAAAAGGTTCCTAAATGAATGAAAAGATAAGTAAATACGTGTTTGAAAATTAATCTATAGAGACTATTAAAACTGATCTGGTCAGAGAAAATATCAGTACTAGTCTTACAAAGGGGACTTTATTTAAGTCAAAAGGTCTTGTTAATTATAACCACTGAAGTAATACACGGTTATAATGCTGCCTGAGGATAAGCTTTGGGGACATAAAGATTAGACACCCTTCGATTTTGACAGCCACTTAATATAGTAGTTAAGTGACTTCTTACTATTTTAAAAATTGTTTTCTAAGATAATATCATTGCTTTAGCTATAGAGTAGAATTTGTTTAGTGTTTAATCTAGTTTTCCACTTAGTTCATGAAAAACTTTGTCAGATTATGCTATCTCTAGGTCCCACTGTATTATTATTATCAATGTCTTTTACCATCCGTAACTATTATGATCAAGATCTTTGATCTACTGGAAAGAGCTACAATGAAGTTAATCTCTCAGGAGTGATATCTCAGAAAGATTCTCCAGGACTTAGATTAGACCTTGAAAAAATAAGTCAAGGTAGTAGGAGAGTCTTATTACAAATTGTTTACCTACAGGTATAAGATGTCACTGGCTAGAGGACATCCAAAGATTACTTTAAGCCAATGATTTGTGACATTTGATTGTCAGGTAGCCCTTTGTGAATTTAATGAAGGCTGAGAGTCATTTCCTTCCAAAATATACATACAGAAATTATGAAGATTTACAGGGATCTTCAGTTCCCTAAGGCTATCATCCACAGATGTAGATGTTGGTTAACTAAATTTAATAATGCCAGCTTTAATGACTTAGGTTCTAGGTCATTTCTCTAGAAATAGCCTTGTGAAATTGACATGCATGTTTTAATTATTTCATTCATTCTCTGTTTTTTTGAGTTTCATATATATTTTTTTGAGTTTCATATACTTTTATACATCTTTCTCTTTTTTCACATTACACATAGCCTTATGTTAAGGTCTAAAAACATGTTTATGTATGTGTATGCATGTATATATTTATATGTGTACATATACATGTAGTATGTACACATATCTAAAATGCTTTATTGATTTTCAGTCATTTTTAATTTTTTAATTTTTTTTTTTTTATACTTTAAGTTCTAGGGTACATGTGCATAACGTGCAGGTTTGTTACATATGTATATTTGTGCCATGTTGGTGTGCTGCACCCATCAACTCGTCAGCACCCATCAATTCATCATTTATATCATGTATAACTCCCCAATGCAATCCCTCCCTCCTCCCCCCTCCCCATGATAGGCCCCGGTGTGTGATGTTCCCCTTCCCGAGTCCAAGTGATCTCATTGTTCAGTTCCCACCTATGAGTGAGAACATGCGGTGTTTGGTTTTCTCTTCTTGTAATAGTTTGCTAAGAATGATGGTTTCCAGCTGCATCCATGTCCCTACAAAGGACGCAAACTCATCCTTTTTTATGGCTGCATAGTATTCCATGGTGTATATGTGCCACATTTTCTTAATCCAGTCTGTCACAGATGGACATTTGGGTTGATTCCAAGTCTTTGCTATTGTGAATAGTGCCGCAATAAACATACGTGTGCATGTGTCTTTGTAGTAGAATAATTTATAATCCTTTGGGTATATACCCAGTAGTGAGATGGCTGGGTCATATGGTACATCTAGTTCTAGATCCTTGAGGAATTGCCATACTGTTTTCCATAATGGTTGAACTAGTTTACAATCCCACCAACAGTGTAAAAGTGTTCCTATTTCTCCACATCCTCTCCAACACCTGTTGTTTCCTGATTTTTTAATGATTGCCATTCTAACTGGTGTGAGATGGTATCTTATTGTGGTTTTGATTTGCATTTCTCTGATGGCGAGTGATGATGAGCATTTTTTCATGTGTCTGTTGGCTGTATGAATGTCTTCTTTTGAGAAATGTCTGTTCATATCCTTTGCCCACTTTTTGATGGGGTTGTTTGTTTTTTTCTTGTATATTTGTTTGAGTTCTTTGTAGATTCTGGATATTAGCCCTTTGTCAGATGAGTAGATTGCAAAAATTTTCTCCCATTCTTTAGGTTGCCTGTTCCCTCTGATGGCAGTTTCTTTTGCTGTGCAGAAGCTCTTTAGTTTAATTAGATCCCATATGTCAATTTTGGCTTTTGCTGCCGTTGCTTTTGGTGTTTTAGACATGAAGTCCTTGCCCATGCGTATGTCCTGAATGGTACTACCTAGATTTTCTTCTAGGGTTTTTATGGTATTAGGTTTAACATTTAAGTCTCTAATCCATCTTGAATTAATCTTTGTATAAGGAGTAAGGAAAGGATCCAGTTTCAGCTTTCTACTTATGGCTAGCCAATTTTCCCAGCACCATTTATTAAATAGGGAATCCTTTCCCCATTTCTTGTTTCTCTCAGGTTTGTCAAAAATCAGATGGCTGTAGATGTGTGGTATTACTTCTGAGGACTCTGTTCTATTCCATTGGTCTATAGCTCTGTTTTGGTACCAGCACCATGCTGTTTTGGTTACTGTAGCCTTGTAGTATAGTTTGAAGTCAGGTAGCATGATGCCTCCAGCTCTGTTCTTTTGACTTACGATTGTCTTGGCAATGTGGGCTCTTTTTTGGTTCCATAGAACTTTAAAGCAGTTTTTTCCAATTCTGTGAAGAAACTCATTGGTAGCTTGATGGGGATGGCATCGAATCTATAAAAAACCTTGGGCAGTGTGGCCATTTTCACGATATTGATTCTTGCTATCCATGAGCATGGTATGTTCTTCCATTTGTTTGTGTCCTCTTTTATTTCACTGAGCAGTGGTTTGTAGTTCTCCTTGAAGAGGTCCTTTACATCCCTTGTAAGTTGGATTCCTAGGTATTTTATTCTCTGAAGCAATTGTGAATGGAAGTTCATTCATGATTTGGCTCTCTGTTTGTCTGTTACTGGTGTATAAGAATGCTTGTGATTTTTGCACATTAATTTTGTATCCTGAGACTTTGCTGAAGTTGCTTATCAGCCTAAGGAGATTTTGGGCTGAGACAATGGGGTTTTCTAAATATACAATCATGTCATCTGCAAACAGGGACAATTTGACTTCTTCTTTTCCTAACTGAATACCCTTGATTTCTTTCTCTTGCCTGATTGCCCTAGCCAGAACTTCCAACACTCTGTTGAATAGGAGTGGTGAGAGAAGGCATCCCTGTCTTGTACCAGTTTTCAAAGGGAATTTTTCCACTTTTTGCCCATTCGGTATGATATTAGCTGTGGGTTTGTCATAAATAGCTCTTATTATTTTGAGGTACATTCCATCAATACCGAATTTATTGAGCGTTTTTAGCATGAAGGGCTGTTGGATTTTGCCAAAAGCCTTTTCTGCATCTATTGAGATAATCATGTGGTTCTTGACTTTGGTTCTGTTTATATGCTGGATTATGTTTATTGATTTGCGAATGTTGAACCAGCCTTGCATCCCAGGGATGAAGCCCAGTTGATTATGGTGGATAAGCGTTTTGATGTGCTGCTGAATCCGGTTTGCCAGTATTTTAATGAGGATTTTTGCATCGAAGTTCATCAGGGATATTGGTCTAAAATTCTCTTTTTTTGTTGTGTCTCTGCCAGGCTTTGGTATCAGGATGATGTTGGCCTCATCAAATGAGTTAGGGAGGATTCCCTCTTTTTCTATTGATTGGAATAGTTTCAGAAGGAATGGTACCAGCTCCTCCTTGTACCTCTGGTAGAATTCAGCTGTGAATCCATCTGGTCCTGGACTTTTTTTGGTGGGTAGGCTATTAATTGTTGCCTCAATTTCAGAGCCTGCTATTGGTCTATTCAGGGATTCAACTTCTTCCTGGTTTAGCCTTGGGAGAGTGTAAGTGTCCAGGAAATTATCCATTTCTTCTAGATTTTCTAGTTGATTTGCGTAGAGGTGTTTATAGTATTCTCTGATGGTAGTTTGTATTTCTGTGGGGTCGGTGGTGATATCCCCTTTATCATTTTTTATTGCATCTATTTGATTCCTCTCTCTTTTCTTCTTTATTAGTCTTGCTAGCGGTCTGTCAATTTTGTTGATCTTTTCAAAAAACCAACTCCTGGATTCATTGATTTTTTGGAGGGTTTTTTGTGTCTCTATCTCCTTCAGTTCTGCTCTGATCTTAGTTATTTCTTGCCTTCTGCTAGCTTTTGAATGTGTTTGCTCTTGCCTCTCTAGTTCTTTTAATTGTGATGTTAGAGTGACAATTTTAGATCTTTCCTGCTTTCTCTTGTGGGCATTTAGTGCTATAAATTTCCCTCTACACACTGCTTTAAATGTGTCCCAGAGATTCTGGTATGTTGTATCTTTGTTCTCATTGGTTTCAAAGAACATCCTTATTTCTGCTTTCATTTCGTTATGTACCCAGTAGTCATTCAGGAGCAGGTTGTTCAGTTTCCATGTAGTTGAGCGGTTTTGATTGAGTTTCTTAGTCCTGAGTTCTAGTTTGATTGCACTGTGATCTGAGAGACAGTTTGTTAAATTTCTGTTCTTATACATTTGCTGAGGAGTGCTTTACTTCCAATTATGTGGTCAATTTTGGAATAAGTGCAATGTGGTGCTGAGAAGAATGTATATTCTGTTGATTTGGGGTGGAGAGTTCTATAGATGTCTATTAGGTCTGGTTGGTGCAGAGATGAGTTCAATTCCTGGATATCCGTGTTAACTTTCTGTCTCATTGATCTGTCTAATATTGACAGTGGAGTGTTGAAGTCTCCCATTATTATTGTATGGGAGTCTAAGTCCCTTTGTAAGTCTCTAAGAACTTGCTTTATGAATCTGGGTGCTCCTGTATTGGGTGTATATGTATTTAGGAGAGTTAGCTCTTCCTGTTGAATTGATCTCTTTATCATTATGTAATGGCCTTCTTTGTCTCTTTTGATCTTTGATGGTTTAAAGTCTGTTTTATCAGAGACTAGGATTGCAACCCCTGCTTTTTTTTGTTCTCCATTTGCTTGGTAGATCTTCCTCCATCCCTTTATTTTGAGCCTATGTATGTCTCTGCATGTGAGATGGGTCTCCTGAATATAGCAGACTGATGGGTCTTGACTCTTTATCCAGTTTGCCAGTCTGTGTCTTTTAATTGGAGCATTTAGTCCATTTACATTTAAGGTTAATATGTTATGTGTGAACTTGATCCTGCCATTATGATATTAACTGGTTATTTTGCTCGTTAGTTGATGCAGTTTCTTCCTAGCCTCGATGGTCTTTACATTTTGGCATGTTTTTGCAATGGCTGGTACCGGTTGTTCCTTTCCATGTTTAGGGCTTCCTTCAGGGTCTCTTGTAAGGCAGGCCTGGTGGTGACAAAATCTCTAAGCATTTGCTTATCTGTAAAGGATTTTATTTCTCCTTCACTTATGAAATTTAGTTTGGCTGGATATGAAATTCTGGGTTGAAAATTCTTTTCTTTAAGAACGTTGAATATTGGCCCCCACTCTCTTCTGGCTTGTAGAGTTTCTGTCGAGAGATCTGCTGTTAGTCTGATGGGCTTCCCTTTGTGGGTAACCCAACCTTTCTCTGTGGCTGCCCTTAAGATTTTTTCCTTCATTTCAACTTTGGTGAATCTGGCAATTATGTGTCTTGGAGTTGCTCTTCTGGAGGAGTATCTTTGTGGCGTTCTCTGTATTTCCTGAATTTGAATGTTGGCCTGCCCTACTAGGTTGGGGAAGTTCTCCTGGATGATATCCTGAAGAGTGTTTTCCAACTTCGTTCCATTTTCCCCCTCACTTTCAGCACCCCAATCAGACGTAGATTTGGTCTTTTTACATAATCCCATACTTCTTGTAGGCTTTGTTCATTTCTTTTTCTTCTTTTTTCTTTTGGTTTCCCTTCTCGCTTCATTTCATTCATTTGATCCTCAATCGCGGATACTCTTTCTTCCAGTTGATCGAGTCGGTTACTGAAGCTTGTGCATTTGTCACGTATTTCTCGTGTCATGGTTTTCATCTCTGTCATTTCGTTTATGATCTTCTCTGCATTAATTAGTCTAGCTGTCAATTCTTCCACTCTTTTTTTCAAGATTTTTAGTTTCTTTGCACTGGGTACGTAATTCCTCCTTTAGCTCTGAGAAGTTTGATGGACTGAAGCCTTCTTCTCTCATCTCGTCAAAGTCATTCTCTGACCAGCTTCAATCCGTTGCTGGCGATGGGCTGTGCCCCTTTGCAGGGGGAGATGCGCTCTTATTTTTTGAATTTCCGGCTTTTCTGCCCTGCTTTTCCCCCATCTTTGTGGTTTTATCTGTCTCTGGTCTTTGATGATGGTGACGTACTGATGGGGTTTTGGTATAGGTGTCCTTCCTGTTTGATAGTTTTCCTTCTGACAGTCAGGACCCTCAGCTATAGGTCTGTTGGAGATTGCTTGAGGTCCACTTCAGACCCTGTTTGCCTGGGTATCAGCAGCAGAGGTTGCAGAAGATAGAATATTGCTGAACAGCGAGTGTACCTGTCTGATTCTTCCTTTGGAAGCTTCCTCTCAGGGGTGTACTCCACCCTGTGAGGTGTGGGGTGTCAGACTGCTCCTAGTCGGGGATGTCTCCCAGTGAGGCTACTCAGGGGTCAGTGACCCACTTGAGCAGGCAGTCTGTCCATTCTCAGATCTCAACCTCCGTGTTGGGAGATCCACTGCTCTCTTCAAAGCTGTCAGACAGAGTCGTTCGCTTCTGCTCAGGCCTCTGTTGCTTTCCCTGTTGTTTTTTTAGCTGAGCCCTGCCCCCAGAGGTGGAGTCTATAGAGACAGGCAGGTTTCCTTGAGCTGCTGTGAGCTCCACCCAGTTCGAGCTTCCCAGCGGCTTTGTTTAACTACTTAAGCCTCAGCAATGGCAGGCGCCCTTCCCCCAGCCTCGCTGCTGCCTCGTGGTTAGATCGCCAGCAGACTGCTGTGTTAACAATGAGGGAGGCTCCGTGGGCGTGGGACCCTCCCGGCCAGGTGAGGGATATATTCTTCTGGTGTGCCCGTTTGCTTAGAGCGTGGTATTGGGGTGGGAGTTACCCGATTTCCAGGTGTTGTGTGTCTCAGTTCCCCTGGCTAGGAAAAGAGATACCCTTCCCCCTTGCACTTCCCAGGTGATCCGATGCCTCGCCCTGCTTCAGCTGTCACTGGTCAGGCTGCAGCAACTGACCAGCACCGATTGTCCGGCACTCCCTAGTGAGATGACCCCAGTACCTCAGTTGAAGATGCAGAAATCACCGGTCTTCTGTGTCGCTCGTGCTGGGAGTTGGAGACTGGAGCTGTTGCTATTCGGGCATCTTGCTCCGCCCGGATTTTCAGTCTTATATCTAGCTCCCAGGCTTTTTCCTTAGTCCCTCAGAAAGGATTCAGTGTTGTGATGCACTCATTTCCTCTGAGATACTTACTCTATCAACAGTTCCTTGTTACATGTTTCTATTCTTTCACATGAGTTTCATTGTTCTTTTCCGCCTTCCTCCAAGTCTACTGGCTTAAAATATTTGTGTTTTATATAACTTTCATATCAAGTGACACATTCACCAAAATAACAAAGATAATAAATTCAACATCATGGTTCAATTGTTATATAATATTTTATTTTTAATTTAAAAGTTTTTTTTTAAGACCAAATTTCTTAATATCAGAAATTAATGAAACACAATTCATGTTCCAAAGTGGGTACATTTAATTAACTAATACTTTGTATTTTTTAGGGCCCATTCAACTCCATCCAGATTCATCATACTTGTGCTATTGTACTAGTCCCCAGGAAAATTAGGCATGAGTATGGATGAACTGTTACTCAGATATATTCCATTAAAACAGATGCATCTCTGAGTGGGTTTCTTTTTATCATTGTTCCCCCAGAGTGACACTGATTGAAAAAATAAGACATTCTTATGGTTAATTTGAGAAGTGTTCACGTGGATGACACTCCACTCTTAGAATTGCCTTATAGTAGTAGCAATACTTGTTACTAACTAACAGGGTTCTGTGGTTAAACACTTGGGGAATCATTGAACTAAACTTACTTGAACCTTTTTATTTGTAAGATTTTTTGTGATGCTCTAAAGAGAATGAGATATAGAGAGTTTTAAAACCACTTTGACTTTGACTTTGGAACAATTTTTCTTAAAGAACAAGGGACATTTACTTTTTGGACCTTCTTCTAAAAAGAGTAAGGACATTAATTTTTTTGGTAGGGAGGGACATTCTTCTACATTATGGATAATCAGGGCTGTGTGCTTTAACAGGCCATAAAGGGGAAGCACATGATTAAACATGGAGAATATGCAGCAAATTGCAAGACCTGGGATTAATCACATAATTAGAACATAATTTTTCACTTATTCCAGAGCATCAGTCAAGTAAAGGACTGAGAAATCTGCAACCCACTTGTCCTGAGAAAAAAAACTTAGGCTTCACATTTGTGACATGTTTTCTTTTATAATGAATATAAATTTTTATTTTTTCTATTTGTAGAGCATAGGATGATTGAAATCCAGTTGTTTTGTCTCACCTCCATATCTAATATGGTTAGTGCTGTTATTACTCTATAGAATGCACAATAGATCATTTTCCTTTATTCTTATATCAGAGTGGAAACTCTTCAAGTGTTATCGTTTAAAATGTCTATAACAAGAGTTTTATTTTTTTTTAATCTTCAGCATAATTCATGGAAATTTATTTGATAACATGGCTCAGAGCACCTTATATATAGGCCATATCTTTATTTGGACAATCAGTTAACCATATGCTTTCTTGCTTCTACTTTCATGATAAAAGTACACTAGTTGGCAAAATTTTGGATACAAACGTTGTTTAATGCGAATAATATATTTCTTAGTGTTATAAGATTTGTATTAAATCCCCACTATAAAAATACTTAAAATAATGTGTTATCAAGCAAGAGTGTCTTTTTGGTTCTGAGTGATATGTTTAATTTTCTAGACTGGTTTCCATGCAGTGGTACCTTTATTTTGTTCTTGCTTTTGTACACTTGCAAGTAATATATCTGAGAAACATATTTGACATGAAATTAATAAAATGCTATGATAAGTTTTAGTGTAGTTGATTGAGGTTAAAGAAAATTTAAAATACAAATTTTAGATATCTACTTTTGTTTACCATATGTAAAGCAATGTCTTTTATCGGTTAGAAAGTATGGGAAGAGATATAAGTTGTTTCCAAGGTAAGGAGGTCAGTTTGGGTATTCTACTTTTAAAATGCCTACAGTACAGCTGATAAGAGATGTTGAGTAAAAAGTTATATATAAGAAGTTGTATGTTACAAAAAAGACAAGGATTTGAGATTTAGTATACAATGCCATACTGAATGTTATTTATTAAAATTGAAGACTGACTTACTTCTATTTCCTAGGGAAAGCATACTGCGTGAGATGGGAAGAATATAAAATATGTGATCTTTATTATATCAGCATTTAAAAGGAAGGCACAATAATATTTTTTAAGTGTAAATGATTGAGAATAAACAACCAGAAAAGTAGGCAAATCAGAAAATGGGTTACTGAATGCCAAGAAAAGGGAATTGAGGAAAGGTCAATATAGTATGTCATCAAGTCAAAGGGCCACAGATGAGACAAATTGAGCCTTTGCTTGCTTTTAAATAATGATAGCACACACAAACAAACTCACCAATCAACTTGTGCTTTCTCTATATAAACTCTGTCTCATCATAATTAAGTAACTGATGAGGGAAAACCAGTCTTTATTAAGATAGTGTGGTAATTAAATGAAAATGAATAGCGAAAAAATCAGCATTGTGAAATTATTAATGAATAATGATTTGGCAATGATAATCAATTACTCTTAACATCACAAGAAGTCAGTTTGGCTTTAAGTGTCGCCTGATGGAAGTATACAAAACTACCTATGATGTTTTCTTAAAACCCTCAATCCTGAATCTGACTGAACTTGCAGACCTGACTACTAATTGACCAGAAATGAAGAGAATACAAAAACACGTTAAATGACTAAACAGGAAAGTAATTGATAAAATTTTGGGCATTTTCAAAAAATAAAATAGAGAGAAGAAACAGGAGGAAGGAAGAAAGATTATAAATTAACAGACACTTTATTTGAATACTGATACTAAATTCTGTGAAAAAAAGATGTATAATAAAGCAGGGGAATGCTGACTGGATATCTGAAGATAATTTTATAATATTGCACATTTTTAGGTGTGTAATGGTATTATAATTAGTTTTAAAATAACCTTTCTACGTTAGAGATACATCTGAAATAATGACTTATAAAATAATTAGATACCTGGGGTTTTTGTTCAGTTCATCATGGAGAAGAGACAGTTGGTAGAGTTGTTAACATAACAAGATTGACATTGAGTTGATACTTGTCGAAGCTGGGTTTCATGTTCAAGGAAATTTATTAAAAGTTTATCAAGTTTTATATGTGTTCAAAATTTTCAGTAACATTACGTGAAAGCAAAAATAGAATGAGAGAAAAGATTGCAGTGAAATAAATGAGAAGAAGAGATAAAAAGTGAAGGTAATTCTTTTATATGTTTTGACACTGCAGAAATTGTAGAGTAGGGTATATAAAAATAACATTTACTAAAGAATTATTATGTGCTGGATACTATTTTCAATTCCTCTATGAATATATTCGTAGATTTTTGCTAGTTATGTTCTCATTTAATAGATGAGATACCTCAGGGCTAAATGCCTAAAGGGCTTGCCTGCATTCACACAATTACTAAGCGACAAAACAGAATTTGGCATGCTGTCCCCAGAGAACCAGGATGCCTTACTCTCTCACGATGACACAGAGGATAAGGTGAAGGGAATCATGGGGAGTGACTGACACGGATATTCAAGAATAGGAATAACTAATGGAATAGTTTCCGAAGCAAGAAAGCTGGAATCATGTGGAACTTAGAGGGAGCGGGGTTATTTGAAAGAGCAGCTGAGATACAGTACTGAAGTACGTGATCTGAGGAAAGTATGTAACTTAGCCATTGCATAGTCTCTTTTCTACTTTTGTTCAAAACAAAAACAGAAGAAATCTCAATTAAAGAACTGTCATGAGAATTAAACGAAAATATATGTGAGAGTATTCAATACATTTTCTGGGAAGTTGTGGGCCTTTAACAGATATTTGTATTATTGTTATAATCCTCACCATTTACATTATATGCCTTAGCCACTAGATTACAGGAACACATTTATAAGTCTTGGAGTTGTTAAAGACTGTCAACTGACGAGATCCGTGATTTTAATTGTCAACACTATTGAACTTCCAGAGTTTCCTCATTCACAAAAAGAAGATAATAATCCTGGTCCTGTTTAATACACAGAATCCCTTTAAAAATTAAATCAGAAGATAATGTTAAGAATTTTATGAACTTCTTCCAAAGTCTCAATATTCAAACAAACAGAGCTAAGATAAAGAGAATAGGTCTCCAGTTGTTAGCCCAGGGTGTTTTTATTTTTTAAGGAGGAGCAAGCTTCTTTCTTGAAATTTTTTCTGCATTTGTATACATAACAATTTTTGTCTTCCCAGAGCACATGAACACTTGTTGCCAAAAACATCATCTCATCTCTAGCATCAAAGATGTGATGGAAGATGTCTGTATGTTACGGCATGGAAATTCATGGCAAGCCCACTACATGATGTTTTATAGGATATTCACTATCTAATACTCAGATGGGGTGCAATTATATCAAGATAATTAGAATGCCCAATGGCTCCAGGATAGAAAAGATCCTCATACTTGCATGTTGACTTATTCTTGCAGAACAGTCCAAGAACTAATTTTAAATTGTCAGTTTATTTGTTTCCCACTTAATCTATAATATTTCTAATTTCAAACATATAGTAACAGCTTAGAATATTATTTGGGAGTCTTAAGGGTACCAATTTATTTAGAAAAATTGTAAAGGAGTTCACCTTGAAGCTATATATTCATTGGAAGAAGATTTTTATTTATTTATTTTTTTCCTCTGGAGCCTAAGATAAAGCTACTGAAAATTATGTAGGAAGAGGATGGACTAACTATAGTCTTCCCTATAAACGTTGTGTGATCACTTTTTTGGAAGTCCCAAGTTTTTTGGTGAGTTTGTGAAAAATTTTTAAGTGAACTCCTAGCCAAAAAATGGGGGCTCACTTCCTATTCTATACCATTTAAAATTAGGGCGGGCGCGGTGGCTCAAGCCTGTAATCCCAGCACTTTGGGAGGCCGAGACGGGCGGATCACGAGGTCAGGAGATCGAGACCATCCTGGCTAACACGGTGAAACCCTGTCTCACCCTGTCTCTACTTAAAAATACAAAAAAAAAAATACAAAAAAAAAAAAAAAAAAAAAAAAAAAAACTAGCCCGGCGACGAGGCGGGCGCCTGTAGTCCCAGCTACTCGGGAGGCTGAGGCAGGAGAATGGCGTAAACCCGGGAGGCGGAGCTTGCAGTGAGCTGAGATCCGGCCACTGCACTCCAGCCTGGGTGGCAGAGCCAGACTCAGTCTCAAACAAAATTAAATTAAATTAAATTAAATTAAATTAAATTAAATTAAATTAAATTAAATAAATAGGCATTGCCAGATCTGTCTAGCCCCCATAATAGAAAATATCAGAAGTTTATCTTTTTCCTATTTTTTTGCACATACCAAAGCCAAATCTACAAAGATTTATAAGGCTCACTCAGAAACAGGCCATATCATAGTTACTTGGTTAGAATCTCTTGTATTGCATACAGACATCTGATTTGCCTTTATCAGGCTTTTCTCCAAAGAAACAGAATTTTCTCCAAAGAAACAGAATTTGGACACTGAAATCTATGGACTGGCTGGTGAAGAAAGAAAAGATAATGGCGTACTTTCTTCCATTTTATCTTCTCATATTAAAATAATATATTCTTTTTTTCCTTAGAAATTAGTGTGACAAAAAAGGTGTAAGCAGATAATCTGAGGAAGAGATATAAATCAAACCCAGAAGTAGATTTGTGTATATCAGCAACTATAGCAATAGATGGCATTATTCCAGAGAACAGAGTCCAATCAAGGATATCATTTCTTGGCACCTTAAGGTAGATAGGAGGTCTCTGACCTTCAGTTAGAGGCTAGGGTCTAAGAAGGATCTTTCATACATACCTCCTAAAACAGAAACTCTTCAGTGAAATTAGAACATGTAAACCACATCGGAACTGAAACTTAACTTCTCAGTTCTAGTGAAGAGATCATGTTCTCCTAATGGATAAATTATCTCATACTGTGAACTTGAAAGTATTATTAGCTCACACTGGCTGTACCTGTGTTGAGATCATATTTACATTGCTGAGTAAAGAAACCTGGTGCTTCTCGTCGAAGATATCGACTTACTCTTTTTTGAGTGTGTGAGTTTTAAAGATTGATTGATTGGTTACATGAGTTAAATACATGGATGAAAATGCTTGTTGCTCATGATAAATGTTTCTTATCAGCATGGTTTGAGACATTTATCATGTCAACCAATACTATGAACCATATAAATAATATTAAAGTACATACTTTAGAAATAAGGGAAAGTAAAAAAAAATAAAATAAAATCATAATCTCCTGGCTGATTTTTAAAGTTATCTATAAATTATAAAACACATTTATAGATAAATATTTAGAGCCCTGTTTAGGTGGGAATAGCGTTTGGATATGTGTCCCCACCAAAATCTCATGTTGAAATGTAATCCCCAATGCTGGAGGTAGGGCCTGGTGGGAGGTGATTGGATCATGGGGGTGATTTCTTATGGTTTAACACCATCCCCATTTGGTGCTGCCCTCATGGTATTAAGTTGTACTGAGATCTGGTTGCTTAAAATTGTGTGGCACCTCCTACAGCCTTGCTTCTGCACCTGTCATGTAAGTCCTGCTTGCTTTCCCTTCACCTTCGGCTATGACTGAGCTTCCTGAGGCCTCCCCAGAAGTCAAGTAGATGCTAGCTTCATGCTTCCTGTACAGCCTAAAGAATGGTTTTTGTTAGGAGCAGTGTAAGAAACCATGATTTTTTGGAAACACATAATCAAATTTCTACTTGTCATCTAATTGAGGAAAGAGGCCTAGACCAAACTCTGAACACCTGCAAAATCTCTTTGAATGTATAAGTTATGCTAACTAAAATTGTTTACCCGTGGTGAGTGTATTTCATCTCTTGAAGTAACCTGCCACATATAAGCAGTGTTTAATTTTTTTTTTTTTTTTTTTTTTTTTTTTTGACGGAGTCTCGCTCTGTCGCCCAGGCTGGAGTGCAGTGGCTGGATCTTAGCTCACCGCAAGCTCCGCCTCCCGGGTTTACGCCATTCTCCCGCCTCAGCCTCCCGAGTAGCTGGGACTACAGGCGCCCGCCACCTCGCCCGGCTAGTTTTTTGTATTTTTTAGTAGAGACGGGGTTTCACTGTATTAGCCAGGATGGTCTGGATCTCCTGACCTCGTGATCCGCCCGTCTCGGCCTCCCAAAGTGCTAGGATTACAGGAGCAGTGTTTAATTTTAAAAAGTCTTTTTTTATTACTCATTTTAGAGAGTCAACTTTAACATGAGATTTGTTGTTGGATTTTATGATCATAATAAAAATGCTAATTAATAGAGAATTTTTTCTTTTTGTTTAAAAATTCAATATCACAAAATTGGGTTCTTAACTAATTTCTACTTTCTGGAAACATAGATCACTTGGAAATGTCAAATTGAAAATAATCATCACATCACACATCTTAATATTTTTCATAATCAATATTTTTAAAAAGTAAAGAATAAAATGTAAGAACAAATAACTCTTGCTTTGTAAAAACATTTATCCATATATTAGCATTTCTATCAGCTTCATCTGACTTACTATTTTTTAACCTGCTAAATTAAAATAAAATTACATTTAATATGTTATGTACAACTCTGCCTGATTTAAATAGCTACTGTGGGTTTTCATAAAGACAAAATTATTTTATGTTGGATGTAGCAAGAACTTGGTAACCAATCTCTTGTAGATGTCAAGGTTCTGTAAGTGAAATTCAGGTATTATAGCTGAAAATAGCCAACAAATATTATTTGCAATTTCCTGAGCTTGTAGTTGCAGACACTATGACCTATATTAAAAAAAATCCTGAATTAGATCGTGTTGCTACTCAGTGGCAGAATAATAAATAAGGAAAACTATTTTTGATTGCCAAAGTTTGGCTTATTCCAAAAGCTGAACATGTTAGAGGTGTATTCAGTCAGACCCTGGTTTCTACCCAATGTTGACACTTTGCTTGTTGTAAACGTGCAATTCATTGTTTCCTGATGACTCTCAGTCCTTGTGTCAATTAAGCCAGAATGTTGGAATAAATGATACTATCATCTCAATAGCATGGGCAACAGTGTAGAATCAGAATTGTGTGATGAGAAGTTCATAGTTTTACTCTCAAATAAATGTGGATTTCATCCAGCCTTTGAAGAGCAGTCAGGCCTTGGGCAAATTTTCGACAGCTTTAAGCTGTTTTTCCTTCATCATTAAAGTGGAGTCAATAATATGTCTCTCAAAGGTAAAAGTGGAAAATTCAAATACAAAATGGTGTATTCTCATTAAATGCTAACGTGTTCACTACCACTTCATCTTTCTACCTGGTCATATAATCTTTACTTCTGAAGAAAAGCAGAGGCAAAAATAATAGCCTACCTAGTGGCAAAGAACTCAGAATTATTTACATACAATATATACAAAAATGTTAAACAATATCATTTGTAGTAATTTTATACGTATGCAAAGGAGTTGTGGATTACTTCCATAGGCATGATGATGTCACATATTGTGATATAAATGCAGACAACTACACATATTTATTTCCTTGAATACAGTGAATTGTTTGCTATGCTTTTTACAAAAAGAGACCAATGTGATACAATACTTACACAAAGAGAGGGAGGTGTTTGTACTAAATGACACCTCTTCTTGTGACAATGAAACTCTTCTGCTCTTTGCCGTAAGCACACGTATGGTGATGAGAAAGTCGTGGGCTGATGCTGATCTTTTTTGTTTGTTTCCAAGATAGTGTGCATAGTTTTCTGTTTTCTCCAAATAATATATTACACTGTCACTGATCAACTTCTAATTAGATTTTGACATGGTAATGCACCTGTTCTACAATCTCAGTGTCAATCTCCATATGCAAAAATTATTTAAATGCAGGCTCATGAGTATGTTTTTGAAGAAAATGGATGCTGATGGCCTTTAAAATATTTAGCATAATCAGTTGAAACATTTTTATTAGAAGTAACTGAAATCATTACACAAAGGCTATAAGTTTAAGCTCTCCAGAGAGGGTCAAGCATGACAATCGGATGTAACTGTATTCAAATGTTTTTTTATTTTCTGAAAAAATATAAAATTTCATATCTTACACTACAAAAAACATGTACACAAACCAAATGCACTTAAAGGTTCAAATGAGAAAAAATACAGAAATCCTAATCCTTCTTTAAATTAACTGTGAGGCAGGGACTTGAGATAACCTGTTGTATATCACAGAGTAAGATATGCTATAGAGCTGCTTCTGACATGACTGAAACTAAGAGATTTTGATAAAAATACTAACAAATGACTGAGTCTAAGTATTCTCAGACTTTTATAAATGCAAGTTACACACTTTTTAATAATTGACTATAAAACTACAGCAGCCTAAAGAGCCATAGATATGCTGACCACTGAAACTTCTACTGTTAATACAGTTCTCAGCCTGAATAAACATGACATTTTGCCACATTCAATTTTCCCCATTAAGGTTTAGAAGAAACAAACAACATTTGATTCTGATTATTATAAACAGATTTTTTTTCTTTTAAAAGAATTGACGTCTGCTTCTAAGCAATGATTATGTGGTCATTCTGAACAAGAACATTCAATCATTTGTGTGTGAAAAGATTTCTTCATAAATTAATAAGAAAGGAAAAGAAAGTTCTTATCTATTTCTCTTTTGATACACTACTATATAATTAACAGCATAACAGAGAAAATTATTCAATGTAACCAGCTGTACTACAGAGTTGAAAAAATGATGACTCATTCTACTTATTAATGTCAAACAAAGCTAGCATTTTGATTCAAGTCATTCATCATCATCATCATCATCATCATCAGGATCATCATCATATTGTATCTACTTTTTACTTACTTTGAAGTTAAATATCTGGCAGGACATTAGTAAAAGACAGTTTACTATCACACTTATCTTTCTTTTTTTTCTTATTTTTAGGAAGAACAAAATGAGAAAAGGACCTTATTCTACTATGTAATATAATACATCTGGTAAATTTCTAACACCTGACTCAAATAGTGTTTGTCATTCAATGCACCTTTATAGCCAAAAATGTCTTCCAAAGGTAAATATCTGTGCTTGTGCTTCTGAGAGCCCACTTTACATGGCATAAATAACGATGTTAAAAATATTTTACTTTCAAATAGAGATTAAGTAGCAGACATGCAAACACATAAGTGCTCAAATGATATTAATTTTCCATTTTAAACTTGAACCATGAAACTGTGTCTTCACTTTTTCACACTGGTCAAAACTCTTTTACAAACTGAATTAAGGGTATTCTGTACTGTTTAGGCAACTCTGAAACCAGTAATGCTGGCCACACTTAAGTTTAGATAAAATATTGGAATATAATTTTTATAGTAATTTTACAATCTTAGAATACTGACTTGGTAATTAAAATACAAGAAATGAAAAATCATGCACATTATAATTTTAAAAGTATGGGAAAATCAAAATCTTTACATTTTTACATAGAAATAATACATTATAAAAATAGCAACTGATTGTATTAATAATACACATGAGCAAATGACAAGATTAGAAACAAATTATGATTGGTCAAAGTAGTAACTGAGTGACTTCAAGCATCAGTCTGTTGAAAATTATTCCCTGTACCGATTTTTCAAAAGCCAATACTGTGAAAGAGTCATGTCCCTTAAGATGTTGCTACTGGCAGTTATAACATCATTATGTATTATTTGCGAAATCTATTGTATGTATTAAAATTGTCATGTCTGTGCTTTATTTTTGGTAGTCTGGTGGGTGACAAAATGAAGCAACAGAATAAGAAATCGCACAATCAAGATTTGTTAAACTTTGCCTTGGATTATGGCCTCACTACATTTTACTAGAGTTGCTCCTCTCCTTGTTCGCTTTCTCACATTTGAAGATGAGATTGGCATTTTCCAATTGGTGACATATAAAATAGAAAACAAATATTTTAGAAAGACATTCCTTCCTCTTTTTTGGGAAAGTACTTTTTGTTTGACAGTCTCTTTATTCATTCTAAAGTCATATTAACCTTCCTTAGAAATTCTCAACCAAATTGAGATGCAAAAGAAAACTATGTGGCTATTTAACTTTCCTTTCAATTTACTTTCCAAATTGATCACCAAGATTGCAAAGAAGACAAATAAATTTGATCCAAATTAATTTATATTCTTCTTTTGTTAAAAAGAGAAAATCTATATTGTAACTTAAAGTTCTAGTCATTGAGATATACTCCACCCTGACCTCACAATTATCTTTCAGCATATAAAGTTGGAAAACAATGTAGAAAATATCTTTGTTATGTCTAAGCAATTGTGGCAAATTCATCAGCCCTAAAGAATATAGTAATTTTCCTTTTGAATCAATAAGGCTTTCATTTTGAAGTTTCTCAATTGTTACTTTATCACTTAGATTTGAATATTTCTATAAAATTCAATAAAGTGCAACACAATCTCCATTTATTTTGTACAAAAGTAATTTGTTTCATTAATTTTCTGTTTATAGAAATGAACAAATGTATCTTTAATAATGGTGATGCCTATTTATGATTTTATCAAGAAAATATTAAATTCACATCTCTGGAAATTTCACTAAACTAATAGATTATATGTTTGCAGCACAGTTTGTGTGGACCCATGGTATATAGCCCTTATTATTATGAGAACTGAATATATCATTTGAAAATTGTTTAGATCTTTGTTGTTGTTTTGATGCTTCCTGGTTCTTTAGAAAAGAGGTACTTTACTGCTTAAGTAAAGGGTGGGCAGAATAGGAAGGAGTTATTTCCCAAAAATTTATTCTTATATACGCTAACATTCAAGTAAAACAAGTGCTTGGGAAACAGAATATCATTAATATAATGTGACTATATTTCTGAGAAATTTCATTAATCCAGGCTTCTCTGATCTACTGTGCTAATAACATTGATAATCATGATTAGGCTGTATTTTATTTAAATGCTCTGCTTTTTGAATAATCACATGACATTCCATAATTTTTATAAAGTGTAATAATACAAAAGTGTTGGTTATCTCAGGAGCTCAATTTTGTACAATTTCTAATACACTGCATAATTTGTATCACCAATATAAGTCTTCATCATGTGTAGTATATAGAGCATACATAGAAGGTATGTTATATTCCTTAATAAGTCTAATTACATAATACCTTGGATTGTTTCATTAAAATAAACTCAATGCTATGTAACTGAATATAAAATGAAATTAACAAATGAATAAACATCCATTACAAATAAAACTTGTCAATTCTTGAAATAAAATTCTGAAGGGAAAGAAGCATATATATATATATATATATATATATATATATATATATTTATGTGTGTGTGCATATATATGTATATATTTGTCATAATTCCATTGCTGCCTTAGAGTCAACATTCCTAGAACTGAGTCAAAATGGGAATGGTTACAAAGGATTAACACTTAAGGGTGATGCTTCATGCTATGTGCCTGGATTTAACAACATTAACAGAAGCCTGCACAGTTAAATCCTTCTACATCCTGCTGAAAATGTGCCCTTCGGTGTCAACTTTGCTTGACAAGATACTTTTTAGGACTCAGAAAGGTGAAATTTCTTACAGGGGTACAAGATTAATGACTACAAGAACTGCATTGTCACTGATATCACAAAGTGTTTTTTAAAAGCCAAAGGGGATTTAGTCTTATACACATTTCCTTTTAGTGAATAAAGAGATTAGCTTTTGGACACTTGAGAGGAAAAGAGACACAAGCTTGTGTTAAATTTTGTTTTACTGCTTCCCTATTTCTCCTATTCATATTACATTCTGGAACACTTGCTCCTATATGTTGCTAAAATTAAAACACTATTAGAAATGCAAGCAGAATGGTAACACACACATGTGCAAGCAAACACACACACAACTCCGTCTTTAATCAGTTCCTGGGTATATTGCAAATTATACAGTATATACACATTTATTACTTAATAATCTCTAGAAGAGCAACTAAAAGTAAATTTTATAACACAAAAAATAAATATACACCCTGTATTGTACTTTTTCTTGATCAAGCAACATGTTTTTACACTAGTTTCTATAACTTAACGCTGTGTAACAGCATTTTAAAATTACAAAAGAAGATATCTATTAAGAAATAATCTAATCATATTGCTCTTCAATACACTTTTGTAGACAATTAAGACTTGAAGCAAACTTCAATAAACTGTAGCTTTTGTTAGCTCACAAATGGCTATAAAATATTTCCTTTTAAGTAGATCCCTGGAAGTTTTGAAAGGGGTTGCCTTAATTCAGTCTATAAAAGTGCTATATATTTATGTATTTCACATACAAAATTTTGTAGAAGTAGTGGGAAGGATTCTGTTGTTATAACTTAAGATAACGTTTATCCTCGTGTCCCTTTTAATGCAAGATATGTTTGTTTCGTGAAAAATGAAGACTAAGGACCAAGAACTGGAGATTTTAGTAAAACCATGATTACAAATTCTGTGGCCGAGGCAAATATTTTCTAAGGTTTAGAAATCATTGCTTTCTCTCCCCCCCTCCTTTTTTTGTTAAAATAAATCTCAGGTCTGTTTACAAAGTGCAGAATCATTCACTTGAAGAAGTGACATTTACAGGAAATTACAATGGCACCATTCCATTTACCAGCTGCACCTTCATTTCTTGAAGGCTGTTCATGATCTTCTTCTGGTGACCGACAAGAGTCACTCCAAGCCGTCTCAAATCCCTGCATGAAGAAAGCACACATTGGATGTATTGATTCAATTTGCAGCACACCTCAATATTTCATGTTGGCAAAGGGGCAAACAGTGCAGACACTAGTTAGATTACAGTCCTAATTTAGACATACAGAGTCTAATTTTTAAAGGTTAGGCTCTAAAATTATACCTCCAAAATCTGTTAGTAGTCAAAAAATATTTATAATGAGGAATGATATAATACATATTTGCTCTCATTTGTGGGCATCACTATTTTAGTGGTCCAGAGTGGTGATAACACAAATTTGCACATTATTACCAATAAAGAGTTAACAGGTACAATTTCAATGAAAAGTTTTGAAACTCCAGCTCTACAATATGCATTAGCACTTCTCTTGCTAAGAGAAGCTTAAAATAGACTTTCAATATTTTATAGCTAAGCAGTTGAAAACCAAAGTCATAAAACGACCCATTCTATACAGCCATTTTATATAACAGATATCTTCACGAGATAATCACCACTACACTGCTTTTATAACAATGTTTTATGTTTTTTGTTTTTGTTTTTGTTTTTACTTTATACTAAAAGTACCAGAACTTTTTTTTTTTTTTAATCAAACAATATCCAAGCTCTCCTGGCATTTACAACATGCTGAAGATTACATGCTTTCAGAACACTTTTCAATCAAGATACTTCTGTGCATTTTTTTCAACATGCTTATTATTCAAAATAAAATTATGAATATTTAGATTTCTAAACTAACAACATATTACGGAGTTCAAGACAAGTAGCCATGGTTTTTCAACATTCTTTTACAGGATATTGAGGAATGCTATTCCCCTAAAGTATGTATTTGTCAGGTATGTTTGGCAAATGATAAGCATTAATTACATGAAAAAAATAAGCATCAAAAATTCAAAATCTTAAATGACAAAGATGTTTGCCATGTTAGGTTTCTCCATGTAATTACCTTATTGAACACATTATGTGAAAAGTGGAACCTTTTTCCATTCAGTGTGTGTTTTAATTTCAGATTTTCTTAGAGTTCTATTGAATTAATTGCATTAGACATTAGAATCATTAAGGTAGAAACTGAATATTTTTAATTGTTCTTTGAATTCAAAGAAAACTTGTAATTATCAGAGAATAGAAATTAAAGGATGCCAAGGCTCTGTGTATACTAGTATTGGAAATATTTTTTGAAAATAATATTTTAGTTCTCTTTTCCCTTTATGGTTTCTTTATTTGTTATGAGAGTTTTAGGAAATGGCAAGTAGCTACCCCCACCAAAAAAAATGCTATTGATATTTGTGATGGAAACATATTTGATTTTTAGAATGTGACTATTAAACAGTAAGCTTAAAAATTATTACAACTAAAAGATACCAGATTGGAACATAAAAATAATAATAGCAGTAGAGATGGCATGGAAGACAATCCTCAGGGAAACTTAAAAATTAGTAAAATTAGCTTTGAAACAAAATCATTATTATTAATAATGGAATAGACTACAAAGTATCTAATTACAGACCAAATGAGGAATATAAGAGACACGAGTTTAATCTTGTCTCTTTTCAACTAAACCAGAGTTTCTCAGCCTTGAACCTGTTAACGTTATAGGCTGGATAATTTTTTGTTGTAGAGGTGCTATCTCATGCATTGTAGAATATTCGGCTACATCCTTGGCCTCTGCCCACTATATACCAGAAGCATTGCACCACGATCAGGCCTTCATTTTGACAAGATAAATTGTCATTGACAATTTACCCTGAGTGGCAAAATCTCCCCTGGTTGAGAATCATATATATATATATTTTTTTTTTTCACACATATAAATAGGTGACACTTTATAACCATATTCACACACCAATTTAGACACATATATATTCGTGACACTTAATAGACATATGTCCTGTATGCTAGAAATATCAATAACTGTATGATACAGATTTTTAAATTTCCTTTTATGGATGAAGAAACAAAGGCTTAGATAATTTGAATTACTTAGCTATATAACACAGCCAAATGCGTAATCAAGTTAGGGCTAATATCAAGTACCTAACACCCAAGTCTATACTTTTAATTTATCATAATTCTAAGGGATGATTTTGAGTAAAGCACTTCAAACTATATGCAATAATTTATTCACTTGTAAAATGAGAACTCTGTAAATGTAATTTAAAATATCCAAAATTCTAAAAGAAAATATCTAATGAAGGGAATGAAACACATACTTTGCCTGAGGCTATGGTCACCAACTATGACCATGGTAGTTTCTGTTATGCACTAATATTCTCATGTTTCCACAAGTAAATTATTAATTATAAAGAATTACATAGATTTGGGTATTCATGGGTGTTCACTAGCAAACTGGATCACAGCTAAGAGAAAAATGATGAACATTTTTTCTTAACCTGAAAACCGTCTCTGCTGGATAGTTTAATTAGGACTAGAAACAAAGTTTTAAAACATGTGTTTTAGCATATGTTTTATAAACCGATAAGAAATACTAATGAATCCAGATTTAGAAATAAGGTTGTAATAATATATAGGCTTAAAATGCATAATTCATGATTGCTATGTTAATTATTAGGAATTACTAGGAATGAGCCTTTGAAAATAACCACTACTGTTTATTCTGAATGACTTGAAAGAATTTATAAGTTCTCCTTCAAACATGGAATTTATACATATAATCACAAAATTTAAATTGGAATTGTGTATGTGCTTCCATATTCCAAATCTTAGTTTTGTCTAAAGGATATCAAATCACTAGTAACTTACTTTTATTTCTAGTGTCTTAACTTGTTATACATTAGATAACAATATAATTTAATCTTCTGGATATGACTTGAGAACAAGAAAGACTCTAGCTCTCTCAATGTTTTGGCAGTTTAAATTTTTCATGATAACTATATCATACTAAAGAATTGTGAGGAATTTTATTTGATTAATAAATGTGGGTATCGTTTGTGTTTATAGAAAATTAAAATTTGTATTTTGTCAGAACATTTCATACTTACAGATTTCAAGTTAAATTTGTTTGAATTTTAAGAGTGAACTAAGGACAAAATTTTATTTCAAGTACAATTTATTATCTGATTATCCCTTGAGATGAATGTCAAAGGGCACTTTCTCCTCTTTTTTTTACTTCTCTGTCTTTCCTTTTCATCTCATCCTAAACCCTATCTCCCCAGGGGAGAAATAGAATTACAGAAACAAAACACTGAATTTTACATACTGAATAAATGATGTCTTCTCTCATGACATTCTGTTGTTTTTCTTTAAATCTGATGTGTTATTTGAAAAACTGTCAAACTAAGGTGCAGAGATTTAGAGGACAGGATAACTATCATAATGCATGCAACGTACATATACCTTTATACAATGTGATTTTCAGTGGAAACGTGGAGAGATAAGATAAGATAAGATAAGCAAGTTAAGCTTGTTCTCAGCAACTAAGTAGTTTCTTTGAAATGCATCTTAATATATTTTAATAACACTACAGATGAGAATTAACACCGTATTAGGAGATGTTTAAAGGTTAAATAACTGTTCATATATTGCTAAATACGTTAAGGTATTTTCTTTTAAGTAGTTTAATCTCACATTTCTTATTTCCAATAATTCCCATTTTACTGCCTAAATCACATATTAAATGTTCAACTTAGCGTTAATTACATAAATTTCATGGAAATAAAAATAATAATGATATCGCTACCCTATGTACAATAATTTTTGAAAAATAATTTGGAAATGGTAGAAGGTATGCATTTTTTAATTTCATTTTTCTAAGTAGAAAATGTTATAGCTACACAACGTCTTAAGTGTGTTCCCATTATAAGTATTACACAAATTTTATCATGATCATGTATAATCTTAAGTAATATTGAAGATCAATTCTAGCGATACCGAATTACATTTTGATATAGGCTTATGAATCTAAACATGATGAGACTAGCATTGTTACATAAAAGATAGTTTGGATTTTGTTGACAAAATTGATTACTTTTGGAAAAGCTCCAAATGTTATGAACTGTCATTGCTGGGTTTACATTTCAGTATTTTTTCAAACATTATTCAATAGTATTAAACAATGGAAAAGCACTGATATTAATGATGCTAAAATGGCAGAATAACAAATAGAATAACAAATAGAATAACAAAAGTATATAGTTGATGTTATAATCAACTCAATTATTCAGGCTTAAATTAATCTATTTACAGATGATTCATTCTCTTGCTCATTCTTCTTCCTTATACTTTACACGCCTTTTAGCCATATCAGTCATATCACTGGTACTTAGCCCCAACCAACATTGGCTAGATAGGAGAAGGGAGAAGATAGATTAATGAATATTCCCTAAACTTCAATATTTATTGCTTTTGTCAGAGTTTTATCATGCAGTTGTATGTTTGTCCTTTTCTTTTTGTTAACTTTGCAGAACCCTAGCCATCAATGATATAGATATTGTATGAGATAAATAGATTACATTTGGCAAGAAGAGATCTAACCATGGTCTGTTAATGGTTCTCAATGGATGAGACATTGTGAGGCTAGAATACAGAGGACAGCAGGTACTCCTATGTGTACTTTAAGTGTATAAAAAATCATGCGTAATGACTTATTGATAAGTGAATAAATCTACTTGTATTAATCTGTAAAGATTTTGGCTCTGGATTTTGAAAACTTTCATTTTATTTGTTTAAGACTCTATTCCAGTAACTGCTGATAACAGGAACCTCTTCAGCTGACACACAATTGGTGTAATATTTAAATTTATTAGATTTTCCTCCTTTTCTGAATAACCAAAGGTTGACAGTACTGATCTGAAAAGAAGTTTAAAAAGTAGCTGTGATTCTGTCCTTAACTGAAATGTTTGGATTCAATTTTCAACTCACCTCATGCTCACAATTATCCCTATCGACAATAATCCACTGCACTTACACAAGATGAGATAGTTTGCACCATTATTGCCACAATTGTTTTCATATGAATACTGAACACAGAATAGTAAGGTTTAGGCACAAAGAGTAGCAGACAAACACATCTAAGATTGAAAGCCACTTTCATGAATATGCTTTGACTCTAAGTCCTCTACATTCTTCATTACCTTTCAATATTCAGCTATACATGCACGTACTGGCAACAATCCACATACAAGTGAAGTGATGGAGATTTTTAACCAAAGTATGTAGCTCTGAAAATTGTATATTTGTTGCTTTTTACTAAGCCCACTTTGAAAACAAATTTGATGTCACAAATTACAATGTAGTTTTTAAATATGGCAGTTGGACTATTTGCTTTATATGAATTGATTTTCACATTTTTCCTAAGTATTTACAACAGTTTTGAATGTATTCTTCCATTCTCAACTTCTATTATCTTCTGACAATAACTCTAAAAATTATATTTTATTATTTTATTATACAGCCTTCATAAAATTAATATGGGGTAAAGACTATGTGTGAAAAATCAGTATCAAGGTGTTTTGAGAACTGGTCTTTTTCTTTTGCTGATAATCCCATCTCCTTTGCCACTAGTCCTTAGCAATGACTGACTTTTTTTTTGGAAGAGAGTAGGCAAAATGAACAGATGAACTGTTTTTAAAAAAAATTTTGACCAAACAAGTAACTGATTACTTGAGTGACTTAATGTTTTGATAAATGCTTTTACAGTTGAAAAACATATAGTTGAAAGCAGAGAAAACAAGGGGGCATGTAGTTAAATTTAAAGTGCCTGGACTCTCCCATAAAAAACAGCTTTCTTGGAGTTAGGATCTGTGGGCCCAATTCCTGGTAAGAAATGTATTAATGATTATGACCCCTGAGAATTTGGAGCAGTTACCATAGTGAGACCAATACTTTCTGAATGGGAAAATGCTGGTAAGTCTCCCAATGTAACTTTACTTTTCTGGTCAGAGTAAATGAATTAAAAGACAAAATGTTTGAATAAAGGCAATACAGCAAGAAGCAATAAGCTGGAGAAGAATCATTATGATAAGACATAAGAGGTTATTAGTGCTTGAAAGAAAACAAAAACTAAAGAGCATTTGGGGATAGAGGAGCAGATAGGAAAGAAACAGAAAAAAAAGGCATAAGAAAAATGTGAAATTATAATGCTAAAATATTCAACATATTTATAGTATTTTGGGACCCCAAAGATATAAGTAAAACACAAGTAACTAATGCACAAACTATAATTTGTGATTATAACTATTTTTTGAAGGAAGAAGCAAAAATGTAGTAGATGTAACTATGTACAGAAAATGTGCTATTTTAATAAAAAGGAGACATTGTTTAATGCAAATAATTTTATTATATATTTACAAGTAATCCGACATTGGGTTGAAGAAATACCTACAATATCATTTTAATATAAAATGACAAATGACTTTAATAAATTAAAATGACCATTTTTACTGAAAAATTAAATAGCAATCATGTAAAAATAGTTTTAAATTATCAGTAAATTTTTCAGTATACTACTTTAAATATAGCACAAATGGGTTCCTTGAGTGTCCAAAGAAATAATGGACAAAGAATATGTGTCATCAAGTAGATATGATTTGGCGGACCATGAGAATGAGATTCAGTAAATTAAGAAAGGAAGCTGAGTGGCTGGTTTCAGGTCCTTTTAGTTATCGGTATGAAGAAAGAAAATGTTGAGAATGAGATATTCATTGGTGATAAATGGTGGTACCCTGTTACCTTTTGTGGTGAGGAGCAGTGAATTCAATGAATCAAAGAATGCCAGAATAATAGAGATGGTGAATGAGAACTGCTCAATGATCATATCATGTGTCGAAATGAAATAACAACTATGGTTTAGTGCTTCACAATATTCTACCATTTTCTAAACCTTACAGTATTTCAACCTTTGAACTGGCAGGTAATTTGAAGTAAGTTATCATTGTATTCACAGGCTAAAACATTAATGTTAATGTAATCTAGATGGAACCACCATAAAGACAGTTAATTTTCACAAATAACAATTAGGCTAAAACAACCACATGTACAGAGTATATAATAAAATACAAACAACTTACAACCTTAAAAAATTTAATATTTAACTTTAGTGATTTTTATTTAATAAGATTTGATAAATTTTATCTTAAACGTGCAAACAGAAAACGGCACAATTGGTTCCACTGAGATTGTACCAAATAACAAATCAGAGGCAGGATCTGATACATCCTTAGATTGTAAGAATGTAAGGTGCACCACTTAGAAATTAAATGAGATCCTGCCAGGGAAGCTTTGTTTAAGCTGTTGTTACCTTGGTATTCATCGTAGAGAGCCGAAATGTACAAATATGTTTGGTCCTTATGTAGGACTAGCCACACCAATTGTGCTTACAGTTTATTTTGTTTGGTATTTACATTCATATAACATAGATACCAGTATAAAAACTTGTCAAGAAAACATCTTTTCCACAACACAAAACACCAGTATTTTGCCAAGGAGCTGTTATTCCAATTATTCAAGTATGCCAATGTTGTTTGTTTGAAGCAAACAAGCAAAGATACTGGCCACACGTAGCATTAACCATGCAGTTGTTAACAACACAGGCTAAAGATGATGAGGCTTCTTTAAGAGCTGCCACACATTCACAAAGGTTAACTGATTTCCCTTGACCTCATCCAAATTGGTTTTTGAACAATTTTTCTTGCCCCAGCAATTATGTAAAAATTATCAGAAAAATTACTCACTCCAAGGTCACCTGAGCCACAGCGTCCATTGAACTGTATCCATTTTCCATGAAAATCTCTGTGTACCGGCCCATCTTGATTGCCTCTAACCATTCACCTACTGATCTGTAGGCCCCAGATCCTAGTGGGCTATGTTCTGCCAATAAATTAGATACTCTAAAACACACAAAACATAAATATTAAAAGTAACAATTTAATTATTTCATAACAAAGTTTGCTATAATGTTAACTCATATTCAATGGATCTTTGAGTCTGTAAGTATATTTATAGAGGAGAAATACGCAAATGCTAACATGGAAGAAAATAATTTAAAATACAGGAGAACACAAAATCAGTCTACTGAGATTATTTTATCCATAATTAATGAGGACTTCACATGAGGACTTACTAATAAGTAAATTTTATGTAAGACAAAACAATAGCTACAAATTTTATTGAGTACTAATAGATGAACCCAGAGAATTTTTAGGATAATAAAACCACTCTGTATAATGGTATAATGGTGGACAGATTTGTCTAAATCTGTAAAACGTACAATACCAACAGTGAACTCCAATGTAAACTATGGGCCTTGGCTGACAATTATGTGGAAAAACAGATTCATCAATGGTAGTAAATGTGTCATTCTGGTGGTTGATACTGGTAATGGGGTGGGGGAAAGCTACATAATGCATAGCGTAATGGGTACGTGGGAGATCTCTGCACCTTCCACTCAATTTTGCTGTAAACATAATATTCCTCTAAAAATCTGTCTACTAAAAACTTGCCATGTAGTGATTTAGATATACTACTCTTTTGTTTATGAAGATAAGAAAAATGCTACCCACTATAGAAACGTGGGATAATTTGTGTAAAGCCAATCGATTATAGACTTGCTAGAGGAACTTACGCTCATTTAAGTAAATTTATCTGGAAGTTAAGAAACTATTTATTCTTTATTTTATTCTCTTACATAGAGTGCTTCTTAATTCACCTAGGAGTGGTAGAACATGAAAAACAAAATGTAACCCCAAATACAAAACAAAACTTAATAGAATCGACTAAATCAATAGACACTTTTAATGACACTACATTCATACTCTTTCACCAATAATAATAATGATATAATGATGATGATGACTTTTAGAAATGCATCTTAAGGAAATAATCAGAAAAAATGACAAAAGGGAACTAAACATTAAAAATAATTTACATGCCCATCATGTAAATTTACATCATTTATATGTGAAATTTACTTAAGTAAATTGCAGCTATAAGAAAAAGGACACAAATACTTTTCTCTCTACTTAGGTTCTCTCCACTTTCTCACATTCCATTTACACTTGCATGTAGTTTCTTCAAAACCAATTTTATAAAAATTACTCTAGTTGAGATGGGCAAAGATCTCTCTTTTGCCAAAATCTGTGAGCACTTTTCAAAGTACAAAATGACTGACCTCTTGGAAACATTGAACCAACACCACTACCACCTCCCACCTCACTCTTGAAATCCTACTCTGTCTCAACATTGTTTAAATCACAATTGTGTGCGTGCATATGTGTGCACGCACGTGCGTGTGTGTGTTTGTGTGTGTGTGTGCGCTGCTGGATTCTCCTCAATCTCCTTTGCCTGCTAGTCTTTTGTTGTTGTTGTTTTCCTGACTTTAAAACTCGAAGGGAGTCAGGACGTGGCCCTATATTTCTCTACTTAGGCTATAACTCCACTATAGATAATTTTACTCACTTTCATGTCTTTAAAAAGTATCTGTTTCTTAAATATTTTTATTTCCAGACTAAGATTCTTCTGTATCCATATGCCTATTTTGTGCCTCCATATTTCTCAGAGAAATATGGCCCCAGGTCCAAGACCACACTCCTCATCTTTTCCACATCTGTGTGCTCCTGAAGTCCTCCCCATTATAGTATGATGCAACAGTCCACCTCTTCCCTGTCCTCATTTTTCTCAAAACCTATCATTGTGCATACCATCTATTCAACTTCCAATATATTGTACAGCCAACTACTTCTCTCCCATTCAATATTAATATCACCTTATTTCAAGATATCATCATATCTCACCTGCACAATCAATCTAACCTTCTAGTATTCATCTTGAATTCAATTCTCACTCTCCACTCCAAAACCAAACACACAATTGGTTTTGAAGTTTTTATTTTGTTCAGGTTCTCTCTCCCAACAGTGCATTGGCTTCATAAAGGCAAATACTTAGGTCTATTTGCTTAATGTTGTATCCTCAGCACCTAGCCCACAGCATGGCACAGAGTATAAAGGTAAATAGATGTTGGATGAATAAACGAATATGTTATAGTGATTTTTAACCATTAGGCATGAATTGTTACAAAGAGAATTGCAGAAAGAAACAGCTGGAAAGTAAGATCTTGAAGTTGAAATGATGAAAGAAATGCAATTTTGATAATAGCAAGGTCTAGAATATCAGCATGGAAAGGAGAGTACAAGGTAGATTTGAGAATAAAATCATTGAAGGAGAAAAATTCAAGACATTTAGAGATACTGGAATATCATCTACATGGTTACTGAAGTCATCAAATCTTGTGACATAAGTAAGGATGGAGAAAGGGCGAGACAATGGACCAGGAACTAACAATTTCTAGAGTCAGGATATGCAGATGACTGAATAAAGGAAAGGTAGTGAGTGGTAAATTTGGTCTTAAAACAAAGCCTGTTTAAACAAAACCTAGAAAGCTGAATCCTTTATATTGCATACAATGAAATAAAATTATTTAGAAAATTTTAAATGCTCTCAAGCTATAATAATGATGCCTATCTAAATTAAATAATTTAGAACATTAAGTATTTTTTTACTCCTCTCATATGTCCATTTCTGACAATGTAATATAACTCAAACAGGTAGATGAGAGAAAGTCTTAATATTTTATGTGACAATAAGCAATTGAAAAGCAGATATTTAGGGAACAACATACGGAATAACTGCTAAGAAGATACATTCTCCATTTGCTACCACAAGAAGTTAATGATGCTTGAACAGAGTTTGAAAATTCATTCATCATCTGTATTTAAAATGACTTTTCATCTAGTAAACAAATGTTATGTCAGAATCATAGAACTTTTCTAGCTTTATTAACACATTGTTTCTCATTTAGTCCATGCTAATAGGCAGCCAATTTAGTTACTAACATAACATTTTCTTGTAAAAATAGACAACTGTCTCAAGCATAGTGAAAATAACAGTCTGGTACATTTTCTAGTACAGAATCAAACTGATTTATTTTTTGAGAAGATAATTCTGTTTTTCAGATAAAGAAAAAGGTATGCTTTTCAAATATGAAACATTTAAATGCGTTCCTGTCCTATTCAGAAAAGTAAAAAATATGCTCATTTACTCACACAAATTTTCTCCACGAGATTACTCCTTTATCAGTTTTAAATCTCATTCAAACTACACACTAAATAATTAACCAAAAATCTGTCTGCAACTGGATAAGAGCAAAAGGGTCCCTAAAATTGTCAATGTTTTTAAAATATGAACACTAAAATATATTCTAAAGAAATCAGAGTAATTATTGTTAGATATCTCGGGTTTAAAATATATCAGTGCTTAACTGGCTTTTTCTTATGTTATAATCTTATATTTCTCATCCTCACCTGTCCTCCAAAGTGCATGCAAATACACACATTTAAGTTTATTTATTTATTTATTTATTTATTTATTTATTTATTTATTTTTATGCTAACTGAACATGGCTACAGTTCATTTTACTGAAACCTGGCATTTTACACTATTAGATTAGGTATAGGTGATTTTAAATATAATTTAGTCACATATTTCATTCACTGTAAGAGAGTAACATGAAAAAATATATCCAAATAAATTAGTGTCATATAGATTCGTAGAGTAATGTCTATACAAAAATGATTTAATTGATAAAATATTTGTGACATCAATCTGTATTAGCTACCTTCTGGAAAATCATTTGGATCTGGCCTTGTACCTGCATGATGCATTAACCAGTGTCTTCAAACTACTTGGGTTACGTATCAGCTTGTCCAACATGTTGACTATTTCATCAAACTTGGGTCTGCTATTTCGGTCTTTCTGCCAGCAATCCAGCATTAATTGGTAGAGAGCAGCAGGACAATCCATGGGGCTTGGCAGACGATAGCCTTCCTCTACTGCTTTAATCACCTGTATAAAGCAAAACAGAATCAGTCCCCCAACACCACAAATTTAGTATAGAATAGCTTAAAAAATGTCCCACTGTCCAACTTTTATCCTTACTCTTGCAATGACAACTAGCATTACTGTCTTTAAAATCCACAGCTATTTCCATTTGCTATAAAATACAACATAAAATAAATATACTATGATAATATAAAAAAGATAGGCTTTCTTCACATATTATAAATAAAATAAATGGTAATCATTTTTCTTAAAATCTTGGTGAAGGGTGATTTGTAAAATTAATTGACGTAAAATATACAGTTCATGTTTTATTTATCCTTGAACTCCAGAATCAAATAGAGATTAAATTTTCTAGTGATTTTTCTGAAAAGTTAATGTCTTTTTAATGAAAAAATATGTGCACAGCCACATTTTTAAAGTAATAGAACTGCAATTTTACTTCAAAAGAGACTTTTGGATGGTAAATGATGGATAAGTCAAAGGCTAAATTAGCATAACTGTTTCATGTATCATTTAATAATGTCAAGGTCTGACTGTTTATTATCATCTGCTGATTTCTGTCAGGAATCTGGAATGACTGTCTAGTAGCACAAGAGTTATAAATATCCTTGATTTTAAATGTAACCACACATAAGAGTATCAGCCTAATTGTGAGGTAATTTTATCAAAAACATTTGTGATGTTGCTGCCCCCATCAAAATACCTAACTTAAGAAGAAAGTTGTTTATGCTACCAAACACAGAAATACAGGTTTACTTTATTACTAAAATTCAAATATTTGAGTGATACTAAAACAAATATTAATGAACATATTTCTCAATATCTTATTTTGCATATTTAACAATTAGTCTTAATTACATTTTCTCACAAAGAATTCAGAATTGATTTGATAAATTGAAAAAATGATTAGAATGGGAACTTTACAAAGATGATTTTAATTTTTTTCTTTTTTTGTTGGCACATATTAATTGTACATATTTATGGAATACAGAATGATCTTTCAACACATGTATAAAATATATAATGATCGAATCATGGCAATGAGCATACCGATTACTTCAAACATTTATTACCTGTGTTGTGAACATTCAAAATCCTCTCTACTAAGCTCGTGGAAAACACACAAGAAGTTATTGATAACCATATTCACCCCCAGTGCTGCAGAACACAAGAACTCATTCCTTCTACCTGGCTGTTATTTCGTATCCCTTAACCAGCATCTCCGCCTCCTCCCTTCCCCTTCCCCTTCCTGGCCTCTGATATCCACATTCTACCCTTCTACTTCCATATGCTTATTTTGTTTTCAAAGACAATTTTTAAGCATTGGAAAGAAAACATGCTCCTTATGATAAAGAAAATGGCACCTGACCCAGTGCAGTGTCAGATGGAAAGAAGTTTAAATGGTAGATTTAAAAGACATAGGAGTAGAGAGGAGAGGAAAGTAGTTAAAACCAAGCAAATTCAAGCCTATCACATTGGATGGTAATTTCTGTTAACTTTAGGCAAGCACATTTCTGAGGGTAGAAAATGTTGTCAGATACAATTTGGGACTTCTTTCATTCGAAGTGAGTAGAGAACACCCAGATGGCAATTTGCAGGAATCTGGCTAGAGCATAGGAGATAGCCGGACTGATAATACAAAAGTAAGGGTCATCAGCACTTGGCCACAGCTTGAAGTCGATGTAGTTTATATCCCCCCTGGAAAAGCATATAATAAAGGTTCCGAGAAATACCAAAAGTTAAATGCAGGCAGAGAAATAAAAAGTACTCAAGGACTCCAAAATTAAATGATCAGATAAATTTACTAACTTTGAGCAAAAGACCTAAGAGCAGCCTACTACCTTAGTTAATTTACCTCAAAAACAATTTAGTAATTATAAGACAAACTCCAGGAGATAATGTTTTCCGTAATTATAACATATGATTAACATAGCTTATTAAAATGTATACATATTGAGAAATAAAATAATAAAACAACAGATAAATGAGAAACATACTAGCAAAAAATGTAAGAAAGAAATAAAAGTGCTAAATAAGTCTTGAAAAAAATATTTAGTCTGACTGCTGATCAAATAAAGGAATATTTTTAAAAATCATCATTTGTACGCAGATTGATAGAAGTTTATTTGTTTGCTGATTATAAGATTTTCCATTGCTGATAAGGATGGTTTTTATTCCCTTTAATAGCATATATGTATCAAAATAAAGCATCCTAATATAAATAGCTTAAGTCATGTAATATATTTGCTATGCAGTGAGAATAGTAATTCTTATTTACTCAAAACATGATTTATTTCATGATTTGCACTTTCTCCAAAGCTGCTACCAATTAATTTGATTTTTTCCTTTGGCACCTTTTTTTTTTTTTTTTTTTTTTTTTTTTTTTTTTTTTTTTTTTTTAATAATCCTTCCTCCCCTAAGCAGAACAATACAGATGTTTAGTTTAAACACCTTAATAAGTTATTTGACCTGTGAAGTTATTTCTAGAATTTATTTCTTAATCAGTGTTATTTTGGGGTAAATTTATATTTAGAAATACAATTCTCTGTCTCTATATCAACTTAGAACTGGGTCCAGGTAAATTAGATCATCAAATGTAATTCTAAATTAATTGTTAGAATTTATTTTAAAAATAGATTTGAAACTATAACTTCACATTTTATATTTAGAAGTTTCCTTTTTTTATTATGTTTAATGTTTGTTTTTTACAGGTTTAGGGGGAAATAGATAGCATTAGTACTCTGGTAGGTTGCAAAATGATGGAAATCTACCAAAACTGACCACAGTGCAATTTAGGTGTTCATTTTCCCATACAACTTAGAACATATAACCAAATGAGTTCTAATCTCAGTGGACTTCCTCATTACTATTAGATTTGTTGATACAGGTGGCTGAGATGAACAAAGTAAAGACAATTAGAATTTTTACAGGCAAGCTGGCATCATTTCAGATGTGCTATATCTGAAATAGTATAATATGCTATGCATTTTCTTGGCAATAGCATGTAAATTGATAGTCTGAACACAATACTGCCTCTCTTTCTAATTCCTAAAAACATAACTCAGACCCCTATATGGTATTATTCATCTGATGGCAGGGTGGCTCTCTGAGCTCCTTGTATCACATAAGTGTCATTGGGTTTCCATTTTTAGGTGTATATACCTATTGTGGGCATGGTTGCTTTTCCTGCCCACAGACCCTCAGCCAGCAATAGGAGTTCTGAAAGGCTTTATTCACAAAAACAGAATCCCACATAGTATATCACCCAACCAGAGTATGCCTTTTGCAATAAAGAATGTATGAGAGTATCACAAATAGTTAAGTCCTCACCTACTATCATAGATACATTCTGGAAACTGTAACTTTCAGTGAAACAAAGTATAATGAAACCAATTTTACTATAAGCTACTTGATATAAACACCAGTTAAGTTCCTAGGGCATATTTCTGGTTACAAAAACATAACTAAACTTCCAATAAAGACCCAAAACACCTCTACTATTAAACTTGGAAATAAATGTGAGCTATGCATATGTTTAAGAAAAAGTGACAAAAGCAAGTAAGATAATTACTTATTTGCTTATTCCAGTTTAGGGCCACAGGTGGCTGGAACCTATCCCAGCAGCTCAGGGAACAAGGTGAGAACCAACCTTGACCCGGACACCATCTCTTTGCAAGACACACTCACACTCACACCCACACTCACTTGGATGGGGACCACGTAGACACACCAATTCACCTTCTATATCTTTGATTATGGAAGGAAACCCACACAGACTTGAGGAGAACCTGCATGCTCCACACAGACAGTGGCCCTGGCTATGTGTTGTTATATTTGTTTTTCTTATCAATATTATAACAAAGTGATGTTGAACAAAATGATGTTATTCCAAGTACTTTTGTACTTCATGAAGTGCTGATAAATTTGTAACAACTCACTCTCCCTGGGGGAGGACAAATTTGTAGTATTTGTATCAGGACATGGTGTAAATACTCTCTCCATGCCAATTGTAATCTACTAACATGGTCTCATCCAAGTAGAACTATTCTAAAAATATGCTAGCTGGTATATTTTGCAGTATATATATTGTCAGAGACTTCTATGTTGTGCTCCATTCCCAGTGACTCTTGCCAGAAAACACAACAAGACTCCATTGAACTAATAGTTATGAATTACTCATGCAAAGAGATCAAAAGAGGAGTCACCATAATGGCAAGGATAATTGATATCGAGCATCAGGAAGAAGTTGGACTTCTTTCTCACAGTTGGGGCAGGGAGAAATATGTGTGAAACCCCCAAGAAAGAAGAATTAGATCGGATCACCAGTTAAGCCACCATGACCTGCCAAGATCATAGTGAGAGGAATTCAGACTGGATAGCGGAGGAGGGGGAGGATAGGGACCAGGTGAGGTTCTACGATCAACTATAGATACAGGCTGCAGTTCCTCTAGTAACCTTCCTCTTCTGAATTCTTTCTTAGGAGAAAGTGCCCACAGAACCCTGAAACAGATGCTCTCTGAACCTGTGTGAATTAGGTGTGTCATGGTAAGAGAATAGAGTATGGCGACCATAAACATTTGTCTCTGGGCTTTTCACCTGCAGAGATAGTAATTGGCCAACAACCCTAGCTGCTGTGCTCTAAAGCCCTTCATCACACGTACACTGCACAAAGCTTACTTTATGTACGTTGCTTCCAGGCAATTATGGAGCATGGCAGGGATAATAAGACTCCTTTAAAACGGCATTTCTCCTCCTTCGCTTGCACCCAATCATCTTTCCTTCCTTCCATCTCTACTGTACCTAGGGACATACCTGTGTCACTGTCTGACATCTCTCCCAGCTTCCCTTCATCCCTCCTCGATTTTTCTTAGAAACATTTTTCTTAATATCTAGTTATTTCCTGTTGACATAGGCTTCTTGGAGGGCCTGAATTAGCCTATGGATTATGTCAGTCATAGTCATGCAGACTGTTTGTGATTATCTAAATTAATTCTTATTACAAATCTACGAGATAAAAATTATTATACACATTTCACAGATGAAACACCTCAGGTTTCAAATAATTAGAAGGTTTAAGAAATTGTCCATCTTTAATAGCTAAGAAGTGGGGGTGGCAGGATTCACAAATTAAGTATTTTTCTCATGGAAACCTGTGGTCTTTCCATCTTGGTGCTGAGTCACACCACCGAAATTAGAAATTATCATCACTATGCTTCAACAACACCAAATAAAATAATTTGAGAGAGGTATGAATGTCACCCTATAGAATCATATTTATTTGCATCATAAATAAATATACATATGAATGTCACCCTTTAGAATCATATTTATTTGCACCATAAATAGATATATATTTACATACTATATATATTTACTTTTTAAAAAATTATTGTGTATATATATGCTATATATATCTCTCTCCAGAATTAAAATGAGCTATTTTGGAAGATAGTGCATTCTTCATCACAGGAGATGTGAAAATGTAGGCTTGAAAACTGACTGAGTGGCAGGAAGATTAGGAAGATTATATGGAGAATTCAAGCATCAGCTGTGTGTTTCCATGAATTAAGTTCTATCTAGGACTTGAGTACCTATGTTGCTAGGCATTTACTTGAAATTTCACATATAGGAGCTGTTACTACGAGATATGAAGCTCCCTGCAAATGACTAGTGTTTACAAATGTATTTCTGGAAGTAAACCCAGATGACATAGAAATAGTTTCAGATATATCAGTTTTATTCTAAGATTTATTTTCCATTTTCAATAGTTATTAAAGATATATTGAGTATGTTTTTTTCCTTAGTGCATCAATCTTAGATCAGTAGACTTCCAGAGATTAAAGACATCTTAGAAATCTTCTATTGAAGCCTATTATCTTAGAAATCCTCGATTGAAGCCCTTTATAATCATTGAAACTGACCAAGAGTTGTAGAATCCAAGATGACTGGCTTTAAGTCCAAGATTTGTTGTTGTTATTGTTGTTGTTGTTGTTAAACAGCCAGTTACATAAATTTTGAGCTGAAGAACTGATAATTTTTTATGTGTCACTTTTTCAAAAGTATAACAATTTTCATGAGGATACTAGTTCCTAAAATAATTACTTACATCCGAGGGCGGTATTATCCTTAAAAGATGAACATTCTTTGGTCAAAGACACTCATTTTAGATTACATAGCAATGAGGCTAAGGAGTTGAATAATTTACTTACTGTAAAATCTTAGTAATTTGCAGTATTTGGATAGGAACTATATTCCTCATACTCCTTCTTTAGTTAATTACAACATGTTGACTCTTTGTTTTAGCAAGAAATATGCCAATAATGTACATATTCCTTATATGTTTATGTATATTGCTTATACACATATCATTTATACTGCAGATATATGTATATCTGGCACATCAGAAAAGAAATAAAGAATAGAAGGAGGAAGAGAGGCACACCCAGCACAAAGCTAGTTGATCTTTTCTGGAGTCAAATAGTCTTTTTGCTTTACAAGTAAGATCTGGTCCAACAGAAGTAGCGATAAAACAACTGGATTAAAACTAGCCAGAAAAAGAAAGCATAGAACCTAACTTCCTAAAACCAAAAAGGAGAAAAATACTTCTAATACAAGAAGATTGAAAAACAGATTAATTAAATTAGTTTTTAAAATATTGTGGAATCTATGTACTTAGTAGAATCTATACAGTCATACACTCTGAAATAAATATAAGAGACAGACCTTGCATTAAAAATAAAAAACGCAACAAAATGAAATCTTTAGTTTTTATTTTAGCTTCTGAAAAATGTTGACACTTAAAGTATTTACTATCAATAAATAGGCTTCTACTGACTATCTGATATTATCTTAGCTTCCAAGCATGAATCAGAGTTCATGGTCTGGTATTTACCTAAAATCACCTTAGTCGTTCTAGTTTATTTTTATTATTGTTATTACAGGTTTTCTTCGTGATGGAAGAGGCAATCCTAAATCAAAAGAATGCTGCTGCATTTTGTCCTCCTGACACAGAGGAAGTTCTCCTCTGTGAGATTTAGATTATCCTGCATGTCTTGGTAATATAACATTTTCACGGCGGCAAAGCCCTTTAAGAATCAGACAGCATCTAGAATGTGGAGATTATGGAATATATCATTTGAAATTGCCAAATCAATACTTCTACTTTGTTTTTTGAGAATTTTTCTCCAAAAAAAAATTTAGTGATTGTGATCATTAAATATAGTGGATTTGTCATGTTTCTTGGATACAAAATTTGGACAGAAATTAGTGCTGTATCTGAAAACTGAAATGTCACTGATGAACTGGCTGAGAAAGTAACAATGCATGCATGCATTAGACATTGTATATAGACAGATATTTTAGAAAGATGTTTATTTGTATGATCATTTTCTGTAAACCTCATTTAAATCCTGAGAAAACCAAGTAGAAACCAAAATATTAGTTTTTTTTTTCTTTTTTAAAACTTCCTGAAATGTTACATAAGCAATTTCTTGTATTTTTCTAAATAATTTGAAATAAAGTTATCTAAAAGAGTATCAAGACACTCAAATAGCTGAAATCAGGGGAAAAAAATGAAAGGCAAAAGTAAAAATAAAAATCACAAAGAAAACACTAAGAGAGTAAAAATAGAAAAAGAAAAAAAAAAGAAAACACTAAGAGAGTAAAAAAAAAAATCACAAAGAAAACACTAAGAGAGTAAAAATTACTATAATGTTAAAGAAGAGATTAAGCATTAGATAAATGAACTTTTATTCACTTATCTATGCAACTTTATAGTGCCCACCCACAAAGAGTAGTGTCATCGACTCAGCACTTTGATTATGGGATTGGCCAGTGAGATTTTAGTAGACACGTTGCAGGCTGAGATGTAATTGGGCTCCTTCTTACCCTTCAGCCATTTTTCAAATGAAATTAGGTTTGGGCTAGCTGCTGGCCTCAGGAGGAAAATAAGAGACTTGTGGAGGAGGGCCAAGGCATAATAATACAGACCCACTGGCCCCCAGGAACATAAGAAAGCCTAGTTAAGATCAGCACAGTTATGAACATTCACCTAGCACCAGTGTTTGCACCAGTGTATAATTGTGTCTGTGACAGATACAACTGTATTAGGCATAATTCCTGATAACGTGGATGATCTACTGCACAGCTGGGAAAGACTAATAATTCTGAGTGACAGGATCAGAATTAAAAATATCTCAAGTGTGAGTAGAAGTTAACCAGGCAAATAAGGGATGAATGTTTCCCTTGAGTGAAGTAGACACATGGTAGAAACCAGCATATCGAGGCTCGCTGCCAGGATGGATTAAAATACTTTCACAAAAATTACAGGGAAGAATGGCATTGCAATGAGCTTTAGATACGTTAGAAATGAAACCACGCAGTGTTCTGCAGGACATGTTAGCATTTGGCATTTATCTGAAGAACAGAAAGGAGTAAATGGGTCTGGTCTTAGTCTAGACTAAGATCAAGATCAATCCAGAGTAATCATATATTGAACTGTATATTGAATTGAATATGTTATATTTTATATTAAATTAGAAAGTTGATGTAGGACTATTGGTTAGAAATGAAAGGGAGGTAGGACACATCGATTCAACTGGAGACAGTGTGGTGCTTAGATACAAAAATTTTTTAGAACCAGATTGAAATTTCTGGTATCACTTTCATTATTTCTGTGATGATAAATAAGTCATTTAACATCGCCAAGCTTCAGTTTCTTAATTGTAAAACAATAATAATAATAGCATCCCTCTGACACAAGGTTGTTAAATATAAGTATAAATGCATGTAATAGGGATTTAATGATATCGTTTTGCCATGGTCCTGCCCCTAAAATCATAAAGCTGAAGACAATATATACCATTTTCTCAGATTTAGAGAAATGCCAGTCAGTGCTCCCCTCCCCAAGCCAAGTAAGCAGGGCATAAAGAAAACCAACTTTAGCAATTTTAAGTGACTATAAGAAGGGGAGACTCATTGCCATCCAGTTTGCTTGCTGAGAAACAGAAATCCATAACTCCAATTTGCTATTTCGATCAAAGAAGAATGCTATGAAATCATGGTAAAGCTGATGTGTGATCCTGGCTTTTCTTCTGCGGAAATTTGAAGAAGGCTGGCTGGAGCAGCCTGCAATAGATGTTTGCAAAGAGAAGGCACTGCTAGTGCATCCAATAAGAATGTTTTTCTCCCCAATAACGTGGACGCAGAGCCAGAACAGTAAGAGACTGTGAGGCAAGGAACAGACAGAAAGTGAGAGGAACTATGCAAAGTCGGAGGACATCCTCCTCCTCTAGGGACCTTGCAGACAAAAGGGCTTCATCAAGGGTCTTTGGAAGAACTCAGACAGATAACTCACTTGAGAACTGATGCCTGGGCAATTTGTCTCACAGGAGACATCAATATCCTCACCTTATGGTAGCAATCATGCCCTTTCTTTTCTTTGTTTTTTTTTTTTTCTAATTTGTGTTTCTTTCATTGAAAAAGTTAAACATTTTTTCATACATTTATTGGCCATCTGCATTCCATCCAATATATCTTGCCAAATCTTATGCTTTGCCTATTGTTTCTATTTTTCTTAATGCTTTATTAAGTCTCATTGTATAAGTACACTATATTTTTGTTTATAATGCAGTATTGAAAATATTTTCTCAGTCTAAATTTGTATTTCTTTCTTTTTGTTGTGCATTTTTCAACACAGAAATTTATAATTTTGTTAGTGAAAACTATCCAACTCTTTTCTTAAATGGCTCAAGGATTTTTCCTGTTTTTAAAGAAAAGCTAAATATAATCAAAATTTTTCTTCTATCATTTTATATTCTGATTTTAACATTTTGACATTTCAATATTCCAATATTTTATATATACATAGTGTGAAGTTGTGGTTTCATTTTCTTTTTTTTTATTATTATTATACTTTAAGTTCTAGGACTTCATGACTAAGACACTAAAAAGCAATGGCAACAAAAGCCAAAATAGACAAATGGGATCTAATTAAACTAAAGAGCTTCTACAAAGCAAAATAAACTACCATCAGAGTGAACAGGCAACCTATAGAATGGGAGAAAATTTTTGCAATCTACCTATCTGACAAAGGGCTAATATCCAGAATCTACAAAGAACTCAAACAAATTTACAAGAAAAAAATCAACCCCATCAAAAAGTGGGCAAAGGATATGAACAGATGCTTCCCAAAAGAAGACATTTATTCCCCTTCTTTTCTACCTCTCCACCCAGACCAATCCTGAAGAATCGTGATACAGACTTTGGCAGAGGAGGAGGGGCAAATATCTGACCATACTTGTTTCACACTGTAGGTACCTATGGTTAGGCTAGGCATCCAGTTGTGGAAAACACTTTGAAATGAATATGGGATTCACTTTTTGGTTGAATTAGAATTTTGGGGCTGGAAAGTCAGTGTTAATTACCAGCATTGTTGTTGCAACAAAATTCAGCTGGAGAGCTATATAGTATCTGTCTAACCAACCCTGAAGGCATGAGAGAGGGAGGTTTTATGGAGCATGGATGACAGAAAAAAATGGGAGGGAAAAAAGTGTTTCAAATAAGCACATTATTAAATTAAAACTATTCAATATACCACCTTTACAAAGAAGTAATAAAATAGTTGGTAAAGCACTTCAGACAGTGTATGTCACATGGTAAGGGCTTAATAAATGTTAGCTACTTTTATAATTGTTGTTCCTCAAAAGAAAAAATATGAAATTTCCATATGATCCAAAACAGAAACGGCTGTATTGATCAGTAACAATGGAAAATTACAAAGGGAAAGATTAAAGAGCCATATGTCAGGCATCACATGATAAACGTTGTGAATTTGAACAGAAGATTCTTTCATAGTTCCTTTAATTTTAGGATTCTATTATTGTAAGTATGAATTATTTTTCCATTGTAGGGAAAATCTGTTTTTTCTTTCAAGTTAAATAAACAATACAACTCTTCTTACATTTTTTAATTTAAAGAAACGTAGACTATTCCTTTTTATCCTCTAAGAGCATCCACTATTAAATCAATATCATTCATCCTTTTGGCTTGGAGTATTAGCTGCCTTTATCAAATGCAAATCATAAAAATTTGCCTGTCAGTATTCATTCTTTGATGGCTCTTTCTTTATCTTTGAAAATGATACTGACATGAATTGAGTGAAACATCACTACAGTACAGCTAAAACTGACTGGCAAGGGACTGAGTTTGTATATAACTGTAACTTACTTTCCTTTGTACTAACTCATTTTGAGCTCCTGCATAAAGGATATTTCAACAACACAAAACAGATCAGAGAGTAAGAAAAGTATTTCATTTTCTTAAGCAACTGTCACTTTCAGAAATGAAAAATATTGTAAGTGTCTTGACTCAGAAAACAAAGCATTTCATTGTCAAGTCGAGAAAGAGTAGTTCCATACTCACATCTTGATTGGTCATCTCCCAGTAGGGTCTCTCTCCATAAGAAACAACTTCCCACATTACTATTCCATAACTCCAGACATCACTGGCAGAAGTAAACTTTCGGAAAGCTATTGCTTCTGGGGCAGTCCATCTGATTGGAATTTTTCCTCCCTAAAATTGAAAATGATTTTAAAAACTTCTTACATACTTCAAATGTATCTAGGGACAGTGTTGCCTCACTGAAAAGATCTAGACAGAGATGTAGCATTTTTAAGTGAATCTGTTTGACATCACACAGTCTCTTTTCACATCTCTCAGCCCATAAGCAGTTGTAGACTAACTACTAATTGGCTGTCTGGAAGGTTTCTAGTTTAAATTCTGTGTGACTACTGAAATGCGTACAGAAACCACATCTCAATTACAGTCCTCAGTATGGCAGCTCTAAGTAAGGGAAAGCAGGCAGTCAAACAAACCAATATGGTATACTCTCATGACTTCCTAGCAGAGGGTAAAGGACTCAAATTCCCTGAGTGCTTTGTTTCTTTAATACAGAAATTGTAAGTGGAAATTACAGGTTCATGAATGTGACCCTGAGCTGTTTAGCAGTTAGCAGTTAATAAGACAAGCATGAACACTGGAGATATATATATATATATATTGTTTGTTTGTTTTGTTTTTCAGACAGGGTCTCGCTCTGTCTCCTAGGCTGGAGTGCAGTGGTGAGATCTCCACTCACCGCAAACCCCACCTCCCAGATTCAAGTGATTCTCATACCTCAGCCTCCTGAGTAGCTGGGACTACAGGCGTCCACTATCATGCCTGGCTAATTTTTGTATTTTTAATAGAGACAGGGTTTCGCCACTTTGGCTAGGCTACTCTCAAACTCCTGACCTCAAGCGATTCACCCACCTCAGCCTCCCAAAGTGCTGGGATTACAGGCGTGAGCTAGTGGGCCCAGCCTAACATTGGATATATTGAAACAAAGTTATACCTTCCCTTGATGTTGTGTTATTTCTTTTAGACTTGCTTTTCTCTTTTTCTCCCTTGTCTTATTTTTGTTTTTCTTTGGTTCAGCTGTTAAGAGGCGGGTGCCTTGTTTGACTCAACCAAATTAAAATTATTGAAATTGGATTGGGGGAAAATCTTACCACATTATCAAGTTTTTTTCTTTTTTTTGGCATAAAAGTTGATCTGGTAGACTTTCCCTTAATTCATACAATAAACACTTTTACATCATGCCTCTTTCAGGGTGAAATTATTATTCTCTTAACTTTTTTTTTTTTTGAAACGGAGTCTCGTTCTGTTGCCTAGGCTGTAGTGCTGTGGCATGATCTCAGCTCACTGCAAGCTCTGCCTCCCGGGTTCACGCCATTCTCCTGCCTCAGCCTCCCAAGTAGCTGAGACTACAGGTGCCCGCCATCACGAACGGCTAATTTTTTTTTTTTTTTTTTTTTTTTTTTAGTATTTTTAGTAGAGGCGAGGTTTCACCATGTTAGCCAGGATGGTCTTGATCTCCTGACCTCGTGGTCCGCCCACCTCAGCCTCCGAAAGTGCCAGGATTACAGGCGTGAGTCACTGTGCCTGGCCCCATACATTTCATCTACCATCAAATATGTATTGAAAGAGAAATAGGTGAAAATTTTCAATATTTTATTGTAAAAAGACTAAGATATACCTTCCCATTTTGCAGGAAGGGAAAGATTTAATTTACACTGCAAAGGAAAAAATAGGGCTTAAATTGATGTTTATGAACCAAAGTTTCAATATATATATAAGGAAACAACAGTTTGGGATCATACTAAAAATTATTTTGGGAATTGAAGTTAGGTTTGAATTATTTGCTCTTTAGATACGTGGTAACATCATTTGAAGAAGACTTACCTGAAATTTATTCTCATTCATTAAATATTCATAGGCAAGATAGCATTATGAGTCCTAGCTATGCATAGATATTCTATAATGTCTTATTAATATTCTTTTATAATTGTCATTTGTTGATTATGTTAAACCTTAGCCCATACTTTTTCTCCTGGTACTCTGATCATCCTTGGTGTCTTCAATAAATCTGAAGTTCCTTATCTTCTCATCTCTCAGTATATAGAATTTCCACAGGTTGCCACTATACCCCATTTCAGAGGAATAAGCCTTGAAGGTTTCAGGTTCTCTGTCTCTCACTTTACTCTGTAGCATAACACACTAACACAAATCTTGAAAAATCTACTTTTTGCACTTAACTAAGACAACAACCAATCCCACTGGCAATGGATATTTGTATAACCTCAATCTTGCTCAGGCCAAATTTATTAAAGGTAACTCTGTTCCCAAGAGAATTCTTAATCAAGCTTTCATGTAATACAAATAATGACAATGATAGGTCTGGAAGAGGAAAGATATCCCCCCAAACACTTTATTGATTAAGCTGATCACTGGAAGTCTTTGTTTGCTTTGACAAGTTATTTTGCCCTTCAGCAAAGTACAAATCCCCATGAATCACAAAGCAAAAAGGTTTTTATAAAACCCTTGTAATCTGAAAAGTACTTATTGTTAGACTATCAGTGGATGTAATATTTTAAAAGTTGAATTAAATAAGAAAACATGTATATTACTCTGAGAATGAGAGATATCAAGTTGTATAGAGAAAAGGAAACAATGACAAATTTCTATCTTCACAAGGGTCTTAGACATTGAGGATAACCAACTTGATGACACTGAACATATTTATAATTAAGCAAATACTGTTTATCATAAGGAATTCAAAATCAAGAAGTATGACATTATAGATCACCCATAAGATTCTGTTGTAGCAATATCCACAGTTTTTCACAGAAAAAAAGTCAATTATATATCATATCAATACAGCAAGCAATTACTTTGATAGAAAAGAGGGTTGACTTATATGAAATATGACAATATGAGTTAGTGATCAATTTTCCATAGTGTAGACTTAACAGTTTTTAACTAGATATTACAATACCTCCAGGAAATCAAAACTTTTTGAAGGAATAGCTCTTTTTTCCCCACAATGTAAATCCTTAAAAGGTGGGAACTAGATATTTATTTTACAAGTAAGGATAGTATAATGCAGAGAGCTTAAAATACCCAATAATACTATATATGTTTACATATTCATATGTATGTATGTATACACATACACACACTATATATGTAAAACCTTTAATGTAGGAGATTCTGTATTTAACTCTTTACTTTTAAATTTAAGATGATTATTCTTACATACTGCATCCATTTTGAAGTAAGATTTTTTATTTTTAGTATCTTCAGAAAAAATGAATTATTGAGACTCAGATATTCTAAAGTTAATATTTAAATTGGCTGATATATAAAAGGAAGAATTTTTTGATTTTTGATTTTCTCTCTCCCTCTCCCTATCTCTCTCTCTCTCTCTCTCTGTTGCAGGAATGTTCTTTTAGATATTTCTTTTAGAATCTTTAAAAATTAAATGGCTCTGGTCTACTGTTTCAGAAATGCACTCTATTAGATCTTACCCTCGTCGTGTAGGCTGCCTCGGGATCATCTTCCAGTACCCGGGAAAGTCCAAAGTCAGACACTTTGCACACAAGGTTACTGTTGATTAAGATGTTTCTAGCAGCAAGGTCTCTATGCACATAACCCATGTCAGAAAGGTACTTCATTCCTGCAGCAATACCTCTCAGCATGCCAACAAGCTGAATCACAGTGAACTGCCCATCGTTTTTCTGTAAAGGCAATGTAGAAATATTAGTCTAACAACACCAATCACTTGGGGAAAATATGAGAGGTCTGTATTCAATCCCCCAAACTGATATCAATCACCAAAATTCATATGCAATTTCTATCTGAAGGAGAGTGGAAAATGGTAGGAAGTATATGGTTAACTTGGTAATGTTTATTTTTCCTCTGCTTGGATAAAGCAGATAAAGGTTTTGAAAACCCTGGCCAAAAATCTTGTGTAGTTGCCTTTTTCTGCGTCATAATTCCTTTATTCTCAGTCATCAGAAGGGTTTGTTCACACTCCAACCTAGTATCTACCTTGGGTCAACACTGTACTATTTTGAGGTGATTTAAAAGAAGCTAGTTGGATAGACATATTAAGGTAAAGAATAAACGGACAGAGAAGATAAGGGAGTTTCTGCAACAGCAGATGGGAGACAGGTGACTGAGCAGTGATCAGGATAATATTAGCAATTTTTGGAAGTTTGTCATCTTTGTCAAAGGCACTGAAATTATTTCAGTTACATAAACTCAGAAGGCTCAACGGATGGCTATTTTAAAATAAAGGAATGATGAGACTCTAAGAGACCAGAGTACTTAAAGGTATGGTTAGAAAATTTGATAAAATAATTTGGCAGGGTCTGCCAATAGGAAGAAAAATTTGGCTTTTCAGTGGATCATTATCAAATTCATGGCATAAGTTCCTGTTACAATTGTTATCAATGCCATTGTGCTATCACTTTTTCCTACCAATGGTAATGAGCACTATATTAATATTACAAACTGCCAACCTATATGTTTAATCAGACCTGCAAATATGTTACATTGTCTAACACAAGCTATTTACTAATAAAGTGGGTTGCCGATATTTAAAATGTAGAGATTTGCACACAAAAGAAAAAAACCCTCCCCTGAAACGCTGCTGATCTGATAATATTAGCTATTGTCAATTACCACATGACCTCTGCTGGTGCAAGTAGTGACTAGTCTTTAGGTGGATTAGGAGCACTTATAGGCTCCAACTTGACCCCTCTATTAATGACTTGCTTGGGCTATTTACACAGTTTCTCACTCTACCTGATAAACTATGAGAAAATTGAACACTTGTAAGACCTTATTTTTTCCTTTTTTCCGTTTTTACATTTCTTTTTTAAAATTTTTCTTTTCCTCCCTTATTGCATTTCACTTCACTGCATTTTTTTTTTCACAAATTAAAACATACTTAAATAACACTTTAGGGGCATATAATTTGGATTTGTGTGAGTTTTCTGAAACAAATCAATGTTCATTTTGGAGTATAATTATTGTGGCTCCATATCTCTATTCTATTCTATTCTATTAAATCTCTATTCTATTAAAAACTTAAGCTTTAAAGTGGCCCAATTTCAACTTGAACATCACAGCCAATATATAAATAACACCTTGAATAACTAAATTATTCCAAATCCTACCTTTAAAAATGTATCTAAAGAGCCATTCTCCATATACTCTGTCACTATCATCACTGGTTTACCTGAAAAGAAAACAGAGTGATATAACCTGCTGCTCTTCGATTTTGCATTCTCATCTGGCAAAAGCTTACCCAGAAGTTTTTATAAGTGTCCAAATTTTGTATATATATACATATATATAATGTATATATATAATATCTGTGTGTGTGTATATATATATATTTATTTAAAATGTCTTCTTTAAGAAATAAGCTAATTCCTGATATGATGATATCTTAGTGCTATGGGTGAGTCAGTGAGAAAAATGTATCATGAGGTTAATAGCAGATTGATATTTAAGATTCACACACACACACACACACACACACACACACACACCCTTGCCAATATCATCACTAATTTATGTAGAAAATGTGTTTAAGAATAATTCTATGAGTTTTAGGATAAATTTTATTTTAATAGAAGTAATGATATAATGCATCCAATAATATTCAGTGAAACACTTGGAACATACTCATCTTTCTAACTCTCACAATTCTAAATAAAAACTCCATCCTATCTAACTGCCCTGTTTATGATCCCTTTAATGTATATTGTATTTTCCTTCCTTTACCCCTATGTTTCTATAACTCCTTTCCTTAGGGCTACCTGCCCTTCCTCTCTCTGCCACACACTTAAAATCTTGATTAACCCCGGGGACTTTTCATTTTTTAAAGCCCCGTTCTAATCGTTATGTGAAAGATTTCCTTAGCAGTCATTAATTATGATGAAAAGTGTTCTTCTCCTTTCGTATCTGACATTGGCATGTAGCCTAGAGGTTAGTTGGACAGACTCTAGAGCCATACTTCTGGAATTTTCATCACAGAGCAATCACTCACTATTATGTGCTCCCAGGCAAGTCAATTCTTATCTCAGTGCCTCAGTTTTCTCATCTATAAAATGAGGATAGCAATGGCGCCTACCTCATAGGGTTGTTGTGAGTATACACTAAGTCCAAGGCACTTAAAATAGTTCCTATTACTCAGAATTTGCTATGCAAGGATTTAACATTTTAAAAATAAATTTTATCAACTTCGTATCTGTGTGTTAGCTTCCTTGCTAGATGTAAGTTGACCAAGAGAATAGATCACCTTATTCCATATAAAATTGTGACATTTTATACATAGTACGTCTGTAATACAAGATGAAAATTGCAAGATAAAAAATTCTCACTATACAAGAAAATATCTAGAAAACAGTTGCTAGTTTTATCATTCCACGTTTTCACTATATTTTAAGACATGCCCCTTCACTCTTTAATAGAAACACATGACATAAAACTTGTTTTAATTTAAAATATTTTGAGTTAAGAAAAAGGAGACCTATGACAATAAAATTACCATAATGTCCATTAATTAACTTTTTAATTTATGAAGAGAAACAAATACTATACAATTGTGAAATGCATTATAATTAATTTAATGGCATTCTTCAGAAGAGCGTCCGTATTTTACTGGATAGTTGATTGACTCAGGTCATAGAATGACAACTTGCATATTTACACATATCATATTATCCAGAAGTACAAAGACAGATGTAGAATATATGACTATTACATATGAAAAGGAAATAAGTGGGAAGAAAAAAGATTTTTTTAATTCCCAGATCACTTAAAACTCACTGTTTACAATAATAATGTAGGACAAGTGAGTCTAATTCTCACTTAATTATCTTCTCATAAAATACTCGAGACAGTATTTCTTTAAATGGAATGCGATGTGTATTGCAAATGCAACCACATTTCCTCATCCTCTAAAGTTTATAAAAGTTGTGAAAAATATTTGTTTAAAATATTTTATTTGACACAGGTTTGTAGATGCCTATGTTAGGTGAGAGATCACATATGCAGAGAGTGTGCATTTTGGATGTAATTTAATCTGCACCTTGAAGAGTGAAGGACTCACTGGTGTAATAAAAGGTGACCAGAGTTCCAGGAAGGGAGGTGGCACATGTCTATGCATATTGCCAAGAAAGATCCCATCAAGTTCAAATATGGTCAGAGCTCGGAATTTTTTCTTTTCTTAAATCATAAAGTCACAGGAGATGAGGTAACAAATATCGACCTTAAAACTAGATAGAAATGACATTTCTTAGTAGAAACATAATTCTTTAGATTGTATTTGTAAATGGCTCGAGAACACAACAGGAAAAAATTGATAACGAAATTTTTATCATTAGTATAATTTTAATCTACATTCATGAATAGAAAATGCTTGCAACTTAAACTTTATTTTAATTATATTGTCAGACTCTTTCCGAAGGACCTCAGGCAAACTCTAAAATAGACACAATTCTGCTTTGGGCTCTTTTTGTCCCATTCTCACATCTCAGAGCCCATTTCAGCCTTTTATATTCATCTGAAGTCCTTTTCTTTCAAGGAAACAAAAGTAATATACCTCTCCCAGGAGTGATAGCCCCACTGTTTGAGCACGGGTACCTATATGTCAGAATTTGTACCAGCGATAATGCTGAAATATCCTGGATCACCCTGTGATATTAGGCATTATCCCATTATTTGCCCAGTTTCAGGAATTTGAAAGTACTCAGCAAAGAAACTGTTACTCATATAAAGGGGACACATGGGAGACTCCAGCATCAGTTATTACCCACGGTATAGAAAGATTTCAATCAATTTACAATGAATAGAGCCAAAACAGTATGTACCTGACGAAGATCAGCCCTAATCTAACTAAAAGGAGGCCTAGATTTTCTGGAATCAGCCTGTAATTCCAGAAATCCTCCCTGTGTGCCTCTTTTACTTGGATTCTGCCTGATCTCGCCCCTCATTTACATAAATCTATTGAAAGGGTTGTCACATTATAATGAATGGAAAGACCTGACTTCCAGCAGACATCTAGAGAATATAGTCTCAGCTTTTCCTGCATGGCACCTCTCAGCTCATATCACATGAACAGACACTGTGTTCCACTAATCTATGTTATCATTATCTACTTTAACCCATGTCCTTTATGTTTGCAGGGCTTTTCCTGTATTTCTACTTACAGCACTTTCAGTTTCTTCCTTCTTTCCTTTCTAGAATTTCTTCGTTCTGCCTATCTTTTTATATTTTAGGCTCTCTTTTTAGAGTTGTGGGTCAGTGGTAAATACAACCACTGCTCATCCAAGATCTAGAGAGTAGGATTTGGATGGAATTCTCATAAAAAATTATCTCTTTCTTGGGAAAATCTGCATCTTAAATTCAAACCAAATTCATTGAACTTAGAAGACAGAATTTATACTCTAAAGAGAATGCACTGATCAGACAACGTGTTTGCACTGTATAATACACATTTGGGGGAAAAAAAGAGAGATGGGCACCTGGTATTCATCCTGTAAGATTTTTCAGCTAGTGTCACCTAATTTTAAAAGGCAGATTAATTATTTATGACAGTGTAGGTTGTGATGTGAAAAACAAAAACATTATTTGAGAAAGATGATAAGGACCTAAAACACCTCTCATATTTCACATGATGGGGCAAAAGCAATTAAAATGAATGTTTGCAAACAAGTATGATCTTCTTTTGTTGACAGGAATAAGACACTTCAGGACCCATTCGATTATTTTTCATGCTTGAGTCATTTTAATGCTAATTATATTTAATTTGGCTTATGTTTTGTCTCAGTTCCTGCTAGCCTGCAAAAATGACATAGCAATAATTAACATGGCTTACTCTAACCCTTGTAAATTCAATAAAAGTGTATAAATCATTTTCCATTATCTAGCTTGAAGTACAGACAAAGAGTAGATCTGCCAATAATTTTGAAAGCATGTTATCAAAAATCCATATAAAAAGAGCTCATAAAGTATGTCAAAACATGATTTTAATCACAGAGGAGAGTTTTTATATTACTTTCTATTATTTACTGAAGGCCCAGCCTGGGGAGAGTACATGAAGTAACAGAAATACATTATTTGAGAAATTTATCTTTATTATTGATAACTATAAAAGAGCTCAAATTTATTGAACATCTACTCTTTATAACGCAATGTTATTGATATTAAAATTCTATAACTGTGATATTATAATAGACTTTTTCAGTGAAGGCAAGTAAGGCTCAGAAAGGTTCAATATATTACTTGGGTTGCCTAGAGCAAGTTATATAAGAAGTAAAGTTGAGAATCAAATTTATATCTATCTGAATATTAAGGCTGATTTTCTTTCTCCCATACAGTGATGCCTGCCAATTCAAAATATTTACTTTGATTTCATTTTAAAAACTCACAAATATTCATTTTTTGTGTGTTAATACAAACTTGGGAATCACAAATATGGCATAACTAATTATTCAACCATTGATGGCAGATCTAATTCAGGAATTCACCTTCAATAAATATTCTATTTTTATGTATGCTCATTATCCACATATGATCCAAGCAGTGTATTGTGAACAGTCTTGGATTACATTCACAAGAGATACTTAAAGTAGTTAAACCCACAGAAGCAGAAAGTAGAAAGGTAGTTTCTAGGAGCTGTGGGGACAGGGAAGTGGAGGGTTGCTGTTCAATGTGTACAAAATTACAGTATGCAAGATGAAAAAGTACTAAAGATCTGCTATACAGCAGTGTTTGTAAGGGTAATAATACTGTGTTGTACACTTGAAAAAATTTAAGGGTGTGTAGCTCAAGATGTGTGTGTATACTTTTTTCTACAATTACAAAAAAATTAGTTTTTTTTTAATTATTATGTAACTTTTTGGTGCAACGTCCATCACAAATCTCCAAAAGAGAAGAGAATATACCCTTCCTGATAATACAATCATTTGCTATAAGATATCTCAAAGTCAGGTGAAAAAAATTTGGGGAATGTTGATCTAGTCCTTGTTTCTCAGAGTATGGCATCTGACAAGCATCATAGACATCTCCTGGGAACTTATTAGAAATGTAAAATACCATTCCCCAATCAGATCTATTGAAACAGATTCTGCAATTTAGCAATATCCCCAGAGGCACATTACGTTTTTTGAAACACTAAACTAGGCCTCATCACAAGAGTTGCTGCTAAATATAGGCTTATTATTTTATTTGCATTAATACCATCTTCCTTTCCAAAACCATTAGCTCATCAATAAACACATGATACCACTTAGGGCTATCAGTGAGCATTTCATTTAGAAGCCTCATAATTCACTGGAAAATTATTGTCACTGCATTTCTCTTAGAAATATATTTTAAGATTTGTAAATGACTGAAAGTAAGCCTCTGCTTATATACCTATAGTATGATTTCATTATGCCATCTTATTTGCATTGTTCTCTATTTAGTATACTTATGCTTGCAGCTGTTTCAAATTTATTTTATTCTTACCCCAAAGGAAACTTGGGATAACACAAATATGGTGAATAAATTATTAATTGATAATGGTCAACCAGAAAATAAGATCTTGTACTTGGCGTAGGAATACGTAATGCTTATTAAAAGTGGAAAAAACAAAACAACAAAAATAAAAACAAACTATGAGCAAAACTTAGAAACGTACTCAGATATCTTAATTTTATTATGGTTCTTATTTGCTGGCTAACGTGTTGGGACAAGTCCTTTGTAAAATTATATAATTTCAGATTGGGAAAATAAGACAAAATCAAAAGTTTGCATACCTCACCTGAGACAGGGGCATAGAAATGCAAAATGTCTCTATGGGTAGAAATTCCAAGCTTTCCTAAATATCCTCTTTATTTCAGATTGTTTACATTAATGTAAACTTTCTCAATAGATATTCATTTCTCAAATTGAAAACATCTAGCATTGTTCTTACATTAGTGAAAGTGGTTAATATAGTAGTTAATTATGGAATCAGAAATTATACGCTTTTCAGAAGAGATGGAGAATCTAAAAATGATCAAATCTGACAACTTGGTTGTATTAATAATGAAAATAACTTTAAAACACAGTTTCATTTATTAACAGTCAATCTGCAAGTCAGTAAATTTCTTTCTATAAACCTATATGTCTTTCAGATGATTGAGATTTAGATTCTTTAAGAGACAGCACTTGTAAATATCTCATTTTTAGTATATGTGTATTTACTAAACACCTGTATCTGCCTTAACAAAGAAAAGCAAGTACCAAATTAATGAGCTTGGTTCTCTTTCTACTTCAGTTTTAAAATTGTTTATTTATATCATTGTTTATAACTGGTTCATGTACTTTTATTTCTTCTTGTGAAGTGGAAGACATAAAATTAAAGTTTACTCATACTTCAAACATTTTTCTTTTTACTTATTGGGACTAAAGTTAAATCCAACTTTATGCACAACATCTGTAATTGTATGCTAATAGGTATCTCAAATTTAACATGTCCACAACTGAACTACTGATTACCAAGCATAATCTTGTTCCTCCCAAACTCATCCCCATAAATTGCAACTCCTTTTTTTGAGACACTCAGGACAAATAATTTATAGTTATCATTGACTCCTCTCTTTTTCTCACACTTCACATCAAATTCACAAGAAGGTTTACTGTGATTGCCTTCAAAATATCTACAAAATCCAACCACTACCCTCCACCACGTTAGGTCATTACACTGACCTAATCCATAATGATCAGTGAACAATATAAATTAGCTTCCAGTGCCTCCCTGCTTCAACACTGGGTCCTACCACCTCTTCTTAACCCAGCAGGGTCCTGTGAATGTGTAAATCAAATTCTATCCCATGTTAACTCTACAGCTTCAAAGTTCAGATTAAGAGATGGTCTTTGCAGGCACCAAAGAGTTTTTACAGTTTATTCTCCTACTACATCGTTAATCTAAATTCTTACCAAAGACTTCTCTCAATCATTCCACTGCAGCAACAATGGCCTTCTTGCTGTTTCTTGAACCTTCCAGGCAAGTTCCCTTAGAGCATTGCTGGTCCCTCTTCCTGTAACACTCTACCTCCAAATGTCTGTAAGGTCCCAAATTTTAATTTGTTCAAGCCTTATCTAAGTAAAATAGAAAGCACCCACTCTCAACAGAAGCAACCCCCAATCTCCTTTCCCAGCTTGATTTTCTCCATTTAACATTATTATCTTAAGTTATTTGTTCATTTAATTTCTGTCTCCATCGCCCAAAGGTAAACCCTATAAAGGCAGAAATTCAGTCGGTTTAATCTCTGCTATAGCCCCATTGATTAGTAAGAATAGACCTGTATTAGGTGATCAACTAGTTTTTTTGAATAAATAAATGTTTCTTGTCAAGCATGTACAGAATGATGAAATATGAGGTTGGTTATATCTACTGTTTAAGAGTTTGGATTTTGGAATCAGAGAGAGCAGTTTCAAAATCTGCCATTATTCCCATGCTAGTTTTATGATATTGGATAAGGTATTTAACTTTTTTAATGCTAATTTTTCCCCTCTGTAAAATGAAAACAAATACTAATGTCTATAGCATAGCATATTGTGCAGATTAAAAGAGATAACATATAAAGAAAACTAAGCTTAGTAAATTCTTAATGCAATGTCAATAATAATTAATAGTGGTATATGCAAGATTTGATTTTCAGACAATTTCCTTCCTATTAATTTTATTATTATTTTTCGTAAAAGCCCATGGTTTTATATAACAAAGTTTTTAAATTTAAAACATAAACTATATCATTCTAACTAGCCTACGATCTTTACATAGCCACAATTTATTCATTCACTATTTTAATTTCCTCCTTTTTTTTATTATCTAATGTGTCTGTCCCTTGGCTAGACACAAAGGGGGCGATAAACCTATTCTGGTTTCAATGAGCTCATTGCATAAGAAGGGTGATAAAAATATTTGCAGATTTAATTATGAAAAAGCATATAGCATGACAGAGTATACAGAAATGCCACTGATATTTAGACAATTACTTCTGACTGAGAATTCACTCATTCAACACATATATAAAGGGCTACACATGTTGGGCTTGGATCTAGGAACACACAAGTGAGCAAAACAAAAACCTTTGCCCTTCAAAGTTCATATTTTGAAACTTTTACTCTAATGTAGAAGTGGGAAGCTTTTCTTTACTCAGCTATTCAACATAATTGAAGGCCTACTTTATGCCAGGCAGGCACTCAAGATTGAAGGAAAAATGAAGATAAATGACACTGATCTCATAGAGGTCACATTTGAATTAAACCTGAAGGTCAAGAAGAGAGAAGAGAGGACATTTTAGGCCTTACTGAAGTATCTCAAGGGGGCAAAGCAAGAATAAGGTAGAGTTTTCCAGAAAGAAAATAGTGAACTATGGAAATATGTATCAGATTAAGTATGAAAGTCTATGCAGTTTTGTTGATTTGTTTGCATGACTGCTGATGAAGCATGATAGGAAAGCAGTGATTTGAGGGCAATGTGTATGGAGTGGACTAAAGTGGAAAGTGACAAAATGGGAAGAGTAGTGGAAGACTGTTGGAATAATGTTAGTTAATATATAATAAGAGCCTGTATAAAGAAAATGATCTTACTAGACAGACTGAAGTAATATATTTGAAAGATAATTACAAATTTACACAATAAGTCAAAACTGTCTAGCAGTTCAGGCAATCAATGTAATTGGAATTTCTATCTCTGCAGATATAGAAATAAAGAGAAAGAGAAATTCCTCTAATTTTTCTGTAATGTTTTGTTTAAATATATTAATTTTACAGAACTAAGCTTATTCACACATGATTCTAAATTAAGAAATAAAATTATAACTAATCCTAAGACTGAATAGATATTCCTTTAGTCAGTTTGGATAATAATTTTCCACTGATGGTAGACGAAATCTTCAGGAACTAAGGATGCTGCAGTGAAAAAGTTATAACTTTTTTCTCCTTTTTATCTTTTTCCTGAATCTCATTAAATAGTAAAAGCTGGCACTGTGTCTATTACTCTAAAGTGCCTTGCATTTCAAATGAGTCAATTAAGCCAGGACCTGTGGGGTTTTTTTTTTTAATGTCATTTATCATGAAAGAGCTTTAGAATATATGTATCTATTTATGATGGTTCCTGTTTCACAATAAATCACAGAAGGAATTTGAATAGGGGCTCAAGCTTCTGGCACGTGATACTGGAAAGATGAAGGCTCACGATGACACCACCCATAGAAGGGCTACTTCAGACTCCCTACCTCAGCTTCAATAAGAAAAATCACAAGATTTAGTTGCACTTATGTCTCATTATCTGTGTGCTGCAGGTTGAGAATAATTGCTGAATAAATTAGCATCAGATCAGAGAGCATGAAATTAAGGACACAAATAAAGTGAGCTGCAACATGGTAAATTAAAAACAAGTTGAAGACTTCCTAAGTTGAACATCAAGAGCTAAATTTATAAAGGAGAAATATTGTTTCAATAAATGTATAGCATAAATGTATAGAATAAATTAAACATACAGAATAAGAAGTAAAAGCAAATAAATATTGTAAGTATTTACATTTTTCTTTACATATATGTGTAGCCTCATGGTGAGCAGCAACATCCAGCAGAATATTTGATTAAGAGATAGAAATTTAAAACTGCCTTTCTAACTAAAGTAACATTTTTTTAGAATAGAATTCATAGAATCTAGATATGATCATTTGTTGATATTGAAACTAGCTCCTAAAAATGCATATACAATATATGAGAAACTTGTCTGTATTATTACAAGAAGTTGTCTTAATTTATCTCAGTCAGGACCCAGTCAAATAAACAAGTTTTGTAATAAAGATCTGTAAAATACAGTATGTTTATGTAAATATTTAGGATACGATCTTCGTCTTCAAGGAACACAGATTTTTTAGCTAGAGAGCTGAAACATATAAGCAACAGAGACAAAAAAAAGTAAGATTTAAATAAGACTTTTGAACCAAATGAAGAAACATTATAGACTTGCAAAAATTATCATGTAGGCAGAGTGTTCAAAAGAAGAAACTACTTCAGGGCAAAGTGGAAGGGATTATTTCACAGAGCTGGTAGACTTTGAGTAAGTTTTCAATGAACTTGAGAAAGTAGTGAGCATGAGGGTGTAAATTTCAGAGAAAGAGGCAATGAAGGCAGGGCAAAATATGAGGTAGCTTAAAATGGACTAAGCATAAAATGGATATGGAGAAGTCAGAGCATAGGAAGAGAGATAAGTGGAGAAGTAGTAACTATGTACTAAATACATATTTACTTTGTGCCTTGCCCATTCTAAACATCATCTATATTAATTCGTGTCATCTTCACAATAATGCTACAAGGTATTCTCACCCCATAGCATTAATGTGGAAACTAAGGTTCCAAATGTTTATGATGTGCAAAACCACATAAATGTTTATATTAGAATTAAAATTCAAATCGCATCACTAGATGCATAGTCCATGTTCTTGACTATTATGCAACGTTGTCTTCCATGATAATAACAGTAATCTGGCATTGTTCTAAATATTACATCTTAACTCATTATGAAGGGTAGATTGGCTGCCTACGGAGTTTGCATTCACCCTGGGGTAACGGGACGTGATAGTGAGAGTTTATTTTCAGAAAGTTAAATTTGTCAGCCATGTGAATGAGGCAATGAAGATGGAAATTATCAAATATTTGCTTACTATTATTACTGGTACCATCATTAAGAACTATGTTTTATATTAGATAATACCATTTCTACATAGCAAATAATTTTACTTAATCTCTGTTGTTATGACTCTTGCTTCTACAGTATCGCCACTTGCTATCACAGATGTTCTTTCAAAAAAGTCCTTCCCCTCAGATAGAATATAGCCACATTCAAATTCTAATTTAATTTTATTGCATCTGTGACCATATTTTTATATTATATTCTTATTTCACATATTTCCACACATCCATTAAAGAATATCCTCGTTATAAAATATTTTTGTTTTATTCCATTTTAAAAAATGTGCTGTTTCCTCTGACTCTCTCTCTCTTGATCCTGCCTCCTTCCTTTCTTTAGCAATTTTACACTTTTCTGATAAGACCTCAGGATTGCCTTCTTGCTCCAGAAATGCCCTGTCTGGGTTTCCATCAAGTAAAGAATAATGTGTGGGTATATACTCAACTGGAGGAAGAAAATCCAAGATTTGAAGAAACCCACATCTGTAGGATATTTTATTCTTTTCCTGCATTCCTCTCTGAGCATGCTTCCTGGAGATGTGTACCTCTTGAAGATACGGATTTTGGTAAGTGATGTGTAGGGTGTCAGGAATAAAGGAAGGAATCAGAACACATAGGAATGGTAAAGAAATAATGAATACAAAGAAAATGAAGGCCAATGTATGTGCCACAAAAATACATTATTTGTTGACTGAAAATGATTTAAAATCCTTGTATTGCAAGGCTCACCACACGAACACGTTTACAAAACATTAACACAAATTTAAAAAGATGTAAAATTCTCGATATTTTTGAGAAAAAAAAAAAACTAGATTTGCTTTCACAACAAAAAAAATTCGTTAAAAGGAGCTTCCCTGTCTTCTGTGGTTGTTGCTTTTGCTAGAACTATTAACATACCTTTAAAAAAATGAATAAACAAAACGAACCTGACTATAAAGAATTGCTTAAAAGGTGGCATTGCTATGGTTATAGCGATCCTATTGAATGCTAAACTTCAATGCCTTAATCGAAACTTTGAAGTTAATATTTCATTAGGATAAAAAGTAAAAGAGCCAACAGTTAAAAAAAAAAAAAAGTTGATATATTTACTGCTTCTTTTATCTGGATACATTTTTGTCTGGCATTGACTTCATAGCAAATGAGTTAAAACATATATTTTAAAAGATAGATGAAAATTCAAGTTCATTGAAGATTAGCTTTAACAAAAATCTAAAATACACGATGAATATTAATATTAGAGAAATTAATATATTACAATCTTGGTTTCTCTTTACCCTAAAATTAATAATGATCTAAAGAGATATTGATGATACGCACACACATGTATAATTTGCCATCATACTTACTTTTGGTCACCACACCTTCTAAATGGATGATGTTAGGATGATCAAACTGTCCCATGATACTTGCTTCACCTAGGAAATCTCTGCGTTGCTTTTCAGTGTAACCTACTTTAAGGGTTTTGATAGCCACAGGTAATTCTCTTTTTCCTGGTAGTTTCAAACGTCCACTACAAACTTCACCAAATTCACCTTGTGATAAAGATGAAAAAAATGCAAAAACACATTTGAAATCCTTAGTCTATTAATACTTGAATGCCCTCCTAGACTCCTAAGGCTTAGACGAAAAAACAGAAATCAAACAAACAAACAAACAAAAAACAGTCAGAAAAAGGTAGTCTACACTAAGTTATTGATAGTAATGAAAATAAATAGTACATTGGAGCAAACCATAACAGATGATCTTAAAACACTTTAGGGACTATTAGCTTCCTCCATCTCACCTACAAAAACCTTAAAAAAAAAAAAAAAGCTACAATGAAATTAAAAGCAACTAACTAAAAATCACTTTTTCTTCTTTTTCTGTCTACTGTACTAGTAATAAGAAGAGAAAAGTCAACCAGGTTATAGCTAGAAAAAAAGGAAACAATTTTAAGACAGATACAAACTGAATTACATGCATACTTTTGGGTATTACAAATTCTCTCTCTCTCTCTCTCTCTCTCTCTCTCTCTCTATATATATATATATATATATATAATATATATGTATATTATATCTATAAAATAGTGAAACATCTATTTAAATTTTTTTTGCTGTTTTTAAATTTTATAAACCAGATATTTGCTGGTTTAAGCATGAGTTACACAGAAGGTTGTATTAAAATGTCATCAATTACATATCACTTTGAATGTAAGCCAATTACAAAGGATCAAAAACATTCTCTGTTAGATCAGGACACTGATATATTACATTCTAGAATACAAACAAGAGTTAAAAGTCAAAGTCAAACACATTGTTGTACCTGCTCCAATAACTCTCTCAATGGTGATACATGATGCTTCTATCTCCTTGGCAAATTCATGGACAGCTTGATTGGGATCCTCATAGGTATGTGGATCAATATAAGTTCTTACTCCTGGCAGTTTAACTGTAAAAGTAAATCGGCATTAAAATAGAAGTAATTGTGATGGATGAGCAAAATTATGAACTTTATTAACATGTAAGTATGGCTTAAATCCCTAATTCCTAGAAGTAGCCAAACTGCAAGGACCAGCCCTCTCCTGAGTTACAGTTATTTGTACAACTATATCAGCTTTATAATTTTAGAAATCTGTTTGCAGGCACAAGAAATGCATAAGTGATGACATATCTGAGAAAACACACCTCTTAATGATAATACTTAGAAAGTCTCTGAGGCAAATTAAGACAGTGTTATTCACCGAACTAGACAATACAATACAAGCGCTTAATTTGCTGGTTTATTTTTCAATATTTCATATGGACGATATTCAATATAATCACATTATTATTAATTTTAATTTTATACAAAACGATTTCAAGTAACTTTTCTGGTGGTATGGTGCAAAAAGGCTGACATATAAGTCTAAAGAAAGTATTCTGCTTCTCACTGTATTTCTGTCACTGCATGACATTAGACAAGACTTATGCTCTCTGAGTTTCAGTTTTATCACCTTTAACGGTTGCTAATATCACCTCATCAAGTTTTTTGGAAATAAATAATATTAAATAAGATAGGATTAGGAGATGAACTCAATGCTTTGCAGCATGAGTTATAGCTTTAATGATTTTGACATTTAAGATGGCAGAGAGGGAAAAAAACAAATATATTTGTCACTCACTTGGCAAACCAACTCACATTGCATCATTTAAGGAAAAATAATAAAACATCAAAATTCAATTCATTTAGACTAATTGTTAAAACTCTTTATTAAAACATGATTTTCTGCATTATTTTTTAAAACATGGTCTTTTTAAGTCATTTGAACCAAGATTGCTGCCACAGGATCTGTTCAGGTAAATTCCCACTAAAATGCTAGAAGAAGAAGAAAAAAAAACCTGAGAAATTTTATTTATTTAACCTGGTGATGTTACTTAATGACAGATTTCTACTCATCGTGTTGCTAGGAATTAGAATAGGCCAGAAAATTTTATTTGAAATATAATAGCTCTTTATATGAAGCAAAAAGTTTTTATTTTGATTATAATGAAAATATTATTTAAATAATTGAATAAAGCATTCAGCTATTGCCTAAAGCATGCCAGAAGTACCCAAGTCCATATTCTTTACAGGAATGTAACAAATAGAACACATATTAAAAAAACAAAACAAAACACTATTTTGGTCAGTTATTATAAATCTTCTAGCCTGAAAAGAAACTTAAATAACAATAAAGTGTCCCTTATTTTATTCTGTTTTTATTTTTTACAATTTGCTTACTGTGCCCATTATGAAAATGCATCTTTTCCTCTTCTGGATCTTGTTTTGCTTTGCTGTAGCCACACCGCCTGGAACAAAGTAAGCTAGAATTAGCCACATCTGACAGTGGTGAATCAATCACATCAAGCCCAGAAGCATGAAGCACAATTGAAATTATTGCAGCCCTAAATTGATTTTCATACTAGTAGTTTGGATGAGACCTATATCCCTAGCCAGTGTTCCTCACTAAGAAAATAATCTTGCATAGATTTCACTAAGAAGTCTGAAGCCATTCAAACCTGTTTTTAAACTTCCCTTCACCAAATACTATATACCAGACATTGTTGTTCTCTTTTCCTCTTTTACTTTATTTTATTTTTATTTTTTGGCATTTCAAATGGCCACTGCGTCTTTCTGAATGAACTGCCCAAAAAATAATAGTTTCTTGCCTTCATCACCCTGCACAATAGGGTTTTGATTTTTGTTTTTCTCTCTACTGTTTTGGAATCCTCAGTTGCTCCACTATTTTCTGCTCACATCCACCCAGAAAACTATGAAACTCACTACAACTTGCAAAGCCTCTCAGCTTCACTTTTCAAACCTTTGTCTGTCTTTGTTTTCTCAATTATCCACAAATTTGCAAGTCTTTGCAAATTTCTCTTACTACTGGAAAAAAAAAAAATCTGTCCTCCTAAGATTCACAAATGACATCTTAACTTCTAAATACAATCTTAGTTTTTCATTATTCCTGATGGATTGAAATCCCCAACTACTTTTCTGATTCTTTTCGCTCTTCTCTACATTGATGGATGGACATTTTCATAGGCCCTCCATGTGAACATCTCTGTTTCTCTCCTCTCAATCCATCTATTTCTATCAATTTAATTAATATTTCTATCTCACTGGTTTAATTTCTTTTGAGAGTTATGTTTTTATTTCTGGTAGATTTATTTTATAGGGGATCCCACAAACATTCAAACTCAATGGACCTGAAAATGAAATCACTGTATTTTTCTTTACTTCTTTCAACCATAGTCTGCCTTCTTTTCCTGTTAATAACAGTATGGCCTTGGTCCCTTAAAAGCAAAGACTTATTCTTGTGTCCTTCACAACAAATTAGTGCCAAATCCCAGGAACTACGACTCATCTCTTTCTTTTCATTAACTCTAACATTTCCTCAATTAAGTTCCTAATATTTTTCCTCTACATTACTATAAGTGCCTTCAAAATGATGCTCCTCCACTCTATAACTCCTTTCCTAAACTATACTAGACATGGCTATAGCCAAATTACAGTATATAAGATGCTTTTCTATTGCATTAGCTATCTACTGTGAAATATTTAATGAAATAATAAGATAAAGATTCCTAAATGTAGCCCTAACATACACTTCCGGAATCAACTCCAACTTTTCATCTTCACTTGTACTAAACTTTCTCTTGAAATCTCCAGGATATTTCTCCATGCTTCCATACTTTTGCACATATTGGTTCCTTCACTGAGGATTTTCTTCATAACAATTTCCAACTGTCAAAGTTCAGTTCCATTTTTTTCCTTCTTCACATTTTTCTCGATACTCAAACTTAATGTAGTATTTTCCCTTTGGAGCACAATAGCTTTCTCTACCCTCTCTTGTGATTTCCAGCCTAGGCTGCAGCATAGTCATTTGAGTATCCTTGTTGGTTTCCTTACTACTTTTTAGCTTCTTGAATGGCAATAAATTTTATTCATCCGTAAATTCGTGCAGTGACCTGGCATCTGACTCAGAGTTGGCACTAAAAATATTTGTCACATTGATGAATGAATAAATGAACGAGAGAATGATATTTGGATTATGTCTACACAATGACAGGTGTTTGGAGAGGGAATGTGCTGAATGAACACTGAATTGATGATTAAGCGTACAACATTAAACAACTGGCTAAAATGAAAATATTTAAATTATTTTTAGTGAAACTCTAAAGAAGTGATTTTACTATTCATAAGCTCCCAGCACAACATTCAGTTTACTAAAAACAAAATTTCCATTGATTTATGCATTAAGAAAAGACAGCCAAATGACAGACTGATAAAATATTTTCATTACAAAATTGGTTGAGAACTACTTTGTGATGTGTATGAAGTGTCTATTACACATGCACTAACAGAGACTGTCCTTTGATTACATATTCTAGGATATATTTAAAATATATGTATATTTTGATATTAAGGGAATATATTTTGTCATTTTACAATGTGTAACTACATATATATTACAAAAATGGCCAACACAATCCATCTTTTGTCATTTTTGGAAAAAAATACAGTTATCTGGCTGGGTGTGGTGGCTCATACTTGTAATCCCAGCACTTTGGGAGGCTGAGGTGGGCAGATCACGAGGTCAGGAGTTCGAGACCAGCCTGGCCAACACAGTGAAACCCAGTGTCTACTAAAAATACAAAAATTAGCTAGGCGTGGTGGCAGGCACCTGTAATCCCAGTTGCTTGCAAGACTGAGGCAGAAGAATCGCTTGAACCCAGGAGCCGGAGGTTACAGTGAGCAAAGATCTTGTCACAGCACTCCAGCCTGGGCCACAAAGCTAGACTTCATCTCAAAAAAAAAAAAAAAAAAAAAAAAAAAAGGAAAGAAAAGATACAGTTATCTTTATCATATTAAAAATCTGGCAACTTATTAGTAAAGTAACACTAGTAAATTTTCACTAAACTTGAAGTAATATTCTTAACACATATAATGTTCTTGGGTGAGGAAAAATACACAACAGGGATCACGAGGCTTCAAATTTTATTCATAACACTTAAATACATTTGTCATTCCAGGGTCCTTAAGACATCTTAAATCACCTCACCAAAATGAAAAGGAGGGAAGAAACAAATACATTAAACCACACTGAAATTATATTTGGTCTATTCAAGCTAAGTTTTATTTTAATACATTGTTCATAATTTCACTAGATATAAAATTATTCTTTTAGCCTTTAATATATGTGCCTCTAGAGAGAACAGTTATTAATATTTCTTTTTAATAACATTCTAAATACAATTGTGTAAAATTATCCAGCGATTTGTGTTATTTAAATAATACTGACAATAACAACTTTGTTAGAAGAACTCTACAGAGACCTAAAAGCTGTACATGTTCTTACGATTTACATTAGAAAACAAACATCTATTAATCCACCTTCAACTCTCCCACCTTCAAAAAAAAAAAAAATGATAAGCTTTCAAAATTGTATCCTCAAGTAGTCTTTATCATTAAATAAACCTCATGGATATTTATGCTGCATGAAAATTCCTGGTATGAAAATGGAAATAAAATGTTGGATCTCATAACAAAATGACTTGGGAATACCTTGGTGAGGAGCAGTTAACATTGCATTACCTAGGGTGAGAGTCAGCAGCGCAATTGAAAGGAGTTATGTTTGACTATGGGCATCTCTGGAGCTCTATAACATATACTGCTGCATATCGCATTAACATGTAAAATTAAGTTCTGGAATCCCCCGAAGCATCATTAAAACAAGCCTCAACAAGAAACAGCAAGTAAAAGTGCAGCTGGCAGAGACTGGTACTCAGGCAGCAGTTCAGTCTCACTGAAAAAGCGTTTCAGGAAGCGTATTCATTCAGTATCATGTTCTGTACCCGCTCCAGATGCTTAATTTTAACCAATCAGAAAACAGTCAATAAATATGTCATTCTGTATGTAAATTGTACCTCCTACTTTCTGGAAATGATGTCTTTTTTTCTGAATGGAAAAGAAACATTTTTTAAAAATTTTGCTTTTATCACAATTTTAATGTGAGCTTTGACGTTATTATACTAAAAACATCTGCAGTGTCTGTATTTAAAGGAATCACATCCTCTAATCATTTATACTTATGTTCTTTTATAAAACAATGTGCTTTTGCTCTTTAGTAATAGAGATGGGCAGGAGAAATTATTCATAGGCATAACTCATACTCATAGTCATTAATTAATATTTATTTAAATGTCCTAGAGAGATGCTAGATATATAAATATAGCAATGATCTTATCATTTATTTAGAAATCAATCTATTTTCTCCCATGCTTTTTCTAAGGATTTGGATAATACATTTTTGATACTCTTAATGTTGATCTTAAAAATTTGGTTGCAGTTATAATATCTACATTTAGATATTTAAGATTTCTGTAATACATGAAATAAAAAAATTTATGTAGAGATGGACAGCCAATGAATAACTTAGTTTCTGAGTACAAGTTTGGGACTTGATAATGAATTTGGGATATAAATGTCAAGAATTTCAGAGTACCAAGTAACGTACACAAGCAGTACTTTATAAATGGCACTCTTGTGACCAATGAGGAAAGGATAAGTGAACAGAATAGAAAATGGAGTGGAAATCCTTGCAAAACAATAGCCTCCATACTATCAGATCTTTCCATTGCTTTAGCCTACAGAAATATGCTCTAAATAATTTTTTTTCACCTTCATCTAAATAAAGTAGAGCGGGACACAATAGGGGGAGAAGTGGTTTTGCATTTTATTTATTTAAAAGAGTAAGCATATGCAGTGTCTAGCTCAGAAATTGATACTCCTGTATTGTTCTGCTGTTTTCCAGATTGATTAAGAGATGCTTTTCCTATAAACTGAAGCAAAAATATTCAAAAAGCAACAAATTACAGTTAACAATAATATCTATATGAGATGAGAAAAAATAAAAACTCTTAATTGAGCCTCGTTTAAAGTCACATTTCTTCATATATGCACACTCCTGTATTCTGACATAACAAGGACCTCAACCATTGCATAATGTTGTATATAAATGACAGTATATGGAGTATTTCACTGCTGGAAACTTGAAAGGAATAATACTGGTTTTTAGAAAATACTTTGAATTTTTCACTTTGGGATTTTTCTCCAATTAGACAAAGGTTTAATTAAAGTCAGCTAACTTATCCTCATAAAATACATAAACATATGAATATTAAGTTATTAATGTATCTAATAAAAACTGAACATGGATTAAATTTTGTTTTATGAGCCAGTATTCTTCAATAGGAATGCAAATGAATATGTACTGAAATGGGGCATTGGATATTTAGGCAGTCCTGCTAGCAAAACTGTGTGAGTCATTTATATTTTCCTTGTTTATACTACCAGAATATTGACATTTTGAGTTCTTCATAGATAGATTTAAGTCAGACAAAAAGAGCAGCTAATCTATTTTTATTTACTAAATATTTTCAGATATACTGATTAAAAGGAATTTACTTATTTAGAAAAACATACTTCATTGGATATGGGAATGATGTAAAATTATACCACACAAAATGAGAAAACAATTTTCTGAGTTCTTATCTCACATTTGATCAAGAGTGCTAACAGCCCTATGATTAATGCCATGTGAGAAGCTAAATTATATCTTACTTGATACTTTATATATCACTTTGTATCTTCATATTATATAAAACAAAGAATTTTAAAACTCTTAGAATAAATCTCCTAAAATATTATACACATGAAATTGTAAATCTCTCAATGAATTATTCAAATTCTTTTAAAATTAGCTATAATAGGAAAACCTGAACATTTTCAAATTCTTCAAAATATGCAAAGATAAACTAAAGACTATTCTCTGTGTTGAATTCAGTTGTAATTGACAGAATTTTGATATAACACTATCTATGACAATTGAATCTCTCTATTTTTAAAAAGTTTTATTCTAATACTAGAGTATATAACTTCCTATTAATTTTTAACTGTTTCATGGAAGCCACTATTGGATTTCTCAATCTGAGAAGGTCCATTTAATATCTCCTGTAGTCTGAAGTTTCACAGTTATTTTTAAAAATGGATAGTTTGGAGCAGTTTGTGATCGTATTTTGCTTAGCAGGCCTTCAGTTGAAATTTAATATACTCTATATACATGTCAAACAACACTCCCATCTGCCTACCACAAAGCACTTTAAATGGAGTTCTAGAATTATTACAAAGGGATGGTTTTCTTCTTTATGTCACTTTCATGCTACATAAAAGGGAAGAGTACTTCCATACTACCCCCGGCAGATATCTTAGAAACAGAGTTAATATAGAGAAAGAAAACTGTATTGAAAAATTAGGATAAGAGTTAATGTTTCAAAGACATCATGATCATTTGGCCAGAGAAATTTGTTTTGTTTGGACTTTGTTTTTAATCTCTTCATTGTATGTCTGAATTCCGAGATACACTAGAGTTCATTTATTATGTCTCTGATTTAAAATACTTTTAAAATTTAAAAAAAGGATTTAAAAAGTGAAGCTTATTATCTACATATCACATAATAGGTAAATGAATAAAATAAGAATTTAATATCTCTATTTTCAAAATAGTGACTGCTTTTCCCTTGCCACTTAAATCCCTCAAAGCGTGTAGTAAATAATATGAAGACACCGAAAAGCGTGAAACCTAATGAATGAAGAAAATAATTTGACTCATTTGAATTTAAAAAAATGCAAGAAATGGCCACTTTGGGACTATGGGATATTTTAGATGGATTTATAATAAATATTATGCTATAAATATACATTGGTTTCCGTAAGCACAGATGAATATTCGGGGATAAGGGGTAACATTAGAAAGTAGAGACATTATTACATTAAAACCATCAATTCAAAACTGGTTGTTTGTAAAAATAGATTTTTTTTTTTTTTTTTTAAGAAGTAAAACCATGATTAGAAAGTTGAGCTGGTTGAGATGACAATAAAGGCCACGGCAACTTAAACAATAACTTTGCTAAAAATGTGGGAAGCCTTGGGGATATGGTGTTTAAACTTTAGGCATCTGAGTTTCATTCAGAAGTAGTACAGAAATAGCTTTTATCACTGGGTAGATTTCTGTCAAAGCAGGGAGAACGTTTGGAATATTAACATTATGTTTATGAATGTCACAACAAAGCAAACAGGCAACTATACTGATGAAAATAATTTGAGATAAAAGGATTTTAAAAGGCAACATGTAATTACAAATATCATCTTAAAAATGGCACATCATGTATTTTTTAAACGATGGATGTGGTTTCCTGGTGGGAAATTTGATAGATTAAAAATCAGAATCTCAGAGCCTTGCAAAAGTGTCAACACATTGGAATTGCTGAGCCAAGAATCTAGATGAATAGTTTTGAAACAATGTTCTTTGGATCCCTAAATTTCCACAAGTTATCTCAGGGTATTTCTAAGAGTCAATGCATTTACAATGGATAGTTTTAATATATATGTATCATATTATATTAAGGTCAAAACTAACCACATATGGATTCATGAGTGATCTTTCAAGACACGAAAAACAATGGAATTAATTTAAGATTTAAAAGTCTACAAATTTCTGTTCTATAACTGCAAATGTGTCTGTTCACAAATGATGATGATAGAATTTTGAAAATGAATGACGTGGTTATTGGAAATGCTGGCATGATGAGACATGCAAAATTAGGTGACAGGATTTCATATTTCTTAGTATTTTACTGACTCTCCTAGATAAATGGTTCTTCTCAGCTCTTAGTTTTTATTATATAAGGTTGTTTTCTTTCTAGTGCTTTAATCTAAACAAATACCATCCTTAACAGAAAATTTGTAGTAACATGAAATTACAAAACGAAACTTCACAAAATATAGCAATAAAGCATTTTTAGTTCTGATTCCTACCCAGTAAAAAATTGGACAAATTTTTTATTGTTTACATAAACTCAGTTAAAGTTTGTTTCTTTGGCTTTAATTTGTTTTATTTTACCAAGAATACATTTTTTAATATTTCCAGCTTTTCCAGGAGTCTTTCCATGAAAACTGGTAGCATTTTACTGAGTGCCTAAACACATATGTGGCTAAATCTTTATTTTTTTTTTCACAAACACACCCACAGGCAAATACACATGCACATATACAAACAAACTCATTGCCTTCACAATTTCTAACATTATTGGAAGAAAGATATTGTCATCTTCAGTTTACTGATGTGTTTTTTATTTTAAATAAGAGTGCTGCCTTCCTATTTTCCTTCTTTTCTTCTATTCATTTTATAAACCACCTGAAGCCAACAATACACTAGAAAAATAAACTATTTTTTTTAAATCAAGAATTTCAATCTGGCTAAAGCTAGTCTTTTCCAATACTTTCAAAGCCACAGACTCATAAATGTTCACACTTCCATTGAAGAATTTTTGAGATGCAGTTCAAGGTAAGGCATCAGTATCAATGTTCTTTTCTAAGTTGTAAATTATGCTTATTCTGCTTCAGAGATGATTTATCTATGTTAACAACTATAATTGACACTAAAGTAGAATAGACAATTCAATGACCATTTTTAGATTTTCATAGCACAAAAACACACACCACACACATACACACACACATACACACACACACACACATTAAAACCAAACTTTCTACTATAGTTTTTGCCAGATTTTAGTTTGTATTTAGTTTGACACTGAAGCCCCATGCTCATAAGAATTCCCTGTGTAAGTTATTTGGAACAAATCTTTACCTTCATATTAAACTTTAAAACTTTCTCCAAATTCAAAATTTTTAAAAAATTGACAAAAATATTTCTGAATTACAACATTCTATGTCCGTTCACTGTCTCTTGTTCTCAGATCATTGGCATCCATTCTACCACTTCTCACATTTGCACATCTGTATACCCTCATTCACACACAATTTTTTAAGCAACAAATATTACTTTATACCTAGAGAATACATCTAACAATTTTAAAAGCCCCTAGGAAACTCTATAGCTTTGTAATATGCGTTAGAAATCTTTCCTTGGCAAATTCTGACTACAAATGACAACTGGGTACAATAGTGCAAGGATTTAGGTTATTTAGTCTAGAAAGAAATTATCTGGAGTATTTCACTTTTCACAAAGTAGCTCCCATTGTGTAGGAGTTCCAATGCATCTGTGAATAGTCATAACCCCAGATGTATATTTAGGATTTGTACTTATAAATAATTAAGAGTATGCCATTTGGACACTGATTGAAAAATGTGCATATTTTCTACTTCACTGGTATCAAAGTGAGAATATCACTTCTAATATCTGTAATAATTCAAGCTTAATAAAATTAGGTAAACCATTTGAAATTACATGTGGCTTTGTTTTCCAGTGCCACATGTATTCACAACGATATGACAATAGAAGATCCAAGTTATACTGTGGTCATTCCACGGTTTTGGGAGACAGAAAAGGTGATTTTGCCTTGACAGAAGTAGCATTCTACTTCCACGTGTGACATGGTTTTTACTTAATGGAACAACGAAAACGGTGGCATGTTAAATGTGGAACATATAACTGTAATCTCACAACTCCCTCGTTTAAATCAGGTCCACAGTAAAAGCCTCAGAAGAGACGTATGAATGCTTGACATAGGGATGATGTGCCATATGTAGAATATTTATTTGAAATAATCCATTGTGAAATCACTTGTTAGGATTCAATTTGGGGAGCCAGCTTTATTCTACTCAAATGTACACAAATGGAGAAAGAAAAGAAATGCCAACGGTAATACATATAGGTGGACATCACATAGGAGTGAAAGTGGGAGGGAACACTAACCATATTAGGCTTGGATGGGCAACAGCGCACAGGGAAGAAGCCCTCCCACAGCCACATTCGCAGCAACTGAAAAGCAAACAAGAGAGCCCAAGATAAGGAAGAGATCCCACTCCCTCAAATATAGCATAAAGACACTATGAATTTACTCAGGTGTCTGCTTTCCTTTTCAAAATCAAAAATGTCTAAATGTATACAATTAACTTTTTTCCACAGTGCCTTTCAAATTAAGAAGCATTTTATGGATTTAAGAAATACAGAGTTGTAGTAAACTGTTATTTTTATTTTGCTTAAAGTGTTTATCAGTAGGAAATGTCATGAGCCATTATATTTGAATTAATTGTATGCAATTAATATAGACATAAATAAAGATGTAAGCCCATTTTAATATATCTCTCCTCAGAAATTCCCTCAAAATTTACATCAGAAGAAATCCTAAATAGCCCTTTAAATACATGTTTTGCACATAGCCTACAAACGTGGAAAGATTATAAAGACTTTCTTGTGTGACCCACTGATTTCTTATGCTTGTGGTATTACTTATCATAGCCTATTGAAAATGTTAGGCATATATAATTTCCCAAATCATTTACTGAGGTCTACCAATTTAATTTTACATTTCCAGATTTAAAAATTGTATTTCCAAATATATATTTTCAGAGCACTTGCTATATAAAAAAGTAAACTATACAGAATACATGCATTTTTCCAGATATTGCAACACTGAAGATTCTTGTAATTTTTCTACATATTCATAGTAATAAATCCAGGAAATACAAAGGAAGCTATTTTTTAAAATACACTTTACTGATAGAAAACATGTAAACTGATGGCAGAATAAAAGACATAAGTTATTTAGTGCTTCAATGCATTCATTTCTAGGTATTTTTAGACGAATAACATTTACAGTGATCTCAACAAAACTATAATGTGAGCTCAGTAAAGATACAATATACCAGCATGTATAGGCTTTCATTTAAAATCTATCTGTTTGGAACTTTCATTTCTAGAAGTGTATCTAGTCTATTTTATATCAAAAAATAAGTAAACAAAACATAAATTTCCAATAAGTTTGCAAACACTAATGAAGATAGATGATTATTTTCAAATAAAATTCCAATGGATCTTTTCAAAGAAAAAGTAGACAATTTTAATGTATTTTCTTTGTAGCACTGACAATATTTTAACTTGCAGTACTACTAAATGTCTGAGAATCTTACTGTCACTAAAATGAAATTCTGATTAAAAAATTGCTACATAACATTTATTTCCAATTTGTCTATTTATTATAATACATTTTAAAGACTATGTCAAATCATTATTTTCACTGTGGAGATATTGAGAGTCAGAGTTACAGTATATCCGAATATTAAAACAATCTAAGAGGTCTGTAGAGCAGACATCTGTAGAGCATTTTGGCAGATCTTGATATACTTATTTACAGTAACACCTATTGCATTAATGTCTCCAACAATTACTACAATTTTATATAAGTTAACTTTCCTACCGCTTCTGCCTCATTGCAGCACTCAGATTAGGGGTTGGCAAACCACAGAGAAAGGGCCAAATCCAGTTCACTACTTGTGTTTGTAAATACAGTTTTCTTGGAACACTCACTTCTTGTTGTTTATGGCTTCTTTAGTGCTGCTGTGGCAGAGTTGAGGAGTTGGGGTAGAGAATGTATGGCTTACAAAGCCTAAATCAAATATCTGGCCCTTTAAAAACTGTTTGCCCTCTTTGTTAGACCGCTAGTTTTCTGAGATGAGAATGACTGCTCGTTTGTTTGTTTTCTTTTTCTTTTTTCTGCATGGTTTAAACACAATGAATGACACTCCTAAGCAGTCAGTGTTTTACCATAATTGGCATTAACTAATAATAAAATCACCTCAACTTACTGATATCTACTAAAATAGAAAGCCTGCATACATGAATTCATTTCAAACAGCAGTTTCAACTCAACAAAAAATGTACAATTTATTGGTTGTTAACAAATATATCCAATTATATGTTAATGAGGAAAAAATGATGCCATTTCCTAATAAAGTACAAATATCCTTCTAGTTGAAAGTGTGCACAGTTTATAAATTCATATAGAATTGCACATGGGAAAACAATAACTGCATCGTGATTGGCTATTACCTAACAGGAGTTGTCTAACTCTTGGTCAGTGAACTGTGTCAAGAAACACATAAACAATTCTAAAAATAATAACATTTTATATAGCTTTAATTAAAAAATAAGCTTTGTGTCTTATGAATAAGTATGCACATACACACACATACACTCACACGGAATTCACTATAACACCAAATCCAATAAATTAAATCAACTTACATATCATTAGAATTCTACTTTATAATTTCAATAAAATGTGATTTAAAAAACCTAGAACCATATAAAATTAAATATTTATACTTCTATTTTATTGCATTTGCTTTAAGGTGGCATAAAAATTGCTTTAGATAATTTGGTTAACCTTCCTTATTTGGTTGACAGCTATAAAATAGTGATAAATATATATATATTTTCTCAGAGGTTCTGTGAAAATAAAGTGAGAGAATACATATATTTTACTTTTATCAGTGTCTGGCATATCAAATATTTTGGAGGAAAAGTGTTAGCTATTACTCTTAATTTTATCATAATTGATGTGACAGAATGGATTCTCATTATCTCAGAATAATTTATATTTTTCATAATTGATATGACATTACTAGACTAAATATTTTTATCCATAATAGAACTAAATAAAAATTACATTCAGATTAACTAATATAAATACATAATGGCCAATGCAATTTAAAAAAATCATTTCCACAAAATATGTTTTCTAAGGATTTGGTGATTATATAATACTTCTCATTAATATGTTATTAATAAAACTAAGGCTGAAATTGCTTTTCTATGAACATCAGAAGTTTGATAATGACCCCCTAATAACCTTTTAAAATAATTTCTGAAGACACTTTCACAGTAACAGCTTGACATCAGGTGGTATAAAAAACATATTTTTCCCTCAACCAATACTCAAATAAGTATAGGTTAATGCTTACAAGCCTCAGAGATGATTTCGAAATAGAAGCCAAAATGTGCTAGAAATAGCAAGGAATCTTATCTGTGATTCAACACAGTCTATATCTGTATTCCCATCGATGTTTAGTACCTAGAACTCTGTACATAACTGCATGCAGCTATAACAAGATTGTTTTAATCCAAGTTTAAAATAGCTTAGCTCCCTTTGACTTATAATAACAATTAAAAAAACCTGTTGATCTTTGTTTTAACAAGATATTTCCATTTGTCCTTCATCAGATTAAAATATGATACCATAATCTTTTCAGACCCAAAGAAGATTCAAATAAAATTACTTTAGCCAGCTCTTACACAGAGTTGATCAATACAGGTATGAAGTGTGTCTATGTAAGTACGATAACCTCCCTCCTATGGAAGCAAGGTGATTATTCATCTAGGGAAGGAATTATCAAAGATGCTGGAACGGAGAAGCAAGACTGCAGGCTATGGATAAATTATGACTTAAATTATGAAATAAGAGATCATAGAATTGGATAAGAAAACACTAAGTTGTCAATAGATAAATGAGAAAAAAGCAAGAAGAGTAATTTCACAAAAGAAGTACTTGAATTACATATAAAATATTTTTATTTTAGTTGTAACAAAGGAAGAAAGCTAAAGGATTGCATCATTTTCCTATTTTAAATTAAATTAACAACAAACGATGATATTCAGTGCTAGAGAAACAGAATGGACCTAGTGTTCTAATGTGTGGCAAGTGACACTGAAAAGTGGCACCAATCCTTTAGAAAACAATACTCTAAACCTGTCAAAGAGCAATAAAATATTCTCATGCTTTGGCCCTATTGTTTCACAAAATAGTTAGATCATGGGGTTTGTAGTCAAACTAGGAGCAGTCTTGAATATATCGATTACTAGATGCATAGCTTTGGATAATCTAGTCACTGATGAAATGAGATAATAAAATCTATACCACGTAGGGTTTGAGTTTGATCATATATGTCAAGCTCTCTGTACTGTTTGGGGCTCACAGTCAGCACTTAGAAAGGTTTTAAGTGATATTACTATAAGACAGTCTTAAGGCAAAGTGCAAGCTATATTATTATCATATACATTATTTGTAATATACATAAGGCTGAGCATAGATTTTAAAGCAACTAAATGATAAAATATTTGTTGGGTAAACCAAAGTATATATGTGAAGTCTATGAAGCAATTAATGTAAATAAGGTATAATATTAAATTTTTAAAAATTAGGTAAAAATCAGTGTGAAGAAAAGTAAAATGATGGCATAGGCATATGTCAAACCTGTAAGAGATATTGTGCTGAAATGTTACATTAATTACATTATAGAAATATTTCTAGTTCACTCTGATTTCATTTTTTAAAGTTGTATTTCAGAATTTCAAAAAAAATTTAAACAAATCTAATTATGATACTTATTGCAATATATTGTTATTAAAGGCCATGAGTTTTTAAATGAGTAAAAAGAATTTAAACACATAACTAATATTAACCAAATAACATTGAATAAATTGTTCACTTGTAATTAACACTACAATGTTAATTGTTTTATACATTTCTTAAAATATTTCAGGATGCAAAACTTCATGGTACTAAATGTATTTCCACCAAATTTATATGTTGAAGTCTTGACCTCAAAAGCGATGATTTTAAGAGGTAGGCCATTTGGAAGTTGATAAGATCATGAGTGCCCAGCCCTCTTGAATGAGGTCAGTTTTCCTATCAAACAGGTTTGAGGGAATTCCCTTGCCCCTTCCCTCCATATGAGGACACAGCAAGAAGGCAACCTTCTGCAAGGTAGTAAGCGAGCCCTCACTAGGAATCAAAGAGGCAAGCACCTTCAACATTAAAAGATCAATGCCTTAAAAATACTTGGTGACTCAAACTCTACCACATTATTTAAAGCCATGTTTTAAATAGAGATTAAATCATATAAATGACTGAGGTGCACCTTAAATAAATGATGCACTTATCATGAATTTCTTTGAAAAATCTCCCAAATTGTGCAAATATAAGGGTCTCATGTACAGCCATTCATGTTAAGGAAAAAGTCAAAAACACAAACAAAAACTGATTCACATTAACACTGTAATCAGACACTCTCCTTATTTCTTACTCTAAAAAAAAAAAAAAAAAAAAAAAAAAAAAAAAAAAAAAAAAAAAAACCTATTAGGATCTAGAAATATCAAACTAAATGAAAGCAAACAAACAAACAAACAAACAAACTTGAGGTGAGATATATTTAGAAAACACTTTGATTTTTTTTAAGCTATACTTTAATAATGACTCTGTGTTTTTACTTCATTTCATTATTCTAATGGGCCAGAGATCATTATAAAACATTAGGTTATTCCTCCACGAATGCCACAGATAAAGGAACGGATTCAATTAGCAAATGTTATTAAACACGTTAGATATAATTTGCTTATTCCAAAATATATTTGAACTCTAAATTGTATCAAATATTAAACACCTTTCTTAAACTTTTTGCTGCAGTAGAAGATACAGTCATTCTCATTATTAGTAAACATTTACTGAGAATCTATATGCTATTCTTCAAGAGTGAAGAAATTATATAACAACAGCTCTCTACTCATGTGTAATACAGTGGTTCCAAACCTGGCTACAGATTAGAATCAACAAGGAAGCTTGAAAACAAAAGCCCAGGCCTTACCTTGAAATAATTAAATCAGAACATCTTGATTGTGGAACTCAAACATCATTTTTTCAAAATCTGTAAGTTGATTCTAAATTTTCTCTAGGTTGAGAAACACTGATCCAAGAGGTACTCAATAAATATGTATTGTATTGAATTGACGTATATTATAATAGTTCTTTGGGAATTTACTTAATAAAAGGGAAAGACTTGCAATTAGCATATTAATGGCCTGCATGTAAGTAGAAACTTCAAAAGCACCTGGAGGTGTTTAAAAATAATCTGTTCTTTGGTAAGAATGTATATACATAGAGAGAGATCATATATAAACATATAATTCATATACACATCATATCTATGTAAATTATGTACAAAATGTATACACCAAAATAATTTGCATGTAAAGTATTAAAACATACATATCATACATGATATATATCATTAATGTGTCTTTATATCATATATATGATGTATCATATATAGATGTATATATCATATATGATGTATCATATATAATATGATGTGCTTATCAAATATACATATAATACACACACACACATTAATCAGGTCCAATTCCATTAAGAAATTTAAAGTCAGATGTGGTTTCTTCTTTGCTCTCCCAATTAATATTTCCAATAATTGTGAAAGGCCTGGTTATGATATTAGTGGCAACAATAACAGGTTAGAAAGAGTTATGTCCACTCCTAAAAATCTTTCCTGTGTTTCTTCAAGAACAAAACCACAATCACCACTGCTACCACCATTATCACTTTCACTGCTACCAGTAAAAACAAAGCAAGAAAATAAATATTAAGAAATGCTATTTTTATCTTTGGCAAGATTATTATAGGAAAAAAAACAGCATGGAACTATGACTATTGTGGAGTTCCCTCTGATATTTTGGGATGATGGATTTTATTGAGCTCACTGTGGAGTGCATACCCTATTTTAGAAGACTTCAATAATGCCCTGGTCATAATATCTCCCAATCTGAAGAAGTCATGGTATCTTCCTACCAACTTATTATAAATCAGACACTTGGAGATCTCAGACACTTGGACAGATTCAGACACTTGGATGTCTCTTCTAATATTTGTTTAAAAGTACGAAAAGGGTGGCAGGGAAGTAGGAAGGAAGGCGTGGTTTTAAAAGTTTTGATTGCCTTCTCAGTGATTCATAACATAAAAAAATATATATGATACAAATCATATAAGCCATATTCCCATTTGGAGCCACAAATAAACAATATTAAACACTATCATGTTCTGGAAAAATATAATCTTTTACAAAGAAAGTCTTGCACATGTATGATGTGCATGTGCATGTAAAAATTAACTTCTTATTTTTCAAAAATTGGTTTGTATACAAGAAAGTTCCTGCCATTAATGAGTCAGGAAGGTATGGAAGACGAGATTGTGCCAGGACACAGGAGAGGCTGTGAAAGGCCAAATAGACTGGGCTAAGGAGTCACAGGAAACCGGACATGCCATATGCACTCATACCTATGTGCCTTTTTCCATCATATTCTCTCAGCCAACTCTGGTAAAATTTATCTTCATCCTCAAGGTGCACTTCAAATCTACCACTCCTCTTATTTCTGTACTCACTTAAGCAGAGATAATTGTATCTTCTATTCTCACACTGATTTCTTCCCAATTTGTTCCAAATACTCACAATCTATAGCAGCTGGTCCAAGAAGTCAAATCATAACCTTTGTAGCAATCAGACCAAATGGTCAGAACTTAATAACTGCAAACTTCCTTAATTTTTGGTCCCTATTTCCAATTTAGGATCAAACAAAGGAAGCAAAATCACCTAGGATGCCTTGATTTTAGGTAGCCAATTCCGGCTTCACTATGCCAACAACTTCCAAACCTGGGCCTAATTGAAGCCTTCTCTTTTTCCCCATTGTTACATTATCCTGCCTGCCTTTGGGTCTCAATCAAATGCATGTGATGTTGGCTGATCCTCTTCTGTAGTAAGCTGTGAAAAAATACTCTGTGTTTGTTCTCATCTGGGTGATTTCAGCTTATTTCCACAGAAGAGATAATCTTTACTAGTTCAATAAAGGGAAAATATATGGATTCATCTTTGCAATCAACAACCATCTTATTTCTGTTCTAGCATAATAATAGTGTTGATATACAACATACTGAATCATGTTTCTTACTCCTGCAGAGCGATGCCTACACTGAACAAACATCAATTACCTCCATTTCTAGAAGCCTAAATTTGCTAAGCTTCTTCCACTGAGCTCTTCCTCTCCCAGTCATCTCACAGCTGAAACAAGTCTGTTTCGGGGGCCTCTTAGAAAAGAACGTAGGATTATCATGATGAACCTATTTGTGCTCAGCTATTTTAGGTTTTAATTATTTTGAGAAAAGTAGAGAGAAAAATTGAAAGCAGATAAAGTGGCAAATAAGTGATGCTGTTTTTGTCAGTTCAAATAAACAACATTTATAAACACAGCTTTGAAATTACTGTTTTAAATACTCATTTAATGAAAAAATGCCATCAATTAAAACTATGAGTGAGTTCAAAAAAAGAAGAAAATGAGTAAAAGAAAAAAGTCAAATATGTACATTTTTTAGTTCCCTCCATTATGTCTGTTTAGTATTTTTCTAAAATTGAATCACATTTATCAGCATGAAACTTTTAAGGTGGAAAAGTCAGAAAGATTAAGCTTTCCATTTAATTATGTCTCTCTCAAATGATAAAAGTAATTGTGGCAATATACTGAAATTACCAAAACTCAAGAAGTGTATGTATTTTGTGATAAACATATTATGATAATTGAACATACTCTAGAATGACTTAAGAGGAAACTAAATGTCACATTTTCATATCACAATATTCAAATTCCATGCAACTACATTCTGCTTTTTATTAGCATTGATCAGTAGTATTAAAATCACATATTATAATAGTTGCCATAATTATTTAAAACTAAATATTGTGCTGGAGATAAATGTGAAATATTTAATACATTGTATACGTAACATAGTGATTAATTATGGTTACAATTGCTTTATACATTGAATTGTGTATAAATGTATGTGTGTGATTATATTCACAAGAATGTACCTTTATAAAATATTTGTAATTGTGACTATATATGATCTCCAACAGGAATTTACCTGACCAAACATTGAAAAATATTTTTATATTATAATATTTATACCTGTGTAATCCTGATAAAAATCAGACAGATTAATAGAATGGCTTTCATAGCCCAGAGCCAGCATAGACAAAATAATACCCATGTGCATGATTATTTAGTACATACTACATGTAGAAACTTACAAGATTTTTTGGGGATACTGAAAACCACTGCTGGGTACTCACATAAGTCTTTGGAAAATATCAATTTAAATCCCCACGTACACAAAATTAACATTTTAAAGATTTTTATATCCCATGCAAAATAAACATCACTAAAACACAAACAAAATTTGACACTTTCAATAATATAGCTCTGCTCTGTGAAGTGCTACCATCCCACTAACTTTAATGGGTAAAGAGCCTGTTCATGCAATTTACAAAGCAGATGTTAAAACAGCTAATGACTATACTTTTTGCTTATAAGTGAATGACCCTATTAAATCTAAAAATAAAAATAAATTTAATTATAAATGCACAGTTATTTTTCTCCTATTAAATAAGCAACGATGTTCTAGGTTGTGAACTACCAATATCATGTACTATTGAGGGGAATGCTAACTGGTACAGTAGTTCAGAAAGGACATTTGTCAATATGTATAAATAATCTTAAAAATATTCATATGCATTGACCTTTACTTTGGATTTTATGAATGTGATCTAAGGACATTAATGATAGTTATAGTAAAATACAAAACAAGCACACACAGAGACACACAAAATCTTTCTCTCAAACAACAATTATACACACACACAGCAAAACATTCATGACAAAGATCAGACATTAACATACCTAACAGACATTAAATTTTTGCTTTTAAAATATTTTAATTGCTCAAATAAATTTTATATTGTTAAGTAAAAAAAAGAACACAAAACTACAAATTAACAATTCAATTGTACAAAAGATATCTTAAATATATATGGCAAAATATTAATACTGTTTGCTTCTGGTGGTATAAGTATGATTAACTTTTGAATTTTGTCTTTTATGTTCTTTGTAATTTTAAATAGGAATTAAGAAATGCATACCTAAATAAAAATAGCAGCTTAGTAAGAAATTAGGGCAATTGACTTAACTCTGCCAACTTTGTAACCTGCAATGTAAAAAATATATATATATAGGCTGAAACTTATGGGAAAGGGAAGAAGCCAGATGTCTTGGTAATGTCGGCAAATAAGGTCATTCATCTAAGGACATAGCCATTTATCTAACCTCTAAGAATATGCTGGAACATAGCTAAAGTAGTCTAGGTGCAATCTGAGTACTTGAGATCTATGGAGCCACAATGTGTGGAAGCAGGATTCATAATGATTTTCACCTTAGGACATTTGGTGTATACTGAGATGGTCCCCTAATAGACTTCCGAGCTGGATTATTTCAGAGTTCTCCTCGGAGCCGGGGGTGCTGTCGAAAGGCTTGGAGACACTGGAGCAGGATCCAGTCACCCTGACTTTGGAAACTGATAGGAACAAATGGGCTAAACTGCACAAGCCCCACTCAGATATTTGAGATATACAGAAGTTCCTTCTCATTTCAATTTATTGGATGAAGATTTAGAAGCCCCAAGGCTTAGGCAGAAAGATACAGGGTGGTAAAATGCACATCTACTTATATTTTAAAGTAGTTTTTTCCCTATTAGGGCTGAAAAGCAACAGTATACACCAGCACAGGTTTGAAATGATTAATAATTCATTATTAAGGCTTAAAAAAAGCCTTATCCTGGCCCACTGCTTCCCAAATTACTAGAGAAGAGATAAATCCAAAAGACTACAATATGTACATTTGGAACATGAAGAACAGGGCTAGGTCAGGAAAAGTCAGATATCAACAACACAACAAATCATCAAGAGGTTCCTATGTATTACAAAAAGCATGGAAGTCATACAAATGTAGAATATTGGTTTATTACATATTTGTCCATCTAAATTCCTATGTAAATAATTTTAATTCACTTATGTAAATATTGAATTCATGCTAATTTGATGATGCCTTGTTTGGCTTTTGGATCATCTTTGGTATGATTTAAGTGACTGAATTTCATCTTAAAAGTTTTCTGAGGAAGACTGGACCACTAAATTGGCAATTCCTTATATTTTTCCTTGCAGCAAATTAGGGAAATCAGAAAATTTGTGGAGGTTTAATGTGTATATTGCTTAAATAGTTATACTGGGCCGGGCGCGGTGGCTCAAGCCTGTAATCCCAGCACTTTGGGAGGCCAAGATGGGCGGATCACGAGGTCAGGAGATCAAGACCATCCTGGCTGACACGGTGAAACCTCGTCTCTACTAAAAAAATACAAAAACTAGCCGGGCGAGGTGGTGGGAGCCTGTAGTCCCAGCTACCGGGGAGGCTGAGGCAGGAGAATGGCATAAATCCGGGAGGCGGAGCTTGCAGTGAGCTGAGATCTGGCCACTGCACTCCAGCCCCGGGGACAGAGCGAGACTCGACCTCAAAAAAAAAAAAAAAAAAAAAAAAAAAAAAAAAAAAGTTATACTGAACTTTGCATCCTTAAAAATAATAGCATCGTGGTGCTGGCATATCCAAAAATCTCTTGAACAACATTAGCTTTGCAGATTTTTGGTAAAATTCCAGTGTATCTAGGAACAATTAATATTAATATAAAAAGTATTTGACTTCATCTTATATCCTTTAATGTTTCTGAAGCTTCAACTCTTTTCTCTGGAATTGTACATTATGATTATCTTTTGCATTGTATGTGTAATATTCCTCCATATCTTGAAACAGTTTCTCTTTGTATTATACAGTAAGGATACTAATAAATGTATTGAACAATTGAATTCAATGATTAAACGATCAAAGCTACATGACTTCAATTGAAACTCGACATGGACAATAGATTATTTGTCTTTTAATGTTGGCAGGATCTGTGCATTATCCATGGAGAGGATCAGTTTAACCAGAGGCAACTTAATTTGCTTCAGGAAAAATCAAGGGGGATAGGCATAGCAATATCAGAGAAGCACTAGGATTCTCCAACATCAGAGGCATTGAGGACTATTGGAGGTAGGCGCTAGGTACTTATGAGATACATGGAACTATTTGAATCTATGGAATCATCTGTCTGGAGGGACACTAAAGAGGAATTACAAAGGTGGTTTAAACACAGCCTAGAAAAAACTTGGGAAACAGGTTTTCCCCAATTAATTTCCACAGGGAAGTCAAATCTTGTCAACTTGATGAGATCATGCCTTCTGGATGGAAGTACGGGTGTAGTAAGGAGAAAAAAAAAAAAAAAAACTTCACCAAAATTTCAACTGTATTTCTTGGTTTTCATTGCCTTTCAATCTATCAATCTATCCTGGTCCAAGAGTACTCTATTTTTTTTTTTTCTGTCTGTATATTATGATATTTTGACATCTTAAAAACCTCTCTGTCTGGGGAACGATTGCCCGTCTTATGGCTAGCCAGTTCCTAGAAGTAGCAACGTACTTAGCCTACAGCATGTATTTGAGATGCAAACTAACCAATCTGGAGCAATACCTCTTCTAACCTCCCCTTAACTTCAGGGGACAATATTCCACTGCCTTAATAACCCCAGGCCCAGGTTCCAAGAAACTAGAGACCTCTTCTGTAAGCCCAAAGTTAGCCAGAATTATTCAAACTAGCCAATATACTTTCACATAGAAATGTCAACAAAGGCTCACTCCTAGACTTTCCCCTCACTCCTGTCTTCTTCCTCCTAACCAAAATCTGGTGTTCTCTGATGGTCCTGCATGACATGCCATACCTTCTGTTTCTAGGACCTGTGAATATAATAAACTTTGTTTTCCTATGCCTCTTCTGTGTTTCTACTTGTGGTCATAACTGACTAACCATCACTTAGAAGAATACAGGGCAAGAACTCAAAGAACAGCAACCATCATGAGTATGCAGATTCCAGTGCCAAATCTTGCAAACAGGAAGAAATGATAATATGTTATTTAAAACAAAAACAAGGAAGAGTCCCAAAATAACAACAAAATCAAGTGAAATTGTTATCCATAATAGTGGTGGCTAAAACACAGTGTGACAATGAGAGCAGACAAAACTAATATTTAATATATAAAAGTATGCCATTTTTCTGTGAGATTAAAATATTAGAGGAGTAAAAAAGTAATGAGAGAAACAAGGAGTGAGAGACAGTAAGGGAATTTTGGTAAGCAAAATGATTGGTGTATTAGTTTGTTTTCATACTGCTATAAAGAACTGCTGGAGACTGGGTAATTTATAACAGAAAGTGGAAGGGGAGGCCTCAGGAAATTTACAAACCTGAATCATTGTGGAAGGGGAAGCAAGGGGCCTTTTTCATAAGGCAGCGGGAAGGAGATGTGCCAGGCAAAGTGGGAAGAGCACATTATAAAACCATTGGTTCTTGTAAGAACTCACTCACGATCGTGAGAACAACACAGCGGAATTCAATTACCTCCACCTAGTCTCTCCTTTGACATGAGGTGATTATGGGGATTATAATTCAAGATGAGATTTGAGTGGGGACACAAAGCCTAACCATATCAATTGAAATATAATAAGCTTTTTAGCACTGTAACTATCACAGCCATCAGGAGTATACAAAGTCAGTCCTTCCAAATGGCATAATAAAGAATTCAGCTGCTTGAGATTGAGTTGCTAATCTATTAGAAACAGTTTCTTTTTTTCCTGGTTCATGTAAGACCTTATAAAGCACAGATCTTGAACAAATGTGGCTTTTAGCTGATGTTTAAAATCATCTGGGACACTTTGATTCATTTTTCAACAATGAGTATACTTCCAGACATGGCTCAGGAAATTAACTGATTTTTTTTGTTGAATAGATGTTCTAGCCTTTGGCATAGGGAAATGCTATTGATTTTCACTGTGGAGCTGGATATCAGGTGTCTGTGAAAGGCTGTGTTATTGTGGGTTCTGAGAGATGTGTAAAATTCCCAGAAACCTAGGAGGGTCTTCCGCCAGAGCCCAGCATCTTCTGGAGTGCCAGTCTGTACTCTTTCAGATGAGGATCACATTCTTAAAGAAATGGAGCTTTGAGCAAATGGAGCTTTAGATAAAAAGTGTATTTTGCGCTTGTGGCTAGGCTTTTGACCTGCCCTTTGCTTCATATTAGGTGAAATCTAAGTCATTTGATTCTTTACTAAAATAATTTGTATCTTTGCAAGTGAGTGATATTAACCTCTTGTTTCTAGTACCATAAACTGAGTTTTTCTTTCAAATGTTTGCCTCAGTATAACTTCCTGAGCATTGCAGTGATGTTTACATGTTTGATCTGTGGGATGTTCAATAGTGTTGAACAATTGAGCCAGTAACCCTCAAGTTCAGTTTCCTAGGACGGTTTGCTTCCCACAGTGGGCAATTAGTTGTTGCTCTGTTCCTTGTCTTCCTGGCATTACTCTGCCCTAATCCCCATTTGTCACTTATTAATAAATTATGATCTGCTCTCTAATTATTTTGATTCAGAGCCTTTGAAGAAAAAAAAGCATGTAATCATGAGAAAATAGAAGAGATAACAACCCTCAGATATTAAATCAATACTCATGTCCGGATTTTTTATAGTTGTACAAAGTCACATCTATTGCTAACTCATAAGTTTCTGAGATTTACTTTTAATAAGCTTTTATCTAATATCTGTGATTGTATATATGATTACAAATGTTTGGTTATCATTATTTTAAAATATAATATTTATGAGATTAAAATGTTTTCATAACATTTATTGTTCATCTTAGAACTTATTAAATTCTGAAACTACATAAGCCTAATCATGTTATAGATGTCAAATATATCAATTTATAAAAGTTATTGTTGCTTGATGTCACCAGGTACATCATCACAATGGTATAAGCATGTCCAGATGTCAAAGAAATGAAATCATAAGCCAGTGAAGATTTATTAACTCCTATGCACTACTTCTTGAAATCATTGCATTTATTTTGTGATGGGATCAAAAGGTTTATTATTTGTTTATTTAAAGGTATATTTATGGGTTGTGCATTTCGTTGTGTTTACTTTAGAGATATTAAAGTTTTTCATTTTCTAAAATGTCAACATTAACGGGAAAAAATGGACAAACCACTTCAAATGGAGATTGATGCACAGCTTATCTTTAATTCAATAGCTTATGAGTTATTTATTTAATTAAGTTACATAGGAGAGCCACAGAAGCCTTTATTTTTTTTTTATTTATTTTTTATTATACTTTAAGTTCTAGGGTACATGTGCATAACGTGCAGGTTTGTTACATATGTATACTTGTGCCATGTTGGTGTGCTGCACCCATCAACTCGTCAGCACCCATCAATTCGTCATTTATATCAGGTATAACTCCCAATGCAATCCCTCCCTCCTCCCCCCTCCCCATGATAGGCCCCGATGTGTGATATTCCCCTTCCTGAGTCCAAGTGATGTCATTGTTCAGTTCCCACCTATGAGTGAGAACATGCAGTGTTTGGTTTTCTGTTCTTGTGATAGTTTGCTAAGAATGATGGTTTCCAGCTGCATTCATGTCCCTACAAAGGACGCAAACTCATCCTTTTTTATGGCTGCATAATATTCCATGGTATATATGTGCCACATTACTTACTGGTCGACAGAAGAGAGAAGACATTTAAACAATGCCCTATAATTTGTGGTTTAAAGTGTTAAATTCTATAAGAATACTGATATATTGTTTTGATATATTGTTCAAAGGAGATAATACTTTGGCTAAAGGGATTGAGGGAGTTTATTTTTCCCTATTCATGATAGAAAGTTTGATACAAGTCTTCACATGTTGGTAAGGCTTAAATATTGAGGGATAATATAGAGTTTGTTCCAAGCAAATGGAAGATGTGAAAAAGAGTGTAGAGTGAGAGATTCTGTTTCCTCTTTCTCACGCCATGTGCTTTGTATAAAACTGATCCTATTTTCAGTTTCAGGTGTGAGTTCCTATGGTGTTGGTCACAAAGTATAACTTCTCCATCCTCTTCTTAGTTAAGGTCCCAGTACTACTGATTGACTTACTCTGTGGAGCTAGGTGTCAAGTTTCTGTCACAGCCTGTGCCATTTCAGCTCTGAGAGTGAAGGGTGAGAGCCCTAAAGTCAAATCTGTGTTCAACACAGTGACCATTTCCCCTTAGTGATCCAACAGTTGCCTGATCTCTTCCTACCTCATGGGCCTCTCCTTCTTAGGCCACTGTGGTTGGATCTTATTCTTCCATCCTACCTTTCAATATCAGTGTCCCAGGGTTTTATCCAATAACTTCATTTTAATCAAGGTCTTTAAATACCACATTTGTTCAACAACATTCTTGAATTATGTCTCAATTGCATAACAGATATGATTTGAAACACCTGGATCTATCAGTACCTGTCCCTTAGACTAAATGTTTTAATCTCTGGGAACTTTTCAGCTGGAAGATCAATAATTTTCTTTTAGATTAAGCCACTATAAATTATGGCTTCTATCATTTGCAAGCAAAGAAATCCAAGACAACAACATATAGTGATAATTCTGGAAAGGTAGTTTGAAGCACATTTTTAAGAGTCTTAAACTCCAACTGCACTCCTCCAGTCATACTTTCATTAGATATTTACCCAGGACCTACATTATAATCCTTATGTTCAAGATCAGCAAATATCTACTGGGGTGACACATTAAATGGTGAACTAAAACTACTTCAGTGAGAAAATAAATTTTTAAGGGTAGACAGAAATGGAATTAACCAGGGTTCACAAACTCAGGTATGACCATGGAGTTGGTGACATTTAATTTGCATGAGTTTAGAATAAATACAATTTTCTGGGTATAATTGTCCCATGAAGGGAGGAGAATCTACTGAAATTCAATGTATTTTTTAGTGTCAAGCTAAAACTAACATTAATTTCTAAGAGGTGTTTTATTCATATTTCTGATAGTTTCTAAAGTTTTAAAATGTAAATTCCATTATTTTTAGCAGCAGAAAATCAGAGGCTTCCCACACAAAAGTTCAAAAGTTGAATAACCACAAGTCTTGGGGAAGTTATATCCTAAAGAGCAAAGGCCCTGACATCAGAGCTGGGTTCAAGCTCCAGGCCTTTACTGACTAGTTGTATACAATAATTTTTGTTCTGGACACTTTCCAAGAGGAAAAAAGGCACAGATAAAAATCCCTATCATTTTGTATCCTTCTCTAGTAGGACAGACAGACTAAAAATGATGCATGGTGTGCAGAGAAAATAATCATGTCATCTTTTTAGTATGCTCAATTGAGAGAGCCAGATTGAGCAAAGATTGGAAAGAAATAAGAAAAAAACTATAAGGAAGTTATAGCTTCTGTGTCAAGGAAGTTTTGGACAGTAAGAAGAGCCAATGCAAAAGAATAAAGGCAGGATCTTTCTTACAATTTTTAAGAAACAGCAAGAAGATAATTTTATCAGCTATAAATTAGATATAGATCTAGTATTGAGACATGGTGGTGGTGTGAGATATTACTTGCAAAACTTTAGAACATTGCCTAATAGTAAATGCTATGTAATTAATGTTAGATAATGTTATACTTTTCATTACTATTACCATGTTACTCCCATTAGGAAAAGAGGCTTCTCTGCAGGTTTTAGAACATACCCTTCATGAATATACTTTTCACAAAGTACTCATTCAAGAAACTATGATGCTTTGATATCAGATGTAGTCAGAGCTCATTCATGTATCTAAATTAAGTAGCTGCATTCAAAACTCTGGCATAAATATTTTATTTGGCTCCAAATGAGCTTGAAGAAAATTTTCTAAGTTCAAAGGATTTTACCCTCTAGCCATTGCTTTGACTAACATAAGAACCATGCCAGGCATGTAGCAAGAACTCAAATACTTCTTGAATTAATGATTCAGACTAACTGAAAAGTTACCATGAAGAGAAAAATTCCAATTGTATTGTAAACTCTTCTTCTATCCCTAACTATTGTAATTCTGTTTTATAAAATTTTGTCTCCTTACCAGGCTACTAAGTAAGAGTAAGAACATTTATAGAAAGGACACTGCTTTCTTATATCACATGTCCTAGACTTACCTTTGTGTTTATGTGCAATAAGTGTCCAAAAATGTTTGTAATGGATAATTGTGAAGATGTCATTTACAAGCTATCTTACTTCAAGGGAATTAAAAGTAAGTGCAAAAGGCTAAATTTTAATAACATTTTCTTGAAACAATAAAACCTACTGTTTTATATAAATTTACTTGTTTCTCTAATTTCTAGCATGGTCTGATGACTGTAATTATGATAGCCTCTATTATAGTATTGGCTGACTTCTAAAGAATTTTTGCTTCAGAAAACTGTGACATTTCAAATGGATTGAGTTTCAACAGTTGAATAGAACACAAAGAGAAATAGGATTGAGTAATTTTATGTCTAGGTACAAGATTTGAACATCACCATGACAATCAAAAGGAAGATTGTTTGGCCAGAAAATATAACTTTTAACAGGCATTAAGCCATTACCCAAATTAAATTTATCATCTAAGGAACATCATAGCATTAAATTCACATATGAATAATCTTAAAATTGATGGCAGTGGCGGCCTGTCTGGAGTGACCACTGCAAAGGCATCGACTGCAGAGGGGGAGGTGAGGCTGAGGTTATGCGCTCTGTGGAGCCAACAGAAGATGGGAATTGATGAAAGTCCACCCCCTTCCAAATTGACACGGCAGGAGCCCTGCTCTTCTAGGCACAGCTGCAGCCACCCAACTGCGGCTATGGACCTTGGCATCCCTGTGCTTTCGGGAACCCCAAAAGACTCCCTGCCCCCGCAGGCTCAGGCATGCCTGCTCCTGCTGTTTGGCCTCTCCTTGCTACTGGTGCCAGCTCTGATTTCAAAGAAAAGTTGAGAATAAGCCTGGGCGCTGTTAAAACCTTGCCAGTGTGTGTGCATTCGGGGCAGTGCTGACACACAAACCCCCTGCTACCTAGGTATTGATTAGGGTTCAAGTTCCCTTTTCTCTACAGAACTCAAGGCTAACTAAGGGGAATATTGTAAAGTTTTCAGACGACCTCACAGTTACAAAGAAGCTTTCCAGAATTTAACTCAAGTATTTGAATTTACCTGGAAGGACATTATGCTACTTTTGAATCAGCCCCTGACTACCACTGAAAAGCAGGCCACCCTGCAAGCAGTACAGAATTTTTGGGATGAGCTTTGTATCTCATATAGTTCCAGGGAAGGGGATGAGCCTTATCCCACTGGAAGAACAGCAATAACCACTGGAGGACCCTAAATGTGACTGCAATGATTAAATTGAAGAATGAAAGAGGAACAACTATCATGTGCGTATCCTGGAGGGATTATGAAGGACTAGGACCAAGCCTCTCAATTAGTCCAAGCTATTCATGATAGAACAGGGATTAGATGAAAATCCCACGGCCTTTCTGGAAAGGCTAAGAGGGGCCTTGGTAAAGCACACATCTCTAACTCCTGATTCATTTGAGGGACAACTGACCCTGAAGGATAAGTTCATATTCAAGCAGCCCCTGGCATCAGGAGGAAGCTTCAGAAACAGGCCATGGGACCAGATAGTACTTTAGAGAACCTCCTAAAAGTGGCCACCTCAGTCTTTTACAATAGGAATCAGGAGGAGGCCCAAGAGAGGGAAAGGAGACACAAGAAAAAGGCAGAGGCTCTAATAGCTGCCTTGCAGGCTCACAAATCCCAAAGTCCCTTGGATGGATCTGTTAACTGCTACAAATGTGGCAAATCATTGGCACTTTAGGAAGGACTGTCTGGACAGCAGGAGGAGGCCACTTTGGCCCTGTCCAATTTGCAGTGGGGACCACTAAAGAACAGACTGTCCTTGGAGACAGGTCACTGGGTCCAGCCCAAATGGTCCAGCAGAACTGATGGGCCCTGGGTCACTTCTCCCTGGCTCTGATAGTTCAGAAGTCAAATCAAGAAAAGTAGACTTCTTCCCAGACACTGGAGCAGGTCTTTCAGTTCTCTCCAATACAACTCCCCTCTCCTGTCTTAGCAAGATCGTGGAGTGGGGAGGGCATCTCAGGAACACATTTAACCCAATATTTTCCCCAAACCCTTACTTGTAGAGACCTCTTGCTTACTGTTCTCACCTTTGTTCTGTTCCTCACCTAAAACATTTTTATCAAGGACTCCTTAATCCTGAACTCCCAAGGGATTATCTACCCCCCTAAAGAGTGATTTCTCCTTTAAAGTTTAACTGCCCCCATACAAGATTTAATTTTTTTGACCAAGATGAAACAGCTCTAGTCACAACATTATTTTTCAAAATAGTCTACTTTTAGATTTTTTTTTCCTTTTAGCTCCTCTTTGTATAATAATCACACTTGATCGAAGCACACTTAACCTCCTTGTAAAATGTGTTTCTTCTTGTCTAGAGGCCATCAAACTCCAAGTGGTCATGAAACGGGAGCCTCAGATGATGGCTCCTTTCTTCCCAGGGACCCTTAGATAGGCCTCTGAGAGAGATCTGACTGCTGTTTTCCCCAAAACAATGCCCCCTATCAGTTTGAAACAGTTAAGAGTAGTCACTGTCCCTATCCTAATGGCAGTTAGATGTAACTCTTCACAGGGGGAATTGATGGCAGTGGTGACCCATCTGGAGCAACAGTTGAAAAGAAGCTGGTTGTAATTGGGGAGGCATGGCCTGTGCTGTGTGCTCTATGGAATGAGCAGGAGACAGGAAAAGGTAGAAGCCTCACCGACCCCCTTTCAAGTTGGCAGGGGAGGAGCCCCACCCGCCTGCATGCAGCTGCAGACACACGGCCACAGCTGAGGACCCAAGCATTCTTGCACACTCAGGAGCCTGAGAAGCCTTCTGCCCCTGCAGGCTCAGAAGGGTCTGCTCCCACTGCCTGGCCTTTCCCCACTCCTGGAGCCCACTCTGATTTTAGAGCAAAGTTGAGGATGAGCCTGGGTGCTGTTGTGACCCAGGCATATGTGTGCACACTTAGGGTAGCACTGACACACCAGTCCCCTGCCACCTTGGCCCCCTCTGAACTTTGGGCACCAAAATGAGCACAGGGGAGAGGCTGAGGGAAATCTGAGAGTGACTCAGCTCGGGCCTGCAGGAATCCCTCAGCATGAACAGCCTGGATGCTGTGGACCGCATGTTGATGGTGGCAGGAGGCAGACAGGATTCTGGACGGAAGGCAGGGGCTCCCACCTTCAAGTCAGGGATGGCTTGAAGTCTAGGGCCTAGGCTATCACTTCTTTGGTCTGGAGTGAGAAGTTATGGTGCTTTCTCCAGCCTGCCTATGGCTGCTCATAGTCCAGTCAACACACACTTTCTTCCTTCTGAAGCCCATAAAAACCCTGGACTCAGCCAGATTGGAGAGACAACAGGACTCCCTGTGTACAGATAGGAGATACCCACTGTGGGTCTGTTCTCCACTAGGGGCTTCAGACTTGGAACAAAATGCCTGCAGATAGGAGCTACACACTCTGGGTCTCCTCTCCACTGTGAGCTGCACTCATTGGGATGATCTACCTGCAGAAAAGGGCTACCCACTTTGGGTCTCCTTAAAGCTGTACTGGTTACTCAAAAAAGCACCTCTTCACCTTGCTCATTCTACAGTTGTCCATGTACATCATTCTTCGTGAACATGAGATGAGAATTTATGACCCACTGAGTGGTGAGAGTAGAAGAGCTGTAATACAAACAGGGCTAAAACATATCCCTCCTCTACACTCACCATATTGCTAGTGAGAGAAGAGAAGAGTGGCAACCCTTTGGGGAGCCCAGACCTAGGGTTGCTCCGAGTCAGGAATTTGACACCCTCTTTGGGGCTTTGCAGTTTCTGGCATCTCCAAGTTTCCAGGCACCACCACATTCGCCTTATCCAGACACGATGCCCACAGTGAAAGCTACTTGTGATGCATCTGATTGAGCTTCAGGCTTGCACTGATCAAGTACTTGTGCTGGTACCAGGAGCAACCCACCCCTCCACAGCAGCCAGCGTGCCTGGCTGTGCTCAGTGGCCAGACCCTGCGCTCGCTCACTCATGCACCCCTCACTGCTCCATGCCTGGCGTGCCTTTTGCAATTGTGAGATTTGGGTTGGTAACACGAGACAAGTGCAGCCTGCCAAGGCGAGTGGGCAGAAGGAGTCCAACAGGCCTGAGCAAAACTCAGGCAAAGGTTCCCCTGGTCACAGAGGCTTCTGGCTGGAAAAGCAACACCCTAAGAATCCTGTGACAAAATCATATATAAGGCCAAGCAGCATAACAGAATTCTTCCTCTTTGGGAGACATTTTTGGCTTTTTTGTTTCCTGTTTCTAAAATTAGCAAAAAGCTTTAAGTGTATGGTTTACATGCAAGAACATGTGCAAACAAGGGTGGAAGAGTACATGTGTACAATGTCTAAGTTTTTACTTCTAATTGTGTATGTGGACTTAATTTAAAATAAAAAGTGAAGCTCTGCATGCTTGAAATTTAATTAAATTCAGGATCACATAATAAGTGATCAGAAACATAGTATTAAAAAATATTCTTTAATTCCATAACGAAGGTTGTATTTAGAAAGATTCAAAAAAGAATTGCTTCTGTAAACTAAAAGATGTTTTCCTTTGTATGTCTATACCACTAAATCTTGTTACTTTAAGCTTTTCATCACCGTCTGAACTATTCAGAAGTTAATTTTCAGAATTTAGACTCCATTTGAAATAAGGACACAGATAAATAAAAAAGTCAACTTTATAACACTAATCATATTTAAAGGATTAAAAGGAGGAAGAAATAAAGTGAAAAACTTTCTTAAACATTTAACAGGAAAACAGTGAGAATATTCATTGATGAAAGACTGGTCAATTAAACATTTAAAAATCTGTCAAATAGTAAATATAAGAGATAAACTCCACAAAATTAGGACAAAAGAAAGTTATCAATGCCCAATGTCATTAGTGATAAAAGAGAAAGATTAAAGAGCAATTTCAATATGCTATGCATATAAAGAGGCTTAATTTATTTCCATCCTAAGATGATTAGCTCATAGTTTGTGGAAGGCATGTCAATTGTTTTATAATCCTGTAAAAAACATTTAAAGGTTAATGGGAAACAGTGGAGAGAGTCTGAACCCTGCAGAAAATACCCCATAGATTACTTAACGTATTTAAAAAGGAAGATCACACACATTCTAAAATTGTCAAGAATTCTAATGTTGTACTTCTTTGCCATTTTGTTAAATAGGATTTTTCCTTCAAGATGGATACTTTACATTATTTTAAACTGTGTCTGGGTAGGAATATTACAAAAGATTTCTGCGTAATCAACTTAAGCCTGAAAATATTAAAAAGTCTCTAAATTTGATTTATTTTTCATCCTTGAGTGTATTTTAGAATTTTAAAAGTTAACCTTTTTTCTTTGAAAGAGATTAGTTTCATAATACCTAGTGTGTCATCATTTGCACTTTTTTTTGTCTAAGTAAAAACACAAATTTTTAGTGAATATGGATCTTCAAGATATATTTCCTCTTGGGCCCAAATTATAAAATAAATTGCCAATGAATATTGCATGCAAGCAATATTAATATTTTGCAATATATCAGAATAAATGAACTTATTTAACCAATGATGAGTCCAATTATTTTTAGTTAAATGATGTTACCTAGGAGCAAATATCTGGGTTATCATATCATATTCCAGATATTAGAAAGTAATAAGGGTAAGCTCAAAGTGAGATAAAAGTCTAAATGGTGTGTGTGTGTGTGTGTGTGTGTGTATGTTTGTGTGTGTGTATGCCTGTGAGACAGAGAGAGAATCAATCATATTTTGGCACAGCGAGAAGGGAGAAACATATCTAATCCTATATCTTTACATCTTTCCTAGCACAAGCTTTTTAAAATAATTTGCTATTACTCAAATATAGTTTCCCAAATTTATGTTAGGTTTTGGCCACATTTCTTCATTGAATTTTCCATTTATTTAACAAATCTTTACTGGGTTAATTCAGGACAATCTAGGTACTACAGGGTGAGTTAGATTTAATTGGTCCCAACAAAAATTACAAAGTTCATTGCCTTAAATGAGATAGAAAAAGTCTTTCAAAAATCATATCATTTAACTTTTGAATAGTTATACTCATATAATAAAATATAAAATAGTTTGTCCATGAAGAGTACAATACAATGGCCAAGGATGTTTCTATTATATGGCAAATGCTCCCTGAAATTCAAGAAAATACATTCAACAAAATAAAGTAATTAAAATTTCATGCAGAAAATTGGCTTCTAAAAAACTATAAGCCTCAGATTTGTTTTTGGCGAAATGTGCTGTCTTTTCAACAGCAAATTCCTAGTGTCAGCATCTTAAACTGTGTTGCAAAATTAAATTGGATTAGGAAAGAATTTTAATATGAATGAACAATGTACTAATTGCTTAGATGTTGCTGTTTTTAAAAGTAATTACACTTTCATTAGACAAAATGTTCAAAAATGTTTTACCAAGCCTTGGATTTGGCAGAAAATTAAGCTATGTGTTTTGAGCATAGACCTAATTCTAGTACAAATGAGACATTATACTAAAATTTCATTTTTCTTGAACAGCAATTTCAGGTATATATAGAATTTGTGTGTGTGTGTGTGTGTGTGTGTGAGAGAGAGAGAGAGAGAGAGAGAGAGAGAGAGAGAGAGAGAGAGAGAGAGAGAGAGAGAAAGAGAGAGAGAGAGATGGTTAGGCTTTGTGTCTCCACCCAAATCTTATCTTGCATTGTAATCCGCATAATCCCCGCATATCAAGGGAGAGACCAGGTGGAGGTAATCGGATTATGTGGGCAGTTTTCTAAATGCTGTTCTCATGAGAGTAAATTTGTTCTCAGGAGATCTAATAGTTTCATGAGGGGCTCCTCGCCCTTGTCTCTTCCCCCCTTCAGCACTTCTCCTTCCTGTCACCTTGTGAACAGGTCTCTTCCTCCATGATTGTGAGTTTCCTGAGACCACCCCCCGCCATGTGGAACTGTGAATCAATTAAACCTCTTTTCTTTATAAATTACCCAGTCTTGAACAGTTCTCCATAGCAGTGTGAGAACTAATACAGAGTGTATGGGTGACTTTGTAGGAATGTGTGCGTGTATGCAGTACAATGATACTACCCTTCAGTTACCAAATAGTAAGTAGATTGAAAGTTCTTTCAAATATTTTGTCTAATGCTAAAGATACCACATAAGGTTAAGCAAGAATCCGTAGCAAACTATCACCTGTAAATTCACTGTGCTAAGTCTACAACAGCATATTTCTGATATTTGATGTGTATCCTTTAATAAACTCTCAAAAACACAGATTTATTGGATTCTAGACTTTGGTTATTTTTTCCATTTTTATTCATTTCTCCTAAGTGTGCACACAACAAATACAGAATCTTCTTATAACCTCCATGTCCATAAATATAACTAATGTTTATTGAACTTATTAGAAAGGAAACCACTAACTCTTATCTCAGTCCAAAATAAAGAAATGGCATTACAAACCAGCTCTGCAAAGGCGTCATCTATAATTTGGGGTGGAAAAGACACATTGTCACGTGGTAGTTTTCTTAGTAGTTACAATTCATGCAACTTGATTATACTATTGTATCAAAATCGGACAAGATTAGTGAAATCAGCCTATCTTCTAGAAAGCAGGGATACAGGTTGTGCATTCTCCCCAGGTGACTTCAGAGAGATGAAATCAGTGGAGCACTAGATAGCCATCCCCCTGCCTAGGATGGGCTTAATTGTCCTCAACAGAACACAAACTATCCCCTAGCTAGAAATTCTAGAAATACATAAATGCTAATCTAACATTAAAAGTAAGCAATGAATTACTGCATATTTTCTTAAGAAAACTTCAAACAAATAAATAAGAACCATAAGTAATAGAATTTGCAGATACAATGAGGGAATGTTCAAAAGATTTTGTGATATTTTATAAAAATAAACTGTTATTTCTGTAATTTAAGGATGTAGTCATAAATCTTTTCAGAACACAATATGCAGTACTTTGAAAAGTGCCCAATTCTGTATATTTATGAGTTGAATAGGTGCTGAAGAGTCAACAGTAAATGAGTACAACAGTAACAAAATCAATATGAACATTGATTTCCTGGCTTTTTTGGGGGACCTTATGGTACATTTTCACTTTTTTTCTGAGAAATAAATATTTCCATGAAGACTTTCATTAAGTTTTCTATAACGGTCTAACACCAAAATATATTTTCAAATGGATAGCTCCCATTACTCAATATCCCTTCTAATAATGGCCTGGATTTAAAAAATACGTGAAACTATGTTTATTGTAGGAAAATAGCATATTCTTGTTTTATTTACTTCACTTTGTTTTACTCTACTTTATTTTATTTAATTTTTTATTGTTGATTATGCTCAGCTCAATATCAGAAAACACCTAGAACAGCTCTTATTGAGACTTGACCTCTTTTTTGTATAAAATGAAAAAATGTAGATACGTAATATATTATATATTCATGTATCTATTTCGATAATATTTAATACAATTCACTTCAAATCAGTATATACCATAATTGAAATATTCAGGTTGAAATCACTTAGAAGCTGAAAATAAAAGCAGTCAGTGAAAATGTTTGGTCATTTTCTAAGTAGTTTGTTTGCCATAATTTCTGCTTTGGATACACCACCCTGTTAGGATAGAATACTGGCTAAATAGAATCATGTCTTATTCCTCAAAAATATACTTGGCACAGAGATAACTTTTCCCAAACACTAATTAATCTTGAAGCAGACAACTATATATACTTTTGAGAGACAAAAAGTTTCAGATTAAAAAACCTGTCATATAAAGAGATATAGCTATATTAACCGAATAAACAATAACACATCAACGCAGCTCTTATGAAGAGAGCATACCTAAAAAGAGAAATTGTGGGCTTAAAAATCATCAATAATAGGAACAAGATAAGGCTTAGGAACTGCATCACGTATTGAGATTATCTGCTGATATATTGCTTGCCTGATTGTTTTGGGATGTGCTTAACAGTCAAATGGTCAGATCAAGGTGAGGAAGAGATCAGCTACAAAACTTCTGAGTCACAGCTTCCTCTCTTACCTTCCACTGAGGAGGAAGCCGATAACCACTGCCAACAAAATGACTCCCACTGTCACAGACACAGCAATTATAGGAATCTGGCTTTGATCGCTGGATGCTGCAACTGCTGATAGGAGATACAGAAAATGGAGCTTGTGGTTAAAGTGATCACATGCATTCAAAATAAAGGCTGCTTAATAGACAGCAATCAATTCATGATTTAAGCAATTTACCCACACTTGACTGAGATTTCCCCTAATATCCTTTCTTAAAAGTGTGTAATTGAAAAGTCATCTTTAATAGAAAATATTTACTTTCCAAATAGAGATTTGAGAGCATCACTAAGTCACTGATTATTTCCTTGTCATCATAAAAAATGAATGCATGTTGTTTGCATAGTATTCATCTAGGGGCCTTAGATCTGCAAATTTAAATGGAACTTCTTTATTGACTTCAAACACCTTGATCTAAATAGGAGGTGCCGGGTATATAAGATTCGATATTTTTAGAGTTTGTATTCTGCTGTTCTCTAGAAAAAAAAATCTGATGAACCCAGGTAGGACTTTTTTCCCCATAGACATTGGAGACATTGAAGACCAAAATAATGTGACTATGACCTCATTGAAGTAAAATATAATATCAGTATTCTGAATATTACTACAAAAACACAATGTAAAGCACAATATAACCAGTAAGTATATTTCATAAGTAAATTCACTTTTTGAAAAATGTTAAGGCAAACATTTAGAAGTGTAGAAACCTATCTTAAAATTGGATATATTTACATCACCTACTTTTTATATACATAGATTTAGATGAAATGTTTTATATTTTAGTATAAAATTCCCTTCATAAGAGGAATATGAACATGATTAGGCAGTTGTACTTAAATAAGCAAATAAATTTTATTTTTGTGCTAACTAATCTGGATTAAAATAAAACGCCCATAGGGCAAAATAAATTGTACTAATGTTCTTAAGAATCTCTCCATAGAATATGTAGCATGCTTCTTGTTTAATGACATGATCAATTTGATAACTTCAAAGTAGCGCTAGTTTAGCTCCACGGTAACAAATATTGTCACAGAAATTAGTAACAATCTGTGTTTTCTTTTTCACAACCCCATACCAGATCTTGGCCTACCAAGAGTTTAGGATCTTCAAACACCTCCCTTTCTATTTTAGTCACATTGTTCTTGATTCTTTCTAACCAAAACTAAGTGATTTGCTGATGACCCTCTTGCACTGATCCGCTTTCAACTATTCCAGACCAATGTTTAGATCCCATTATTATTAACAGCTGGTTGGAGTAAAACTATTATTTTCAATATAAGTCAGGGCTCTTACCTTCTTCCTTTTTGCATAATATGTACAAGAGTCTTGCCCTGTTTTCTCCTAGTCTCTGACGCTAAGGTCGGTGGTAAGAAATTTAGTTATAGGCTACAGTATAAATAAGGCAGGAAAAAACTACCCCCAGAATTGCTAATACCCTTTCCCCAAGGTCTGCTTTATTCATCTCTAAACTCAGATTATTTCTACCACTACTTTTTTTTTTTCTCTCTTTCTCTTTCTTTTTTGGCAGAGGGCACTGTTTCTAGAGAAACTTCACTCAGAAACTCAATGTTATTTGAGTAAGCTGCAACTGCTGCTTGAATGCCTTAATTCTCTATTATTAATTTCCTAGTAAAATCATCCCCATAATGAGTCGTCTTCGTATGCTCCGTGTATTAATTCATTCCCACTTCCCACATTTGAGAAATGCTAAACTTTCAAAGGCCTCCCTCTGGAAGACACTTTGGCTGCCTTATAAACTATTGTGCTGCTTATAAGCCTGAGTAGATATCACCTTTAGGGAGAAGTAAATCTTTATATCTAAACTTAGTAGGATTAGTTTAATCCAAATTGGAAAATAGGTCCAGCATTTACTACACATATGGGTCAAGAAAATTACTTAAACTTTTAAAGTCCTATTTGCATAATCTCCAAATAGGGGTAATTTCCTTGGATCATTATATTTCTGTTAAGATTAAAGATAATACATATAATGCACTTAGCATAGAGCTTCAACTACTGACAGCCCTAAATAAATAGTAAAATATCACTTACACTTATTATCTCCTGCTTTATTTATTATTCTTATATTTCCTATTTGTCAGCATCTTGACAGAGGCATCTGAAACCAACCATATCTAAGAACCAACATTTTAAAATTATCTCTGAAATTTTTTTATTCTTCTGCCTTTGAATTCCATGGATGATGACATTTGCAACATGCAATGAGTACTTCTCTATTTAACTTATCCTCCACCATGATTAGGAGTTTGACTTAGCTGAATGTATACCTTAAACTTGAAACTCTCCTCCTCTTGTTTTTTATGGCATCAGACAAGCTGTTTTACTCTGTCCCTCTCTATGAAGCACTACTTTGTCAGTTCTGATGGCTTCATATTCTCTTCCCACAGTGATGTATGAATGATTCTTCATGAATGCTCACTCCTGATCCTTCTCATTTCTTATCCTTCTCACTTCTCTCCATTTCTTTCTGTCTGTTTTTTTACATCTTCCTTTTCTTTCTCCCTCTCTCTGATACTTCTTCCTTCATGATATCAATTAATAACTATCACAATGACAAATTTATATCTCCTACCCTTATTTCTCTCCAAAGAATCCTTCCATTTTTGATAACAAACTGTTTAGCCCTTTGTTTGGATTTTATTGTTACATAAAAATTAACATGTTTAAAATTGGCCTTTATATCACATCTACCCCCAAAGGCATTAACGAAAACATGTATCAACAAATAAACATATCATTAATCAAACCAAAAAATCAAACTGGTTTGATCTCTTTCCGGTTTCTTTGAACTATTACTAAATCTTTCTTAACTTCTGCTTGATCATTCATTATCAAATACTTTTGTGTTTCTTTGATGTTTCTCCCCATACATCACTTACTTTCATCCAACATTAACCTATTTGATTCAAATCTGTATAATCAAAATGGTGGAATATGGTTCATAGCATTTTAACTGTTCTCTCTGCCTTCTATGTACTCATATTAAATATCAAAAATATCATTTTTATGTTTCCCTGATCAAAAACTTTAGAAAGTCCTACTACCTTTGGAAGAAAATTCTCAAATGCTCAGTCTAGTTTTCAAAAGCCCTTCTAATCTGAGTCTAACAATTATTCCCACTCTTAATGTGCCAGTTTGGGAACTCTCACAGATATAGTTTTGGAGGAAGAGTGCACAATTACTCAGAAATAAGGGTAAAAACAGAGTAACTTCAGATTGGCCAAAGTATTAAATTTGAGAAAAAATATAAAATTTTGGTAGTGTCAAATTCTTCATTTTTAGTAATTTCCAGGACCTACATTGACGATGCGCACCTCTTTATAGAAAAATATATTGCATTAAAATAATTGCTAATGGCATTCAAAAGATTAATATGCTAAGTGGATACATTTTATGAACATAGTTTATAAGTAACATCAAATCACAAACATTAATATTCTCTGTGTTTATCTAATGTCCTCTGAAATCAGATCATTTTTGTAAAAAAAGCAATTAGAGACCATTTTGTGAGGAAGAATTTACAGAATATATTTTTGCTTATGATTATTTTAGTTTAATTTATTTATATAGTTTTATTATTATTTTAAATTTGCAATATTTTCTAAGGTCCTTGATGGGTTTTAAATTTTCTTATGTGCACGTGTGTGTGTGTAGACAGGGTCTCACTCTGTCACCCAGGCTGGAGTACAGTAGGACAATCCTGGCTCACTGCAACCTTCGCCATCAGGGCTCATGTCACCCTCCAATCTCAGCCTCCGAGTAGTTGGGATTACAGGCGTGTGCCACCACATACAGCTAATGTTTGTGTTTGTTGTTGTTGTTGTTGTTGTTGAGAAGGGGTTTCACCATTTAGCCTAGGCTAGTCTGAAACTTCTGAGCTCAAGCAATTCACCCACCATAAACTCAGGTTTTAACTATTAACTGTTTCACATTCAATAATTAATTTGTGAACAATTTCTAATATGAAATGATTAATCAAGATTTTTAAATTGTTTATTATTTTGTTTGTCCTGAGGGCACTAATAATATCATTAATTATATTAAGTCAGATGAAAATAGACAATTTACAGGTTACCGTCAATGCCTTCATGCTTGTTTATTTGTTTAGGAGTGAGACAAAAATATTTAGGTCAAGTAGGAGATATGGTAATCACGTTAACATACTGTTAAAATTTTAATCCTTAAGGTATATACCTTTAGTTATGCATGTCTCTCATTTTCTTATGTTTACTAAAAATTAGTTTATTAATGATGTCGTTTTGGAAAAATAGCTGGGAAATATCATGGGAAGACTTAAAAGAAAATGTTGAAGCAATGTAACTCACTATGGTGAAAGATCACCAATTATAAAAATTAATATCTTTGTAAATAATAATGTTTCTTTAAAAAAAATCATTACACATTTGCATCATACCTGGAAATTTTAAGGCAGCATATACTGAGAAGTCACATTTTTTACCTCACCTTGCTTCCCACACTCCTGATTGTATACAAATATTATGTGGATATTCTCTAGACTTTATTGCCTCAGCTATATATGTGAAGAGTTCATCATTGAAGGTTAAAATAATTGCAAGAGCCAGATTGTAAGTCTACAGGTCAGACTGAGAATTTGGGATCTTTCTCTCACAGCAATAGGTATCTATAAACTTTCTTAATCAGGGTAACTTAATCAAGGGCATAATTTTTAATAAGTAATATAAGTACATAGGAATCAGTAGAAACATTAAAACAATATAGTAGGCAAATAGGCACATGAAAGTATGTTGAACATAATTAACTAACAGTGATTTTCAAAATAGTGAGATATCACTACCCACTTATTCAAAATGACTAACAAATAAGTAGATAAATAATGACAATTCCAAATGCTGACAAGGATGTAAAGAGACCAGATCAATCACCCACTGCTGGTGGAAATGGAGAATGATACTGCCATTTTGGAAAACATGTTGGCAGTTTCTTACAAAATTAGATATACAATTACTGTACAATCCAGTGTTGTACTTTTGGAAATTTATCCTAGGGAAATAAAAACCTACATGACACAAAAATCTGTATACAAATGTTTACAGTATCTTTATTTGTGATAGCAAAAACTGTAATCAGCCCTGATGCCCTTCAACAAATTAATGGAGGTTAAACAAATTGTAGTACATACATATTAAGGATTATTATTCAGTAATAAAAATAAAGAAACTTGATACACACCACAATCTGGATGAATCTGCAGGAAATTATGCTAAGTGAAAAAAGCCAATTCCAAATTAAAATGCACATACTGCATGTTTCTATTTATGAAACATTTTTGAAATGTGACAACATTATACATCAATGGCAGATGAATGGTTTCCAGGGCTTAGCGATAAATCTTGGATTGATTGCATCAATATCAATGTTCTGGTTGTGATATTATATTATGGTTCTGCAAAATATTACCATGGGGAAAACTAAGTAAAGTGTATAAGAGTGGTCTGGGCCGGGCGCGGTGGCTCAAGCCTGTACTCCCAGCACTTTGGGAGGCCGAGACGGGCGGATCACGAGGTCAGCAGATCGAGACCATCCTGGCTAACACTGTGAAATCCCGTCTCTACTAAAAAATACAAAAAATCTAGCCGGGCGAGGTGGCGGGCGCCTGTCGTCCCAGCTACTTCGGAGGCTGAGGCAGGAGAATGGCGTAAACCCGGGAGGCGGAGCTTGCAGTGAGCTGAGATCCGGCCACTGCACTCCAGCCCGGGCGACAGAGTGAGACTCCGTCTCAAAAAAAAAAAAAAAAAGAGTGGTCTGTATTGCTGTTCCAATTGCATGCAAATCCACAATTACCTCAATACAATTTTTAATAAAAAACACAATACCATTATTTCCTCATTTAGGCTGCACAGATTTGAGACAAATAGGTATAGCTGGATAAAAGGAAGTGATTCATTTTTAAAAATTAAAAGAATCACAAATATGATTGATGAATCTTGGGCATGTAGAGGTTAAGATAGATTCAGTTACAGTCTGAAAGCGTCAAGATAAATTATGTTAAAAGAAACCAGGAAAGAGTCTAATGAGTTTGGCTGAATGGTTTTTCTCATGGTAAGTTTCTTTGTTGATATATATATATAGTCACTGTTGTTGAGAATAGGGGTAGGGTAAAAAATCGATTTTAAATATATTATTTTTATACATAACAAAATTAAAATGAAGAAGTTAACAGTTATAAGACATAAACTAAATTTGGCAGAGGAAGAATAATTGGAGATTTTCTACCCAAATCTTCATATTAGTTTTTCTTAAAAAAGTGCTTTGCTTTCCTGTTTGTACTACTGTTTGCATTTCTCTTTAAAGTTATCTTTTGACTTACAAGATAATGTCAATGAAAAATAAAACACTCATAACATTTTAACTTTTTGTTAACAAATGAATGAAATGTAATATAAATTAGTAAATAATAAATTCTATAAAAACACAAATCGTAAAAAAGTGCCAACTTTTCATTATTTGTATCATCATTATGAATTGAACAGGCAATTGGAAAATTCTTTTCAAAAAATATACTCACGGAAATTTTAAAATAACTTCCTATTCTTACATACCTGACTGATAAAATAGTTTTTATTTATTTATTTATTTATTTATTTATTTTAATTTTTTGAGACGGAGTCTTGCTCTGTCACCCAGGCTGGAGTGCAGTGGCCGGATCTGCGCTCACTGCAAGCTCCGCCTCCCAGATTTACGCCATTCTCCTGCCTCAGCCTCCAGAGTAGCTGGGACTACAGGCGCCCACCACCTCGCCCGGCTAGTTTTTTGTATTTTTTAGTAGAGACGGGGTTTCACCGGGTTAGCCAGGATGGTCTCGATCTCCTGACCTTGTGATCCGCCTGTCTCGGCCTCCCAAAGTGCTGGGATTACAGGCTTGAGCCACCGCGCCCGGCTTAAAATAGATTTTTCTTAGTACAGATGGCTCATTGAAGTCAGAACTCTTTAACTATTACTTACCAAATAAAAATCACTGATAGCTTAACGAGGAAAAACACAAATATGTTTATTGTATGTTTACCGTAATTACTGCATTAAAGTACTTGAAGACCTTGTTGGGGAAATAATAAATGTAAATTAAGAATGAAATTATGATATAAAGTAAATAATTGTCCAGTGAAATAATTAATGTGGATTTCAGAAAATACTACAAAAATAAATGTTCTGAAAAAAAGTATTATTTTAATTGTCATTGCGTATCTTCTCTGATTCTTTATTAGACAATAGGCCTTGAGAAAGAAGGTATTATTCCTTAGAATTATTTGAGTCACTTATAGCATCTTTGAGCTAAAAATAAACCCTTTGATGGCTAGAAATTGAATAAAATCAATTTTAAAATAATAAGCAAAATTAGGCCGAGCGTGGTGACTGACACCTGTAATCTCAGCACTTTGGGAGGCCAAGGTGGGCAGATTACCTAAGGTCAGGAGTTTGAGATCAGTCTGACCAACATGGAGAAACCTCATCTCTACTAAAAATGCAAAATTAATCAGGCACGGTGGTGCATGCCTGCGATCCCAGCTACTTGGGAGGCTGAGTCAGGAGGATCACTTGAATTCAGGAGGTGGAAGTTGTGGTGAGCCAAGATCGCTCCACTACACTCCAGTCTGGGCAATGGAGTGAGACTTTCTCAATATAAATAAATAAATAAGCAAAACTATTACTTTAAAAGGGTTTTTGAAACAAATATTCTATATTTTAGAATTAAACACAGTATATTCCTTTTGTCTGGAAAGAAGTTTCTATGTGTTACTCACGTTGATTTTTTCAGGGCCTAGCAAAGCCTAATATGTTATAGGTGTTCAATATATTCTTGTTGTTGAGTTATATTCAGAAAATATTATATATAAAGATCAAAAAGGAATTAATATCTAATATATTCTCTACAAATAATAAATTCATTCTGTATAAAGCTTGTACATATATGTACACTTATGAGTAAAAAAAGTGATTTTACTCTCATAGCTAGGAGGCAGTATGATATCGAAGTATTTTCATTTGCTATTAAAAATAATGCTATAATCTACTTCGGTAATAAAAAAATTAGTGGGTGATATTTCTTTCTCTCTAGAAATTATATAGAATATATATATTTTTTTATTATACTTTAAGTTCTAGGGTACATGTGCATAACGTGCAGGTTTGTTACATATGTATACTTATGCCATGTTGGTGTGCTGCACCCACCAACTCGTCAGCACCCATCAATTCATCATTTATATCACGTATAACTCCCCAGTGCAATCCCTCCCTCCTCCCCCCTCACCATGATAGGCCCCAGTGTGTGATGATCCCCTTCCCGAGTCCAAGTGATCTCATTGTTCAGTTCCCACCTATGAGTGAGAACATGCGGTGTTTGGTTTTCTCTTCTTGTGATTGTTTGCTAAGAATGATGGTTTCCAGCTGCATCCATGTCCCCACAAAGGACGCAAACTCATCCTTTTTATGGCTGCATAGTATTCCATGGTGTATATGTGCCACATTTTCTTAATCCAGTCTGTCACAGATGGACATTTGGGTTGATTCCAAGTCTTTGCTATTGTGAATAGTGCCGCAATAAACATACGTGTGCATGTGTCTTTGTAGTAGAATAATTTATAATCCTTTGGGTATATACCCAGTAGTGGGATGGCTGGGTCATATGGTACATCTAGTTCTAGATCCTTGAGGAATTGCCATACTGTTTTCCATAATGGTTGAACTAGTTTACAATCCCACCAACAGTGTAAAAGCGTTCCTATTTCTCCACATCCTCTCCAACACCTGTTGTTTCCTGACTTCTTAATGATTGCCATTCTAACTGGTGTGAGATGGTATCTCATTGTGGTTTTGATTTGCATTTCTCTGATGGCGAGTGATGATGAGCATTTTTTCATGTGTCTGTTGGCTGTATGAATGTCTTCTTTTGAGAAATGTCTGTTCATATCCTTTGCCCACTTTTTGATGGGGTTGTTTGCTTTTTTCTTGTATATTTGTTTGAGTTCTTTGTAGATTCTGGATATTAGCCCTTTGTCAGATGAGTAGGTTGCAAAACTTTTCTCCCATTCTGTAGGTTGCCTGTTCACTCTGATGGTAGTTTCTTTTGCTGTGCAAAAGCTCTTTAGTTTAATGAGATCCCATTTGTCAATTTTTGCTTTTGCTGCTGTTGCTTTTGGTGTTTTAGAAATGAAGTCCTTGCCCATGCCTATGTCCTGAATGGTGCTACCTAGATTTTCTTCTAGGGTTTTTATGGTATTAGGTCTAACATTTAAGTCTCTAATCCATCTTGAATTAATCTTCGTGTAAGGGGTAAGGAAAGGATCCAGTTTCAGCTTTCTACTTATGGCTAGCCAATTTTCCCAGCACCATTTATTAAATAGGGAATCCTTTCCCCATTTCTTGTTTCTCTCAGGTTTGTCAAAGATCAGATGGCTGTAGATGTGTGGTATTATTTCTGAGGACTCTGTTCTGTTCCATTGGTCTATATCCCTGTTTTGGTACCAGTACCATGCTGTTTTGGTTACTGTAGCCTTATAGTATAGTTTGAAGTCAGGTAGCGTGACGCCTCCAGCTTTGTCCTTTTGACTTAGGATTGTCTTGGCAATGCGGGCTCTTTTTTGGTTCCATATGAACTTTAAAGCAGTTTTTTCCAATTCTGTGAAGAAACTCATTGGTAGCTTGATGGGGATGGCATTGAATCTATAAATAACCTTGGACAGTATGGCCATTTTCACAATATTGATTCTTCAGCTGTGCGCTGTCCCCAGAGGTGGAGACTACAGAGACAGGCAGGCTTCCTTGAGCTGCTGTGAGCTCCACCCAGTTCGAGCTTCCCAGGGGCTTTGTTTACCTACTTAAGTCTCAGCAATGGCGGGCGCCCCCCCCCCAGCCTCGCTGCTGCCTTGAGGATAGATCGCCGCAGACTGCTGTGTTAGCAGTGAGGGAGGCTCCGTGGGCGTGGGACCCTCCCGGCCAGGTGTGGGGTATATTCTCCTGGTGTGCCTGTCTGCTTAAAGCCGAGTATTGGGGTGGGACTTACCCGATTTTCCAGGTGTTGTGTGTCTCAGTTCCCCTTGCTAGGAAAACGGATTCCCTTCCCCCTTGCACTTCCAGGTGAGGCGATGCCTCGCCCTGCTTCAGCTCTCGCTGGTCAGGCTGCAGCAGGTGACCAGCACTGATTGTCCGGCACTCCCTAGTGAGATGACCCCTGTACCTCAGTTGAAAATGCAGAAATCACCGGTCTTCTGTGTCGCTCGCGCTGGGAGTTGGAGACTGGAGCTGTTCCTATTCGGCCATCTTGCTCCGCCCCCGAAATGATCAAAAATATTAAAAGAAGCTTACTTCAGGTAAACCTTTGTAAAAGTATACACAGGAAATGATTAAATATTAGTCCTCTAAGTCATCTGAATGAGTTTTCGTGTGCTTGGCAGCTACTATTTAATACATATGTAAATGATAGAATATTGAAAAGCCTGAAGAAAAACCAGTTGCTGAATGTGCCAACATCCTAGAACTGAGTAGAATTTATCTTTTTTTTTTAATGGGATTTTTCATTTGTAGAGTTATCAAAGCACTCAAGCATAGTTTGAGTTTTCATTTATGGCTTTGTTCCCAGAGTTGGTAGACCACATAAGCAATATTTATTACTAATTATACCGAAACAGAATCAAGTCTTGTTAAGATGGCTAGCTTATATAGCAGGCCTTTTTTTCCTAAATCCCTTTTAGTTTAAAGGGGCAGGATTAAATAATCCATTGCTAATATTATGAGAATTTTCAGACTAATATCACTTGTTCCTATTCAATCTAGTAAGAAAAGAAAATTTTCTGAATAGCATTAGAAGTTCAAATTTCAGTAGCTTCAGTTAAACTTCACTCATAGATTTTCCTTTGTGTAGAAGACAAATTTATAATTTTTTACAATGGTACCCTTTTCTGTATAAAATTCAGTGAAACAACACTTAGAAAGTTATTTTTACAGAATAAAAATTATTATTAAATAATTCAATTAAATACACTTTAAAAAGAAGATCTTGATTTTCAAAGGGGACATATAATATAGTTTTATTCATATTTTAATTTAATAGCTCTTCTGATTCTTACAAAGTAAATTCATAACTAAATTATCATTTGGTTGATTTTTGAAAAAAGGAAATATGCATTTTATTTTCTTTATTTTAAAATTACTGATTTTTATGTAACTCAGCTTAAAGCAAATACACATACACACTGACACACATATACACTTCTGACATTTCACAGCACTGTGTATTTCTTCACAAAAAGCTTTATCAGCGTCTATTACTGTCTTTAAATTCTTTCAATGTGTTTAGGACAAGTAAGTAACATAAATATTTTGTTGAAATTAAAGGAAAATGTTCTACGCTATTTTATAGGGAAAAAAGTGATTCCAAAAGGCTGATCCAAAAAATATTCCCAGATTTTCCAGTTAAAGACAGTGCCAGAGATTTAATACTTTTTATGAGATCAGATTGGTTCCTGAGAGCACCATTTTCTTGCCAATCTCAATGCTAAAGAAAACTCGTGTGGAATTTTCAAAGAAAGACTAAGCCTAGTAGCCTAGTTCAATAAAACAACTAAAAAAGTAAATGGCAATAATTCAATAAAGTATGGCAGCAGTGGAAAGAAAGTCTTTAAAAGCAAGTTTAAACATTCTTAAAGTATCTCCTGAAGTACCATCTCCCAGAAGACTGAATGCAATGAGGAGCAGGGACCAACGTGTTAACCCGCCGACCTACCATAATAGCATGACAGATGCTTCCTACCTGAAGGGGTCATGCCTGGGAGAGAGAGAGAGGGAGAGTGAGACTGACAGAGTGCCCAGGGAGGGTATTGATCCACTGACTCTTTTCTGGTAACCATTACTGAGACATGAGTTGACAGTAATTAAAATGACTTACACACTGGGGTGGTTTCAAACTCAAATCTTCGACTGAAGACACCATAGCCTGCTGCTGTACGTGCTCGAATTTGGAAGACATAAACTGAAGCTGGTTTCAAGCCCTCTGCAGTAATAGTTGTCTCTTTGGATTTGATAATTGTGTAGCTGGTCTCTTGGTCCTTGGGATGCACATGCACATACAGTAAAAAAGACAGCATATAAATTAATAATGACAGCAAAATTTAGAACCATAGATCAGAAAATGAATCAGAAACTAATGGACTCTATTAGTACAAATATAATATTTTAGAAAAAAATCCTACACATCCTAGGTGTGCTATTGACATAGAATATTAAAGTCTTTTCTAGAATTCAGGGTGGTGGGTGACATTGTGTCCACCTATCCAGAATACTTGTCTTTGGCAGTAATGCATTTCTAAAACTTTGAAAACATAATGTTGTAGGAGATTGATTATTTTACAGACTCTATTTTAGTATTGTTATTTGTGTACTTTTTTTCCTCCAATATAGTTAATTGGAGCATATCTAACATACTGCCTATTCATACAGAAAGTTAACAATATCTCCCATTCTGTGAGGTAAGGCTTATGCTTTAACTCATTAGTGAATTCAATTTATAATTGTAGTTAGGTCTTAAGGTAAGAAATTAGTACTTCATTGGTGAAATTTAACTTCAATTCTCTAAGCCTAGATAGAAAGCATTAAAGAAAAATGCAGATAAACAGAGCTTTTTTATTTATTTTTGAAAATGTCCTCATTTGGAGGGGCTAGGTAATAGTCAGTGGAGATGGAGTAGGAAAAAAAGTTACTGGAAAGATAATTTTGGGAACTGAAACAAAGAGGAACTGTTTCTATTTTGATGCTAACAAAAGTTTAGACTAACCATCCATAACTCCTCATTATCTCTCTGAAGTTACCACACCAACTTTACCATGGATACTGAAATCACATGCTGAAATATAGCAGGGCCATTTTTGCTTTTATATTCAGTTTCCTTATCAGTAAAATTGGAGTAGAGATTTGCCTGGGTTTCCTCACAGAGATGGTGTAAAAATGAAACAGGTAATGTATGTGAAAGCAGTTAATAAACTGTAATAAATGTTTTAATTTTCATAATTATTTTAAATATTTGTAACTCTTTCTAATATGACATGTCAAAGTTGACTACCACTAATACTATCTAAAATATACAATCTATATAACATTTTTCTTTTAAAGCAATTTACCATTCCTCTTGTAATATGTTTAAACATATAAAATGATCTTAGAGTTAAGTAGGTCCAAAATTATCTCTAAATAGGTAAGGTGTAATTTATAAACCTAATAGCACACTTGCTGACTCATCATAGGCAAATGATTGATCTTTAATTTTTTAAACTGCAGATTAATTTAATTATCTAAACTTTAATGTATTTAGGAAATTTTATTAAAGTTGAGCAAAGGTAATTAAGTCTTATAAAATGTTACCTAATAATACCAGTAAATTTCTTCATTGACAAACATGTATTGCTCTTCTATTATCCACTCTATTATTCCTTCTGTATGCTAGGATCATAGCAGTAAGAAGCAAGCAATTTCTTAATGTGTTCCTTTTAACAACTGTAAATAGCTTCTATAAACTGTGAGAGTTACTAATTTTTCTGAGAATGCACAGGTTCTTGATAGAATAAACCTGATAATATCATTTATTATTTCTCCATATTATTGAAAAATATTATTTTCCCATATTATTTAAAAGTAATATTTCTCAATAATATTCTGCTTTCCAGTTTGGCTATAATTGTAGCAGTAACTCTCACTAAGTAAGTTAAATGTCTGTTTGCTGACATTTGTTTAAAGAAAATTTAACTTAAAGAAAAAATCTAGTCAAAATTTAAGTATAAAATTCTGATGAACTTTATATAATTATCATTTTTACGTAAAGGATTAACATTTATAATATGAAACATTAGAAGAAGGCATCAATGACAGCATTAGATTTCCAGCCATATTATTAAGTAGATGAGAAAATGTGGATAAACAACTGTGAACCTCGGTTTTTTCTTCCTTAAAATGGAGATAAAATTATTTACCAAGAATATTGGAAGGAGACAGAGATAAAAATAATACATGTACCACCAAGCACAATCGCTACAAAATAGGTTCTACGTAGAATAGATTACTCTTAACTCTATAGCATGATGGTAAGTTATCCCATTGACAAGTAAAAATCAAAACTACTTTTAAAAGCTTCCATAGTTGTAAACTCTAACTATTGAAGGTACAACGAATACATTTTATAAAAATATTAGAAATTGATACTTTTTGCCAAAAAGGAAAAATTTACAAGGAAATTGGACTGCTGCTCCTTGAAATAATGTATGATTTAATATCAGTTGCACAACATTCTGTCTGATTTAACAATTAATGTTATGTATGTCTCAGTTGTTCCTTAGCTAGAATTTAATTGTACATTGTCTCTCTCTGAGTTAGCCATACACAAGTTATCGAAGAGAATTTAGCAAAGCGTGTATCTAGTGGATCAAAACCAATGAATACACATTGTGAATCGTCTAAGCGTCTTCCAAAATTTAATTCTGTTTCATTCCTTTAAATCACTCTCATATTGTAATTTTCTACATATCACAAACTTTATGTAAAGATTGTCAACACCCACAATTGCCGGGCTGCCAAGTCCTTGGTCAGGGCAGTGCCTTTTGCTGCCTTCATGCCCCAGCTGAGCAAATGAGCTACATTCCCCAGCTGCTTAGCAAACACTGTTCACATGCAGTGAGGAGAGGGCTTCAGCAGAAGGAGCCAGCTGGCAAACACCCTGCCAAGGGGCAGCCTCCCTTTGCCTCTGCCTTTAATTAAGAGATGGCAATGAGCCCATCCTCACACGGGAGCAGAGAAGCCCAGTGACCTCTATTAGAGCAGGGCAATCAGAGGCAGAAATGCCAGCTGGCAAATGCATGTGCCCTGGAAAGCTCTGCCACCTGTGTCTGGCCAAAAGCCATCCAATAAAATGGTGGTGTTATTCTGAAAGCTCAAAATCAGCTCTGAAAACCTATCAGGATCCCTACCTCAATACATGGTATAAAAGCTCATAATCCATTTTTTATAAATGAAAGTCTTAAAAAAACTTTATAGGTATAATATAGATATACTCAAATGTTTGGCTCATGCACAATGGTCCAGGAATTAATACTTTTATTTTAAAAAGGAAAACACTGACCAAAATAATAACTTCTACCAATATATCATATAAAGATTTTGCTGCTTTTAGTTAATGTAAACAAGCAACTTATTATCAATTTATTGGAAATATGTTTAGAAACCTTTTTCCTAAGTCATTTTTTCTTTATTTGAGTTATACAGATCATATAATGGAATACTGAAGCATTAAATTTGAATTATTAAATATAAGACCAAATCATACTTAAATAAATGTAACTCAAAAAGAAATTGAACTATAAAGAAAATAATATCACAATATGGATAAAACTCAGTAGAAGAAATATTTAATAGAAACTCCTCATTACCACTTGTTGAATAACTTTGTTCTAACAGGATCAGCAACTTTTTAAGAAAAGATAAATTCTCATTAATATTGAATATTACACATATAATGAAAGTAATGCATATGCTAGGAAGTGGTCATGAAAACAGTCAAAGGTTATTCATAAGGAGAAAAAAATAGGATGCTTTCCTCAAGAACAAAAAAGAAAGATAGTCATTAATCCAGCTAGTTGATTCAGAGATAAAAGAAAATATAAGTACTTATTAAAATTTTAGTCTCCCTGCTGTTAACCCTTATTGCATCTAAGATAGTCAAATATACAGTTTTTGAATTCTATTTTGCATTTTTCTTCTTTCAAAATCAACTTTAATCACAATGAAAATTGAGAAACAAAGTTAACAACAGAATTCAGGATGTGTTAATATATATTTATATAACTCTACATAGCTTTGCATCAATATAGAGTAACAAAGGTTACAAAAACTTGAATAAGAAATATAAACCTTAATTTTACAAATTGTTTTTTGACATAGCCTATGTTTAAATTATAGACCTCTGGAATTTGCAATGCTGTTTTTTACTACTAATCTCATGAGAACAGTAATCAGTGAGAAATTTTAATGTCACTATATTCCACTTGATTAACTACAGTTTTGTTGACATTAAACAATGTTAACCATATCCTAACATAATTTTGTCTCAGAGGTATTCTCTAAGAGCATTCTTGGTGAATAAAGTATTTGATAACCTATTTTTGAAATATGTATCACCATTTATGTTTCCTAATGATCTGATAGTTGTATATAATACTACCAGTAAGTCATTCCTAGAAAGATGACTATTTCAAAAATGGTTGATTATTCATTTATCTATTAGCATAATCAATACATGAACATTGTAGAAACAACAAAAACCTGTAAATATGTAGATAACCTTTCTCCATCACTCCCCATTGTTTTATCCTTTGTTGTATTTTTACACAGGCAATTGTTGAATCGATGAATGAAAGAAGAAAATTTATTTTTAAATATTCTATACTGTGACAAATTAATATTAAATACATTTACCTAAACTCTTTTTTTTCCCCCTTTGAGACTGAGTTTTGCTCTTGTTGCCCAGACTGGAGTGCAATGGTGCGATCTCGGCTCACTGCAACCTCCGCTTCCTGGGTTCAAGCAATTCTTCCGCCCTCAGCTTCCCGAGTAGCTGGGATTACAGGTGCCTACCACCACACCCAGCTGATTTTTTTTTTTTTTTTTTTTTTTTTTTGTATTTTTAGTATAGACGAGGTTTCACTATGTTGGGCAGGCTGATCTCGAACTACTGACCTCAGGCAACCCACCCACCTCAGCCTTCCAAAGTGCTGGAATTACAGGCGTGAGCCACCGCGCCAGGCCCTAAACTCTTTTATCCATGCATATATATATATGGTGAGGAGAACCATTTATTCTCTGTCTCTTTTCCAATGCTCTAGCTTGGGCAAGTTGTTAGGTATTGTAAAGTAAGATTTTGTACTTCCTACCGTACCTTTTACTCTTCCAGAAAAAAAGAAGGAATGATGTCTGTGAGTTTGGAAAAGCAATTGAGTAAGTAGTGTGACTCAGTCCTTCTCTTCTTTTTTGGGATCTTCATGCCTGCATTTTTTTCATGTTCATTTCTATCCCCACATTCATAGGACCAACATTTCTGGGTCAGGGTCTCCAATCCAGTTCTCAGAGGCTGGTTTGGGTTCCCATCTATCTTTATCTCCTCTTTTAGAACTCAGGTTGTCCTAAGGTGTGTATGACATTCAGATCCAGCCAGTAGAAAAATCACAGATGAATGAGTCGGAAGTAGCAGGAAGACTCATGGTGGCTACATATGTAAGCCACATACTCCAGCCCAGTTTTAGAAATTACAAGCTTTTTCAGCTTCCATCTGTATGACTCTTTCATCAATGACTCACTTGCTTGTGAATTCAGAAAAGAGGAAAAGAGTTTATGACAACCTTGAGACCTGACCTCAATAGCTATTATGGCAAAATGTCTAAAAGTATCTCTAAGAGACTCATAGAACAAGAGGAAATCAAGAAAATATGGGGAATGTGATGCATATATGCTTTTATTTTTTAACCTGAAATTTAAACATAAATTTTATACTACAGTGCCAAATGTTTGCTAAGAATCTTTAAAAATTGTATGTGATATATATGTCTTATCTTTTTTCATATTACCTTAATAGTATAGGTGTTATGTTGAGTTACTGGCCATAAGCACCATGATTTCTCTCTTAGCATACTGCAGTCACTACTGAAAGTCTATAGCTTAAGTCTTTGTAACACTTTCAAATGTCCTATGACTTCATCTTTTAATGCTGTTCAACTCAGTTAAGCTGATATTAGACTATATGGCAGTATCTAAGCTGTGTAAACTATTTGGCAGCAGCAGAACATGAATAGAGAGCTCCCTGTACACTTCTAGCATCCGTAATTATGACTGCAGAATCAATTGTCATTGATTTATACATAAAATTGCAACATACTCTTCTACAAATTGGATAACTGCAGTTGCTAAAGTGAAAAAAAAAAAAAGAAAGAAAGAAACTGAAGACTTTTTTTGTTCTGTTAGTCTTACCTTTTCAAAATACTTGATTTCATACTCCAGGATGATTCCATTGGGGCGATCTGGCTCTTGCCAAGACAAAGAGATGCTGTTTTTTGCAATCTTCCCTTTTTTCACATTGGTGACTGGAGATGGAGCTGCAAAATAGTTTAAATAAGGAACAGCTTGATTAGATGAGGCCCTAAAAGTAAGCCTGTTATGTGTATTACATATATTGCATTTTGAGAATGTAGCACTATTAAAAAAAAACAATTAAATTTTAGTTTATCTATATAATGTTTAAAGATTGTGAAGATTTTTTACAAATATAAATCAGCTAAATATCTTCAGGATTTTTTCATGATAAAACTGTCTATATTTTTTCCAAGTAGTTTAGAAACATAAATTATTTTATTTTATATTTTATAGAATAAAGATACTCCTGATTATTTTACATATCTTCTACATTTCTAAAACGTATGAGCTCTGTATGACATATCCCATTATGCTAATAGATACATGATTATATTACCGCATTTGTACAACACAAAATCTCTTTTATAATTTATTACATTTGAAATTACATGAATCCTAAAATCATTAATAAATGTATATATTAAACATGGGCAGGTTCCTTAAGAAACATGCCACCAAAGATATGGTACACTTTAAAATAATAACAAATAAAATAAACTTTTTTTAATTTTCATTTTTCTCAAATATTTCCTTAGAAATCATAATCACCTCTGGTGATCATCACAATTTGATATACTGTCTATGAAACCACTACTTGTGGTTTCATAATGAAAATAGAACTTATATATCTGTTCTTTCGGATATGTCTGGATATTTTGAGTTTGAAAAACATCTGAATATTTGAGTCAAAATTCTTTTTATCAATCTGCTGATATTTGTATAGATAGCATGTCTAAAAGACATGGCAACATAAAAGAGTAAGATATGGGCTCCCTAGTTCACTGTAGTGTTTATTGAAAAGTGCTAACACTACTGAAATAGAAACATGAGACGATTAAGGAAGACAGTGAATTTTTGAATATATTTTATTCAATAGTGAATATCTGTATGAATTATCTTGAATCATGAATTAAACTCAATTTCCCAGTATCACTACATATGTATTGCATAACACAACAGTAAAAAACCCAAAGAAAGAATAAGTCTTCAGAGTTCTTCACTCACTTTACTATAGTGAAATCATTTTTTCAGATTTAACTATTTCTCGTAGATAGCTGTCAGTTTTTACTTAATGAATTGATGGTATTACCATCTTACTAGTCATAAATTGTTTAATAAGTATGCTCCATGAAGGCAGGAATTGGTTTAGTTTAGTTCACTGCTACATTTCCAAGATGAGAAAATTGTTTAGCATATAGAAATTTAATGAATATTTGTTCATTGAATTGATGGATGGATGAATGAATGGCAAATACATATATAATTAAATATCATTCAAACCTGAATTTATCTCATCATAGGATAATATTAGTTTGAAATGTACACTTCATTTTAAAACTTAATCAGTTCTTCAATAAAATAATCATTTGTGGGTAAAGACAACAAATAAATACCAACACAGACACAATCAGCCTAAAGTGCAATACTTTGTTATTTACTTGCATTCATCAAAGTAAAGCATAAACTATTTCACTTTCAAACATTTAAGTTAACAAACGCCAGTGTAGTTCAGTGGCTAAGAATGTGCTCTAAAATACTGGTTTAGAATGAGGGGAGAAGACCATTTCTGAGCTCAGAGTAGGTCAGGGATAATTTCCTTTGTGACAAGAGCATCTTTGCATCTTCTGGGTAAAGCTGATGACAGCTCCTGGGGACATAATGATGATGCACAAATTGTGAATGGCAGCAATCCTACACCACTGCAAGTATCATGCACATTAAAATAACTGTAACCAGGTTTGTCAGCATCAAGGAGCATGCTCAATTTATGTTATTTGTCTCCCTCGCTGATACCTTTTGCTCATTCTCTGCCTGCTCAACCTTTTAAGTCTGGTATCAAATGAGAATGATGACTTAGAGCATTTATGCTTGTAAAATTTTTATGGGTGATGTCAAATCATAAAACTGTTATTGTCCCTGTATAAGGATAGAAAAAAAATACCAAAGAAATCAAGTTGTGAAGAGTACAAAATAATTTCTAAAACTTCTGAGTTGTAGCTTTCAAATATGTGGAAATATTCCAAATTCTTCCCATATTGTAGCATCTGTGTTAGACCTAACCTTTGCATACTAGTATGATATGCAAGATGGAGATCCTTTAGGCTACTACAGTTCCCATTATGAACTAATTGTTTTGTCTGTTTCAAATTTTTAAAGTTTTAAATTTAGAATAGTTTAATTTTTATAGAAAAATAAAATAACAGTTTCCACATAACTTACATCTAGTGTCGCCTATTAGAAATATACCATATTAATACATTATATCTGTCACAATTAATGAACCAATACTGATAGATTATTATTAATTAAAGTCCACAGTTTATTCAGATTCCCATAGTCTTTAATTAATGTCCTTTTTCTGTCCTGGGATTCCATCCAGCAAACTACATTAATTTAGTCATCATGTTTTCTTAGGCTCCTCTTTGTTATAGCAGTTTTTCACAGTTTCCTTGATTTGATGACCTTGACACTTTTGGAACACACTGGTCAGGTATTTTGTAAACTGTCTCTCAGTTGGGATTAATATTTTTTCACTATTAAAACAGAGTTATGGGTTTTTTTGGGGATGACCACGAAAGTAAATTGCCAATCCTATTACATTATATTGAGGGTACACACTACCAACATATCATCGCCATTATGTTAACCTTGATTTCCTGAGTGACGTGGTGTTTATTGTTTCTCCACTATAACATTGTTTTTTCCCCAGCATTCAATGTTGTATTTTTTGGAAGAAAGTCACTATTTGCAGCCCACATTTAAGGAGTAGGAATTTGTGATTCACTTTCTTAGTAGTGGATTATCTACTTCAATCATTAGAAATTCTTCTGCAGGAGAAATTTGTCTATTTTTCTTCATTTTTAAATTTATGTAATTATTTGCATCAGTATGACATGGATATTTTTACTCCTTTTATATAGTTGTATACTTTATTTTATTACTGAATTTGCTAATGCTTTGGCCATTGGAAGCTCTTTCAGAGCTCCTATGTCTCTTTGACACACCCCTATCATTATGGGTTTGTCTGTTATTTCTACATTATTTTCTTACCTTCTGGGACTAAAAGACCAGATACTTTATGCTCATCTTGCTTATTCACTGCTCCAGTCCTAGAGTCATTCATTTCTGTAAAGAGCACTGGTTTCCTTTATTAGAAAAGGCATTAGAAACCAAGAAATGGGTGTTGAGTGTGTTTCTTGCCACTGAGATGTCATTGCTTTTAAGCCCTCTTACTAACAGGACAAGGACATAAATGTGTATATTAACTTGTGCATATCTATACATATTCCTATACATAACTACCTATATTAACCTAAAGATGCATATATACTGATGCTGCCAACTCTAATAATTATTACATAAATAATTCTAGCTTCCACACCTTACTTATCTGTAAACTCCCACTCTAATGGCGGGTCCCACCATCAGCCATCCAAATGAACTTGATTTCCAGTTCCAGTACCTATGTCTAGTATGTACTGAATTGTTCAGAATTGTTCATCTGTGTCTGTTTGACTTATCGATAATGATATAATGTAGAAACCTCTCATATCCTAATGACACAAACAGTGATATACAAAATCCTGCCATCAGTTGTATAAAACAATATATCTTCCTTACTTTTCAGATATAGAAATCTACTTTAAGGCACAGTGTTCCAAGATGGAAAGGCCTGCCATGGCACAGATAGCTTGAAGTCTGATAGAACTGACTTCAAGCATTTTGGCAGCCAGCCATTTCTATGTAATTCTGTTAGTTAACTTTTATAAATGTACTTTCAATCTTTATAATAGGGACAATAATATAAATTCATATTTTTTAAGGTTGACATCTTATTCTTCAGGTACAATGTCAGGTACAGGGTGGGTGCCAAATAAATACTATTTGTAATAATATCAGTTGTAAAATATTAGAAAATTGTTTAAGAAGATTTCAGTGATGAACTTTTCACAATTCTTTATCTGTTTCATCCTTTTTCAGTCAAAATTATTTGTAGCTTCTTCGCTGAACTTGGCACTGCTTTAAATGCTCGATGAGATCCAAAGGCAAAGTGCTTACACAGATAAGATGCTCTGTTTTCTGCATCCAAGGCTTTCATGACTCTAAATTAATAAAAGGTTATGAGTAAATTTCCTTGATTTTATTCATTTTATTAATTAAATTGCCAGGCTTTCAAATGTTAATTAAAACATCGATAGTTACACTTAGTATAGAACAATGTCTTCCTTCCTCTTTAAAACAAAGTAAACATGATGAAAACATGAACCTCATTTATGTCAAATGGAATAAGAAAATACCATTCATGCATCCCTATAGCCAATACTTTTTGTGTAGGCAGTAAATTACAAATAGAATCACGTATTGGTTACTTGTATTTAAAACAATAAATAAATAAAACTTATGTATTTGATGTATATACCCATATTAAGTCTTAAAGACTAGAGAGAGGTAAATAAAACAATATTGAAATCTTTTCAGTCTATGACAGTCCATGAATGGGTTAAAAACTTCATCAGATGACACTTTTTAAACTTTCCAGCAGAAGTCCCTACACATCAGTAATGTATTAGTTCATTTAAACACAAGATTTAAAAATACACGTGTTTTACATTTGATTCTATAGATTAAAATTTGGCCAAATGAACTGTCAGTATCTGACAGCTGGAAGCCCCTACTTCTCACTGCTATGCACACTTTATCATATTAAAGTACTTCTTATTAACGAAGCAGGTCTAGGCCACTACAGTGTTCCAAAACAACAGAGAGTATTAGGCTTCTCTCCAGAAAATTCTGACTCTGTAGGTCAAATTGAGACCAAGGATTCTGTATATTCAGTAAAGACTCTGGTGGAATCATTTTGTCAGTAAAATTCAAGAAATAATTAAGGCAAATCATACTAGGATTAATTCTTCTTTTAAAAAATTATTATTACTATTTTAAAAAGAATTATTATTAATGCTTCTTTTATAAAAAATTAAACTTAGAAAGCTGAGGCTGGAAGTTGGATCAGTATTGAGGTTTACTGAACTGCTGCTGTCTTGAACCTGTGGCTCACTATTGCCTGTTATCATAATCTTTGTTGGCAACTTTGCCTTTCTCTGAGGATTATTTCTGCTTGTATTTGGTATTTTCCTGACCCTTTAGTATTTCTTGGTAATTTGATATGTTTGCTCATTCATGCATAATTTGGTTTAGTCTGCTGATGATCTATAAAATTAGAAAAATCTTATGTCTGGTTCACTGTTGTTTGCTTAGTCCTTAGAAGACTTTTCTGACAACTTCGTAAAATACACAACTGCATCCACCCTGGTTGAAGACACCATGATTTTTCTCCTAATTGGACTACTTCTTTACACCTTCCTGACCTTCAGGGAGTTTTTCTAAGAAGAGCCAGTGTGTTATTGTTCATGCTATAATTTGGTCACGTCACTACCCTGTCTTATGGATTACTAGGTCACACATGCTCTATCCTCTGCCTAAATTTCTAAAGTCATCAACTCCACTATCTCTTGTTCCCTTTCATGGATATGACCTTCTACATGTTTCTTGAGCACTCTAAATTTGTCCTGCCTCAGACTCTTTACACTTGCATTTCTTTTAGTTTAGAATATCCTTCCTTATCTTCATCTAAATTGCTCTTCACTTTATTCAGGTCTTTAAAAAATGTCATATTTTCAGAATTAACTTCCTGACTGATGGACCATTCATTAATTTCTTATTTTTCTTTATAATGGCAATGCTTGAAATTATATGCTTATTTCTTTACTTGTGAATTGTCTTACATTCTACAGGAATATAGCCTCCATGATGGGAAATACTTTTACTGTATTATTTATTGATGTATCTCATGTGCCTTGAAAATTCCTGGAGCATAGAATGGCATTTAATGTTTCTAATATGCATAACTTATTTTTCTGGGATTTAAAGCTAATAAAGAATATATAGCACATGGTCCTACTTTATAGTTGTTAAGTTGAATCAATTATCGCATGGATCATTCTAGTCTCCTCACTTTACTTATCTGTAACCTCCTACTCCAAGAGTGGCTCTCACCACCTGTCATCCAGTTACTTGTTTAATTTCAGTATAAATGTCTTCAAAGCAATACATTTTTTATTTGTTTTTGGCACAGCACAGTATAGGTAGAACTATATTTGAATCTAGCATATATTGAATATGTATCTGACATATGAATATGACAAGGAATAGTAAAGTAAATAAACAATATTATTAATGAATTTCAAGGAAATCTAGAGACTTCTGGAGCGAAGAATAAATAAAGAATTAAAAGTCAAGTGACTCCCAGCCCTAACTATTTGTATAAAATAAGAGCTACTGTAAAAAAAAAAAGTCAAAGAATATATATGTACATATACCCACACATAACTTCATATTTATGTAGAGACAATTATATGTATAAGTATGTTTAATAATTATAAAACTTGAGTGTATTCATTTTTTTTTTTTTCACATGAAGTCTTGCTATGTCTCCCAGGCTAGAGTACAGTGGTGAGATTTCTGCTCACTGCAATCTCTGCCTCCCGGGTTCAAGCGATTCTCCCGCCTCAGCCTCCCGAGTAGCTGGGGTTACAGGCGCCCACCACTGTGCCAGCTAATTTTTGTATTTTTAGTAGAGATGGGGTTTCATCATCTTGGCCAGGCTGGTCTCGACTCCTGACCTCGTGATCCACCCACCTCGGCCACCCAAAGTGCTGAGATTACAAGCGTGAGTCACTGCGCCTGACTTGAGTGTATTTTTAAGATAAAATGTATTCTTTCAGTAAAGAACGGACTTTTGAAATGATGAAAGATGAAGTATGGTTTTAAATCTATGTGTCTTATGACTGTCTTCATAAGACTTTCCATTCTTTCACTTCTTCACAAAGGTGGAAAAGGGAAGAGGGAAAAATAGGAAGACAAGCCCTAGCTAATCTAAAAACCTAAGCTATAGTTATAGAATTTCCAGAGAAACATGGAAAATTACAAAACTTACAGCCAATGAATTTATCTTTAGTTTATATTTTCTAAGATGAAATAGTATTGGCATTAGCATAGTGAATGCATCTTTTATTTTTATGTCTGTCTTTCAGTATTTATCTGAATAATAGTATAATACTGTCTATACTGAATTTCAGTATAACACTGTCTTTCAGTATTTATCCTTACTATGTATATGATCATGTGACAATTTAAATTAACTGCCTCCCACAGACTACATATATATGTATATATATATATTTTTAAATGAAATGCAGATGTAGATAAATCCATATTTTATTTTATATATACATATATGCACACCACATACACATACAAACATCTCTAAGAGAATCATGTACATCTTTTGCAGCTGGTTTAATAAAGCTACATATAGTGATTACTTTGCTATCTTTGCTTTGGGATACATATTAGCATTTGAATGTAAGAAAATGAGTAACTAGATTTCCTAAAGTAAACGAGAATTGCAGTTATTGAATTATAAACTTATTCAAAATTATTAACAAAAAAGTAAGACAGACATATTATAACATACACTCACAAATGTGTAATATCATACACTTTATATTTTTATAATACATGATATAAATTTTATATACTTACATACTTAGTATATCCTCCTTACTGTGTTGTCATTTGATACTATTGGACCAGGAAAAGTAACTAACAGTGCATTCTCAACACACTTAGTACCAACGACTTTCTGTACTAAAGAAAGAAGGTATTTTAAAGGTTTCTTTCTCAAATAAAAATTCAATCTGCTCACTCAGACAAAAACCTACAATCACTCCATCTTAAAAGCCTGCAACTGGATCTTTTGATATATGACCTCAGTGAAGTGTTGAAATGATCATTTTACCAAAACCTGGCCTTAAATGACAGTAGTTCTAGACAGAGGATATCTATTTTAATAAAAAGAATTTATAAACTAAAATGTACCATTCAGTAGAGTTCGTTTTTTTTCAAATACTTGAAAATCAGAAAATATTAAAAATTAGTTGTTTCCAGCAGGAAATGAAAATAACTTAATTGCTAATAAATAATTTCTGATGTGATTATACTTTATAGTTCAAAGCATATTCTTTAAATATTGTTTTGAAGTCACATTCACATTGTTGTTAATTTGAAAAGAAAATGACAATAATAAAAATAGAAAACTACATCACTGGCATTCGTAGACAGTATTCTCTAAAATAACAGTGCAAATTACAAAAACAAATATTAAATGTAGCAAGGTGTATAATGACAATATGCCTCCTTCTGAATAGCAAAATTAATCTCACACCAAATAAATTATCATAGAATTTGTTTTCCATTCATTACTTGTTATTACCCTATAATAGAATTCTTAATACACAGAGACCTAAGTGTCAATGATTATTTGATCTTAATAACCACAATCCCCATTGTATAAGAAACAGAATTTAAATAATTTTTGCAGTATTGTATTAGAATAAAATAAGGCTATATCTAGTAGCATGGTGTATTTGGAAAACTTTGATCAACTCACTATTACTCAGTTATACTATATTCAAGATAATATAGTCCCATATGTAATTTTCAATAATGTTTTATCAATATCAAACTTCCATTATGGAATACTGCAGTTTGTTTTACAGGAAATTAAGTCATAATTAGCTCAGAAACAAATGTTTATAGCTTATATTTAACAATAAAAACTTAGTCTCCTCTTATAAATCCATATTAAATAGGGTTTTGGTAACCACATATTAAGTCACTAATAGTAACAAGGCTGTAAAGTGAGAACTCTAATTCAATTGCAAATTATTTCAAAATTTTCACAATTTAAACCAATCTCATCAAGCATTTTTAAAAGCAAAACAAACACATCATAAATGTAGAGAACCTACTCATTTTCCTTTCTCACTTCTCATTGATCTTAGTCTTATATAGCCAAATGAACAACAGGAATCATTTAATTCACTAGGAATTGTGATAATAAATTATTTATCTATTGATTGCATAAAGAAATGGATTGAATTTCTATTATACTACTAAAATTCAGGATCACCACGTGTTCTCTGCCTAAATATATTCTCGCTGAGACCATCTGACATGATTTCTTCAAAATCTGAAATTATGCCAGTAGACACACAAAAAATAAACTTTCTGGCTACAGAATGACTGGGAGACCTTAGTAGTGTTTATCAGCAGCTCTCATAAACATCCCAATCACAATATCTTTAAATAGCATCATTTCTAACAGCAACATGACAGGCTGGAACTAGAAAAAATACAGGATTAATGATTGCAGCTGGTCAACCTTTTAAAGTCCAGAAAAAAAGCCAAATCACAACATTCTGTTCCATATTAGTAATGTTACCAGATATTTAATTTTTAAGCCATGGGACTAATGTTAGTGAATCAAACCACATATTCTTCAGTTGTGGGAAATATCTGCCGCTGAAATCACATGTAAGGCCATGTTTCACTCCAACAGATCACGCAGAGAAATTTCTAATGCTGACAAAACATATCATTATATATCTATCATCGTAAGTTTAAATAGCATAAAACCCATATTTTTTGTTCCACTGGAACAGTAGTCTAGATTTCTATTTATTTTAAAAAGTAAATAAAATGTAAATAATAACTGGCTGCAGAATGCCCAAGATGTATTATGAATAAATTTCAGTTATTAGAAAGAACTAAGTCCAAATTTTACTTTGAGAATTGTTTAACCAATATCAGCTAAGTGAATGAACAAATATATGTATGTATGAATAAACAAAGAGGCTACTGTAATTGCTGTCCCATAAGAATACATAATATATTACATTTATAAGAAACATTATGTGTCAGACAGTTTATAGTTTGAGCACTTTATATATATTAACTCATTCAATCTTCCTAACATCATTAGGAAGTAGAAACTATTGTCGTCCCTTTTTGATGCACAGAAGTTAATTATCCAAGTTCAGTCCTCCAGTAATTGGCAGACATTAGCAGTCTTTCTTCAGAGATTGTATTCTTGAGTATTATTCCATAGAATAATGAAAGAATAGCTCTAAATAGAGTGTTACGTTTAATGTCATCTCACATAAAATTATTTTAAAGATTATTCAGATTATCTAATTTCTTCTTTGAGTATATAAATGTCAATTTTTGCTGTTTCCTTAGTGCTTTGCAAAGCTGATTATAAAAAGCAATAGGAGAAACAACTGTCTCTGAAAAAAATTAAGCAACTTTTTATTGCACATTCTGTGACATGAAATTGTATCAACTCTTAGTTGTATTACTTAAAACAAAGTTTTACAACTATTTTTGATCTACCTTGATACATTGATATGACAGCATTCAAATATATAAGAAATATCTCTACATACTTCTATACTGGTGAAGCTGGAATATTGTCTTCTGAAAATAAGCGAAGATAAATCCTCACAATGATTAACAGTACACACATAATGACTGCTCTCTGCATGCTGCACCATAGATAAAATGAACTGTGGATTTTGAGAAATATCCTGCACGCTAAATGCAAATTCAATTTTTTTCTACTACTCAGGAATACACATGTAAACACTTTGAAACTAATATTATGATACAGATAGCCATAAATATCTAGTTTATATATACTTAAAATTATGTATGTGTATATTTCACAAACCTTGATACATCATGATTAATAAATAATAATTTGTAAAAAGTAACATAAAACATTCATGCAGAGTAACACAGCAGAGATCTGAAGGACTCATATATAAGTCTCTTCCTTTTTTGTCCCAGCACATTCCTTTCCTCAAAACTCAAGACATCTCTCTCTCCATCTCATGGGCTTTTAACAGGTCTCTCCACCAAAAGAAAAAGTGTTACTGGCAACTCTTCTCTTCTCATCCTCTCTCCTTTCCTTTTTTTTCCTATTACTGAAAAACTACTGTGTGCCAAGCACTAGTGAGTTGGGCTATTGCAATCAACAATTCCATGTGTCCTGGCCAGTGACCATACAACTAGGAATATTAAAAATAAATTGTTTGGGGGAAGGTATTATATATCTCAGATATAGAAAGTTAGATCGTTCTTATGAAAATCTATGTACATGCATTCCAGATTATACAACTCTTAAGCACAGAGTGGCCTCATTTATCTTTGTATCTTCTATAGCTAGAAAAAGAACAAGCATGTGGTATGTGTCCAATAAAATAAAGATCCACTCTATCAGGAAGTAAATGAAACAGGAAAGTGATATAAGATATTTCTGACACGTAGTGAAGATGTAACATCATCATTAAAAACATAACAGAATATTACTTTCTCAAAATTTATGGATAAAACAGACAAATGTCAGTTTACTTGTAGATGAAATTTTATTTAAAAAAGCAGAATTGAGTAAACTTGAAAAAAACCTTTATGACATTATATTACAAGTTTGATTCTAGCTCAAGTTTAATGATTAACTACATATTTTATGAGCAAAAATGATGCAAAAATAACCAATTCTTGTAAATTCAAAGAGGAACTGGGGCAAGTGAACATTGCTAAGCAGTGCAATCAATATCATTTTAATATGCTTTTTGAAGTACTGGCTACACATAATTGACTGCTATAATGTAATGTTTGCAAATGTAGAAACTTGCCATAGATAAAGAAGTTAAACAGGTAAGAGCAATCTGCAATCCAATAAAATCGATTAAAAATACTGGAAACAAGGTTGATTAACAATACTTTATAGAGAAAGTCTATAGTTATTTAATGGAAAAAGGTCAGACTATGTTTGAAACCTTTGTTGAAAATCATCTAACTAGTTTTAGACTTCTATGTTGAATTCCTTTTTGTTGTTCTGTTTTGTTTTTGTTTTTTGTTTATGTTTTTGGTTTTGTTTTGTTTTTTGATATGGAGTCTTACTCTGTCACCCAGTCTGGAGTGCAGTAGTGCAGTCTTGGCTTACTGCAGCCTTGAAATCCTGAGCTCAGGAGGTCTTCCCACTTCAGCCTCCCAAGTACCCTGGAATATAGGTGGGCAACGCTATACCTGACTAGTTTGTTTGTTTGTTTGTTTATTTATTTACTTACTTACTTATTTATTTACTTAATCCTGTTTCAATCTATTACTCTTTTTCATTTTTTCATTGCCATTAGTTCATCAGTTATCACTCTCTACCACTGCTGTCATAGCCGCCTAGAGTGGGTTGTATCTTATTTTTATTTGAAATAGATAAATAAATTTTGCACATAAATTAATAAATTATATATATTACATTTATAAATACATTTGTAAATATATTTAGTGCCTCTATGATTTTACTACCAACAGCTCATAAATAGAGGATTTGGGATTTAAACACATTTATGATTCTAAAGGTAATTAACGTGATGCTTCTAAATATAATATATAATGTGGTGTTTAGTAAAGCTAATTCAAAGAGAGATGTAGCATAGTGATTTATGCAAAACACCCACTAATGCAAATCATTACATACAGATTATTAAGTATGCAAACCAGAACAAAATAAAATTTTTGAGTACTGAAGCAGATTCTTCTTAGTTCATTAAAAACACTGTAGGATATTTGTTTTTGACATAGTTCTTTCTATAACTTAAAAATGACTTCCATAATATAAACACTTTTGTTGTGCAGTGAATATAGAATCTAAACTCAATTGAGGTAAGAATTTGGGAAGGTTCCATATTAAAATACACATAAATATAAAACAAAATATTCTAATGTCCATTCTAATTACTAGACCTCCATTCAGTGAAACAAAGCTATAAGACCACATCAACATATTTTATATTCCCTTAGAATGTATAGTGATAACATTACCTTGGCCAGAACATGCATAGTTAAAACGTAATGTTGCTCATAGAATATGGGACTCTTGATTCTGTTCCTCCAGATACTCAGATGTATTTTAACAAAGCCTGGCCAAAGTATCCTATCATATAAATTTCCTATTGCTGCTACAACAAATTACCAAAAAACTAGTGGCATAAAACAACACAGATTTATTATCTTACAGTTCTAGAGGTCACAAGTCTAACACTCAAGGTGTTGGCAGGGCTGTGTTTCTTCTGGAGGGTTCAGAAGAAAATCCATTTCCACGTCTTTTCTATCCTCAAAAGACTACTGGAATTCCTTGGCTCCAGCCTCTTCCTTCATGTTCAAAGCACGTTCACTCCGCTGGGCGCGGTGGCTCATGCCTGTAATTCCAGCACTTTGGGAGGCCGAGGAGGGCCGGATCACCTGAGGACAGGAATCCCAGACCAGCCTGGCCAACATGGAGAAATCCCGTATCTACTAAAAATATAAAAATTAGCCGGGCATGGTGGCGGACGCCTGTAATCCCAGCTACTCTACTCAGGAGGCTGATGAAGGAGAATCGCTTGAACCAGGGAGGTGGAAGTTGCAGTGAGCCAAAATTGTGCCACTGCACTGCACTTCAGCCAGGGCCAAAAGGTGAGACTCCATCTCAGGAAAAAAAAAAAAAAAAAAAAAAAAAACAACTCTCACTCTAGCCTCTGGTTCAGTAATCACATCTCCTTTTTATCTAACTCTATTGTCTCTCATATTAATATAAACACCCTTAGACTACAGTGGTTTAGGATAATCTCCCTATACAGGATGACCTACCAATCTCAAGATTCTTAATCTAATCACAGCAGCAAAATTCCCTTTTCCATTTAAAGTAACATATTTCGAGATTCTGAGGAATAGGTTGTGGATATTTTTTTTAGAAGGGCATCATTATTCAGCCTACCACACCTATATATATCCGGGTTTTCGCCATATTTGTGTCTAATCTATATCATTTTATAGGCTTTGCATGTTTACATTCTAGGCCAAGGCAAAAGATTTATAATATCTTTATTATGGATTTGTTAAATGTTCCTATAAAATTATATTTTAGGTATACATACACAAACACTTCCCATAGGTCTACTTAAACATAGTTAGCAAATTAATATCTTATTTGTATTCATTTATGGAGAGTTTTTTTTGGAAATCTTATTTGAAATATCACTAAATATTTTTTAAATGCATCATCTCCCTTTGCTCTTCCAAAGCACTTCTCTATTCATCATTTGCCTTTTACATATATTAATGCAACTTTCCATCAAATGTTTCAAAATTCCAATGGAATAGGCAGAAAATTCCCTATTGAATCAAGATTGCTGCTTCGCATGATGTTGTAGGCCATCTCCCTACTAAATTGCTACGTTGAAATCAAAACACTGACTATTTTTTTTTAAGACCACGAAGGACCCAACCAGGACACTCTATTTAGGAAGACTTTTATGTGATTTTTCCAGCCTGTTCCAAAAATGAAAAACACAGCCAGACAATGTCTTGTTTAAGATACAGTGATTAATATCAAGTATACATAGGAGACACCACAGAAATATAGGTCCTTGTAATTTCCCCATTGCTGTCTCTATGTGCAAATTATGTATACATAGGGATAGGAATATGCCATTAACTGTCAATATTACATATACAAATCACACACAAGAAAAATAGAATCACCTATATTATCAACATTTTAACACTGGTCATAAACTATATATGTTTACTGGTCATAAACTATATATACACCCTGGGCAAGTTCATGAAAGTTTTATTGCTATACATTAAATTTCAACTCACAGTCACTGAAAATTTTAGATTTGTGTAATAGGCTTCTTGGATCAGTCTATGATTTGTATCCACTGTTAGGTTTCTTGGCACAGAGTGGAAGCATTTTAATTGATGAGTCCACACATATGGGCTAAGAATAATATTTGCAGAATCTAGATTAAGTGTTCTTGAAGGAATACAAAATATTCATAATGGTATTTGTATGTTTTTTTTTTTTTTAATCTTCAGAGGATTCTTTTAAGTGTAGAAGATACTAAGAAATCAAAATATTACAAGCCTTGATGCTGATTCTCATAGTCACAAGGACAAGCGGAGAACTGGGATATCTAATTAGATTGACATATTCTTGAAATATTCCCAGATAAATTAAGGGTTTATAAACAAAGTACTTGTCTAGATGTTGCACTGTTTTCTTCTTTTTACACTTGTTATCTGAAAAATCTCTGTGGCTGCTGGAAATCCCAGATCTGGAGTTGAGGAAGAGCTTCCATTCTAGTTCTGTCTCTATCTTAGCATTAGGGGCAAATAGTTGAGCCTTTTTATATGTAAAATTAGGGTGTTAATGCAAGCCATTTTCACTAGTTTCTCTCTGATGGTTAAAAACATTCTGCAAGCATAGAAATGAAGCACTGGAAAAAAAAAAATCCGGCCGGGCGCGGTGGCTCAAGCCTGTAATCCCAGCACTTTGGGAGGCCGAGATGGGTGGATCGCGAGGTCAGGAGATCGAGACCATCCTGGCTAACACGGCGAAACCCCGTCTCTACTAAAAAATACAAAAAACTAGCCGGGCGAGTTGGCGGGTGCCTGTAGTCCCAGCTACTTGGGAGGCTGAGGCAGGAGAATGGCGTAAACCCGGGAGGCGGAGCTTGCAGTGAGCTGAGATCCGGCCACTGCACTCCAGCCTGGGCGACAGAGCGAGACTCCGTCTCAAAAAAAAAAAAAAAAAAAAAAAAAAAAAAAAAAAAAAAAAATCCATCCACAATTGGTGGATGCAATTTTCTGACTGCATATTAAACATCTCCAGTTAAATACCTGCATTAATAAAATGTAACTATTACATAAAATTTAAGCATGATTTTTTCTACCCTTTGATTTCAAGCATTTGTTTTAATGTTAGAGTTAAATTACAAACTTTTTCTCAGTGATTGTAAATACTATAATGTTCTCAATGAATAATGATAACTACACTTAGTAATGAAATAACTATAAATAAGATCAAGTTCTTTTCTGTGAGGTAGACTAAGTTGTTAACGATGAGAGCTGCTTAATTTGACTTATATTTGTAGGAGTTAGGTCAGTTTGGACATATTCATCTTTTGACCCAGAGTTGTTCTGATAAAATAGAACTTGGGGAATCAGAAGCCATTATATAAATTCTTACAAATGGATGATTTGTATTCTTCAGACAGTATTTAACACTTTGGAGAAATATTTCTATATTTCCTAATGAACTACTATCAAGTTCTACTAAAATAGTGCTATAAACACACACATACACACACACACACACACACACACACAACGTAACCAACATCTATTAATCCACGATTTCTTGAGACACTCATGTTAAATAAACATTCCATCCATCATATTTTATACTCCTGGTTACTTAGAGGATAAGATGATTATATCTCCTATCATTAAATCACCCCCAAATAACTCAATGGAAGTATTGATGGAACAATTCAGAGACAAATAAAATAAAAACTAATTGGTACCACATGCACAGGAAAAGTTGACTAATTTGATTCAACGTTTTTACTTCGGAATATGTACAAAATTCGGTAAAATACCCTTAGATTGAACAATGTAGTATATATTTTGAAATCTACATGTTTGAAACAGTTAAATCAGCATAAGATCAAATAAACATAAGATTACCGGAACGATAACTGACTTTGACTACTTACACTTGAGATCACCTATCTATAACTAACTTGCACCTAGTGGCATTAGGACAGTTTAATGACTCTCTGATCAATTACATAATGCCAGAAGTTCCCCCCTCCTTTATTTAGCACTCATTTGTTTTTTTAATGTCCTCTTTAGAAAACAATACCAAGCTTTTGATGTACATATTTTCATCATATTAACATAGTAGGGAAGAAAAGTATCCTCTTTTTATAGCGTTCACTGCCAGGAATTTATGAATGATGTGCTAATTTTTGTAAGTGTGCCTAAAGAGAATGAAAGGGTTATTTGAAGAATATGTAAACAAGATTAAAATGTAAAAACAAACAATAATTTCTAATAGAAAAAATGAAGTGTTAACACTGTTATAAGTTATTTACAATATTATTTGATTTTTATTTCCCCACTTTACCCATGTGTAACGAAGGCATTTTTGTCGAACTTATTCCAGAATCTCAGTTTGCAATATTGCAAAGAAGGCAGAGCCATCCTACTGAGTTTATGAGTTTTCACAAAGCAACTCTGGCTTCCTGCCAATCAGAGCCTATTTCTTACTGTATTCAGCGACTATCCTTCTTACTTTGGGAAGCTGGGACAACTTCCCAAATAGGTCCTAGTGATGTCCATCACCCTACATTAAAGTTAGGCATTTGTTTCTTTAGTTAATTAAAAGCGATATATCAAATTTTGGAACACGTCACAAATAGTAATAAAAGACTTCGCTTATTATTACATAATAATATACAATTAACCATATCTTCTTAGAATTATAAAGAAATAATGCATTATCTTGAAATCTATAATAATTAGGGAATGACCAACACTTCTGACACAAAGTTACCAATTCCTGACCAGAAAGTCATTCATAAGATTTCAATCATGTCATTTCCAATTATGCAACTGGATTGCATATTGGATTCCGAGTGAATCTAGAGCCTAACTTAAGTTCTGCCGAAATGCAGTAAAAATCAGGAATCCTACCAGTGCCTCAATATAGTCATTAGTAAAATTGGGGTTATATCTGTTTTACCTAACTCACAAGGTCATAGGGATTTAATGCCATATTAAATTTAATTTTGAAATAATTAAAATAATAAAATTTCTATGTTAAAAATTAAAAAAGAAAATCATGAATTTACATAGTTAAAATTTAAGCATCATTTTTTTTTCCCTGTCCTATGGTATCTTATCAGATCTCATAATCCTCATACTGCAGCCTTTTAAAAATATTTCAGAAATGAAATCCTCTACTTTCAGAAAACAGTATTTATCTGCTTATACAGCATCATAGTAGGATCATTCTTTTATTTAATTAAATACCTGCAGGTAGCCTATCATGTGCCAGGCATAATTTTAATTGCTGGGAAAACAGCAGTAAACAAGAATAAGGCCCATACTTTCTTGACATTTGCATTCAAAATGCTATTCATTTATCTATAAACATTCATTTAATGACTAAAAGACCATCAAGAATAATCATAACAATACTCAAAATGCACAATTGAAGTCAAGATTGTTGCAAAAGCCTCATATTTGATTTTTCACCTTATTTCTCCTGATATGAATTCCCTGTACCAGTTAAATAATTAGTTAGTTACCAATTAATTAACATTTAATTCTTGGAAATATACATATAAATATGGACATTAATGTAAATGTAAATTTAAATATATACACACATACGTGTACATATGTATCCATATATATATATACACACATTCATGTATAAATTTTCATGTTTTCATCTTTGAAAGACCTTCCCACATTCGGCTTATAAAATATGAGCAGAAGGCTATAGAAACACAAAGTAGACCGGGAAGAACCAAATGGAGCTGAGGAGAATTATGAAAAGATTTAAATTAAAAAAAAAAAAAATGTGAGCTGAAACTTAAAATGAAACTCTTCCATTGGACAAAGACATTTTAAAAGTGTGGAAATGAACAGTCGAGAGATACACCATAGGGACATCAAGCAGAATGAAACTGAAAACTAATTTTTAGAGCTAGCTACAAGATGGTTAGTGGTTTTATTTGGAAAAAAATAAATAGCAAGAATGTCAACTCAAAAGGAGGCAACCACATAAAAGGAAAGGACATTGAAGGTTTTAAGTTGTAACTTTAAGATAGTGTAATGTGTAATTATGAAAAAGGAGTGACAACTCAGAACTACAGTTGAGAAGGTAAATAAAATATAAGGGTTGAGGCAGATTATATTTGAAAATAGCTGTAACAGCTAACACTTTACACAATAAATTAGCTAAAATATATTAAACCCTTACATACACCAATTCACATAAACATCTCAACAATCCTATGAAGTAGATACTGTCATTATGCCCATTTTACAGATGAAGATACAGAAATAAGGAAAAACTATAGCTAGCAGTGCAGTTGATAAAATCCAGGAAGTCTGGATTCAGAGTCCATATGTCTAACCATTGATACCACCATACTATATAATAGGAGTTATATCCTAGAAGAGGTGAGGAAACTTGGAATACTTGAATACATTCATATATGTAAAAATGACTTTATATTTTATAAGGGAAATCCAGATATTTAACACTTTGGTATTGCTTAGATTTATTGTACATGTTAGGTTAAAGTTTGTTCTATTTGTATCTAATTCCTAACATAAAAGTTGCATAATCTTTGCTCAACTAAGTAGTTTTGTTCTGCACCACCACCCCACCACATATCCTGCTTTGGTATACCAAGTATCAGAACCAATCACTCTTTAAAACTCTTGATAGTCCAAGAGTTCATATCTTGCAAGTGATGGTTGAAAATTCTTCCCTAAACCTGAGTAGAATTACAAGATGCTGACATAAAAGCATTTGAATTAAGAAGAAAACGTATGTGAATCAACAATTAAGTAAGTATAAAGACAGATGACAAGGTATTTTGATTTGTCTTCTTAGGAGTTTGAACTGAGAATTAATGATCTCTGTCAAAAACTACTCTGGTTTATTTTAGTAATTTCAATAGGATATTTTATTCTGTACACAATGTGCCTATATTTCTTCTATTTTCTTTCCATATTTGCATTTACCAAAAGAAAGTCAAATGCTTAGGGTTTCTGTGTTTCATTGATTTAGATAACTAATTCCTTTGGTGTTTTTAATAAGTAAAAAAAAAAAAAATTGTTTGCATTATGAAGGATTCTGTCATATTTGTAGCTATGATGTTAATTATATGGTATTTTACTTATCTTTTTGCAGTAGTTTGCACTAGATGCTTATATACTAATTATCAGAAAGCAAATAATATTTCCCTTCATAAATACTTGCCACAAATATTATGAGATGTTCTGACATGGGGTCTTTGTGAATGCTACTGTAAACATTTAATAATATACTTATTTAAATCAAAATAGATTTCTTTGTCTCTTAATAATATATTTGAAAATATGTTATTTCTAACTTCAGAAATATTGGCGTTAACATTGTCATAGACATAATCAATATGAATGCTATTAAAATATTTTACATAGATGTTATTAAATAAAATAAATAAAGGTATTATCTGGCTTTTATTAATTCATTAAAAAGTTTCTTCAATAAATATATAAGTAATACACTAAGAAGGGAACATTGTGATAAAAGAGGAGACTCCAGAACAGAGTTGGAGATATGGATACATATTAAATTTAGTATTAGGTGTGCGAAAGTTTAGTAATAATCATATAGAAATAGCAAGATTAAGGAAAATATATAAATATTTTGTTTTTATTCAACTTATACTTTTCCTAAATCTTAAACACACACACACATACAAACACACACACACACTGAGGAATTTTCTAATCTTATCAGAAATAATGTCAAGTTATTTTCTATTACTTCATAAAATAAATACACTTGAATTAAATAAGCTAATTTTGTTGTAGTTCAATGTATATGGTATCCCCCACTTTTAAAGGTATTGGATGTCAAAACACATAGCATCAGGTCTAGTAATCATAAGCAATTCAAAGATTCATTACTCATTCAGGCATATGCAAAGCAATGGGGGGTCTTTGGGGAGGAGGGATACCACCTTGAGGAGGGTTCTCCGATGTCGGGGAAAAGGAAGAGAAGGAGAAAGAAAAGGAAAAGCCTTGTCTCCAGAGCCATTTTTAGTGGCCCATCTCCCTATGGGTGTCTTCAGAGGTGGTAGTTTGGGGAGGAAGAGCAAAGAAATTGAGCAGGCTGCTTTGTGTGCAGCTTACCAAGTGTAGTATAAGTAAGTAGGGCTAAGATTTCTGTCTGTAGTTGTCTGCCCTAGGCCTGTGTTAATGTTTCAACCAGATGTCATTTTGCTGTCAGTAATTTATTGTTTCCAAACTTATTTCTCCACAAATAAACTATCAAAAATAAATTTACTACATAATAGACAAAAGGTTAACAATTTTAACATGGATAATCCCTGTCAATATACTATATTAATTTTCTAATAATTTCAGCATCTTTAATATACTATATTAATTTTCTAGTACTAACAGCACCTTTAATAACCTAATATAAAAGTTGGTCATATAAAGTAATTAATTGAAGAAGAATGCAAATGACCTGTAAACATGAAAAAAAAATGATTAGCTTCATGTGAATTACAGTGTTAACTATCCAACTGGCAAAATTAAAAATAATCTGAAAACATATACTATTGAGGATTTGAGAAAACCAGTATTTCCATACTTTATGTGAAAAAACACATGCTATTTGCAAAGTACATTTATAGTATTTACCTAAATTTGAAATGTATAGATCTGGAATAATTTATCTTTACCACTGGTTAAATATATCTTTAAAAATGCTCACTCTGGTATTACTTATAATAGGAATTTTTTTTTTTTTAAAAAAGGCAGGATGGAAGAAAGGAAAAAAGGGAGGGAGAAAGAGACGAAGTAAGAAAGAGAATAAAAGAGCAATTAGAGTGACTTGGAAGAACAAATTATGGAAATTATGGTGTATCCATTCCATGAAATACACTATAACTATAGATGTTTCTGCTTTTCATTACAAAATAACTGTTACAAAGAACTACTGACTTGCACTGACTCTGTAAAACATATTAAGAATAAAATAGTTTGGAACATTTGGAAATTCAAGGTATCAGAAAAAAAGTTATTTTTAATTAAGAAATATAATCTAAGCTAAATAGAATAATTATCAAGAAAATCTCCTAGCTAGCGAAATCAATTGCACTTCTTGATTATATCTTTATTGTAAGTGTATGCCTATAATCTTTTTATTCTAACATATATAGAGTGTTCACCATGTGCCAGTACTATGCCAGGTGTTCGACATAGATTTCATCACTTAATATTCCAAATAACCAAATGATTTGGATGACACTATGATCCTATTTAATATATACATAAACAGACTATGTATAATTTTCTAAATAAAATGTCCAGTGTCATTCAGTTTATAAGAAGAGGTTCCATGTAGTCTGTTATGAACTGAATATTTGTGTCGCTCCTGACCCCATCCAAATTTGTATATTGAAGCCCTAACCACCAATGCAATGGAATTTAAAAGGAGACCTTTGGGAGGTAATTAGGCTTCAGTAAGGTCATTAGGGTAGGGCCTCCATGATAAGAGCACTTATAAGAGAGGAAACGTTAAAGAGATCTTTCTTTCTCTCTCCACATGTATGCACCAAGGAAAAGCCATGTGAAATTATAGCAGAAGGCAACTGTGTGAAAGCTAGGAAGGGGACTCTCACCAGAAATAAATTGGACAACACATTGACCTTGAAGGTCACCACATTGAACTTCCCAGTCCTCAGAATTGTGAGAAAATTAATTTCTGTTTTTTATGTCAACCAGTCTATAGCATCTCTAGCTGACTAAAACACAGTCTGCCTACAAAGATTTACTCTTTAAGTTATACTGACTCCACAAATCTATGTATCAGTGCCATTCTGTGTACTTGTATGTGTGTAGAAACTGGGTATCCAGATATGTAAATACACACACTCACGCATCCACACAATGATTTTTACATATTTCATATGAATATGTTGCATTATTAAATCTCTGAGTTTCTATAAATAGTAAAGCAGAATAAAATTACATATGCCCACTATAACCATATTTTTCCTTACAGCTAGTAACAAAACATTGTTGTAGACACTTTATGTTGTCTGTAATGATAAGAATAGTCACTATGAATTGACAGTGCCCCATAAGGTGAGAAGAAACTGAAATGCAGCGGAGGGTAAGTGACTTGCGGCAGTCAGAGTCACTGCCTAACACTTGAGATGACAACTGTAAAGTCTCAGATCTTTACTAAGTTCACCAGATCATGATCATTTATACAGTGAACTTCTGAAGTTAGAAACCCTTTAAAGTCCCTATTTGAACAAACTATATATTCTCCAACAGTTCTTTTCAAAGAACAATGCTAGAAACCTAAAACACCTTGGAGACTTGCCTTTTAGAAGAGCAAATCTAAAATGTCAGGTATAGTAGATGAGAAGGTCCAGCTGTAGTATCCTGGGGTTTGCCCTAGTTATTTACAACTTGTCTAGACTGAGGCATTGTACTTCACACATGTTTCTGCTTTTCATTACTTTTTAAAAAAGTTTATCCATATATAACTTTTCCCTATCTGAATTACATAAAGCTATCCAAGTTTTTCTAATATGTAGGTGAATTTTAGCTGCACAAAACCTGTAGTTGTATGAGATGGAATCTTGTTAGAAAAATAGTAAACATACTAGATATTTCAACAGAGGGCATTTAATACAGAGAGTTGTTTACACTGTTACTGCAATACTAAATTAGATGGAAAGGAAATATTGAGGTAACACAATGACAATCACTGAAAGAGGCAGCTATTATTTCCAGGTCTAAGACAGGAAAAATTTAAGGCATATAAGAACCAAGAAGCCTGGCTAAAGCTGGTACCTTAGAAGCCTGGGCAAGGGCCTTTGAAGGGGTGCAATGAGGCTGGTTCTAGCAATTCCTAAAGAAGACCGAGGCTAGACTCTCCTGTTTCTGTAAAGGCAAAAAGCAATTACTACATCAATAATACCTAGAATGGCAAGCTAATAGGAAGGTCAATTTCCTTTCCAAACTCCATCTGCTTTCTAGTCTCCTTTGCATTCCCTCCTATTGGTGAACTCTGACAGAAAGCCATTGGGCAAAGGAGAAACATGTTTGCTGGGTCTCAACACTAGCAATAGTAAAGTAGTCTATAGTAGGATGACCTATTTACCTGAAAAAAAAAAAATAGTTTACACTTGCAGGTGTCTGTGTGCACGCGCGCGTACTGCGGGTACACATATATGTGTGCACGCTTCCTGTAGATTTGACTTGTACTGTAATAGGAAACATCTATTACTAAGAAGCTGATGCTTATTTGAAAGTCAGACGTAGTGGACCTGTGTACTTATATAATAATTTTACTAATATTGCTACCAAGTAATTAGGCTGTATGTTTTCACTAAAACAGTTTTATTTTATAATAGTGCAAATGTGAATTTAAATTCCAGTTCTGCCACTTTCTAGCTGAGTAATTTAGGGAAAATTCCTTACCCATGCTGAAGCTCCTTTTGTCTCTGTAAAATGAAGTTGTTCTAAAGATTAAGGATATGGTATATATATACATATAATCTAGCCAGCATCTATTATATAGTACTGCCCAATATAATATTATTGTAGATACAAGTCACTTTCATTTGAATAATCTTATTTAATCTTTATAAAATCTCAGGAGAAAAGAGTAAATCAAAGATCCATTTATTGAATGTTATTATGCACAGTACACTGATGGAAGAATTTTTATAGGAGCTATCTTGTATATATACATTGCCTTGTTTTTCCAACCGAGAGAAATTAAGTTTAAACAGGTGAAGTGATTGGCTCAGTTCTGCACAGAGCTAACTTTTACAGCCAGTGTGCTTTTATTGCCATGAGTTTCGCTAAAATGCTTAGTGTGTAAAGTGTGGATTTATTTCAGATCAGAAACATTTTATTTGTTTTAATTTTTTACTGCTGTAACCAATATTTACCTTCTTTTTTTTTTGGTAGTTCTGCTGTATTATATTACCACTTAATCACTATTTATTGAAAAAGATAAAAACCCTAAAAATTCTGATGCATTTTGCTTGGTTGTTTTTAGGAGTAATTGCATTTTCCCCCTCAAAAAGTTAAATTATTTTATCCCTAGATATTTCCTCATATTCCTAGAAAAATTGATATTTTTCTCAGTTTTTCATTGAATTAGTCACTTAATATATTTTTATTTTGTTTAAACAATACAGAAAATATCGCAAATAAATAAATAGTAATGGAGTTTAGAAGAGTTGAATTCAGAAATATTACTACGATTTATGTTTCATCCTGCACTTCTAAAAATAAAATACTTCTTTTTCTAGTCTGCAAATGTTTATTATTTTTTATTCATGTTTTGGATATACATTTTTATAGGCTATCCATAAACCGAGGGCTATGGTAGCTTTAAATCAATCTATACTTTAAAAACCTTGAAATTTAGTGTTCGGGTTCATGATTTAAATTTTGTTATACATACATTTTAAATTTGCATACAAAGTGTTCAAAATAATTTAGATTTCCTTTAATTCAGTATGTGACTATGGAGTTTATAACTGATTGAACAAAAATATTACATTTTTAAACAAAATGTTATTTAATTGACTTATTCATCAGTGTTTAAGAGCATTGATAATCAGAGATGTAAGAAGCTAGTTTAGAACAACTGATGAATAGCCGGAAACCTTCAAATATTGCTACTTTATGAGAAAAGTTAATCGATCATATAGTTTCCTAGTAATGAAGATGCCAACAGGACTGTGAGCATTCTAAAGAAAATTTATCATCAAGAAAATTCACATTAAATATAATATTTTTGTACTCCAGTCTTAACTTGCAAGCTTGAAAGAAATCAGTTGCCATCTAAAATTTTAGCCCTTTTTTCCTATAAGTTGGTGTTCCGTGCCTTTACTTGGTGACCTTGTATTTGACAGATTACCCTTACTACATTCATTAAATAAAAAGTTTAATGTTCTTGTACAAAAATATTAATTTTGGTTCAAATAGCTATACTTCAAACTACTTCAAATCCACATACAGATAAAGCTTCAGGAGCAAAGCTAACAATTTCTTCTTTTATCTCCTCTAGTAGCTCAAGGAATGAAAATATTTCCAATTAGGGATGAAATGCTTCTTAAATACTGAGTTCATTCTGAAATTGAACAGTCAAAGTATACCATCTCCTTTGTCCCAATGTCATCTGGACCACCACTATCTCTCCTGAATCCTGCAATAACATCCTATCTGGTGTTCTTTCTTCCACTCTGGCCACATTGCTATTAGCTAAACAGCTGTCAAAGCGATCTTTGTAAAACAAAAGTTAGATCATGTCAATCATCTGCTTCACTCTCATGATATTTTTAATATAATAACAAATGTTTCAAAATGGGTTACAATGCCTTCAATAAATGTAGATGTTTGCTTAATTCGGTTGTACCAATTGTTTATTATTTTTAAAACTTAGTATTAGCTCTATTGTCTTAGTATGAATAACTTTATATAATGACTAGAATTAGGTCTATTTGTAATAAAATCCTATCATAATCAGTCAGAAAACTACTTATTTGTTCATTTAATCATTACTTTACTTAATAAATATGTTTTTTTCCTGAATATTTTATTAAAAACATTGATAAATACTGTGACACTACAGGAAAAGGAAAACAAGAACACTGTGAAGGCCACAAGCATTATTCTTGTAGAACTTAGCTTCTTGTGAGAGATACAGACAAATTAAAGAGGTCATTACAATGTGGAAATAACTGTAGTAGTAGGATAGTGTACTATGGGAACACCTATGTAAAACACCTCTTCTGGACCTGAAGAATCAGGCAAGTCTACTAAAGGAAATGAATTATAACTTAAGATATGAATAATGTACAGATAGTCACATAAAAGAGGGTAGGGATGCTCAGGTATGGACATGGGGTGCGTGTATGGACAGAAAGAACATTATATATGTGTATATGTGGAGGGATTGGGGGTCATTGTATGATATTGAAATACATATGTTTCAATATGGCTATGACACAAATGGTGAAGTTGGAGAATAAGATATGAAGTAATAACAAAAGCAGGGACAAATAACATAGCACCAATAGACCATATTAAAGAGTTTGAATAATTTATTTTAAGACCAACTGGTTATATTCAATAGTTAGAATTAAAGACTGTTATTACCAAGTCTGCATTTTTAAAAGCTCACTTTTGTTGTTGTTGTTCCTTGAGACAGGGTCTTGTTCTGTCACTTAGGCTGCAGTGCAGTAGCACGATCATAGCTCGCCGTGACCCTTAACTCCTGGACTCAAGCAATCCTCCCACCTCAGTCTCCTAAGTAGCTAGTACTACACTTGTGTGCCATCACACCTGGCTAATTTTTACTTATTGTTGTTCTGCCTACATTGAAAACAATAGATTGGTGGAGGGGTAAGGTTGTAAATAAAACAGTTAGAATATGGCAGTAGTTTCTAAGTAGATATTTGCTATTGGGTGGAGACCATGATATTCACTTAGATATTCCACATACCTCTGCACAATAATGTTACTGCATTCAGTATACTATGACCACCATTATGGTTGATGTCTAACAAAATTATTGCTCCTTTGTCCCTGCTGCTACTCTGAAAAGAGGATTTGGGGCCAGAGAACTATGAGAAATATTTATCTGTCATGTATTAGAAATGCATATATATATATACACATACACACATATATATATTGAGCATTATATATAATATATATATTTTCCTAATTCTGAAGCCTAGACTTGAGTGGTAAAATTTTGTTGGTTTTTCTTTAAGCAAAAATTGACAAAAACTAGAAGACCTCTAAATCTTACTACTATTTTTGCTTAGACAACATTAAATCAACAATATGCATTCATATCCTATTCCTTGCCAACACAGATGGCTTAAATGTTAAATTATTTGCCACAGATGAATCTATTGACTTGTGAAAAGTACATTCATCGGACAGGAAGAAAACAAAAAAATTAGGAATTTCTGGTACTACTTGAATAAATTTACCCTTATCTGACAAAAAAAAAGATTTGAAGAAATTACAACAAAATGACAAATATTTTTAAATAACCTAATAAGAGAGAAAATACATGAAAGATATCATGAGAAAACTCAGCATTTATCTAACAAAAGTGTCAAAAGAATAAAGTAGAAAGAACAAGAACATATTATTTAAAGACACAACAATAAGCAAATTATAAACTAGATAAAAGTGATAGATATAACTTCATATTCAATAGTCATAATGATTTCCAAAATCTATAATTGAAAATAATATCAATATCTTTATTGTTATATGAAAACTGTAAAAATCATAAAGACAATAAAAAATTTAAGCGACAACAGAGAAGAAAGTAAGACGATGTATAAACTATGGTTTACACTGATAACAAGCTCTTTCAGAGGACAGTTAAAAGTATGTCATGAGAAATGAAAAAAAAAATCATCAAGCTATAAAAAAAAAAAGAATAGTCAAAATCTGTTACACCAAAAGTAAAAAAAAAGGACAGAAAAAAATCACAGACATATTGTAATTTTATAATAAATATGACATTGTAATTATTATATTTATTATAAATAAACAAAAATATATTGTAGGGCTGGGCGTGGTGGCTCATGCCTGTAATCACCAGCAATTTGTGAGGCCAAAGCGAACAGACCACTTAAAGTTAGGAGTTCCAGAGTAGCCTGGTCAACATGGCAAAACTCCGTCTCTATTAAAAATACACAAATTAGCCAGGCAGGGTGGCACATGCCTGTAGTCCCAGCTACTTGGGAAGCTGAGGCAGGAGAATCGCTTGAACCCAAGAGGCAGAGCTTGCAATGAGCTGAGATCATGCCATTGCACTCCAGCCTGAGTGACAGAGCCAGACTCCGTATCAAAAACAAAGAAACAACAACGAATAAAACCGAGGTTGTACTTATAGTGATTTTGGATAAACAAACACACAATGGAGAAACTAGAAAAAGACCCATGCATATATGAGTGTATTATATATTACAGAGTTATCATTACCCATAAGAAAATGATAAACAATTTAACAAGTGGCATTGAGAAACAACTTATTCATACTAAAATGACCCTGACATCATAATACATAATAAATCATAGAGAAATTAGAGATCTCTATGTGAAAATCCAAATTTAATTTTAGATGGGAATATATGATGATATCTTTACATCACACTTCAAGAAAAAATTTTTTAAAAAATTGACAAGAAAGTACAAATCACACAGAACAGATTGACAGTTTTGTACTTGTCAAAGTAAGAAATAACATGTAACAAAAATTTATTTAAAAAACTACATATTAAGCAAAAAAAATGCATTGGGTTAAAAGCAATAAAAATTACTACCTAGTGAACATAAATTTTAGAAAGGATTATTCCCACATAAAAGATTGTTTAACTATAACCAGACAATTTGTAGAATAAACTCAAATACCCAAAATTATATGAAAAGTTTAAAACCCTTTTCAAGAATCAGGAAAATGCAAATAAAACAAAATGGGATACATTTAGCACCTTAAATTCAAAAATCTGATAAAAGCAAGCATTAATGAGGGTTTAAAAAAAAGAGCCTTTAGCACTGACTTACATTTTTTATAGTACACATTTTTACACTTTGGTGGGAAACTTGAAAACTTCTGCCATAGAAGAAATTGAATTCTATGTATCTGCCACAACAAAACCCAAGAACATAAGCAGAAAGGGATACTTACAAAGATTGTCATAGAACTAAAAGTTGTCAATATCAAACTGTCTTTTAGTGGAAGAATGGACATACTGTCGTATATTCATAAAATAATTATATAGTGAAGTTGATATCTAAGTATTGTTATGACTTGAACAGTGTTTCCCCAAAAGTAGTTAAGTCCCAAATCCCACTACTCGGGAAGTTGACCTTTGCAAAAACAGGGGCTTTGCAGGATCACGTTAAAATGAGATCATTGGGGTGAACCCTACTCTGATATGACTGTGTCCTTATACAAAGGAGAGATTTGGACACTAACACACAGGTATCACACAGGTACCCTTATTCCACAAGAATGCCTTGTGGACATTGGGGCTATGCTGCCACCAGCCAAGAAACACCAGAACCTAGGAGGGAAGCATGAAACAGGTCCTTCTCTAGTACTTTCAGAGAGATCAGGGCCCTGTCTACATCTTGATTTTGAATTTCCAGCCTTCAGAATCATGAGACAATAAATTTCTGTTGGTTAAGCCACTCATTTTGTGGTCCTTTGTTAAAATGTTAACTTTAAGAAATGAATACAGGTATCAATATAGATAAGTGTTTAAAGGACTAAAAAAAAAAATGCAAAAGAGTCATGAATATTAAATTTTTAAATACTTTTTTTTACTAATGTCTACATTTGCAGTGAAACTACTGAAACACATATGCAAACAGGATACACCTACTTAAGGATGATAGTATATTATGGAGAGAGAGTGAGAGAAGAAATTGAAGTCAGAATTTATAGAAATTGTTATATCTCACTTAGAAAACAAAAGCATTTAAGCAAATGAGTGGAAATATTTCTTATGTTTCAGCCCACTGGTAAGTACATTAGATCATTTTATGTAAGCTTTTGTTTCATCATTAAAAATATTATTTAACTATAAGTAAGACACAGAGATCACACGTGACTCTATATTTTAACGTCCAATGGACCCGGACCCATATGTCAGCATTTCACATGCAAAGCCACTCATGACCATTATGCTGAGGGGCGCAGGTCCAGACCAATGTAAAATCTGGTAGACACTTGTTTCACTTTCAATTCCAAAGCATAATGGCAAATAATATGTGATAATGTGAAATACTATAAATATCTTTTCTCTAATTATTAATCATATCAAATAATTAAACTTAGAGATAATTATAATACCAGCCCAATGTTTGGATTAAAAAATGAAAGTGACATACTTGCAGCTCAGTTCATTTTTTTTTTTTTTTGACAGAATGAAGTCACCTATGCATTGACTTTCCCATTTACTCTCCCAAATGATTAATTTGTTCACAATCTAATCTCAGAACAAAGTACAATATCCCTAAAGAACCTCAAAATAATTGTGGCAACTAATTCATCAGTACAAATCCTAAATTGCTTTTCTCTTTTATGCCCTCTAACTTAAAATGGAAACATGAGTAGTACTTTGCCTCTTTAAGTAAAACATTATGCAATATCAAAAGGGTTTTCGCGCACAAGAGGAAACATCTTTCCCATTTTGACTAATTCTTGGAACATGAACAGCGAAACCTCATTCTTCAATACAGACCTTCTAATGATACTTCAAAGACTTACACAGCACTCTAGAGACTGTTGAGAAGTGCCCATTGTTACATGATAAAGCCCGCCTCACAGAACAGGTGGCTTCAATCACTTTTGGATAAGTAGCTTCTTTCTGTGAGATATCTTGCATCACATACATTGGTCAAAAAGAAATACTAGCTTTTTATTTTTTCATGTAAAAAAGAAATGAAAAAGGCAGTAACCATATTTGTTCCTATAATATGTTTTCAAGTATTTTCAAATAATCTTTTTTGATACAAGACATTTTAAATTGTTTTGGATTGAATATTTAAATACTATTCTACTACATTTTTACCACATTTTACAATTCCAATTACATACCAAAATAAGCACATTCCTTTTTCCCAGCCATTGATTATAGTAGGCTGGAGGTGTATAGATTCAAAGTTATATAAAAAAAATAGAATTAATAAACATAGTTATGACAACTAAGTATGACATTCAAAGGATATAATTATACTTTTATAACAATTAAACAGCATATAATATGAGTTAAATATGTCCCTGAGCACGGTAAAACTGTTTTATCAAAGTTAGTGCAGTTATAACAAGTTTTTATAACTATAGTCAGGTGCTATTAAAACTAGATTTTTTTTTTTTTTTAACTTTCTATATAATAGCGCTGACAAGGCAAGATTCCTACAATAACCTGAATAGACCTAATGTTGTGGTCAGATATTCATATACATATAAAAGAGCTATAAGAGATATTTATGAATGATTGCATGTTGCCAATTAAGAGGAAAGATGAATGTGACCACAAATGAGAGGAGTCTGTGAAAGCTTGTAGGAAAAATCAGACATGGGCTATTGAGGTGACTGCCTGCTGCCAGAAGGAACTTTTCTTCCTACTAGTTCAATTTTTAACATTTTATTGTTTAAATGTCCAAAAAAAGTAGTATTATCTTATTAGTTAAAGTTAATGTTTCATCTCTGTAAAATTATTTTGTGGGTGATGGTGAAGTTTGGGCAGGTGGGGAAATCTATCCAGTAAATATTTTTAAATCATCAGAAGATCAACAATAGAGAATAAATCAACAATAAAGAATAAAATTAATTCCATTGAAAAGTTTCATGGACTTTCAGCTTTTCTTCAAAATGCTATTGATCATGCCTGTACATTTTACTAGTAAGTTGTATTTAACCACTTCAGTGATTGCTATTTGGTGTGGCGAGAGTTAAAATTTATAACCGATTTCTATTTCTGTACAATTCTTTAAATGCATAGAGATTAACACATTCATTTTCCCATGAGACATTTAACATTTATAACAAATGCCAAATAGATTAACACACCTGTTCCTAACATAATTGAGACGGTAATTCATATAAAAATGTTATTTTAAATGCTGAGATATGTTAGAAAATTTATTTTGTAGTGTTCTTTAAGTTACATAAACATACACACACTCCAGCGAAGGGCAGAGAAGGCTAGTTATTCTAAGTAAATTTGTGATGGAGACTAATTATTGCTAATAAATTAAATAAATAAATAAATTAGCTATGTTGGAATTATTAATAAATTAAAAAATCAGTAAATGTGTAAACATTCACTTAAAGCATAGTGTCAGTTTCCTTGAATGCAAGCAAATAAACTAAAATGAGTAATGTTTGTCCTTAAATTTGAAAGAACTAAAGCATATTCAAAAGATTCATAGCTAAAAACAGTTTGTGCACTGTACTGAATATGTATTCTATTCAGAAATTTTACACTTCAAGTACAATAATCTAAACTTAACTGAAAAAAGAAGAAGATGAAGAAAAATCCTCCAAGAAGAAGAAATTTTGCTGACTTGATCAGCATTCTTTTTCTTTCCTATGGTTTCCATTTTCACTGAGCAAAAGTTTCTAAGAACCTCTTTCTTCAGTCTTTGTCTATATAAACAACGGTTTTAGTGACTCAGAAAAATTTAAGAAGAGAACGTTCATGGTAATAAATGATCATGATTTTTTGACTTACAATGAAAAAATAAGTTTTCCTTTCAAATCCTTTTGCATTCCATACTATTATTATAAATTAAATGCACAGTTTTGCAATATTTTCTTCCATGGATAATCATTTTTTGATACTCATAATGTAAGCTGTTTTCTCTTGAATTTTACTATACCAGCACACATAACAAGTTATACTTACCTAAAAATCCTAATTAAACTATTCAATAAAGATAATATGCTCTTAAATTGTTTATGTGTAGAAATTATAATGCAAAATTAACACAAAACTACATTAATCACTAAATATTCCACTAAGCAATACAGTTTTTAAACATGTTTTTATAATCTATCACGTCTTTTTTTCCAAGATATGTGAAAACAAATTAAGGTTAAGATTTTTATTTCTCCAACTCTTTAGGTCAGTGAAACTGCCGTGGGCCACAGGTTGGACCAGTTTGCTCTAAAACAATAATCGGTCACAGAGAGAACCAAGGAAAGGCAGTCTCCCAATAAACAGAAACACCTGAAACTGGTGATTGGCCGCTTCCTGATAAGATCTCAGGAACTGGGTGAGTGGACTCAAGCATGTTCATTAAAGAGGCGGAGACGGGCGGATCAGGAGGTCAGGAGTCCGAGACCCAGACCATCCTGGCTAACAAGGTGAAACCCCATCTCTACTAACAAAAAAAAAAAAAAAAAAAAAAAAAGTAGCCGGGCATGGTGGGCGCCTGTTGTAGTCCCTGCAGCTCAGGAGGCTGAGAAAGGAGAATGGCGTGAACCCGGGAGGCGGAACTTCCCGTGAGCCGAGATTGCGCCACTGCACTCCAGCCTGGGTGAAAGAGCAAGACTCCGTCTCAGAAAAAAAAAAAAAAAGAAGAAGAAGGAGAAGGAGAAGGAGGAGAAGAAAGAAGGAGGAGGAGGGGGAGGGGGAGGGGGAGGGGGAGGGGGAGGAGGAGGAGGAGAAGGAGGAGGAGAAGGAGAAGGAGAAGAAGAAAGGAGGAGGAGGAGGAGGAGGAGGGGGAGGGGGAGGGGGAGGGGGAGGAGGAGAAGGAGAAGGAGAAGAAGAAAGAAGGAGGAGGAGGAGGAGGGGGAGAAGGAGAAGGAGAAGGAGAAGAAGAAAGGAGGAGGAGGAGGAGGAGGAGAAGGAGAAGGAGAAGAAGAGTTTCTCTGGCATATGACCTTCTAGGGACATTCAGCTGGTAAGGGAAGAATGCCTCAAGTAAGCATGTGTACGACTCCAGTAAACACACTGCACATGCACATGCTCCCCTCCCAAGTGCTAGTAGTACATTGGGCTTGCAGACAGCCCACCCCAAGGGAAGAATCAGGGGAGAAGGGATACAAGATCTTGGAAACATATCAACATATAAAACCCTAAGTCAAACGTCAAACCGGGAAGTTGGTCTGTCAAGTCACCCGCTTTTCCCTCTTCCAAGTGTACTTTTACTTTCTTTCATTCCTGCCCTAAATCTTGCCTAGGTCTCTCCTTCTGCCTTATGCTGCCTCGGTTGAATTCTTTCTTCTGAGAAGGCAAAAAGTGAGTTTGCTGCAGACCCCTACGGATTTGTTGCCACTAATAATATGAATAGTGGGCCAGGGGCTGTGGTTCACGCCTGTAGTCCCAGCACTTTGGGAGGCCGAGGCGGGCGGATTACCTGAGGTTGGGAGTTCGAAACCAGTCTGACCAAAATGGAGAAACCCCCATCTCTACTAAAAATACAAAATTAGCTTGGCATGGTGGCGCATGCCTGTCATCCCAGCTACTCTGGAGCCTGAGGCAGAACAATCGCTTGAACTCGGGATGCAGAGGTTGCAGTGAGCCGAGATCATGCCATTGCACTCCAGCCTGGGTGACAAGAGCAAAACTCTGTCTCAAAATAATAATAATAATAATAATAATAATAATAATAATAATAATAATAAAATATAATGATAATAATATGAACAGTGTTGGTCCTATGCAAATATGGAAGAGAGGTAATCTATCCAATGAAAAAATCTTTTTAGTTGTGTACAAAAAGTATAGATCAGAGTCAGATGCCTACTAGATAAATGTCAATGCATGAAAAAGGCTATGACTTGTTCTATTTAAAGGAAAAGAATAGTGTAAATGCTGTAAGGTAACTTTGCCACAGAGATTTCCACAGATTCAACAGCTTCTAGAATGTACACATTATACATGTGAGTCTATCAGATAATGTAATTGCTCAAAATTGCATCCTGACACTTAGTGTTTTTCGAGAAAGAGTCCATCTGCTTCCACAAATTTCAAAGTGGATGAAACCAGTATGTTTTGGAAATTCATGTCTATTATAACTTAAATTGACCTGACAGAACAGCAAAAGTTCAGTTTAAAACTTTAAAGCACAGACCACAAGTACTATTTAGTGGAAGTGCATTGAAAATTGCAAACTTGATTCTTTCTTAGTCATGCTGAAGAAATGGGTTATGAATAGCCTTTCGGGAATTAACTTATTTTTAAGTAGAAAGATGCCTGTATTAGTCCTTTTTCCTTTGTTACCTCTGACTCTCTTTCTTTCTCTTTCATACAAATATGCATTTTATGAAAATTATATTTCTTTCTTCTTGTTAGTGGGAAATCACCTAAATTTTAGTTTCCTCATCAATCTGGTAGAGTGGACACAAGCAAACAGCTGTACATCAGGCCTGTCCTTTCTTATTCCTTGCTAGATTTTCTCTCTAGTTCTTGAGAATACTTGTCATAAATATTGATCATCTGTTAGTGGTTGCTAGAAGTAACTTCTCATAAGGAGCACTGATCTGCTTACAACTCAGGTAATTAGTGTAGATTTATGTTAACACTGTGAGGAAGCCATATCAATGCATTAATAAAATCATTGATGCATGCAAGAAAAACAGTAAACAATATTCTGAACCTTGTTTCTATTTCCTTTTTTAACTTATTAGAAAATTATTTTATTTCAGTAACATTACTGTGTAATGACAAATGTAACACACATAAAGAAAAAAAGCAGATGGTGCACTTTAGTGCATTGTCATTGACATTTAACTCTTAACAATCACTGCTCAATCTAACCTTCATTTGCCCAGACTTGATTAGAATGAATTTAAATACAAATGTCCTGAACACATAGAATCGGTTTTCTTAAATTCTGAAGAGTTATTAACATTGTTAAAACATTATGCCCATAGTAGGAACTAAAAACTAAGTCCCAAACTTGTTTCTTACACGTTTTATAGTTGTACATCTTTATTCTTATTAACTAAATTTGAAAGATACTTTTCCCCTTCTTTTCAAGTAAAGATCAGATTTCAGAAGCCATTCACAAGTACATTATTTTTTCTACTTAAATGGACAGTAGAGGATCCCAAAAGGAAAGTTGTGGGGAGGGAGAAACTTGTTAAAAGAACCATGAATCCGTATGAATAACTAGTATGCAAATTTGCTTGAAAATGGGTGCAATCAGAATAAATGCCCTAACTGCTCTGCTAGCCTGTCACTGAGAGAAAAAGGAATTTCTATCCCAGAGGCAGATCTCTACTGTATTTGCCTTCTTTGGCCAATTTCACAGCATTAATTTCTGCAGTTTTATTTCTGAACACTTCTTTACTCTGTTCTTCAAATTTTTTTTTTTTTTTTTTTTTTTTTTTCCCTCACAGGAGTGGAAGAAAAGGAAATAGTAGCATAATCTGCTATATTCTAAGCATTCTAAGTATGATGTAGAAGTTGATCTATTGTCTCCAATTTGTTAAAGACCAATAAGAAGAAAAACTATGCACTTTGCTTTAGAATTATTGATGAAATATTAATGCTGATTAGTGTGTCACAACAAGACTGTCGTATTTTTAACCAGTCTCGCATGCTGCTTAATTTATGATAGGAGTGCTTGAAGGAAGCCAGTTAATTAATGAATCTTGGAAATGTTTAATTAAATTTCTAATCAACACAAAAGGTGCATGAGAACACAATTATTTTAGTGAAATATGAATCTATCAAAGGATATCAGTTATAAGTTGAAAAATCATACAAAATAAATATACACACACACACATACACACTGCTATTAGCTGATCTGTAATATGTCACCAATCCACTTTCCCAGAGGTGATTAGTAATACATGAAAATTTTCTTTCTTTTTCAATCCATGGAAGTAAGTTGATATACTTGAATTCATCCCTTCCTTTCTATCTAATTAAACTGCTCAGTGCCTGAAAACTCACAACCCCAAGAGTTTATTTGTTACCTCATTGTAGCAATGAATATCATATGCATTATAAATATCATTGTATTATTAGGGTATAATGTAAATCAGTATAACTAAAAGGACAGAAAGAAATGGTAACCTGAGAACTGAGCTCCTTATACTTAAAAGAAGGGGGAAAAAATAAGACTTTTTAATAACCTACACATACTTTCAATTGTGAACTGAAATAAACATACTACATTAATTTCTTCAGTAAGAATGAGTGGGAGAAAAGGAACATTGAGTTGCACAGGAAGAGATTGCATACTGTTTTTGTTAATGGCATTTAAGTTCAATCAAGGCTGGCTGGGTTATTTACAGTCTTCTACTTAGGCTTCTAGTGACTTCTGTGACTTTAGCAAGTTACTTAAACTCGGTGTCCTCACCTGTTAAGTGGGGAGACACTATACCTACATCATAGGATCATTATAAGCATTGAATCATTTGCTTGATAAAAACCATATAATAAGCAGACTATAAATTATACATTAAATAATTCCTTTTCCCCTATTCTTCCACTATGGAAACATATTTCTCTTTAATTTGAGAATATATTATATTTATGTGAACTAGTATTTGCTAAGAATTGCTTAAAAATGTACATCTCAGATGAAGAGTCAAGAACTCAAAATCTGAAATCAATACTTTTTCTACATATATTATTTCTATGTGCATTGTATTTTTCTAAATTATTATTTTCTGGTCAGTGAAGAGTCATGTAGCCTAATACAGTAGTTGTCTAGCATAGCTAAGCACCTACTACATCAAAATTAACAAGTACAATTATTTGAAGTGTAGATACTATGGCTAATGCTGTATCTGTTATATTGGGTGGCTGATTTTGAAATGCCAATATAACATGTTAATGTATGTTACTTAGATTTATTTTTAAAGCTAGATTAAGAGTAACCTTTTTAAAGGAAGTTTTTATACTAAGATAATTGGCAATATAAATATTCAATGTAAGATTGTTTTTTCATTTCAAATTATTCTTTTCAATTATTTTATCTCAAAAATGTGTGAAGCAAAATTTAGTTTAATACAAAGAAATTGTAATGGCTCTTCAATGCATAGAGAATTAAATGAAATCTTTCTATTCTAGTATTGAAGTCCTCCAAAATCTTGTATCAATTTACCTTTCCAAACGTATCATCCCCTAGACAGCATGAACTAGACCATTCTAAATCTTTTATGCGTCTTTGGTAATGCTACTTCTCTGTCTTTACTCAATATGTTTCCGTAGCCCAACATGCTCTTTTCCATCTTAGCATGTCCAAATCCTACACACAACTGATGACCTTAATCAACTGTCTCCTTAATGAAATCTTTTGAGTGTCTCATCTGGAAATAATCACTGTTTCTTCTTAATGTCCACATTAATTTATTAATCTTCCTAATAAACCTACTTTTAACTTTATCTTAGAGTTACTTGTATCCATATGTCATTCTCATATTAAAGTGTACACTCACTGAAGACAGAAATTTTGATTCATTTCTGTTTTTCAAGTATTACCTACAACAGTACCTTTCTAATAGTAGGTATTCAAAATTATTGTATAGTAGTTGTATAAATAGAAACAAGCCTAAAGTAAATATTACCTGTTATTAATTTGTTCAATAATTTAGTGAACCATTCATTTATAAGATTTATCTATTCTCCATTTGGCTCCATTTAGAATTTGAGATGAATACCATCATTAAGAAGGCAAGTTAACATATTCATTAATATAAATAAAAATATCTTTCTCTTTTATTAATTTTAAGTGCTTAGTCACACAGTGATGATGCATGTGAATTTTCACACCTGTTATTTTTTAAAGAGCAAGAATCAATTGCATTTTCACATTCTAACACCTGCAAATAAAGTAAGCAAGAAATACATAAGCAGAAATCTGAATTATTATGTTTCTTTCCTCTGAAGAATAAACAGGGGCCAATTTGTGCTACAGACATTTAAGGGGTATAATAACCGTACTCAATACTTAATTTAGTTCCTAATTCAGATCAGATATAGAAACAAAGTAAGGTAAGTAACACATCTTAATAATGGGCTTCAGTTAAAATTTTCTGATCTAGAACTGGCAAATTATTGTATCTCATCAATAACATGGAAACTAAAGGAAAACAAAACAACAATTTGAAAAGTTAATTCAGCTTTATGGGAAACTACTTTTCCATTATTTGTCACAATTTATTTCAGTTGATATAAATAATGCACAAATCACTGTTCTTTTTGAGGATTTTAATGTATCTTACTATATATGTAAATACTTTGATTTACTATTGCACGAGGAAAGTAGAAATGATAAGTTGAATAAAAGGCTATCGCTTTTACTGTGTCAGTAGTCTGAACTGTAACTTGACATACACAGATTTACTTCTAAGGCATGATTATGGTCAATTTTTCTTGCCTTTTCTCACGTACTGAAACTCACACCAAGAACATATATAGTGTAATAATATACATGTGTTTATTAAAGCTATTTACATTACACAATTTTCCAAACATGGAAACAATAAAATAAAATCTGAATTTTTATATTTATGCATTTCAGTCTCTCTTTTGTTAGTATGGAAATGAAACACTAAAGCTAATAAGCCAATATGGGAGACAGTAATTTTTATAAAGGAAATCTAAAAAGGAAGGTAATTAAAAATCAGCAAATCAAAGAAAAGCTAATGAAAAAAATATTGATTGATTCTAAAATAGTAAATTATCCTATAACTGATTAGTATATTAAAAAGGAGAAAAATTTGTAGTAGCACTAATGCTGTGTATAGGGAACCCTATTAAACCTTATTTTGAAACAATCTACCCTTATTATTAAATTATCTTTGAATGTCAATGTGAGAAATTGGACAATAATGCATTCTTGACCTTTCTTTCCAATTTGATTTCTGTTGTAATCTGATGTAAAGATAAATAAGGACACTTTTATTTTAAAATTGTATATACACATATATGTACATGTATTCTGCTGATGAAATATATATGGGAAAATTAAATATATATAGGAAACAGAATTATGTTAATGTATGTAGAATTTTAACATTATGTAGTCTCAAATTTCAAATCCATATTTATATTACTATATATTCATATTTCTAAATGTGAATTTAACTGTCTGACTGAAGATAGCTAGCCATGGTTTGAATCTCAACTTCACCTTCAACTATACTATTAACACATTATTTGGTTTCCTTGTGTCTCAGTTTTTTTAGCTTCAAATGAAGACTCTAATAGGAATACTGGATAATTAAATGAGAAATTAATGTAAATAACTTAGCTTTGTGCCTGGAATATACTAAGTACTCAGTAACTACTATTTATAAGTAATGACTTTTTAAGGCTAACATTCATTAAAAGTAAAAAAAGTCAAAAGTATATTTAAATATTTTATATAACATATAGGTATTTAAAATATAACAATATTACTCATTATCTTAGTAGATAGGTAGGTAGATAAAACTTAGAGGTTTCTAAGTGTTCACAGTAGCTTTTTCAATTCATTTGTATGTATTTGACATTTGGGAATTAATTAGCCTAAAGAAGTGTTTCTCTCACTGTAATTGTAATGGTGAAAAGGATGTGTATGTGTGTGAATGCACACGCATGTGTGCTGGTGCATGCTTCCATGTACGTGTGTGTTTGAGGTGAATGAGGGGAGATAAAGAATTATTTTACACTACAGTGATTTTTATTATAGATACGATTTTAATGATGTTTCTTACAGATTTTATATTTAATGACTGCACAATAATTTAATCTTGTTAATCATCATTTTCCTGTTAGTGTCATGGATTGTGTGTGTCATAAAATAACCATGAACACTGGAAATAAATAAAAGTTTACTATAAATATTCCACATGATCACTACACTTTCATTTAAATTATAAATACCCTCATAATGACATACCTTATCACCAAATTTTAACATTTTGAAATTTGTCTTCACCTAACAACAAATCAGCAATTAGCAATAAGAGAGTTACTGTAAACGTACACATAGCAACCAAGACTAAACTTAAAGTCTAATAACTAGACTTGCTTGTGATGAAGACTTTAAGTGAAGAACAGATCCAGTCACTATCTGATTTAATATTATATTTCCATTTGGCTATACAATCTTGATGTTTTTGTTTGTTTTATTTTTATGAAGTTTATTCACATGTATTAAAAGGGTGTCACTGTAAATCACTAAAAAACACAAAGTTTATATTACTGTAAATCTAAATATGTAACGTTGCCATTCTCTTAAAGGACTTCGAATTTGCTCTAACATATTTTCGACATACAAATTTACTACCATATAATAGGTAAACTAATAATTTCCTCAGCGTTATCTTTTGCTGTTTTAGAAAGTGTTTATTTTACTATGTTCTTCATACAAAAATTCCATTGAAACATATCACAAAAGAGCAGATTAATGGAGGACATAGAAAAGAAAGACTATTAATCAAACTGTCTAGCTTATAAAGCTGTAAGTCATGACTTTCATAAAAGATATATAAACCTTGCAACCTCAGAAGTAAAATGACACATTTAATGGGTACAGCAAAACTTCATTAACAGCTACAAAAATGGAGCACATTTTAAAACATGACGTATCCAGAGAGCTGTTTCTTAAGCTTTGAAATATGGACATGAAAATATTGTGAAATATAAAAGGAGCAAAATAAGAACAAAAGCTAATGAGGAAATATTATCATAAAAGAAACTTAGGTCAAGTCTACAGAGATACACAATAACAGAATATAATTGATATTGAATAATTATGCAGTTAGCCAAGCAGAACATGCCGTCTACTGGAGAAATCAAGCATATGCACACATTAGATTATAAAGAGATAGACAGATTGATAGGCAGATATAATAGAATATTAATACGCAATTAATACAGGGCTATTGGAGAAGTGTAGTCTTTTACATTTTAGGAATAATCTGTGCTGATTTCTGAATTATCATCTTTTGAGCACTAATATGGTGCTCCTTGGGTTCAAATTCTGAATTCTTTACCTACGAGCTAAAGACGAGTTACTTAGCTTATTTACATATTGCCTTTCCCCTTAGTAAGACAAGCAATTATAAAATTAATGATAGAATAATTTTTATTTTATTCTCCAAGTATTGCTAGGCATTTTGCAAGTATACCATGATATTAACTATTTACCAACTGCTGTAATGAAACTGCTCCCAAATTTGATGACTTAGGAAAACCACTGTTTACTGGTTCTCACAATTCTAAACATTGATGGGGGGGTCTTCTCCTGGTCTTGACTAGATCCACTCATGGGTCTATAAGCATCTCAAAGACTAGCTGGGCACTAAGCTTGCCTAAGATAGTCTCCTTCAGGTGTCTGGGGCTTCAGCGGGGGAGGCTAGAGTGACCAGATGGCCTGGTCAGGGCACTCCCTCTCTTCACGTGCTCTCTCATCCTCCAGGAAGCCAGAGGAGACTTTTTCAGAGAGTGGTGGTTTCAAGGTTCCAAGAGGATGGAAGAGGAAGCCACAGATCTTTAGAGGCATTAGCAACAGCATTTACACATCCCTTCTACAACACTCCATTAAACAAAGAAAGTGACAAGGCTAGCCCAGATTCAGGGGTTGGAGAAACAGACTCTAACTTCATCATGAAAGACATTTAAAGGTATGTGGCCCTATTTTTATGCCCTACTATATGCATTATTTTTGTTATGGGAACTGGATGCTTAAACAGAAATCCCTATCTCTGAATAAAAACAGAATGACATAAACTCTTTATGTAGGTCTCTAAAGAAATGTATGATTAACAAATGCAATATTCAGAATATAACTTAATGGCCATGATCTATAAATTGTTTTTAAAGTATTTTTCAAAGACGTAAGTATGCAGTATACTGACATAAGTATTGGTCCATATTAAAATTGTATGAATAACGTATTTTTTTTTAATGAGGAAACTAACTCTCTACTACTTTGCCACTTACAATATATGTGTTCCTGTGTGATGCAAGTTTGTTCACTTCATATCCAAACTGGCTTTTTGTTTGCAAAGCCACTCAACACAGATGACTCTTTAATTGGGTATTTAATAGTGACATTCACAAGATAAAATCTTATGAAGTATATCTCTTATAAGGTTATATTAGGCATGGGATTTATGGTTTCTATGATATCAGTGAAGTAAATCATTTTGTTCAAACTGGATTTTAGTAACTTAAAATGTTCCAGTCATGTGTTTTAGAAAATGATTCTACAAAAGTTCTGAGAAAGATCACTGCTGTTAATACAGACTCTTCAAAGTAATAGAAAACTCATTAAATCAGCATTGTACTATTATAAGAGAATAACCCCAAAGAAACCAACAAAGTAAAATCTGAAGATCACTAAATGGGGATTCCAAACCACTCTATTGCAGCATTGCACCTTGCAGTGATTATGTTGCCTTTGACAAGTACCTCATTTTCTTTTTTTTTTGAGACGGAGTCTAGCTCTGTCGCCCAGGCTGGAGTGCAGTGGCCGGATCTCAGCTCACTACAAGCTCCGCCTCCCAGGTTTACGCCATTCTCCTGCGTCAGCCTCAGAGTAGCTGGGACTCCAGGCGACCGTCACCTCGCCCGGCTACTTTTTTTGTATTTTTTAGGAGAGACGGGGTTTCACCGTGTTAGCCAGGATGGTCTCGATCTCCTGACAAGTACCTCATTTTCTACTCTCCTCATTTAAGTATAAGTTCATTCAGATGTCAAAAAAATTATTGTCTTCAAGGTGAGTCATACAGAAATCTCTATGAAGTTTTTCTCTTGTCATTTAGTTATTTTTTTTGCACAATATTTCTCTTGCCATGACTGGGAATACGTTTGACATTTAATGTTTTGCCAGAAAATGAATGCTTATATACATAGAGATCCTGAGATAGGGAAATAATTTTTTGAAACTGTAGTCAAAACTCTAGTGTAGACCTCAAAACTGATTTAGCAAATTGGTAAAAATGTGTCCTGTCTCTAAAAATCTATCTAAAAATTTTATTTTCGCTAATTAAGATTGAGCATTTCTTCTATTTGTCCTACACTAAAAACAAACAAACAAACAAATAAATAAATAAATAAATAAATAAATATTAAGACTACAACAATAGGAAATGTTTTTTTGGAGACTTTAATGCCTTGTCTTTCATCCATTCAAAGAAGAACAAAAAAACTGCAGTACCAGAGTAACATGAAATATATAAAAGAAACTCCAAGCATATACAAAATAAAGTAATAACTTTTTATAAATGGGAAGTGTAGGAGTTCACAAATTTGAATTGACACTCAATTTTACTCATTATAAATAGCTAGGCTTCAAAATTCATCAAAGTTCCCATATGTAGGTTATTTTCTACAAATTCTTTTTTCTATTTGGAACCACTTTAAAATTATTGATATGCGTAGAAGATTTGAATAAAACAGCAAAAAGGAAAAGATATGTGATACCTGGTTCAGGAGATTGATAAAGCAACACAAAGGAGAAGCAGGCACTTTTATTTTAAGGCACTCAATTAACCTACTCTAATCTAAATAGGTAATAATTTACACAATCTTATAAAGAACTGAAAAATCAAATGCTGTGATAGTTTTGCCTAACAATGATTTTGATGTAACAACTTCTGAAATAATTACTGGTAAGATTGAATAATGTACACATGATAAAGCACATTTATTAAAATCATTTTAAAAATAAATTAAGCAGGACTATTTAAAACGTAGACATAATGACCAAGGGGGAATGTTGACAAAATTTTAATAATTCCATCTGGAAAACAAAGTTGCTTTAGGGTGACTGAAATGTCACAAATAATTAGTATTAGTATTTAGAATAAATCTATTTCCATTAATAAAATTAAAAATAGGAATTTGGCTATTTAGATACTGAAGTTTTTTCTAATTTTGGAATTAATAACATTTAAATGAATTACATTCATTTGTTTATTCATTTAAAATATTTATAAATACTTATTATATGTTAAAACTGTAGTAATCACTAACGATTCAGTCATTAACAAAATATGCATAATTTCTGTTCTCAAGGAGCTTATAGCATAGTAAAAAAGACAAATAAGAACATTGTAACATAGTTGTGTAAGAGTGATGAAATTTCCAGAAAATTGAAATGAGGCACCTATCTCAGATTTAATTATTAAAAGACAGTTTCCTGAAAGGAGTCATATTAGATGGTAATAGAAATTGAGTAAGAGAAGTCAGGAGCAGTGGCTCACGCATGTAATCCTAGCACTTTGGGAGGCAGAAGCAGGTGGGTCACGAGGTCAGGAGTTTGAGACCAGCCTGACCAAATAGTGAAACCCCATCTCTACTAACAATACAAAAAATTAGCTGGGCATGGTGGTGGGCACCTGTAATCCCAGTTACTAGGCAGGAGAATCACTTGAACCCCAGAGGCGGAAGTTGCAGTGAGCCGAGATTGTGCCATTGCACTCCAGCCTGGGCAACAGGGTGAGACTCCATCTGCACCCACCCCCCACACCCCCAAAAAAAGAAATAAAGAAATTGAGTAGGAGTTCACCAAACAAAACGTGGGAATAATAGGAATAAGACAGATGTTGCCCATATGGGTTCCCATGCTGTTGGACTATGTAGTAGTAGCTTTCAATAGGAGGTCAGCAGATAGTTTGAGAATGAGGAAATGGTCCCTACTTAGCTCCATAAAAGAGCAAAATATAACTTGGATTTTCCTAAGAAAAATATCAATTCGTAAAATGATACAGAATCTATAATGTCATACATCCACTCATTCACTCATGTTGTCAAAATATCAAGTATTTTCTGTGTGCATGCACACTTCTTGGCATTTGAAGGTACTTCGGTAAACAAATTGTACTATCCTGCCCTAATAGAACTTACATTCTCACCATTTCAAGGACAAACAAAAAAGACATAAAAATTAAGTAAATCATACAGCATTAGAGGGTAATATGTGCTGTGAAAAGAATATTGTTAAATGGGATAGGAAAGATTAGGGTAAGAGAGGTTGTATGTGTGCATGTGTGTGGTCATGTGTGCCCATGTGCACATAACTTTAAATAGGATGGTCTGAAAACACTTTTGAGAATGTTTGAGTGAAAGGTAACGATAATGACAAAGTAGGGAGAAGTGTGGATATTTTAGAAAAGATGGTTCTTGGCAGATGTAAAAGTAAGCATAAAAGTCCTGAAACTGAAACAGGCCAGGAAAGTTCAATGATTAGCAAAAAAGGCAAGTGTACCTGGTAAAGTGAGTGAGTGAGAAAGTATTGGGAGATGAGGTCAGCCAAATAAATGATAAAGTTCCAGATCCTGTAGGACTATGTCTCTCATTCTGAGTAAGATGATGAGTCATTAGAGGGTTTTGAGGCAGGAAGTATCATCATTTGACACATTTTTAAGAGATCCCTGTGGCTGCTGTATTAAAAATAAACTGTAGAGATCCAAGAGAGAAAATAAGGACATTCATCAGGAGACTGTTGCAATGTAGTTATGACATAATGGTGGTTTGGATCAAGGTGTTAGCAATGGAATGGATGATAAATTACTGAGTTACAGCTATATTTAGGTGTAGAGTAGTTAGAATTCACTGGATGATTAGATGTGGGATGTGAAGAGAAAAAGCATCGAAAAGTGTTTCCAAGATTACCGAAACTCTTCATCATTACCTGGGAATATCTGATTGTAAGCATAGACCCAGCATCCATGTGGCTCTTTTTCATTAAGTTTTTATAGGCCGAAAGCCCTGTTATTAAAGTCAGATACTTAGGACAGAGGCATCCCTTCTGTAGCATTTCCTTTTCGTTTTAGGCAAGCCACCCCAGTGCACTTGAGCATATAGTTGTCCCACATGAATTTCCCACGTCTGGGAACAGAAGACAAGAAATGAGACACCAAAAAAAGTGATAGCCCCTTAATTACCATTGGGACAAAAGAAGTGGTTATTTTAAAATACACAAGAAAGATGGCAATAAAGCAGAATGAAACTTGACTCTCTCATTTGTTTGCCAAGGGACCACCCCCATAACAAAACAAAGTACGAAGAGATTACTTTGTCCTTGACTTAGCAGAATGAGCAAGGAAAAAAGATAGGATGCCCACCAGTCAGAATGACATATATAAAGACCAGAAAGCAAAAGAGAGTTTGTCTGTTCCTAGAATAAATCAGTCATTGTGATGATTAAGGGTATTCCAACAGTGGTAGATTTATTTCAAAACTGGCCCCAATTCTCCACCACTGTCAATTTCTAGGCCATTTGTCATATGATTTTGTAGCTTCTCCCATTAAGGGTGGAATACTTGGATTTCCCACCGTTTGAATCTGAATTGATCTTTTGACTAATTACAGCCAGTAGAAAGTAATGCATATAATAACATGCTATTTCTCATAGTAACTTGACTTTACAAGAGACAAGCCTGAGCCAGCCTGCTGCAGGTTGAAAGACCATAAGGCAAAAAACTCAGTTATCTCAATGAAAGCCATCCTAAATCAGTCAGTGTGCTGATCTTCAGATGCGTAAGAGAGTCCAGATCACTTCCACAGAGCCATTGTTGTAGGCATAATAATGGCTATTCAAAGATGTCTGTTTACTAATTCACAGAACATCTGCATATGTTACGTTACATGGCAAATGGGAATTAAACTTGCAGATAGAATAAAGTTTGCTAATTAGTAGACAGGAAAATTATCCTGAATTATCTGGGTGGGCCCAATGTAATAACAAGGGTAAAAAGAAGTGAAGAGGGGGGCTGAAGATGAGGTCAAGGTGAAGCAATGTAAAGATCTAAGCCGTCCAATTCCTCAAGGATCTAGAACTAGATGTACCATATGACCCAGCCATCTCACTACTGGGTATATACCCAAAGGATTATAAATTATTCTACTACAAAGACACATGCACACGTATGTTTATTGCAGCACTATTCACAATAGCAAAGACTTGGAATCAACCCAAATGTCCATCTGTGACAGACTGGATTAAGAAAATGTGGCACATATACACCATGGAATACTATGCAGCCATAAAAAAGGATGAGTTTGCGTCCTTTGTAGGGACATGGATACAGCTGGAAACCATCATTCTTAGCAAACTATCACAAGAAGAGAAAACCAAACACCGCATGTTCTCACTCATAGGTGGGAACTGAACAATGAGGAAACTTGGACTCGGGAAGGGGAACATCACACACTGGGGCCTATCATGGGGAGGGGGGAGGGGGGAGGAATTGCATTGGGGAGTTATACATGATATAAATGATGACTTGATGGGTGCTGACGAGTTGATGGGTGCAGCACACCAACATGGCACAAGTGTACATATGTAACAAACCTGCACGTTATGCACATGTACCCTAGAACTTAAAGTATAATAAAAAAATAAAATAAAATAAAATAAAAAAAGATCTAAGCCATCATCACTAGCTTTGAAGGTGGAAGAAGAGGACCAGCAGCCAAATGCAGCTTTCCTCTAGAAGCTGGAAAGACCAGGAAATGAATTATTCCCTAGAACCTCCCAAGGTAAACACATTCTTGCTGATCCCTTATTTTTAGCCAGAGAAGATGTTACTAGACTTCTGACTTACAGAATTTATGAAAATAAATTCATGTTTAAGCCACAAAGTGTATGGTAATTTGTTACAGCAGTCATAGGAAATAAATGTAGTTACCTATCCAACCTGCATCTGACTGTATATACATATATATCTAAGTAAGCAAGCTGAGGAAAGATGGACCACCTAACAGATATATAGACACACGAGCAGAAATAAATGGTTATTGTTTTAGGTCACTGAACTTTTGAGATGCTTTGTTACATATCACATAGCCAAGCATGCTTTTGGAATGAAATATCGTAATATATATTTTTCAAAGTGAGAAAAATTCTAGGGCAGAACTATGAGTAATAGAAATATACAAATTGATGAGAAATATAAAATAATGTATAAAATAAACTGAAAAAATAGCCAGAGGGGGATATATATATATATATCTCTCACACATGCATATAGTATATACACACCACACACATACACATATATACAGACACACACCTTGTTTTATGTATATATATATGATCTATATATGCATAAAACAAGGATTGAATGTTCCAGAAGCAAGGTTATGACTCATGAAGATATTTTAAGTACTAATAGACAATCTTTCACAAAATGCTTACGAATTAAAACAAAAAATACTGCACGTGGGCAAGAAAACATGCTGAGATTTAATCCCCAAATCCATTCCATTTACCCTCCATTTTGTCACAGTTACAGGGTTCTGATGGGATTGACTCTACATCTGGGGCCCTGTGGAGTTCCATGGGGAAGTCTATGGGGAAGGAGCCAGCTTCATTACAGTGATAGGTTCAGTGGTAGGCATTATCTTAAACGGGCCCTTGAGTGTGAAGTCTAGGTCTTTTAGCTGATGAATGGAGGAAGAGAAGTTTTGTTTTCTTCCGGATGATGTGGTATGCATATTTGAGGTCTGGAATTGCTGCAGTCATTTTGCTATTATGGTAGAACTTCAGCTTGAGGTAAAGTTGGTGAAGAAGAAGGTCAAGTTGTACAAATTGCAAAAATGAAGCCAGACCCATAATCAAAGTGTTCCTGGAATTGGTGGTTTTCAATGATAAAATATATTCTCTGTATTGTTGAAGTACATTCTAGTTAAATTTATGCTACTCGCAGCTTCTAAACTGCTGTAAGTTCAGAAAACTATGAATTTAAATCTCTGGCCTACTAACTAGGGTGTGAAATAGGGATACAACTTCTATATTTCAAATAATTAGTATGAGGAGTAAAATGATGAGTAATGCTCTTTATTGTTAGTATTTTAGAAACTATTATGTAAAAGGTGATTTATATAGGGCAATTAAAAACAAAAGCAATGTTCAAAGTAAAAGAAAGCTGAGATACCTCAGAGCATCTCAGAGCAAAAGGCCAGAGTTGGATGCCAGTGAGGAGTATAAGGGCCACTTAATAGCTTCTTGGAAAGGGGACCAGATTCAGAAGAAAAACATAGATTCTATCTCTGTTTCTAATTTCACACACACACACAAATAGATATTTAGTTAAGAGATTTACTTAACATATCCATATAAAATTTAGAACAATTTGACATGTTGTAGTACATTTTTTTGATATAATTATCATCATTATCAGCATCTATAAAACAAATTTAAAGAACACATAAGAATTTTAAGGTTAATTAGGATTAAATATTTTAAAAATCTGCTCACTTAGTAAGAAAAAACATGTATACACCTACTGTGTGCCCATAAAAATTGTTAGAAGATAAATAAAATAAAATAAAAGTTCATAGCCACTGCCCCCAGAAAAAGCCAAAATAGCCATTAGGCTTTAAAAAAGAAAAGAAAATCAAAGGAGAGTAGATTGCTATTAAACCAGAGTCTAGTTGAACCATTAATGTGATACCCTAACAAAATAAACAAGAGTTGTTTTTCGTGATATTCACTGTTAGTCTTTATAAAAGTTAATACAATGTTGAGCCCAGAAACTTCATCTCATGTGGCAGTAACTGAAGAAGTCTGTGAAGAATTCTTTTTCTTTCTTTTCTTTCTTTTCTTTTCCTCCCTCCCTTCCTTCCTTCCTTCCTTCCTTCCTTCCTTCCTTCCTTCCTTCCTTCCTTCCTTCCTTCCTTCCTTCCTTCCTTCCTTCCTTCCTTCCTTCCTTCCTTCCTTCTTTCTTTTTCTTGAGACAGAGTCTCGCTCTGTCACCCAGGCTGGAGTGCAGTGGCATGATCTTGACCTCTGCAACCTCTGCCTCCAGGTTTAAGTGATTATCCTGCCTCAGCCTCCTGATAGCTGGAATTACAGGTGTGTGCCACCATGCCTGGCTAATTTTTATATTTTTAATAGAGACAGGATTTTACCATGTTGCCCAGGCTAGTCATAAACTCCTGGCCTCAAGTGATCCACCTGCCTCAGTCACCCAAAGTACTGGCATTGCAGGTGTGAGCCACCACACCTGGTGAAGAGTTTCTTAAATATATAATAGTAGAACATGTATTTTCTCTACTGTCTTGTGATAACCATGTACATGAATATGATCTCTCTCAATTAAAGACAGCACAGTGACATATACAGTTGGATATTTTTATTTAAAGGTGGTAAAGTAATGGTAAGGCTAGAAATAGTGACGAAGCAAGGTAAGATGACAAATTATTTAGGAAGCAAAGAATACAGTAAGGCTACATGAAATTTAAGGTCACTAACAATTATGTTACATATTCAACTTCACAGTTTTGAGGAACAAGTCACTAATGTTTTCAGTCCTGTTAAAGCAAACTAAACAAGGCCTGAAAAGGACTGTGTCCTTCTATATTTGAGTTCTTGTGGATGAACTGCAACCTAAATTAATAGGTAGACAATATTGAAGCCCTAATTTAGGAGTATGTGCCTATAATAATACCTGAGACTTGGCCAGTCCCAGCAGCCATACACTGCTTTGTTCAAACTGTGTTCAAATAAGACAAACACCAAGCTGAACCAATCCAGCTGTTGCTGTACCTCATGTACAATATCTATACATCACTTCCTTTCTTCGTCTATAAATTTATTCTGACCATGAGGCATCCTTGGAGTCCCTCTGAATCTGCTGTGATTCTGGGGGCTGCCCGATTTGCAAATTGCTCATTGCTCAATTAAACTCCTTTAAATTTAATTCGGATGAAGTTTTTTTTTTAACAGTCCTAATTCCTAGAAAACAGACATAAATCTCATAAACAAAGGCATATCTACTTTCTCTCTGATGGTACCAATGCCAACATCATATTGGGAAATATTTAAAATTAGTCATTCAGTCTTTGAAGCCATTTATTTTCATAAAATTTAATTGTCTAAAATGGATGAAAACAAAAATAAACCACTGTTACCATCGTTATCACTAACAACTTGAAAATCTTAATTATTTTTATTTCAACTTCTATTTAGGTTCATAGGGTATATGTTCAGGTTTGTTGTATAGGTATTGTATTAGTCAGTTTTTACACTTCTATAAAGAGGGACAGGGTAATTTATAAACAAAAGAGGCTTAACTGACTCGCAGTTCCACATGGCTGGGGAGGTCTCAGGAAACTTAAAGTCATAGCGTAAAGGGAAGCAGGTTTGTCTTGCATGGTGGCAGGTGACAGAGAGTTAGAGCAAGAGCAGGGAAAACAGCTTATAAAACCAACAGATCTCATGATCATTTTTTTATCACTCACTATCTCAAGAAAGCATGGGGGAAACTGCCCCCATAATCCAATCACCTCCCACCTGGTCCCTCCTTTGACATGTGGGGATTATTGGGATTATAAATGAAGATGAGATTTGGGTGGGAACACAGAGCCAAACCATATCATTCCTCCCCTGGCCCCTCCCAAATCTAATGTCCTCACTTTTCAAAACACCATCATGCCTTCCCAACAGTCCCCCCAAATCTTAACTCATTACCCCAAATTACCCAGCAATAATCCAAAAGTGCACAGTCCAAAGTCTCATCTGAGACAAGGCAAATCCTTCCACCTAAGAGACTGTGAAATCAAAACCTAGTTATTTCCTCCCAAGATACAATGGGGGTACAGGTGTTGGATACATGCTCTCATTCCAAATGGGAGAAATTGACCAAATAAAGTGGTCACAGATCCCAGGCATGTCTGAAATCCAGCAGGGCAGTCATGAAATCTTAAAGGTACAAAATCATTTCCTTTGAATCCCTGTCTAACATCTGGGGCACACTGATGCCAAAGATGAGCTCTCACAGTTTTGAGATGCTCCTTCATGGGCTGGCATTGAGTGCCTGTGGCTTTTCCAGGCACAGGGTGCAAACTGTTGGTGGATCTACCATTCTGGAGTCTGAAGTGACCCTCTTCTCACAGATCCACTAGCCAGTTCCCCAGTAGGGACACTGTGTGGGTGCTCAAGCCCCACATTTCCCTTCTGAGGTTTTCCATGAGGGTTCTGTCTTTACAGCAGGCTTCTGCCTGGATATCTAGAAGTTTCCATATATACTCTGAAATCTAGAGGGAGGTTCCCAAACCTCAATTCTTTACTTCTGTGCGCCTGCAGGCCCACCAGCACATGGAAGCCACTACGGCTTGGGACTTGCACTCTCTAAAGCAATGGTCCAAGCTGTACCTTGGCACCTTTTAGCCACAGCTGGAGCTGGAGCACTTGGGACATAGGACAGCAAGTACCACAGTTGCACAGATAAGGGCCCTGCGTCTGGCCCCCAAAACCATTTTTCTCTCCTAAGTCTCCTGGCTTGTGAAGAGAGGGGCTGCCACCAAAATCTCTGACAGGCCCTGGACACATTTTTCCTATTGTCCTTGCAATTAACATCCAGTTCCTCGTTACTATGCAAATTTCTGCAGCCAGCTTGAATTTCTCCCCAGAAAATGAGTTTTTCTTTTCTATCACATCATCAGGCTGCAAGTTTTCCAAACTTTTATGCTCTGCTTCCCTTTTAAAAATAAGTTCCAGTTTCAGATCATCTCTCTCAAGTTCAAAGTTCCACAGATATCTAGGGCAAAGGCAAAATGCCACCAATCTCTTTGCTAAAGCATAGCAAGAATGACCTTTGCTCCAGTTCCCAACAAGGTCCTCATCTCCATCTGTAACCACCTCATACTGGACTTCATTGTCCATGTCACCATCAGCATTTTGATCAAAAACCATTCAAGTCTCTAGGAAGTTCCAAACTTTCCTACATCTTCCCTTCATCTTCTGAGCCCTTCAAACTATTCCAACCTCTGCCTGTTACCCAGGTTCAAAGTTACTTTCACATTTTCAGGTATCTTTATAGAGGTACCCCACTCTCTGCAGTATCAATTTCCTGTATTAAACCATTCTCATACTTCTTTAAAGATACTACCTGAGGGTGGGTAATGTATAAACAAAGGAGGTTTAATTGACTCACAGTTCTTCACAGCTGGGAGGCCTCAGGAAAGTTACAGTTTTGGCAGAAGAAGAAACAGGCACATCTTAAATGGTAGCAGGCAAAACAGAGAGAGAGAGCAAGAGCAGGAAAAACTGCCTGATAAAATCATCGGATCTTATGAGAACTCAATATCACAAGAACAGCATGGGGAAAACTGGCCCCATGATACAATCACCTCCCACCTGGTCTCTCCCTTGACACATGGGGATTATGGGGATTACAATTGAAGATGAGATTTAGGTGGGGACACAGAGAAACCATATCACTTATATTGTGTAATGCTGAGGTTTAGGGTACAAATGATCCGGTAGTGGACAAACATCACCCAAATAGTGATCATAGTACCCAATAGGTAGTTTTTGAAACCCCTTTCTCCCTTCCCCCATTAGTAGTCCTCATTACTCTTTCAGTGTTTTGTAAGGGCTTTTCTTTTGTCTGAAATAGAAATATTTCCTTTAATATCTATAGCATATTGAGGAGTAAGTACATGTAATAAGAAATGAATTCTTTTTAATTTGAATATGCTGTTGTTGACAGAAAAAATAGCTGACAGATTAACAATTCATTAGATAATGACAGTTTTCATCTTCAAACATCATTTACTATTTTATTAGTGAAAAAATAAAAATTATTTAAAAAATAAATATAAGCTCTATAAATCATATACTTTAAATAGGCAGATACAACTAAAGCAAATAAAATTCACTGTTAGAATAATGTTATATTTATATTTTGTTCATACCACAAGTCTAGAGGAAACTATTTATTGAGTTATAATGTAAGCATCAGTTTGCAGTACAGGTCATATCCTCAGGCCTTCTAGGCTTGAAGAGTAAATAAACTATCCTCTATTTTCTTACTAATGGAGGAAAATTTGAAAAAGTAAGATAAAAAAAGCCAGCGTTCAAAGTATATTTTGTCTAATGAAAAACATTTCACATCTTCAAAAAACCTCCTCAAACTAGATGCTTGTTCTGATAAAGAAGATACTGGTGTTTTGCAGCCAAACTACAAAATAGCTAAGTTGCTTTGACTATTTCAGTAATGTATCCAATGAACTGTCAATTATTAATAAAATCAAATGGAATAAATAAAAATGCTCCCAAAAGTCAATCTTAAAATATTTCTTTACTCATTTCATTTTATGTTAATACACCATTTAACAATAGGTCTTCATCAATAAAGATTGATTATGCTGGCATGGAGACTCCTCAAATAACTCACGACCTTTTAAATAGACATAAGAGCTGTTGCAAAATGGTTTGTCATCTATTTTTAATAATTGCATCTCCGGCCGGGCGCGGTGGCTCAAGCCTGTAATCCCAGCACTTTGGGAGGCCGAGACGGGCGGATCACGAGGTCAGGAGATCGAGACCATCCTGGCTAACACTGTGAAACCCCGTCTCTACTAAAAAATACAAAAAACTAGCCGGGCGAGGTGGCGGGCGCCTGTAGTCCCAGCTACTTGGGAGGCTGAGGCAGGAGAATGGCGTGAACCCGGGAGGCGGAGCTTGCAGTGAGCTGAGATCCGGCCACTGCACTCCAGCCTGGGCGACAGAGTGAGACTCCGTCTCAAAAAAAAAAAAAAAAAAAAAAAAAAAAAAAAAAAAAAAAAAAAAAAAAAAAAAATAATTGCATCTCCATACCATGACTAAGTGGATTTGAGTAAATGCTTTTACAGATGTGTACATGTGATAAAAGAGGCAGAATAGAGACTAAAAATGATAGCGTAAATGAATCAATCTATATTGTCACTCAAAGGCAATGGATTTGATGCTATTACTATTGAGTTCAATGCCCAATTGCCATTCCTTCTTTTCTGTTTTATTTTGTTAGCCTTTATTATTCAATTTTTTAATTCTTCAGAGGGAGAATATAATCCTCTAAAGATGAAGCATGCTTTTAAGCAGCTTAGTATATTTCAAAATGTTCAGTTGAGTATAATGAATGCAGAAGGTGCTGAATATATAATTCGTGTGTGAATGCATGGCAATCAATTTCATGAAATCACATGAACAAATTATTTCAACATGCGACATAAAAAATGCTTCTTTCCTCTAAGTGAACTTTGTTTAGAATCTAATAAAAGACTAGTGCATATGCTTGATTTAAACAGACTTTGCCTCTCTGGGTTCAGTATTATTCTACATCTACACAGCACACTAAGAAGATGTGTATGATTTCAACCTATGGGAAGGCTTTAAGAACTGTGTTCCCTAGGAACAGTAATAAAGGGGAGTGAAACCTCAACATGAGGTTTTAAGAAAATTGATAATCTATGCATATCAATTTCCAATATGCATTTTTAACAAATAAATGCATAGCATGTGTGCCAATGAGAAGAATGGTTGAACAGCTCAATAACTGAGCTGCTCTGATTATGAGCTAAGTCACAAGAATGTTTGATGATTTCCTCAGTTAATAGATTGCTGACCATGTTTATATTAAATAGCAAATCTGTTGGCAACCAGATTTGACATGAAATAATAGAGTTTAAAACTAGTTTCCAGGTGAGCAGTGGGCAGAATAGAGTTCACAGGTGAGACAGAAAGAAGATGGTATTAACAAAATCAGTAGGTATTTTGTTCAGAGCATTTGGGCAAACTGACATCAAACAATCCTGATTAAGAGTGTCACCATTTCCCTAGAGAAAAAAAGATATAAAATAAACATCAGAAACTCCTACAGATGTAATTTTTTTTTCAAAATGTGAGACAAACACTCCTGCATGAAAATCACTGAGTGTGTGTGTGTGTATGTGTGTGTGTGAAAATATGCAGATTACTGGCCTCTGGCCTCTACCTTGTATATACTAAATCATAAATTTGGGGTACGGAGTCCATGAAAATGCATCGTAACAAACATAAACAGGTAATTCTTAAACCCACTAAAGATTGAAAATACTGCGAATTGCCATTACATAACATAATACACAAAATTTATCTCTAGTTCAGTCACTTTCAGAGGATCCTTTGTCATGATTTTAGTGTCTCCCATGGAACACTACACAGCCACAAAAAAAAAAAAAAAAAAAAAATCATGTCTTTTGCAGCAATATGAATGTAGCTGGAGTCCATTATCCTAAGCAAATTAATGCAGAACAGAAAACCTAATACCCATGTTCTCACTTATAAGAGGGAACCAAACACTGGGAACTCATTGACATAAAGATAGCAAACAATAGACACTGGAGTCTAATAGAACACGGAGCAAGAGGAGGGATAAAGGGGTGAAAAAATAACTTTTAGGTACTATGCTCACTATCTCAGTGACAGGATCATTCGTATCCCAAACCTCAACCTCATGCAATCTACCCATGGAGCATTAAAATACAGTGTCTAAAGAAGAAAGATGAACTAAGTAGGGTAAGGCCAGCTAATCAGATAACCTTAAGCTATAATGTCTTATTTCGGGGTTCTGGAAAAAATCCGAACCTATCTATTAATTACAATTAGTGTACTCTTTCTGGATCCTTAATAATAAAGAAAAGAAAACATCAAGCATAAACAAACAAAAAATTGATGTAAAATTATTTGAAAAATTTCCAAAATGTTTAATATATTATATACCATCACTACTAGACATTGAAATTATAACACTGATTTGAAGAATAGAAAAACCATTGAACCCATCCATTTATGAACTATTTTAACAATCACAAGTGGTAAGAACTATTGTGCTCCCCAAGAAAAGATTCCAGAAGAATAGAGAACAGAACAAATTGTTATAGCACCCATGCTTAGAGTTACCGTAGAAAGGCATGTTCAAACTGGAGAGCAGAGAAAGCTTTCTCAAGAAAGCAGCAATTTAAGTGAATTTGAAAACTGAGCTATCTAGGACAAAAAGAAAATAAGTTTCAGATAGAGAAAATAGCAAGTGCAATTTTTTGTCATGATTCAGAGCATTCTGGCTGTAGTGTAAGAATTGGTTCAGATTTCTGTTCCCTCACTTACTAGATCTGTGACTTTGGGGAATCACTTCCCGTTTTTTGTTTGTTTGTTTTTTGAGACGGAGTCTCACTCTGTGGCCCAGACTGGAGTGCAGTGGCAGGATCTCGGCTCACTGCAACCTCTGTCTCCCGGGTTCAAGTGATTCTCCTGCCTCAGCCTCCCAAGTAGCTGGGACTACAGGTGTGCACCACCACGCTCAGCTAATTTTTGTATTTTTAGTAGAGTCAGGGTTTCACCATCTTGGCCAGGATGGTTTCAATGTCTTGACCTTGTGGTCATCCCCACCTCAGCCTCCCAAAATACTGGGATTACAGGAGTGAGCCGCCATTCCCGGCCTACTTCATGTTTTTAAAGTTCAGTTCCTTCATCCTAAAAATGAGAATAATATTTTGTCAAGAGGATATTGCTAGTATCAAATAAGGAAATTCAAATAAAGTTCTTTGCATAGGAATGTGCACACAATTAGTGCTGAAACATGCCAGCCATCATGTCTTTGACATCATTACAGATAGAAGGGAGAAAGAGAAGGAACAGAAGGTCCTGACGTGCTTTTTCGGAAATGAGGTGAGTCTCTGGCAAGACTCTAAAGTCATTGAACAAAATATGAATTTTGACGACTTCTAAAAATATTCTACACCATCCATAATCATTATTGAATAAATCAGAGGTGAATTATAGACATATTCCTTGGATTAGAATCCCATCTTTGAACTGTTGTCCAAACAGCAAACGCACATGGTAACAAGCACAAAACTTGAGTGTAGCTGAAGACAAATTTCAATATTTCAACATAGACGGCAACTTTAATTGTCAAAATGAAAAGATTTTCATTGGTAGCCATAATCAGAACACTAATCTGGTCACAGAAGCATCAGTGTGAGGCCAATATAGATATATTCATGACATGTAAATAAACAAAACATTCGTCTCATATTTGTCCTTAGAAACTTCAATTATTTATCAAATTAATATCCGTCGACACATGAAAATGATGAGTTAACAAAATTTGTAACTTTTCAAAATATATTTTGATGAAAATCAAATTACAAATCTATTTTCTATATACAATGTATTTCCCTCCATTTGCTCTTAGTTTAATACTGTTATACTCTTTTTTTTTTTTTTTTTTCCTAAGACAGTGTCTTCCTCTGTTGTACAGGCTAGAATGTAGTGGCACAATCTTAGCTCACTGCAACTTCCCCCTCCTGAGTTCGAGTGATTCTCATGCCTCAGCCTCCCAAGTAGCAGGGATTACAGGTGTGCACCACCACGTCCAGCTAATTTTTGTAGTTTTAGTAGAGATGGGGTTTCACCATGCTGGCCAGACTGGTCTCAAACTCCTGGCCTCAAGTGTTCCGCCCACCTTGGCCTCCCAAAGTTCTGGGATTGTAAGCGTGAGCCAAGGCACCTGGCCTTGACCCTGTTATCCTATTGTTTCTTTACATTGTTGTTCTGGATATTTTATCAAAATTAGAAGAACTTCAAGATTAATATAAGCTCAATATTTTAAGAAATCATTAAACATATAGTTCCGATTAGAAAAGGAATTTTATTGGTTTACTCCTGCAAGCTTGAAGCGGTTGTCTTTTGTTATCTGTAGAATAACGGTCCTACACATTATTTTTTGCTTTTAAATATTTATCCTCTTTCCATTTTACTTTACCAGTGAGTCTGTCTATGTTATACTCATGAAGTCTAAAACCTATTTTTTCCATAGTTTATTCCATGGATTCATGCTACTTAGTAGATCATTGAAGAGTTTCTTATATAATACTATAGTAATATTTATTTACATCTTACTACATGCCAAGCATTACACTAATTGTTTTGTAGATTTAGCTCATTCAATTGTTGTAATCATTGTATGTCACAGATACCATTTATTTCCACTTTACATGTGAAAAACCTGAGGCCTGTGATCAGGTCTATTTAAGTAACTAAATACTTAATGACTTAAGTATTTACTGTGATCAGTAAATTTAAGTAATTTACTCAAATCAAAAAGCTAGTTAGTAGAAACCAGAAAGTCTAGCTCATCAGTCCAGACCTTTAACCAATATACAAATCTGCCGTTCTATGAACTAGATGTAAGCGAACAGAATTTCTTCTCTGTACATTTGTTTGTGAAGAAAATAGAAGTATATTAGGTACCTTGTGTGAATTGGGGAAAGGACTAAAAATGTAATGAAACTAGTGTTATTGCTTTTGTTTCTCTCCTCATATTTTAGAAATGAAACATCGTGTATACTCAATTAAAATGACTGTATTAGGGCTTCACACTGAATACAGAATGTCCTCAAATTAGGCAGTAAGAGAACCTGGGTCTCCATTACTGGGTGAGTTGATATGAAAAGTGCAGTGGACATGGATATATGATGCACATTAAATGGCCAAAAGCAACATGTATGGATTTATAAAATACTATGATTATGTTGAAAAATTATATACAATAAGCCATACTACCATTAAATAAAAAACATATGCATATGATTTTAAATAAATATATTCATAATAATACTTTATGAAAAACAAATAACATTTTTAAATGGTTGCTCTTCAGTGTAGATAAACGGCAAGTAGATTTGGGGTAAAAATGAAAGTAGGTACATAAGAAAATATATAACCCAAGAGAGGGTCCTGTTTGGTTCAAGATTGAAATGCGCCGTGAATTGAGGCATGTTATTAACTCAGCCCTCAACACATGAGATACAAACAAACAAACAAAAAACACAAAAACACAGGAAAAATAACAATAAAGAAAGGAGACAAGGAAAGAAGGAAAGGAGCGAAGGAAAGGAAGAGAGAAAGGATAACACAGAGAGAGAAGATGAACAAACCTTAACTAATTTTAAAACCCGATTTTCTCAAAATATTTCAGATGACTTGTTTAATAAATTATAGGTAGAAATTTTCATTAAAATTTGAATAAATATGCAGTGAAATTTGCCAAATTCATTACAATGCATTATCTTTTGAATGGCAATTTATATATTTAAAAGCTCTGGTAATGAAGCCTGTCTTTCCAACACAAATATCAGAATTCAAAAAACCCAGTTTCCCTTTCTCCTCAGATAAAGGTATATGGCTTCAAATACATCAAACCAACTGGCCCAGGCAAGATCTTGATTCAAATAGGCAAATTAAGAAACCACGTTCTTCATGAAGTTCTCTTTTTTGGCTTTCTGCTGGTGAAAGTGAAAGAAAAAACATGAAGATGTTGCTGGTGGAAATATTGATGATTTCTTTTTAGTTTTGAAGTTTGAGATCCAGAAGCAGCAATGCTACTTGTGGCAATAGCAATTGCAATAAAATAAAAATCTTGCCATCCATTGCTCGACAGCTGCCACGCAATATTCAGCTTCATCAGGCCAGATCTGTGGTAGTTTTATGCATTGTTCCTCTAAATTTATATTCTAATCTTTGAATCTATTCTCAATGAGTCTATGAGCCACTTCATATCCTTTATTAATGCTCTTTTCTGTTTCAACTAACCAGAGAATATTTTGTTTGCAGCTAAGAATACAAACATTAATAATAATAATAATAATAATAATAATTCCCAGAAGTGGAGTGTTGTAGGTAAGTCTATTAAGGAAAGGGGAATATAGGACCAGTGATCAAACTGCTGTGTTTCATTGTAACAAGGATCCATTCAGTGTTAAAGAATGGAAATCTGACAACTTCTGGCATATAGGGGCATGCAACTCATTGCTTGTGCTCACCTCAAATAATATTGAAGATTATACTTTTGGTGGTTCAGATTCCACCATAAAGGCATGAGAAATTTAAGAAATTCAACAAAGGTCGGCTGTGTCTAAATGCACTTCATAGTTTAAAGAAATAAACCATCTCCAAGATTAAATTCTTAGTTTAAATCACATTGAAATGATCAGGGCACTTCTTGTCTCTTATAGTGGAAAGGATGACATAGCTATACATCAAAACTCAAGTCTTTTTCCATGAATTCCTGAATTACAAAGATGATTTACTTTATTGTTTTGCCTTTTGAGAAAATTAGACCATTGACTAAGGAAAATGGTTAAATCATGAGCACTGGAATATTTGGATAAATAGGAGGATTCAGGTGACTGAAAATTTTCTCTTTTGCTAAAACTTACTGAATCCTTCTTGCTAGCAGATTCAGCTATCCAACACATGACTGAGGAAGCTGTTCCTTCATTTCTTCAATATCAAGTCCATACCTTATTTAAGGTGGTTAACTGATGGAGGAAAGCAATATTCTTTCTGACCAAATCTATTATTCCATTTGAACTCAAAATTCCAGCATCCTCTTGGGAACCAATTATCTGGTTAATGCTGAGGACTGGAAGCTTCTTGAATATGAGACTTGCAAGATTTTATAGCTAAATTTGAAAATGCATGGGGGAATATGTGTGAAAATTGATTTTACGTGTTCCTGATATAGAACCAAAAAAGAATTTTAATTCTAGCTTGTATAAATATCTGATTAGAGATTCTAGATTCAATGTGCTACTTCTGGTAGCTGGTTTAGCTGCTAAATGCTTCTTCAATTAGTTGATCAAAATCTGGACTGAAAAACAGGCTAAGTTAAATAAAGTTCAGACACTTGCAGTTCCTCCTTTTAATGTACAAGGAATTCAATGACCTACTGAAGTATGCAAGTTAAGATGGATTTATTGTTCAAAGCCTGTTAAATGGGCTGGGTGTGGTGGCTCGTGCCTGTAATCCCAGCACTTTAGGAGGACAAGGCAGGTGGATCACCTGAAGTCAGGAGTTCGAGACCAGCCTGGCCAAAATGAAGAAACCCTGTCTCTATTAAAAATACAAATATTAGCTGGGTGTGGTGGTGGGCGCTTGCAATCCCACCTACTCAGGAGGCTGAGGCAGGAGAAGTGCTTGAACGTAGGAGGCGGAAGTTGCGGTGAGCCAAAATTGTGCCATCACACTCCAGCCTGGGCTACGAGAGCTAAACAAAACAGAAAAAAAAAACCTGTGAAATCACCCACTGATTAAATTTTCAGAAAGAGCTCAGAAGATACTCTCCTCACCATAACAATAAAAAAGAATGATGAGCACAACAATGTTATCTTAAAAACAAAAACAAAAACAAAAAACCTCTATAATTTATATATTCTATACTGGGAACACAGACATTGAAGCTACACTCAAGTGATTTCATTTCTTTAGGGTTTAGGAGTACCTTACCACTGGAATGAGGGTGGGCATGGATCTCATAATAGGTAGCAGGATATGACTGGTAAAAAATACAGTACTGTAGCATGCAGACACTAAATTAATGAATCATCTGATCCTTGGCAATGATATCAAGGTCTGGGAAGTAAAAATATAAATTTAGTGACCTAATTAGTCATGACCTGTCAATGGTTTTCACACTTAAATTAGTTTACTTACCCCATGGCCACTTAATGCAGAGAAATGTGGTTACTCTTGAAGAAGGACTCTGCAATAGCATCATATCTTAGTATTGCACATCTTCCTTCTAGCTTTCCTGAAAGACATCTCCTACCATTTCTAAATACATTAGGGAGGAAAGGAGGTGGGTGCAAATGCCCAGTCCTTTCACAGATTATTGAATACTGCCTTCAAGCTAACATTGATCTTGGTGGCTTCAGATTATCACTAAAAAAAATTTGCGTAAGTAGAGGTTATTAGGGTCATGTGATGAATGGGATTTTGTCTTGGGTTCATATTACAGTTGATACAGTAATACTTCCATTTCAGCTTTTGATTGTTTTACCAGATCTTTGGTGTGTATTTGGAAGATTTATACTGTAACTGGAAGAAATGTCTTTTTATCGCAGTAGCCCCTGAAGTCAAAGCTGCTGTCAAACTCTACTAATGGCCAAACTAAAGACCACTAAGCAACTCTCTCCTACAAAAACAGTAAATATAGATCCCTGGGAGAATGTTTCAACTAGAGCCATCATGAAGAACAAGGAAGAAAAAAGGCTGGTGCTTATGAAAACATAGGCAGATTTAACTTACCTATTCAATCTACATGGAAGACAAATTAATCTTGTAAAACAAAAATACCTTGAATTAGGTGGTGGTTCAAGTACAGGCAATGTGGTTTCTTCACTAAAGAAAATCAACAAAGACCCTGACACTCAATATTATAATAATAGTCTAACAAATGGCCATTTTTTTTCTTTTTAGAAGTTCACGTCTCAGTAAACAGAGATTGCCAACAAGTATTTGCTGCTTTTTGCATAAACAACAGTATGCTTTCACCATATTATTCTAATATTCTCTGAAATTTCCAGTTTTACAGCCAGATTTAGTCTTTGGGAACACTGACCATATCAACATTTTATGAGGCACCATGCTCATCCACTACAAGGATGGCATCAAATTGAAAAGACACAGTGAACTGGGATTATAATGTCCTCCAGATATTTGTGCAAGAACCAAGAAGTAAAACCCATGAACATATAGGTAACACCTACCTTGGTGATATTTCTGATAGTCTGGGAGAGCTTGAAACATGCCCTCCAAGGTAAGGTGTAAGTTTGCTGCATTTTGATATCCATAGCATGTCAAATAGCCCTCTGGAAAAAGGTTCCAAGAGTCTGAGCCTACATTCAAAGCAATTAAAATCTGTCTGCTTCGGTCAAGGATTAGAATTCTGTACCTTGGCATGTAAATTATTTGTAATTTTGGCTTTGTGGTTAGAATGAGCTTATTTTCTGTTGGGACAAAATATACATGTATATATATTAAAAGAGCTTTAAGCTTAAGCTTAAAAATGCCTAGTGTACAATTATTTTAAAATAAAAACAAATATATTTATAGAAAAACATAAATACACACTATTTTGCAAAAAGATAAACTTCCAAAGTAACTGCTTTTAACAGAATTTTAAAATTTTACACTATGTGCTGATATGTCTCTTATCTATCTGTATGGATAGATACATTTCAGAAGTCCTAAAAGAATATAACAGAACAACAGAAGTGTTGTTATGTAAATAAATCTAAATATTATTTGGCAAAGAAAGACTATCTTGTGTAAATCAATTTTGTGTAAGAATGTATTATATATGACATACTCATTAGAAAACTTAAGGAACTCAATAATTTTATTCATTTTATAAGATTAGTAGCTTAATAATGAACACTATACATATCCACTGTTTTATCCTCTAATTTGTATATCCACTATTTGCATATCCACTATTTTATCCGCTAATTTTTTATCTGCTATTTATCTTTTATTCCCTTTGTAATTGATTAAAGACTTCTTTATATAACTAACATATTCACATTTTATTTTCTTATCATTTTTCCCTTCATCATAGCCACTATTTCTTTATATTATGTAACATCTACTTTTTTATTGCTTTTCTCCCCCTTTATATTTGCTTATTTTTCTTTACCAAGAAAATTCTCACAATTTTGTAATTCTTTCTGGTCAATAAAATTATTATAACCACATTTGACAAGAACTGTAAATTTGAACCAATTCTAGTATTTAGCTTTTCCTTTACATTTTGTAGCTTGATTATTACATGCAAAAAAGTATTGTTTTAATCCAGATAGCTTCCCCTAAAAACAAGTTCCTAGACTCCATAATGATATAATTGTTTCAAAAATGTCTAAATACTATGTATACATTTATAAATCATTTAATCACTTCTATAGACGATCAGCCTAACGCAAAATTTTCAACTTGAATACACACTATTTTTCCTTATACCTTTTTAATCCAATTTTGAATCTGGACATTCATTGCTATCACACGCACAGAAATATATTGCTGGAGTGCAGAGAGAAATATCACAAAGAATTGTGCTTTGGTATGATGAGCACTTTGAATTAAAAGAAATCAGAAGGCCTTAAGTGTTACCTCAGAAGCAAAAACTTTCTAATCTCTTGTTTCTTCCCTGTCCCCTACATCTCACAATTGCAGGGAGGGACTCTCACTGAAATTTCCTTATTTGACTAAGGGAAACTCCGTGTCAAAAACAATGTGATTGTCTTAAAGCATCCTTCCTGGAAATCTCATCAAATAATCAGGAAACATTAACCACCAGAAAAGAAAAGAGAAGAGACTAAAAGTCATCACCATGCCCAGACAGACTTTTTGTTTATTATTCTAAGGACACCTCCCAGAGATTACCTGGGAGACTTTATTTGCATAATAAGAAAATCTTTGTTCACAGTGAAGTTTGAAGTTCCTCCCCTCATCTTCTCATTACTGGTTCCCCCAGAAGTCAGAGAAAATTTGTCCCAGGTCATAGTTCATTGAGATGGTTCATTTCCGCATTTACACCCCCCACCATTCCCTTCCCTATATGAAGAAGGTATTTAAGCGTCAACCATCTGGCCCTTCTTTGAGTCTTACATCTGTGTGCATGTTAATGAATTTATTATGGATGTTTTTCCCTATTAAGCTGTCTATTTTCAGTCATCTCAGCAAACTTACAGAAAGGGCAAAAGGGATACATTTCTTGTGCCCCTACAAAATCAATCAGAAAATATCAACTCAACTGTTGAGGCTAATTATAAATTTGAAATAAATTATTTAAGAAAGAAACATATTTCTCTGAAAACAATCTTTAGAGGATCTCAAAACTAAATTTAAAATCTGCTTAAGGAAGTTTTATATAACAACCACATATGGTGAAGATAACTTTATTCAATTTAATTCTTAAAAGATGTTTAGGCATTAAAACCTACTACAATCCACTTTCTGCAATTTGGGTACTTGAAAAGTGTTTTGCCGTGGTGGCATTAAACTTAAGACATTTTAGGAGTTATTCTGAAATCACTTTGCAGAGATGATAACAGTGATATGACCTGGGCCTGTGTCCCTGCCCAAATCTCATGTTCAATGTAATTCCCAGTGTTGGAGGTGGGGCCTCCTGGGATGTGATTGGATCATGGGGGCAGTTTCTTGTGAATGGTTTAGCATCATATCCTTGGTACTTTCTCATGATAGTCAGTTCTCAAAAGGTCTGGTTGTTTAAAGTATGCAGCACCTTCCCCTCTCTTGTACTCCTGCTCTCACCATGTGAGATGACTCACTCCTTCTTTGCTTTCTGCTGTAATTGGAAGCCTCCTGGTGCCTCACAAGAGGCAGAAGCTGCTGTGCTTCTTGTACAGTCTGCAGAACCATGAGCCAGTTAAACCTCTTTTCTTCATAAATTACCCAGTCTCAGGTATTTATAGCAGTGGAAGAAGACTAATACAAACAGTGAGAAAATTATGACAGTTAAAGAGATCTTACTTAATTGACTCCATCTTTCCTTTAACCTCCAGGCTGCCCTTGTTCATTCCTGGGGATAGACCGAAATAACTTTGGGGAGAATTTAGTTTATGATTTAGCTTTTAAACAAAAGTGATAATAATTCCTCTCTGAAACAAATCCTCTCCTTGCTTAGGGACCAGATAACCTTTGCAAAACTAACAGATTAGCCACAAGATTAAAAATTATGACTCAGGTGTCATGCAGTCAGAATCCACAGGATTCCTAATCTCCCCAGTGGCTCCCATGGCTAACATTGCTATTTTAAGACCTTTGATTGGTGTTCAAGATATTTCTCAGACCCTGTAGCATTCTGATGGATCAGTTGGCATCATACAGACAGCTTAAACTAGCTCATTTGGTCTTGTAGCCATCACCCAGGAACTGAATCTGCAGGACAGATTCAGCTTCTTATGATTTCATCCCGGACCCAACAAATCAGCATTCCCCATTCCCTAGACCACTACCCACCAAACTATCTTTAAAAAACTCTAGCCTCTGACTTTTGGGGGAGCTGATATGAGTAATAATAAAACTCTGGTTTCCTGCTTAGCTGGCTCTACATGTATTAAACTCTTTTTCTGTTGCAATTTACCTGTCTTGATCAATTGACTCTCTCTGGGGAGCGGGCAAGAAGAACCCATTGGGTGGTTATAATTAGAAGTTTCCATAATTTTTGTATAAAGTGAGACTTAGTGGTTCTGGAATGCTGATACTGAGAAGAATCTTATTTTGATGTTTTGGGTAGGTTTTCATAATGTTAGAGTATACTGTGAGAATGCGAATGAATAGCAACCAAAAATCAAGAAAATTGTCTGCTCTGAATATAAAAATGTGTTTTACAAGACACCTATGAATTGAACACCTGGATAAAAATTCATCTTTTTTGGTATTTAAGGTATTGAAATTTCAAATAATATACTTTGGAGGTTGAAGAGGCCAGCAAGTTGAAGACAACTATAGCAAATATTTGTTGAGTACATCATTAAAAAATCGACAGTTATTTCCTCTATCTAGTTTATCAAAGGAATACCTTTCAAATAATTTAAGGGTATGCAAGCTGGAGAATATTCTTCTGAAGGAACACCACTCTTAGTGATTGTTCAATATGCTTACAATATGTTGGTGGAAGATTCATACATAGAATCAAGTAAAGTTGAAAGATGTTGCATAAGAAAGCTGAAGCCAAAGGTTTCAAGCCAATATTTTTTCTAAAATGGGAAGAGAGTTTGCATTTACTGAACACTCCTGATGTCTAGGTACGGTGATGAAAAGTCAACACATGCTAGCATTGCCTGCAGCTGAGCCTATGCTGAGGGAAAAATTGATTTTCACTATTCCTGTCCAGCTCTTTAGCACTTCTATTAGTTTCACCTTAGGTTAGGTAGTAAATGGTAAAAAATATAAATGATTCACTGGGGAAAGTGGCTTATATGTGTGCGTTATATTTTCTAATGGAAAAAAAAAACGCTGCAGACAAGTATTCAATGTGGCTAAGAACATGCAGAGTATAGAATAATTCCTATTACGTTAATCCGGGCTAATCTGGGCTAATTTTGAATGTTTCCCTCAGCTTTATCAGTCAGCAGCAACTATGAACTCAGCTGCATGCATTTTGTTATTTTTAGAATATAACCATTTGATTTACTTGAGGTATTCAACAATTCATATTAATTATTTTTTCTGAGACTTTGTAACCAACAGCATTCCCTCATCAAGGCTAGCATTCCACGACCTACAAACTTATACTAATATTATATAAAGTCAGCCTGATTTCATTCAGACAAGCATGTCCTATTTCTTTGTGAGTACTGGTGGCAAGGATGTGCTCACTGACCAAAGCCCACCTGAAGTTCTAAGGAGATGACGAGGTCACTACACTTTGGACTAAGAGTTGTAGCCAATTGATAAAGGAAAGGTACAAATTTTGGCTTTTAATGCCTTTTTCTTCCCCTCCCAGATACCTGTTGATGGACAAAACATGCTACAAATTACTCTTAGATTTAAAAGGACTCTTGCTACATAGTGGGTTGAATTATTAAATTAGCTGTAGTTTATCTTTGGTTTTTATCTTGCTAGGAAAGAAGTCTTCCATGTTAATTTGCTTAAAAGTGAACATTTGAGGGTAAAATATAGGGAAATCAGTAGCTCAAACAGGACTGTATTCCCTACTCTAATAATTACTTCCTACTCATTCCAAAATTTCCATATGGAATATAGAAATGTTTTCAGGTGGTTGCATAATAGTTCATAGTTATTCTAATTTTGATAAATGAACTTAGCAAAGAAAATTTCATTGCATGCATTTTTGCTACAATAGTTGAAATAATATGAAAAGATTTATGATCTGAAAGGAAAATTCATCTGTGTTGCCAAGCAAGCAAATAAACAAGCAAATAAAACCTGCCTGATCACATGCTAAATTAATGAGTTTTTAAAAATTCAAGGAAACAAAAAAATAGATTTGAGCTATAAAAATGACTGCTATGAAATTATATGAGATAAATTTTACTTCAAATGGATTTGATACAGAAATGTATTTCTAATGAAAAAAATCAATTAAAAAAGTGTTTTTTTTCTGTAAATGGGATTTCTAACAAATCTTTAGCTTTTATTTGTTTAAAACTGCAAAAGCATTTTTGATGTGCTATACTTTAAGTCCTGACCTTCCGGTTAATGGAAAGTTCTCACATAGATTTCAGTCAACTTGGCCCTCAGCTATGGAAATAATTGACAGAACTAGGCCTAACATACACAACTTGGTTGGGCATGGCACTTACCTGCTTGATTTGTGGTTACATTTACAGACACATACTGCCGGGCTCCTGGACTCAAGTCGGACACTCCATTCACTGCCTCAATCTCAAAGGTATAGTTTGTGTGAGCGAGTAGATCCACCATCATGACAGAGGTGTTTTTCAGGCCGCTTTGCCGGGGAAGGTACCTGACATGACCGCCACACTCCTCACACACACCTGCATGGGAGTTGCACTTCTTGCATGCAATATAATATGACACATCTTTCCTTCCACCAGTGTCAGCAGGCGGAATCCATTCCAGAAAGACACTAGTTTCATTAACATTTGAGATGGCATTCCGAGGAGCGGAGGGGGGTCCTGGTTTGCAAAGTAAAGTAAGAAAAACATATTTTAAGATATTAATTAGGCATTATTTACCACAGCAATTCCTGGTCTGAAGGAAAAAATAGATTTGCAATAAATCCTTTAAGTCGTAATTTGTAGTTTTGTTTTCACAATTTTGTAAGAACAATAGTGGGGTTTATTCCCTATGGAAATGACTTATTTTGGCATTGTTATAACTTTAGTTCAGTAAAAGAAGAATGTGTTGCTTCATGTATGTGTAATCAATTATGGAGTAAAATGAGGTATGCACAACTACTATTAGATAAAATTATATATTTAAAAACTGGTGAGTTTCTTGGGGATTGAACTGAATGTTTCCTCATTGATGCTAACCCTTGCAACCTACAAAGTAAACACGAAGTATCTACTTAGAAATAGCATAGGAAAATACAGAATTTTCAGCGTAGCTCCTGACTACAAATTTTGTAAGAAAAAAAAAAAAAAAAAAAAACCTTAGCTTGCTTCAAAATAGATTGCATATCTACTTGCTAAATCACCAACAGAATTTGAAATCTCCTACTGTATATCAAAAAGGAATTAGAATTTAAGTAAATGGTCAAAATTATAATTTGCAATTAAACATATTTTACTTTGATGTTGTTTTTATATTACAGTTCTGCAAGTTGTGAATTTTACTTAATTGAAAATCTAAAATTTATTTTTAAAATAACCCTCAAAAGGACTACAATAGGATGAATAAAAGTGTTCAGATTTTGAAGGATCAATAGAACAAATTTCAACTTCCAATAACCTACCAAAATTAGAAAAGAAATACATTTAACACAAATATTTTCATAGACTCATAGCACGTCAGCTACTAATAGATATTAGGAGTGAAACTTTCCTAAGTTCATGATGTATTTCTTGTACACTTTATTTTTTTGTATATAGCTTAATGGAAACTGGGTGTAGCTTTTCAAACATATTTTATGTTCAGAATCATCTTATTTCAATAAGATGGAATATTTCCACTAAAATATGAGTAATGAAATCCATGATCAGAATTGCTTTACAAATTTCATATGTTAAGGGTAACCATATCTTATTTGTATATTATTTTAATTATTCCTGAACTTGATTAGCATAATAGAGAGATCAAAAATTAATTAGGTAATTTCTAACAATATAGTCAATGTTTAGATATTTAGTTAAAACTTCAGTCAGCTGTTAATGCTATATTATTGGATAATCTCAAAGAGAAAATACATTTATATTTGTTCCAGAGACAATTTAGACACCTCTCCTTATACAGATAATAAAATGGAGTATGGTGGTAGTTGAACGGTTCATAAGCATAAATTAAGCTACTTAGGGTGATCTGTTATCCTAATATGCATTGTCTGTTCTAAATATCAAAATTAACAATTTTTAACTAACATTTATTAAGTCATGACTTTTGAGGGATTGTTTTAAAAGTGATACAAAGCTAACTGGTATTTAAGATTTAGCTGGATAGAATGTCATTTAATTAATTATTTATTTATTTAGAGACAGAGTCTCTCTCTGTCGCCCAGGCTGAAGTGCAGTGGAGTGATCTTGGCTCATTGCAACCTCCACCTCCTGGGTTCAAATGACTCTCCTGCCTCAGCCTCCTGAGTAGCTGGGATTACAGGGGCACCCCACCATGCCTGGATAATTTTTGTATTTTTTTTTTTTTTTTTTTTTTTGAGGCGGAGTCTCGCTCTGTCGCCCGGACTGGAGTGCAGTGGCCAGATCTCAGCTCACTGCAAGCTCCGCCTCCCGAGTTTACGCCATTCTCCTGCCTCAGCCTCCCGAGTAGCTGGGACTACAGGCGCCCGCCACTTCGCCCGGCTAGTTTTTGTATTTTTAGTAGAGACGGGGTTTCACCGTGTTAGCCAGGATGGTCTCGATCTCCTGACCTCGTGATCCGCCCGTCTCGGCCTCCCAAAGTGCTGGGATTACAGGCTTGAGCCACCGCGCCCGGCCAAAATGTCATTGAAATGAAAGAACCCCTTAACTAAAAACGACATCTTTGCAAAAAAAAAAAAAAAAGAAAAGAAATCCCTACCTTGACCATATTTAAGGTGGAATCCTATGAATTTTGCCATACCTGTCATCTCATATACTTTAATATAAAACAGTACCCTTTAAGCTGAAATAATTTCTTAAGATGGAAATATCCAGTCTATCATTGATGGGCATTTGGATTGTATTTGCTTTGCTTTACTATTATTGTAAGCAGTGCTGCAATACACATACTTGTGCATTTGTCTTTATAGTAGAATGATTTATAATCCTTTGGGTATATACCCAGTAAGGGGATTGCTGGGTTAAATGGTATTTCTGGAAATACACGTGTTCTTGTTTACTACACACTTTAGCTTATTTAATAATACAAAGTTATACACAAAATGAAATTTAAGATAAAAAATTACAGGATTAACCTCTGAGAAATATCTCTAAGGTAGAACAATGTCTAACTTCTGTGTGTTTTTTTTTTTTTATTTCTGTCAACTGAAAAATCCTTGCATTTAACACATTTCCTCTAAATCTATAAAAATGAATCAGCAGCTGAATCCTCCTTTTCTTCTGACTCTTCTACTAACAGCTAGGATGGAGGCACAAACAACTTTAAAGTCGAAAGGAAACTCAAACTCAAGTGAGACCCTAAAGTAGAGGTAAATAGTGGAAGCTCGAACTAACATGCACCTATAAAAAACATGTGATAACATTCCACTGCCCTAATCATAGATATGATGTGGGAACCAAAGTAGAACTGAGGCGAACCCTTAATTTAAGCAGATTCATCAGAATTTTTGGTTTTATTTTCGTTTGATTTTTTTTCTGTAGGCTTATAAAATGTTGTTGTATAGATTTTAAAACTTTGCATATTCTACTAAAAAAAAATTGAAGTTGGAGATATATATTCAATTCCAAAGAGCCAAAGGCACACTGAAGCTCAAGATCTTCATCTGAACATCTATCAAGTGATAAGGAAATCGTATGCAGTAATTGTGGTATTATGAATGCAACTAAAAACATACGCACACACTCATAGATTATGTATTATAAAGGTCTTGTACATGAGTCCTATTTTTTTTTTTTTTAGAAATGCATACAAATTAGTGCTCATTTGACAACACAGTATTAGAAATTCACACACCCGGAAACTAAGAAATATGAAGCCCGACTGTGGGCTTTGGTCCTAAAACAGTGCTAAGCAGTCCTTGCCACCAAAGCAGTTTCCCCCCTCACGACCCAACCCCATTTCCAAACCTAACAAATTTACAGAAAAGGAGGTTCACATTTATGCTGAAAAAAAGAAAGAAAAGGGTAGGCCACTTAAAGAAAATTCTAATTAGAAAATTAATAAAATTTGAAAGACAATTCAAAACATGGTTTTTCTCTTTAATTTACCACTCTGTTGTCTAGACAACATTTTCCTTATTTGGACATTCATTTGCTCTCATAAGCAAAATAATTATTTGAATCTCCACTGCAACCAAAATGCATCACATTCAATCATAGCTTATATCTTCCCCATTCATATGTATCCTTACAAAAGCACATATATAAAAATGGTATTTATTCATTTGAAGAGGAAATTACTTTTCGCTAGTAATCATCTAACCTGTAAAATCATCAACCTTGGGATAAAAAGAATGGTCTTCAGAATGTAAAACTAATTACTAGCAATGATTTAAGGAAATCCAAAAATGTGTTTCATTGACACTATGAAATTTAGACACCATGAAATTCAGATAAAATTTCAATTTGTGATTATTTGATAACATAAAAATTCTGCACTGCTTCTTTAAATTTAGAAATGGATACTAACATTTCAAGCTTTTGTGAACACCTTTGAAAGCAGCCACAACTTCCTAGAACCTAAAATAGTAAATCCAGGCAGTTCATGGAAATTAAACGATATGAGGAGGGAGGGATTCACTCTCCTCTTTAATTTTCTGTTTTTGCTTGATTCGCTACAGAGACTTTGCTTGTGGAAAAACTGAAAGTAATGTTGTCAAGCAAATAAATGCGTAAATGTGTTACATTCTCAGAAATATATGGAAAACCAAATATATAGAAAACAAAAAAATGTTGAAAGATGTGGCTACATCTACTGCAAATGTTGGAATTAAATGTTTACTATTCATCTACTCTACTTAAGATCACCAAATCTATTAAATAATAGTTAAGGACACTCACTGACAAGAAACATGACCGTTGCTTGAGAACCCTAGCAAAAAGTTGGTGTACATATGACTCTGATCTAAATCTGATTTGCCACTCCCAGTTCTCTATGTTTTGAAATATTTCCTGTGTTCTTTCATAAATTACTTTCTCAGTGACTTATTGGGGCAGTTTAGAACAAGTTGGTGAAGGCTCCATTAGCTACATAATTTTGTGATGAGAAAACTGGCAGAGGAAGAAGAGGAAGGAGGAAGGAGGAAGGAAGGAGAAGAAGAGGAAGAGGACGAAGAAGAAGAAGAAGAAGAAGAAGAAGAAGAAGAAGAAGAAGAAGAAGAAGAAGAAGAAGAAGAAGAAGAAGAAGAAGAAGAAGAAGAAGAAGAAGAAGGAGAAGGAAGAAGAAGAAGAAGAAGAAGAAGAAGAAGAAGAAGAAGAAGAAGAAGAAGAAGAAGAAGAAGAAGACGACGACGAAGGAGGAGGAGGAGGAAGGAGGAAGGAAGAAGAGGTTTTAATGTAAACTGGGAATTAGATTATCAAAGTTATGTTGTTATGTTTAGCTAGCATGAACACTGAAATAAGCCACAAAATAAAAGAAAAAATTCTGTATCTGTGTCTCAGCTGTTGAATTTGAAGTTAGGGAAAATGGATGCTTCTAACAATGAGTGATAAAAGAAACTCAGACTTTTCAGTTCTTATTCAAGGAGATTGAAAATGGATGAAAACTGTATAGAGAAGATTAAACATTATGCCTGTTTTAGGGGGAAATATTACTAGAATATAACAGGCTCCATCGTGCTGTTTCCTCAAAACTGGTGAAAGTTAGCATTACTAAATATCCGTGGGTTTCCTTACTTGTGCATGCCATTGTGGGTGGATCAGACTCTCTCCTGAAATAATCCTTTTCACAGACACAAGAGGTTGAAGCTTCCTCATGGGTATAACTGTGAGGTGGACATTTGCCGCAGCTCTGGATGTGAGGTGAGGCTTTGAAGAACCCAGGTCTGCACACTGTCAAAAGAAATAAGAGACTAAGCTTTTGCCTGGAACAGATGCAGTGTTTGTTTTGTGAATAATGTCATTATTTTGACTAGCATACGCAGATTACAGATAACACAATCTTTGCATCAATTTCAAGAATTTTTCATAAGCTTCTGGATAATAAATACCAGGCCATTCATTCAAATAATCAAATATTTATTTAAAGTACTTAAACATTTATGGAAAATACGTACTTGTAATGATTTTTATGCTACAGGAGCTTGTAAGGAATTATATTGATAAAAGGCAAATACTTATATGTATTTAAAACAGTGCTTTGTGTATGATTTTCACTGACTCTATCATTACTACAACTATATTGAAGAAATACATATTATTCCAGGTACTGCTAAAATGGTGTGATACAAAGTAGGCACACAACATTGTTATTGAATAATAAATAAATTAATTAGTATGTGCTAAATGCCTCATAAATTTTGTTAGATTGGGGAAAATGCATAGATGACCTGATATATCAACTATATTATTTTGATTTCAGGGGAGTCAAATTTTTGACTTTTTTTTTACATTTACTTCTTTTTATAACTTTTCTTTGAGACACCTACTGATTCAACATTTATCCATTCTAATATCAGAAAGGCTTATTTACTATACAAATTATAATGATTTCTTAAGCGCAAACATTATGTCTTATTTAGTTTTGCACTTACTTTTTCCAGTGTTTGACCACAAAAAGCGTTCAAAAAGTTCTATGAAATGTGTGAATGAATAAATGGAGTGGCATGAGTGTTATAACTGAACTATTAAGAATCGCATAAAGAAAATGTTTTCTGATATTTCTGTGAGCATTTCTAAGCTTATCATCAGGTAAATGTGCAGTAAATCTTTGTATTCTGTGGATTTTCTACATGTTCATATTATTCTTATTTCTCAATGGCTAAAAAGCCAAACTTTAATATGCTGATTGTTCAGTATGGGTCACTTGAAGACTACCAAACTGATGGTCTGAATGCTTTGTATAGCTTACTTTACAGAAAGTTAATCAACTATGTTTTTCTGTTTTCAAAGCTCACTACATATACTGAAGTATCACGCATATTTGCTGAAGCTCAAAGGTGAACTTGTACTTCAGTAGAAATTTCTGATAGATATAATGAATTGGGACCAACTTTCATATGCTATAAATGATTTCATGTTTTAGTAATCCATGCTAAGGCTCTCTGCCATCACCATGAATAATCAGGAACTGGCAAAATTGAGAAGGTACTCTTTTCAGTAGATCTAATTATAGTGATAGTAAAGCCTTAACGCTCTTATAAATTCTGAGAGAATGTGAAGGTATTTGAAAGATAAGAAGAGCTTTTTGATAGTATTAGGGACATTCTTGTAGTTAAATGATTAGGAGAAGATTTAAAATATTATTTTTCTTATAATAGGATTGCTGTAGCAGCCTATACCATACTTAGCTAAGTTATTCAATTTTTCTTCTTTTATCCTTTTAGTAAAACCATTCTCACTTTAAACACTATTTGCTTTCAAAGACATGAAGTGTCAATTCATATGTTCTAAGTATTTGGAATTCATTTACCATTCATGAAACAAAAGTCATTTCTTTTTAATGAATGTCTCTTAACTTAAACACTTTATATTATATCACATATAACACTGCTGTTCAAACCCCCAAGGGAGCTTTGGAAATATAAAGTAATATAAATCAAAGTAAAAAATAGATAAATATATCTTTCTGCTCAGCTCAATAAGATGTTTTCGACAGGTGTAGTGGGCCAGTAACTCTACTTGGACTGGCTTCAGAGGTAAATGAGATAGACATGGCCTTGCCTTTATGAATCTTAAAGGTATTCCATAAATATTATAAATATTACTACACTAGGAAAAGAAAAAAGAGCTATAGCAGTAAACATAGATACTCAATTTAATCTGGATTATTTACGGAGACTTCCCTCAGGAAGCTGAGTTTCTGCTTATATTTGAATGACTATGAAAATTATTTGAGTTAGAGTGTATCAGTACCAAAGGGAGAAATCCTTGCAAAGGACTACATCAGGTGGAGAACAAATAAAGAAATGGAAGATACTAAAGAATTGATCAGGAAGATAGTCAGAATAAAGTGGAAGAGTCAAGTTTATACAGGACAGAGAGCACCAGGCCACAAAAACCTTATATATTTTATTAGATATTTGATACTTTATTTTATAGGCAAAGGGAGGTTATTGGAAAATTCCCCTCACTCCAGCTTTATTAAGGTTTAACTGACAAATGAAAATTGTATATATTCACAGTAACTGCAAAGTTATTAAGCCAGGGAATAATGAGATCAAAGTAGTGTTTATGAGATCATTACACAGCAGCCTGGGTAAAAAAGCAAGAACAGAGGCAAATAGCTCTTTTGTTTCTATTGCATTGGTCCAGAAAGAGACAATATCACTTAACCAGAGTGGTTCCAGTATTGATCAATAAAACAGGGTGAATTCAATAAATGAGAATGGAGTAAAATCAACTAGATTTCATGATGTATTTAATGGGTTAGATGACTTAGTGGAAAATTGTAAGAGTGACTGTAAGGCATTTGACTTAAACTTCACAGAAAATACTGGTGCCATTTTCTCAGAGAACAGGACATGAAATGTGTTGGAGAAGATAATGAGTAATATCTAAGGCATTATTTAATTTCAGGTGGTTGAAGTAATGCAAATAGATTTTTAGAAAGAGAAAAAAATACTGTGTGGTTCAATATTATACAAGAAAAATATCATAAACTGTAATTATTCATCACCTTCAAATCGTGATCCTAAATTCCAAGGGGTCATAGAACCCTTCTAGACAAAGTTATATTATTCCCTTAGTTAATTTCATTTCCAACATCAACAAGATTTTCTCGTAGCGTCTCCTCTTACTTCAAACACCTTATGAGCTCTGTTTCTGTTACTATCAGCTGATGCAATCATTTGTCTTGAGAAAATAAAAGTTGTCAGAAAGAAACTTACTCATTTTCATACCACCAAATCTCCAAACCTATATGTCATGGTACCCATCTTCTCTACATTTATTTCTATCAAAATAAAATAAAATGTATCCTTGTTCATATCAAATGAAGATATCTGTATTTGAATTAGGAACCCCCACTCTGCTCTTTGAGATGAAGCTTCCGAGTAGCTACAATTCTTTTGAGATGCTCAAAAACAAAGCAGAACAAAACAAACAACAAAACTATCAACCTCACGTGATACCAATTTTCCCAGTTTTGTTCCACTTTCAGGATATGATTTCTTAAATTATTGTCCATACATACATACATCTGTCATTCCTCATTGTAAATCACAGGATGACTCACTCCACTCCATTGACACTTCTCAATGAAAACTACTTTTGTTAAGATTGCAGTTACTTTCTTGCCATACTTACTTCTCAGCAATATTTGACATGTCCCCTTTTAGGAAACTCCAGATATTTTCAGTAGAAAATGATAGGATAGCCTATAAGTTTCCAAGTAATATTTAAAAACTCTTTAAAGGCGATCTCCCACCATACTCATTGTCTCCATCCATACCAGTCTACTTATTTCCTGTATTTGAGAAAGTCTTCTTCTCTGCCTCTGAAAACTGCAGGAAAAGCAGTTTGGGCCAAAAGACAAGACATGTAAATAAATACATGTATAATCTTTTTTTTTTTTTTCTTTTTGAAAAAGCCTGTAGTCCACAATAAGAGATTTGAATGTAGTCTGAAAGCATTTGGAAGACACTGAAGATATAATTTGATTTTTGAGTGCACACTTTCTGTCAAGAACTGTGACAAAACATGTTTGGACTGTGTGAGGAAAAAAAAATGTTCTTGACACCCATGAAGCTACAGTGTATTTCATGGGTGGAATAATAAATAATAATAATAAATAATGATGGAGGCAAAATTGACATTTTACATTTTAATCATGACAATATTTAAGAAATAATTATCTAGATAAGTAGTAAAATTTATTTAAATACCAACCCAATATGGTTTATTAAAAACAAATGAAGCTTCTGAAGCAAAGTTGTTTCATACGATGTCTGTATATTACCTAAATATCATTTAGAAAACACTATGCCAGTCATTTAAGTTGGGCAAAGAGTAGAAGACAAAAAAATGCACCCCCTGTTGACATGTTTTATGAGACTATTGTGGCAACCTCCTGGGGGACAGAAAATCATGTTTAATAATTATTTCTACCCATGCTTGAAGGCTCATTTTTTAAATGCACCCATTTCCATAGTATATGTGCTAATCTGCAAGAATACATGTTCTTTCCCTATTTATCCTTTAAGCCTTTGAGCCATCTATTTAGCACCTATTTAGAAATTTGCTGTACAATTTTATGAGAAATTGTTTAAAGTTCCTCAAAATTACAAAAATAAAAAAATTAAACTGGAAAATTGTATTGATTTTTGTAATATTTTAAATTAAATTACTTTTAATATCTCCAATATATTTTACCCTTAACGACCTATTGACCTTGGGATAACTAAGTATATTCACTTCATAATTCAAAGTCAATACTCCAGAAATACGGCCCACCAAGAAAAATTTTTAAAAATATTAATATATATAATAATTAATGTTTTAATACTTTAAAATACTATACTTCTCTCCATTACAATTAAAATATACAGCCATATATGTGTGTGTATATATATGCATACTATACATATAAAGAAAATTGAGTTAAAAATGCACAGGCTAGCGTTGTTTGCAGTGTTCAAGATATAATTAACTTTCAAAAGCATTGCTGGCTTTATCTAAGTGTTTTATTGAGAAACACAGAAAATCACTAAGAACAAGATTTATTTTCATAGCTCTATCATATGTGAATTATCAGAAGATATAAGCTAAGCTAAGTGAATTATATTTATTTAATACATTTTTCAAAATAAGGTACTCAGAAGATAGTTTAATGTGGGTTTAAAATATGTGTTTCTAAGAAAAACAGCATAACACAAAATGCTACCAGGAAATTAAAACTCAAAACGTCATATTTTAAATCATATAAATATTATTACACCAAAATTTAACAGTGACAGCATTTTATCTTCATATTTAACACATTGGAAATGTAGCCAGAGCAATTAAGCAAGAGAAACAAATAAAAGGCATCCAAATAGGAAAAGAAGTCAAACTACTTCTCTTCACTGACAATGTGATTCTGTACTTTGAAAACCCTAGAAACTTCACCAAAAGTCTCCTGGATCTGATAAATGATATCAGTAAACCGTCAGGATGCAAAATCAATGTATAAAAATCAGTAGCATTTCTATATACCCATAATATTCAAGCTCAGCGCCAAATCAAGAAAGCCCCATTCACAATAGTCACGAAAAGAATAAAATACCTAGGAATACGTTGAACCAAAGAGGTGAAAGACATATACAATACTACAAAACACTACTTAAAGAAACCATAGATGACACAAACAAATGGAAAAACCTTCCATACGTATGGATCGGAGGAATCAATATCATTAAAATGTCATGCTGCCCAAACCAATGTACAGATTAGACAAAACTATTACAAAATTCATATGGAAAAAAAGTGAGCCCAAATAGCAGAAGTAATCGTAAGCCAAAAGGAACAAAGCAAGAGGCATTAGATTACCCAACTTCAAAATACAGTATAAGGTTCCAGTAAGTGAAACAGCAGGTTACTGGTACAAAAACAGAGTCACAAATGAATGGAACATAATAGAGAATCCAGAAATAAAACTGCACATCTACAGCCTTCTGATCTTTTACAAAGTCAGCAAAAATATGCAATAGGGGAAAAATTTCCCATTCAATAAATGGTGCTGGGATAGCTGGCTAGCTATATGCAGAAGAATGAAACTAGACCCCTACATTTTACTATGTACAAAAATTAACTCAAGATGAATTAAAGACTTAAATTTCATGTCTGAAACTATAAAAATCCTAGAAGAAAACCTTAGGAAACACCATTCTAGACACAGATCTTGAAAAAAAAGAATGTATGACTAAGTCTTTACAAGCAATTGTAACAAAAACAAAAATAAAAAGCGGGATCTAAGTAAACTAAAGAGCTTCTGAACAGCAAGAAAAACTATTAGCAGAGTAAACAGACAACCTGCAGAATGAAAAAAAAAAATTGCAAACTATACACCTGACAAAGATGTAATATCCAGACTCCCTAAGGAACTTAAACAATTAAACAAGCACAAACATAATAATAATAATCCCATTAAAAAGCAGGCAAAATACAAGGACAAACACTTCTCAAAAGAAAAGATACAGTCAACAAACATGAAAAAAAATACTCTACATCACCAATCATCAGAGAGATGCAAATCAAAACCACAATGAGGCACCATCTCACAATAGTCATAATGGAGATTATTTAAAAGTCAGAAAACAACAGATGATGGTGAGGCTGTGGAGAAAAGGGAACGCTTATACACTGTTGATTGGAATGTAATTAGTTCAGCACTATGGAAAGCAGTTTGGAGATTTCTCAAATAACTGAAAACAGAACTACTGCTCAACCCAGTAATTCTATTACTGGGTATATCCAAAAGAAAATAAGTTGTTCTGACAAAATAATGTATGGGCTCATATGATCAGAGCAGTACTAATCAATAGCAAAGGTGCAGTATTAAATAGCAAAGGCACGAATCAGCCTAGTTTCCCATCAATGGTGGACTGGATAAAGAAGATATACAAATACACCATGGAATACTACACAACCATAAAAAAGAACAAAATCATGTCCTTTGCCAGCAACATGGATGCAACTGGAAGCTACTATCTTAAGTCAACTAATGCAAGAACAGAAAACCAAATACCACACATTCTCACTTAAAAGGGGGAGCTAAACTTTGTGTACTCATGAACATAAAGATGGCAACAACAGACCCTACGCACTACTAGAGGGGAGAAGGAGGAAGGAAATTGAGCCAGGGATGAAAAACTAACTGTTGGGTACTATGTTCACTACCTGAGTGATGGGATCATGGTATCCCAAATCTCACCATCATGTAATATACCCATGTAACAAACCTGTGCAAACCCCTGAATCTAAAAGACAATTTTAAATTATTTTTTAAAAATGTCTTCTCAGTATGAAAACTGGTATTGTATTAAAACATTGATACAATTAAAATAAATTTAAAGTAGGAGCTCTAAAATTCGGCAACATCTCTTGAGTAATATCAAATGGAAACAAGAAACAGATCTTACTTGAGAATCTAGCGCTAACTGGCTAACTAGAATATAAGTTTAAATGACTGAAAACAATAAGGCTAATTCTAACATTAGAATGTTGCATAAGAAAAGGACAGGAATACTATTGATAAATAAATATCTCTCTATAATGTATCTTTAATTTATGCTCACCAAATATTGGCAGAAATTCAAAGATGATATAATATTTATAAATGAAACATAAAATAAATTTGGTTACATATTCATTCATCTACAGTATGCAATAAACCAGAATTCCTGCCATGAACTGTACTGAACATGGAATATACAAATATAATTAAGACATTTTTATTGCCATTGTGCCATTAAATAGCTGAGTTGTGTGGCAATCACTTATACATTATCTGTCACATATTTAGAAATGCACTAATTGTTTAATGGTGTTTAATATTAACATAGATATTTTAAAAAGTCATTCAAGACAATTACATCATTCATGTGTGTGATACACATGATACATATATATAAATTAAATATATATTTAAATATATCAATATTTATATATTACATTTGTATATTATGTATTGTTTATATTAATATATAAATATAATAAATATATTAAATTTATATATATTAAATATATCTGTATTAAATATATGTATATTTAACCAAATTGTCGACCATCAGTAACAGATATATTCATATGTTGTAATGTGTATATATATAATATAAATTGTAGTGTTTGTACATATAAATAAAATCGTAAATAAAATAAAGTTGTGTAAAGTATTAGAAATTGATTAGGATTATATTACTTTCACTTTTATATTGCTAAGTCTATATCTTTTATAGAAGGGTTTTATCATGCAGTATCAATGATTAATTCTAATACTAATTTCCTTCCCATAATTCAGAGAGATTATTACCTCATTTAGCATTCCAAAAATGGCAAAATACTTTTAAATTTGGTAGAAATTATTATGTACCAGATATCACTTCTTGTTTTCTTTTTTAATGATGACTTCTATACTTCATTACCAGCAAAGTTAGAAAAGTTGGCCGGGCGCGGTGGCTCAAGCCTGTAATCCCAGCACTTTGGGAGGCCGAGATGGGCGGATCACGAGGTCAGGAGATCGAGACCATCCTGGCTAACACGGTGAAACCTCGTCTCTACTAAAAATACAAAAAACTAGCCGGGGGAGGTGGCGGGCGCCTGTAGTCCCAGCTACTCGGGAGGCTGAGGCAGGAGAATGGCATAAACCCGGGAGGCGGAGCTTGCAGTGAGCTGAGATCCGTCCACTGCACTCCAGCCCAGGTGACAGAGCAAGACTCCGTCTCAAAAAAAAAAAAAAAAAAGAAAAGAAAAGTTTAAAACATGTTGAAAAATACATATATAGAACAAATTGACCCAATAATCTAGGACAGAAAGTTTGTCATGCTCAAGTGAAGTACATTGATTTGACTGTTATGCATTTCTAAACTATTCACTGACAAATAATTTAGCCTCCTAAGATAAAATAGTTAAGCTGAACTAAGTTCAGTTTTACAAGTCTAAATGCCAAGGGTACAGAAAAGTATTTATGGGAAGACATTCTGCAGTGATGTGATGTTGTATGTCTCCATCTCGTCAATGTGGATGTGCTTGACATATAGGAGCTAAACATGAAGTTCATTTTGGCCTAGAATGAAGTGACATATGGCTTTTTGACTGTAGACTCTCATAAATCACAATATGACTTTTTGTTTATCTAATTGAACCTCCACTGAAATAAATGCCACACGATTTCAGAAATTCTTCAAAGGTTTCTAGGAACAATTTGTATAATATAAATATTTATCATAAATAATATAACTCAGGTATCTTTCAAAGCAGAGTTGATTTCCCCTTAATCATTGATTCCTCTACAGTACTAAGTTGTTTTAGATAAATTTACATTTTTGTTTTACTTAAGATGCTAAGCAATTCTTCTATCCCAAACAAATAAATGTGAATTAGTTCAGAAACAAGAGTACTTCAATAATAGTATGTATAAGGGTATATACAAAAATGTAAAGTTGTCTATGTGCAAAACATTTTAAGTATTTGGTTACATATTTCCCGCTTCATCAAAAATTTTAATTAGATAAAGATTTGAGAATTGGAAAGAAGTATTTCTGCTGTCAAAATGAACAGACTTGGAAAGAACACACTAAAAGACTAGGAAAAGTTAGAATAAGCTATGTTTGAATTAAGCATTATGCCTTGTCTACTCTTAAACTTTTATTTCTTCTACTTCATAGACAAATAAAAGGTATCTATCTGAATGAAAGTTCATCTTGACACAAACATACTATCAATGCTTGTTTTATTGTGTCATTTTGATCTTACGAACAAATGGTACTTTTCAACAGTTTTTTTTTTTTTTTTTTTTTTTTTTTTTTTTTTTTTTTTAGACAGAGTCTCGCTCTGTTGCCCAGGCTGGAGTGCAGTGGCGCGATCTTGGCTCACTGCAAGGTCCACCTCCCGGGTTCACGCCATTCTCCTGACTCAGCCTCCGGAGTAGCTGGGACTACAGGCGCCCACACCATGCACGGCTAATTTTTTTGTATTTTTAGTACAGACAGGGTTTCACCGTGTTAGCTAGGATGGTCTGGATCTCCTGACCTCGTGTTCCGCCCACCTCGGCCTCCCAAATTGCTAGGATTACAGGCGTGAGCATTTAAATTCTTCAAGAAAACAAGAAGCATCCACTGTCAAATGAGTTTAATAAATCCGTTTTCTTGTGAATTTGTACTTTCGAAAAGCAGAAAATTGAATTAAATTAAATGACTTTTAAATTTTAAGTGATAAAGCTTCCAGCACCTTATTTTACCATGCCTTCAACTAGTGAAAGCATAAAGCCAAAAATGTCAAGGGATTCTTTCTTCACAAAATATTGAGAAAATGCACTCTCACGTAAGTTTTTAGAGCACCTAAATTTAGCACCGTGCCTTGCAAATTTTTCAACATATTTTCATGGGTTAATTGGCAAGCCCGAATTTATACCTCTTTTCCATTTTCTCAAGCAAAATTACCATTTGTAATTATTTTGAAGGTTTAGAGAAAAGCCAGAAAACTATGTTTGTGAGAGTGATTTAGCCATGGGAATTTGTTTAAAAAGGGAAATCTGTGGATGAATGCTGTCTTACTTGAAACCATGACAAAAATATTAGCATTTGCTTACTGACGATACAACATATATTATTTTATCTAAATTAATAGATACCACTCCAAGTTCCCCACTTATAATTTTTACTCAGCATAGGCAAATATAATTTTTGTTTACAAGTTGATTCAATGTCATCACCTTTAGGCTTTTTTACTATGTTTCATATTAATATGATGGAAAATATGAACTAAATACTCAGGAAGTGACCTTATATCAACCTTTAGTTCTTCCTTAGTGCATGTGCTTTCGTGAACAATATTTGTGTTAACATGAATGTTTATTGCCTTGATAGGTATGGTGCACAGTTTAAATATAAGCTGTATGATTTATTCTGCAATTGAAAGAAAAGCTTAATGTCCTGTGTATTTCATCTGAAGTATACATTATTTTAGACTCAAGTAGTGAGATCTGCTTTAATTCATGTCTGTATGGTCATAAAATAAGTCCAGCTATGAATCATTAAGTGAATATGTTGTGGTTAATGCAATAAAACTTCCATTTAGGGACAGAAGCAACCAACACATTTATTATAAAAGGATGTGCAAGGTCTTGGCCTTGATTGCTAAGATAGAAATAATGTTTTCAGTCATGAATATCTCTCCTTGTACTATTGGGCATTATATCTTAGTTCATTAACTCAGAAGAAAATCCTATGTATTTAACAAAATTATATTCCTTTCATAAAATAAAAAAGGAAAATTAACTATGTGCTATTTTGGAATAAAGAATAAAACCATTACATGTAGTATAAAAGGCATTCATGATTACATTTTTTTCCTTTAAAATCAAGCAACAATTATAACAAAAAGAAAACTTATTCCCCACTTAAGTTAGATAATCATTGTCTAGGTTGTGTATAATTTAATCAAAACAATAACAATGCAGTTTTTTTTTAAGCATACATAGCTAGATATAAAGGTTTTCACAATGTAATTTTACTTAAAAAAAAAAAAGAAATGTTAAAAAAAAAAAAGAAAAAAGACTATCCCCGATTGTGAGAAAGTCTTCTTGGAGTAGTGTATCTGTATCTATGAATATAAATATAGTGCAGGAAGTATAGAGGACACATTTGGCATACAGTTGCTCTAAACTACTTTTCTTCAAACTGTATGCTGAGAATTAAAATGAATCAAGCCATTTTGCAAATGTTCAGTGCAAATCTATAAAATGTTCCTCTTTTGAATTGAAAATCTGTGAATTAGCAAAACCAACTGGCTAATGAAGTTCATTTGGTCAAAGCAGTCATCGATTTGCCCCTAATTTTCAGTGTGAAAGTGTCCTACTGGGTCTTAAATTAAACAATTGCAGATGTCCACATTTAGAGACATACTTCTTTACTTACAGAATAGAAAATTCATGCTCAAAATAACTTGACAAAGACTGTCCTTTAATAACATACCTTATTTCTAAAAGCTTCAACCAGGTAAACTCTCAAATATATTTCATTGTATTATATATTATTTATCCACATGTAGTTAACTATTTGACCTGCTTAAAACAATTATTACTACAGAAATATTCAGTCACTCCCAGAGTCTATACTCATGTCCTAACTAACTGGGGATATCAATTTCAAAACCTGAATGGTTCTTGGCTTTTTTGCAGAAGCCAGAGAGGGAAGAAAAAGGAAGCCGGGAAAACAATAACTCTAAAAGGCTGATTATAGGGATGGTTAGAAAACAGTGTCCTGATTTTGTAAGATGAGAACTGAAACTTTACAGTTATATCTTAACCCAAATTAGATCATATTGTAAAGCATATTCTTTTTCCATTGTTATTTTATGATTACTAATCTGCCACCATTTATCAGAACATTCCCACTTTTGCAACCCTCTGACAAAGCGATAATACCAGTAGCCACATTAATAAAGCAAACTGACATTTATTCAGCATGTTCACTAGTGCCAGACAGTGAGTAAAATTCTACACAGATACAGATCATTTCATTAGCATAACCATCATATGAAGTGAGTAGTAAATTTCTATTTTATAGGTACAATGCTAGACAGTATGTCCAAATTCTTAAAAATACTAAGTGAAGAATCACTAATTGAAGAATCTGAGAGTTCAGTACAGATGGATCTGGTAACACAGCTAAGCCTTCTCACAAATGTTCTATCCATTGTGGAAGACATTTCAAGTCTATCCCATGCAATTTCAGATGACACATATTTCTTTTATTTTTTCGAGAGGGAGTTTTGCTCTCGTTGCCCAGTCTGGAGTGTAATGGTGCGATCTCCACTAACTGCAACCTCTGCCTCCCGAGTTCAAGTGATTCTCCTGCCTCAGCCTCCCAAGTAGCTGGGATTACAGGCATGTGCCACTACGCCTGACTAATTTTTTTTTTTTTTTTTTTTTTTTTTTTTTTTTTTTTTTTAGTAGAGACAGGGTTTCTTCATTTTGGTCAGGCTGGTCTCGAACTCCCGACCTCAGGTGATCAGCCCACCTTGGCCTCCCGAAGTGCTAGGATTACAAGCGTGAGACACTGTACCCGGCGGATACATACTTCTATTAGCAAGACCTTAATTCACTAGTTTTTCTTAATTACTATATTCTCATATGCCTGTTCCTAGCTCTTCCAGTCCATGTAACCACACAATATCTTCTCTTTTGGTTGTGAACTTAGAGGTCACATAGACTTGAATTCAATGTTAATAAGTTTACATTGTTTCTATATGACCCTTGACATTTCCTTATCATAAAATAGCAACAGTCTTATGGAATTTCTGAAAGGGTTTAATCAGAATGTGTGTGTGTGTGAGTATAATTGCTGGCAGCAGAAACTAAGCACTGAATAGCTCTTTTAAAACATTAGAATGGTTACTGTGATTGATTTGGCAATGGTCACTGAGTTTTAGCTGCCTTGGTATCTATCCACTTCAATCCAAAATTGATATCTCACAATCACTGTAGAACTGTAAATAACTGTTAAGGCAACTGACATGTGCCTGACATAATCCACAAACATGCTAGACTTGTATATGATGCTCAAGTACAGGTAATTCCTCCCATCCCCCTTTGTTTTCCCATTGAGAGGTCATACTAACATTTAAGTCAGAAAGTAAAATAAGGTTTTATAAATACACAATAAAAATATGAATTAAGAAAGGAATTTTAGAACTTTTATTTATTAAATCAAGAAAGAAATGAAATAAACTGCCTAAGATCACATGGATACTCAAGACTAGAATTTTGGCCTCTGATTCCAATACTATACTCTGTAAAATGCATCATGAAACTATTTCCAAAATGATAATAATTCATTTTTTAGACAAAAATAAACCTCGAAGAACCATATGCCATTGAAAGACTTTTTGTGTGTTTCTTCTTTTTAATTATTCCTTTACCTCTTCCACTAATACTGTTTCTCAAATATCTGAGAATAGTCTTTTTCAATGTCATCCACTCCAGACTCATACTAAGGACATGTCTAAAACTAACACTAGAATTCTTATAAATAAATTCAGAATGTTTACTTTATTAGAAATTAATACTTGAGGAGACTATCTTACTAAAAATAAGAAATAAGGCTTATCTTTTTAGTAAAAACCAGCACAAACTTTTATGAGGCTAATATTTGACCTATGATAATTTTTCCCTCCTCAGATATAAAATATCCAAAAAGTTAATTTTCTTTGTCTTTGTGAGCTTCAGAGGGATGCAGAATATATAAATTCTCTTGTAAGTTTTGTAGCATAATATCACAATATTAGAAAAATAATGTCTTCTATGAAATAATTTCAATTTATTCATTCAAATAATATGATTTAAAATTAGAAATAAAAAAGGTTAATGAAAACACATGCAAGTAAGCTATAGAACCTCAAGTTTATTGTTTCTCTTTTATTAAAACATTTTTACAACATAAGCCTACCTGATTGACTTATATTTTACAGCATGAAACATATCACATTGATAATAAAGAAAGAATATTTGTCATGGACTAGACAAAACATTTGTATCTTCCCCAAATTCATATGTTAAACCGTATCCCCCAACTTGGTGGCATTTGAAGATAGGTCCTTAGAGAGGTAATTATAATCAGATTAGATCAAGAGAGTGGGCCCTTGTGCCTTATAAGAAGAGGATGATCCCTAAATCCGTCAATCAATCAATCAATCAATCAATCTCTTTGTCTCTCCACCTGTATCACTGAAGAATGACCAGGTGAGGCAGTGAGAAAGCAGCTGTCTGCAAGCCAGGAAGAGAGCCCACACCAATAAATGAATGATTGGCTCCTTGATCTTGGACTTTCTAGCTTCCAGAACTGTGAGAAACAAATTTCTGCTGCTGAAGCCACCCAGCTTGTGGTTGTGGCAACCCAAGCTGACTAATTTTGCATTACTCAACACAGTACGGTGTGGGGATGTGGTAAGTAGGGTGTCTGTTTGGTATGGTATCGATTAAGTTATGTCTTTAAAAAATTTTTCTTTACAAGAGATCCTTGCACTTTCAATAATATGTTAAGAACACTTTGCAAGCGTGGACTAACTGATCAGTAGTGTTTAAAAAATAAATGAAAGATTTTCTGTGTGTGAGGACTAGTGATGATCAGTTTTTATATCTTCAAAATATACATATAATAGTTTTAAGATTTTATCAATGGGACTACATCAAATATATTTTGTAAACATTAACTTATGAAGATTTTACCTTATACTGTAACATACAGTGTATATGTGTATATAAGTATGTATGTTTCAATTTGACATTCTGAATCCTTTGATATGTGTTTATAACCCTAATTCTATAAAACTTACAGAAAGAGGTAACAATTTCAAACACACTAAGAAAAGTTTTGTAAATCTTAGTTCACAATGTGGGTAATTTATACAACATTTTTTAGGTAGTCAGTTATTCTAATTTCATGGAACATCTTTAGTATCTCATACTAATACTTTGGTTTTTAAGCAATGCCTGCTAGGCTAAAACTTATTTTTATAAGATAATTTATTTCCAATTCCTAGAAAACAAAACATGTTGTAGGTTTCCATGTACATATGTACACTTGGCTGAAATACAGATTAAAAGAGAGGTGTCCTAGAAAATAACCAGTAGTCATGTGAAAACATGTCACAATAATTGAAAAAAAAATTCCAAAGTTTATTGAGTGCTATGTGCTAGGCATGTGCTATTCAGGGTTATGTGTAAGAGTGAAAAAGATATGTTTGATAGGTGCTATAAGAGGTATTTAAGAGAATAAGTAAAAGGAATACTCAATGGTGGGGAATGAAAAGAGGGTCATAGTCTGCCTGAACGAAGTGATATATTTGTTGAAATATGAGGGAAAACGTGATCACTTACAGATGAAGTCTGGACAGGTTGGGTAAAAATGCACCAAACTCATCATTAACAGTAGTTATTATTAAAAATATTTAACATGGCACTAAGCATGACATTGCTAATGGTTAGTGAGAGTACAGAAAAAATAAAAATAAAGAAATAATTATGTCAGGAAATATATTAATTTTAACAGATATTAGATATAGTTTGGATCTGTGTCTCCATTCAAATCTCATGTTCAACTGTAATCCTCAATGTTGGAGGTAGGGCCTGGTGGGAGGCGATTGGATGATGGGGGTGCATCAGGAACAGTGAACCACCATACTTTTGGTGCTGTGTCTGTGACAGAGATCTCACAAGATCTGGTTGTTCAAAAGTGTGTAGTAGCTCCCTGCTCTGTCTCTCTTGTTGCTATGGTCATCTGAAGTGCCAACTTCTCCTTCGTGGTCTACCATGATTGTAAATTTTCTGAGGACCCTCAGAGGCCGAGCAGAAGCCACTAGGCTTCCTGTAAAACTTGCAGAACCATGAGTCAATTAAGCCTCTTTCTTTTGTAAATTACCCAGTCTCAGTTGTTATAGAAGTACAAGAGGGACTAATACAACATTTTAAATACAAAGGCTGTTGTGTTTCATACTGATCTCTTGGTGAACCATTAAACCCCAAGATATCATGAACATGAAATGTAAACACATACACCTAACAGTTAAAATATCTGTTATACATGCCAACATCAAAAATTAATCTGCTGGTAAAATTTGGAAAAAAACGAAAAAACAAACAAACAAACAAAACTTTTAAAAGCCGGATGTGTGATGGCTTTGCTAGAATTGAAAATCTGTTGTCCTATGATTAAGCAAACCATGCAGATTTGGCTCTGAGCCTATAGAGAAAGAGGGAATATCAAATTATTATGTGGTTTGGACAACTGAAGTAACTGGTGGTTAGGAAATATGGCATTTGGAGAAGTTACTCTGATGATTTATGTTATTTATGTCTGTTCTACCCACATTTTAGGACCTTAAAGTAATAAAAAATTATAAATGTGGTGTGTTTTTTTGTGTGTTTGTTTTGTTTTGTTTTTTGTTTTTTAGAGACGGGGTCTTGCTCTTCGCCCAGACTGGAGTGCAGTGGCACCATCTCGACTCACTGCAAGCTCCACCTCCTGAGTTCAGGCCATTCTCTTGCCTCAGCCTCCCGAGTAGCTGGCAATACATGCACCCACCACCACACCCGGCTAATTTTTTTGTTTGTTTGTTTTTAAGTAGAAACAGGATTTCACCATGTTAGCCAGGATGGTCTCGATCTCCTGACCTCGTGATCTGCCCGCCTTGGCCTCCCAAAGTGCTGGGATTACAGGCGCGAACCACCATGCCCGGCCATAAATGTGGTTCTTAAGAAGCAACTAAATATTCTTGATAGATTTTCATTTATGTAAGCACACAGGTAGTATAATAGCAAGTTTTTGTTTTTTATATATTGTTCCTTAGCTCTATTGAGTGTTTAAAGCTGACGATTATTCCTAATTCTGATGAATCATATTTTATAGTGTAGTATTTCAAAAGATTTGTTGTTGTTGTTGTTGTGTTTGTTTGTTTATTTTCTGAGCTGGAGTCTCACTCTGTCACCAGGCTGGAGTGCAGTGGCACGATCTCGGCTCACTGCAACCTCCGCCTCCCAGTTTCAAGCGACTCTACTGCCTCAACCTCCCGCGTAACTGGATTACAGTCACGCGCCACCACGACCAGCTAATTTTCGTGTTCTCAGTAGAGAAGGGGTTTCACCATGTTGGCCAGGCTGGTCTCAAACTCTTGACCTCGTTATCCACCCGCCTCGGTCTCCCAAAGTGTTGGGATTACAGGTGTGAGCACTGCGCCCAGCCTCAAAACATGTGTAAGTACTCTAAATCTTTCACTTTTTTTGTGTTTTTAAAGACATCTGAAGTTCTACCATTTTTAATATATATCCATATTTTAACAAGTCAATACTTGAAATTTATTGTCTATTATATGCCAGCCTTGTCCTAGTGCTTTTTCACATTTTCACACTTTACCTCCCATTTTATCCCTTACCTATTGAATCTTCCTCTCTGTATAACTGTGTACATTCCTTTGTTTTTGAATCCACCTGTCTTTCTCACTTCCAAAACTGCTAAAAACCTACTCTAGTGACTGTTCTTCTACTTAAAGCTATCAGTAAACTCTTCTTTGTCTATAATCTTTTGGTAATATTCTCTTTACCTTTTTACACTAACAAACATATGGCTTTGTCCCAATGACACTAACTGTCCAGTAGTAGCTATTCTCTCCCATGCTTGTTATAATGGGGTTCTGCATAGGGTAGGTCTCCCCTTTGCTCTTCATTGCACTTTCCAGACCATGCTCCTGGCAGTAGATTTTATTTCCCACTGTGGTTGCCACAGATGTTCCATTCCACATTCTTTACTTGCAATCTGATGTTGACATTCTTCTCGTCATTGGGTGAGATCCATGTCTCTGTCCCCTGAATCTGGCCATGCTTGTGATTAGAGCAGAATTGAGAGTATGCAACTCCATTCTAGGTGTAAAAAGTAATACAATTTCTGCCTAAATTTCTTGTGACTTGTTCATCAGCATCCTGAAGATACTCAAGAGGCCACATGAAGAGGCTACATGTAGGTATTTTAGCTGACAGCCTACACCTCCAGCTAAGGCCCCGACCAACAATTAGAATGAACCTATAGACATGTTAGTGAATCTTGAGAGTATTCCAGCCTCTAGACTTTGAGTTGCCTCAGCTGACACCTTGCGGAACAGACATGAGCTTTTCAACCTAGGCCTTGTCTAAATAGCAGATTTGTAAGCAAAATTACTGCGTGCAGTGGTTTTCATCAACTGCATTTTTAAAGGTTTGTTATAGAGCAATAATAACAGAACACTCCCATTTTTCTCCCTAGGTTTGTTATACAGCAATGATAACAGAACACTCCCATTTTTGCTCATCATCAAATCTCATACCATCAAACTATATAACCAATTCAATTCCTTGATACTCCCCTTCACTCCTTGAATATTTTAACTCTTGGCTATTCCTGCAATAATTCTTGGTAATTAAAGTATGCACGAATACAAGCCTTCCACAACCCCCAGGCCCTTGACCTCATCTGCAATAATAATCCTATCCCTTACCTACCTCAGCCATTATTTCCCATAATTAATCAATAATTCCTTTAATCAAATCAAATGTTGTGATTATCAATAGCTGCAAACTCCACAATCTCAATTTTAGACATCCCATTCTCCAACTTCCACCTATTTATAATGCTCTCTTGCTTCCTGTAGTGCCCTGACTCTACCAACTTGTCAACTCTCCATGTTCCCTAAAATCCATTTATCCTGCCAACTTGTACACTGTTCTTTTCCATGCTAATAGACTTGATTAAACATACTCAACTGTTTTTAAACCTCTGTCACTTTATTACTTAAAGCTATAGTTAACTAGCTTTAAACAAATCTTGTATTTAGGTAGTAGAAATCCTTCTGCATTGCTGTTTTCTTTTTGAAAAACAACAACACTGCTTTGGCTCATCCCGTTCATTTGCATTTCCGTTTGAATTGTAAAACCAGCTTACCAGTTCTACAAATGAAGGTTGTTGAAATTTTAACTGTGGTTGTATTATACCTATATATACATTTCAGGACACCAAGTATCTTAAAATGAATCTTGCAATCCATTAAGAAGATACTATTTTATTTCTCTCAACAGTATTCTGTAGTTTCCAGGGACAAGATCTTACACATCTTCTGTTAAACTTGTACCTAAGTATTTTATGTTTTTTCATGAAATTAATAGGATTTTTTAAAAAATTATCTTCTAATAACTCGCAGTTAGTATGTAGTAACACAATCTATTTTGTTATATTATCCTCATATTTGCAAACTTGTGATGGTTAATTTCACTCGTCAATTTAACTGGGCTAAGGGATGCCGAGATAGCTGGAGAACGTTATTTATGAGTGTGTCTGTGCGGGTGTTTCCAGAAGAGATTAGCATCTGAATAGGCAGACTGAGAAAAGAGCATCACCCTTGCCAATGTGGGTAGACATCATCCAGTCCATTGAGGCTCTGAATAGAACAAAAAGTAGGAGAAAGGGAGAATTCAATATCTCTTCTTGAGCTAGGATATCCATCTTCTCCTGCCCTTGGACATCAGAGCTCTTTGTTCTCAGGCCTTTGGACTTGGAGGACTGAATTATACTACTGGCTTCCTGGTTCTCCAGCGTGCAGACAGCAGATCCTGGGACTTCTCAGCCTTCAACGTCACATGAGATATTCCCATTATATAACACGCATAAGTAGTTGATCCTTCAATAATGCAGGGTTTGGGACATCGACCAGCATACAGTCTAAAATCCACTTATACATTTTGACTCCCCCAAAACTTAACTACTAACATTCTACTATTCACTGGAAGCCTTACCAATAACACAAATAGTTGATTAACACATATTTTGTATTTTATATGTATTATATACTCGATTTTTACAGTAGTGTAAGCTAGAGAAATGAAAATGTTATTAAAATCATAAGGAATTTACTGTTCATTAAATGGAAGTGGATCATCAGAGAAAGTTTCATCCTTGCTCTCTTCATGTCGAGTAGGCTGAGAAGGAGGAAGAGGAGGACGAGGAGAATGTTGACTGGCTGTTTTAGGAACAGCAGAGGCAGTAGAAGCTCTGAGTATAAATGTATCTGTGCTTTCAAAACCCTTGTCCAAGGGTCAACTGTGTGTGTGTGTGTGTGTGCGCGCGTGCGCACATGCGTGTGCATGTCTGTGTGTCTGTGTTTCTTATTGGTTCTGTTTTTCTGGAGAACCCTGAATAATACACTTATCAAAGTCAGTTATTAATTTTGGTCATTCTTTTGCATATGTATTCTGTAAGATGTAAACTTAAAAAGAGAAAATGTTCTTCCTTTTAAATCTCTTTGCCTTTTATTTCTCTTTCTTGCTTTATTACAATGTCTTTTAGACTCCATACAATGTTGACTAGAAGTAGTATTGCTGATTTCAAACTTAATCTCATTGTGGTCAGAAGTTACTGAGTATGACAGCAATTGTTAATAATTTATTGAGGCTAACCATATAGCACAGCGTGTGGTCTATTTTGATCTACACTTGTAAAGAATGTGTACTGTTTGTGTGTTATTTTATAAATGTCAATTAGGTCCCATTAGCTTACAGTATTGTTCAGATCTATATTTGTACTGATTTCCTGTTCACTTGTATGAATTACTTAGAGAAGTGTATTAAATTTTTCCTATTATGATTGTAAATTCATCTATTTTTTCATTAATTCTGTCAAATTTTACTTCATGTATTTAGGGGCTTTTTAAACGTACATATTTGTAACTGCTAATGCCTTTCTGAGGAGTTAACTATTTTATCACTTTGAAACATACCACTTGATTTTAACTGATACTCCTTGCTTTGTAGTCTGTCTTTATCCAATATTAATAATTGCCACCAGAACCTTCTTATGCTTCCTTCTTTTTCCTTGGTATGTTTTCATTCATTTTTTTGTTTTCAACTCGTCTGTGTCTTTATATTTACAATATGTTTCTTATAAACAGAATTGCATTAATTTATTCAGAATATTCATTTATTTTGAATTACTTTTATTCAGAATAAATTTGAGTTTTGATATTTTACTGTACTGTAATGATCTGTACCTTTTAATTGTAGAATTAAGCCAGTTATCGCTTAATGTAATTATTGATATAGTTGCATTTAAATTTACTATTATATTATCTGTTTTTTCACCCTCTGTTTCTTTGCCCTTTATTCCCCTTTCCTGGGCTTTATTTTGGATTACTGAATAGTTTTCATATTCAGCTTTAATCTTGTCTTTTTAGCTCTTCTTTTTACTTTAGCTGGCATTTAGAAAACTACTGATATGCTATTCTTCATTTGGAAAACATTTTCTTTTTTTTTTTTTTTTTTTTTTGAGACGGAGTCTCGCTCTGTCGCCCAGGCTGGAGTGCAGTGGCCGGATCTCAGCTCACTGCAAACTCCGCCTCCCGGGTTTAAGCCATTCTCCCGCCTCAGCCTCCCGAGTAGCTGGGACTACAGGCGCCCCACCTCGCCCGGCTAGTTTTTTTTTTTCTTGTATTTTTTAGTAGAGACGGGGTTTCACCGTGTTAGCCAGGATGGTCTCGATCCCCTGACTTCGTGATCCGCCCGTCTTGGCCTCCCAAAGTGCTGGGATTACAGGCTTGAGCCACCGCGCCCGGCCACATTTTCTTTTTGTCTATACCTCATATTTATTCAAGTTGAAGCTATAATTTTATACTAGCAATGAGACAAAAATGTAGCCTTTTCCAAAAATGTTTTTCAAAATTTGAAATAGAATGTATTTAAAACTAGACAATGTTCTATATAATTTATAAACAACATTAGATATTCTACTTTTAGTATTACATCTACTAAATTTACATTAAAATATTTAACACCTCAAAATAATAAGATTTGTAATCAAACTCATACTAGAAGATTAATTTTTGAGTTTTAGAAATAATATCCTGTTACAAAGTTAAGTGAGAGTTAATTTTCTGTCTTACGAATCAGACAAAAGCACATAAAGGACATTTTACATTAGCTTTATTCAAAAGTTTGAAGAATAAACTATTTCACCTTTGAAAACCTGTGACATTTCAAACTTAATGTTCGACTTTGTTGACCACGATATAAGTGCCATTTATTATGTAAGGACAGTAAATTCATATTTGTTTAAATTTAAATTTTTTCTTACTTTTATTGTCTTTTTCTTTATTATCTCTTTCTATACAATTAAGATGATTTTAAGATGTTTTATATATTATCTTATAATGCATAAATTACTGAAAGAGCCCGCAAATCACAAATTTATTAGCTTTTATGTTTCATTTTGCCATATTTTGGTTTGTTTGTAAATACATGTATTTGTATTGACACACACGCACACACACACAGTCTCTATATTTCCATATTCCTGTTTCAAATTTAGTACTTTAATCTCCAAACTTTGCAATCACCAACTAAATCCAAATTTGGCAATGTAAACAAACACTAAACAATCTCTGAATATAACAAAAGCAAAAAGGCAAAATCTGGTTTTAACTAGCCTAGTTTGACACGCATAGATGAAATTTATCATTATGTTCTTATGTCAGATGTGCCCCAGGACAGGAAATGTACCCTTTATGTAGGTAAGGTGGCAAAGCTTCTGGAGAGGAGATACATTTCAGGTATTTTTGAAAATAAAAACAAAGGATAAAAATCTGTTATGTAAAAGTTTTTATTTTACATTTTAGTTCCCACTACACTTTTTTTTCTAATATTTATATTTACTTTTTAATTTTTGGGAGTGTCTAAATTTCTGTTAGAATTAAAGTATGCTGAGCTTGGGAAGTAAGCATTATAGAAATGCCAAACCTAAACTACTCTGGTCCTAATCATTTGAGAGTCAGTGTTGCTGAAATATGCCCAATAAGGAAGCAAAAGCAAGCATTTCCTTTCCTTTTCTTTGTGTAATCCAGCTACCATTCCCACCCTGACAAATCCATTTCCCATTGCCTGACATAAACATATTATAAAGTAGGCGCCTGCAGCAAGTTCAGCAGCAGCTGTTCAGCCCACTGTCTGTGCTTCCCAGATTTAGAGCTGCCAGAGCCTGATTTGTTAAGCTTTGATTCTGAAAATCATTATGTAACTTAACTTTTCCCTTCACTTTACATTTCATAGTCTATCTAAAAATTCTTTATAGTTAACATACAGTGATAACACTCAAAAACCCATCTTTGGATATTAAGCCAACAGAAAAAAAAACTAAGATCTCACTGATTAAAATATGCTAGGAGTATTAGAAAGTCTGAGGTCTGTCCTGACATGGCCTGTATGTATTTTGTATCTTTCAAGGAGGCTCTGGGTCTTTTGTGTCCTAATTCTTTAAGATTACAAGATGGGGATTTCCTGCTTCTTCCCTAGTCTGTTGAATTCTTTTAGGCAATTGATCATTGTAAATGAACTTTATAAATATGTATATATATTATAAATATATATATATCAATAGTTGCACCTGACTTACTCAAAGTCAATATCTTGGGCTTTTCTCATTTTCTTCTATCTTTCATACTGGCAAGGAAAAGACTTTTGTGCACTCACATATAAGTAAAAAAGCAATCCTGACTCTTCTTCAAACCTAATCTGCCACACAATTAGTTATCTGGAGTACTGAGACTTACAAGGTGATTGCTTATTAACATACAACCTGAAGTCTGTGGTCAGTAGTGAGGAGCAGGTTTATAGTGTCACCCAGCTCGTACAATACTTACACTGCAGAGATCTCTGTGCCTTCTTAGCATAAATGCATGAATTACAGATTTTTAGTTAGTGTAACAGAAACAGCAGAGGACCTGTTTAATTCATGATTGATTTATAGCTGTTCATATCACCCCATCGCCATCTACTCAGAAGCCTGGGCATTCATTTGTGATCTGTCCTTCATGAGCTCTTCACTTCTATTTCTTATTCGTCCAATTTACTACAGTTAAAATGATTCAATATCACTTACTTATACAACAGTCCAAATGTGATGGTCTCATATTACACATTTTATTTTAAATCACTCACTCACTCACTATAAGTGATACCGTGGGAATTGAGAATGTTATCAAGGGAGTCTAAAAAGCATGATCAACAAAATAGAGCTGGTAAAAGGTACAAAGAAAAATCATCGTCAAGTGGCTGCTAATATAGGATCAGTCAGTGGAATTAATTTTTCCATGCTCTATTTTCTCCATTCTTAATAGTCACACAGCACTGGTGGTTAGATCAAAGTGATATACATTATTTAATGTATGTTTAATATGCTATATCATATATATTTTAACATTTAGTTAAAATCTAACACAGCATATTCTATTACATATTGCCAGAAGCCCATGACAGTAATAAATATCACATAAATCAACTTTGAGTATTTTTCCTTTGCTTTGTGCTTCTTCAAGTAAAGTGATTTCTAATGCTTACTTGGTGCTTTGGCTTTGAAGCAGAAGAGTCTAACAACAAAGGTTAGTACTTTTTCATTAGGTTTGATATTTCATCTCTCTTTGCCAATGTAGTGAGGAGAATCTGCTTAATTTTTCTGTAGTTCTTTGGCTATCAGTCATTGTAAACTGAATGTGACAAAATATCCAGTTAGCTGATATATAAAAGACAAGTTCTGAGAGGAAGACTGTTGCTTTGCCACTTGATGAAAAACATTTTATAACCAAACATGCAAAGTGGAAGACAGTTTTAAATTGATTTGCAAGTGTGACGTTCTATGGTATTTTCCTTTATAGGATCTTTCACATATCAGAAACCAGGAACCGTCAGTGAAGAAGACAGACTTTACACAGATAATACAAAGTACATTTTAAATAGCTTTGGTGAATTTTCAGAGTCCTCTTGATTTTTTTTTTAGTTGCTTCTAGCATCTCCTGAGTAAAAGACTACTGACTAAGAGATTTGAAAACAGGATGCCTAAAGGCAGGGTTTTAGGTTCAAAGGATTTCTTTTTCTAACTTAGAACAAAGAAGTGAAGAAATGATAGATACTCCACTTTCATATCACAAGAGTGAAGGTTATTAAGCCAGGTCCATAAAAGCTCTTTGAAAGCTTGGATATAAACACCAAACTATGAAAATCCTAGACATAATTAAAAACAATGGACTAGAAGAATGACTTGGTCTCTCCTTCCAAGCAGTTGAAAATATATAAAAATTTTACTAATGGCAACATTGCTTTACCATATGCTTCATTATATATTTTTTCTTTTACTATATTTCTGATTGGCTACAGTTATTAAGTAATCAAACAATATGAATGAGATTTTTACAGAGAATTTAGAGCACTGTAATATAAACATTAATGGGTACAATTTTTTTAAAGGTATACTGTTTCAAAGTGACCGAATAAAGGGAGAATAAGTCTATAGACAAAGTCTGGAAGGTAAAAAGGATACTGTGCTTCGTCTAACTAGCCAGAGATGACTATGTAGACAAAAATGTGTTTCTTCCAAATTGTTCATATAATATCCTTTATTGTTGCCTCATGTTTTTATACTCTAACAAACATGCATTCTTATGCTCTTCATAGTCTGTACATTTACACACCAGCTTACATATCACATTGTTTACTTCTTATTAATATTCTGTCTATGTTTACTGTCTCCAAACTATAAGCTCCTAGAAGACCAGATTAATGTTGGATGATATTCCAACATCCCTGTTTAGAAACAGAGAAATATCACTTAAATTAGTCAAGTGAAGTATTATTAAATAACTCCTAGAAAAAGGATGTATTATTAAAGAGCTCCTTGATAGAGGAAGTTAAATATTTGCAGGTTCATACATAGCACACTTTATGATTTTTAAAAACTGTGCCATTCCAATATGTTTAAATTTTGAATAAAATCCTGGACATTTCTCATATGAATGAAGAAGTTTTTAGAGTACTGACACCAATATTTTTCCAAGAAAAAGAGTAGATTGCAAGGCAGCTGAAACTCAAGTGTATATGTAAATATGGCAGATCTAGTAGTTGTTTCTACAAACCAAAAAATGGGCTCCTGAGTTTTTTATTTACAAGTATCTCATCCTTCAAAGAAAGATCTGCTCTATTCCATAATGACATGTATCATCAAAAAGTCACATCTTTTTGTGAGTCAGTGTCTGATTTTTTTTTCCTTTCTTAGAAATATCTATTATATTCTATCATCTTTTAAATTTCATGTATAGTCCTATGGTATATATCTCATGCCTTAAGAAAACCCTACATTTGAAGATAATAAAAGATATATTAAAGCTTATAATTCTTAAGACTATTAACTATTAACTAGTTATCACTTGTTAATAATATTAACAGCTATATTAAAGGAGTGACATTTGGCAGGAAATACTATAATTTATTTTTAAAGCTCCCTCTATGACTGTTGCTGTAAAAGAGAAGCAATTTAATATAATTTCATTCATTCACTCACAAGCCTTTAATTATTTTATCCCAGGACAATGAAATGATAATACAATTTTTTAAAGAAAGATTTAAATTTTATCATGAACTTAATATATAGCCTTTTATATATAAGGTTGGAACATTTTCATACAAGGTATTTTTTCCCCTGTCTACAGTGGGGCTCAATGTTTGCTACAAGTCTCTTTCTGCTCTTAAATTGTACAGATACACATCTGTGGCCCATTTAAGTAACCTACTGCACCCATTGGAACCATTGGAAAGCTATTTACTATACTCAAAAGAGCAGTGATTTCTGCTTTAAAGTGTTCACATTTAAACCAACAGACTTTCCCAAATGAAAAACATAAAGAAATAAAAACACAAGAACCTTACTGAAAACAAGACTCATAATTTTCTCAAAGAAAAGCCCCCTGGCATGAATAAACCATGAATGAACAGATCTAGGAGTGGTATAAGAATAATACAATTTATAGCTTATCAGTTTTTTTTGTTTCTTTCCTTCAAACAAGTACCATGGGATATTTTCTGAATCTGTTTTTCTGTTTCTCAAACAATGAACAAAGACTTTTAAAAATCTCTTGGTAGGGGTCACTGTCTCAGGCACTGATTATAAAGAGATGAACATTTCCTTTAATGATTCTGTCAGTTACTTAGCCAAATTACACTCTCTGAATAGCAGTTACCTTGCTATCGATTTCATTTTATGATTGAAATAAATAATATCAGTATTTAGCCCAATATCTGGCACATAGTATTCAACTGACGAGAGGTATTACTGTTTTGCATATATCCAACATTGTTTTCAGTGTTTCATTTATCAAATCAGATAAATTGATGTCAGTATTGGGGAAATTGTAATAGTAAAAAAGGTCACTATTAATACTGCATAGATATAAAGGGAAAGGACTGTAATTGTCCCAGACTTTTCAGGACATCTGATTGACATAACATGACTATGCCAAATACCAGGAACCCAAAGAGCAACAAGACAGAGTATCCAATCACAAATAGTGCAGGGTCTAGAATCCTTTTATGTCAGCTATAATTAAATTGCAAGAGGTGCAAAACATTGTATGAAAATGTTCCAGCCTCATATACAAAATGCTATATGTTAGGTTCATGATAAAATTTAAATCTGTCTTTAAAAAATATTTTAAGTTTAATTTCATTGAATTATCATGGTCTCAAAATAGTTTATTTCTTGTGTTTTATCAGAGATTTTTTATTTCATAGGTTTAGGATATTAGACAGGGTGTAAAATATATAAGATAGGTTAATGGCCAAGCAATTTCCTATTTAGAAATATATTTAATTTGCTTCTTCCTCCGTCCTCCTCCTATCCTTAAGAAAAAAAAATGTCTTTAGTTTTCCCTGTTGCTTAAAAAAATCTGTAGAGATTTCAATGTGTACAGACCCTTATTTATTAAAATCCACCTTTTAATGTTTAATTCACGAATTTCCAAGAGGGAAATAAGTAGTTCAGGATATCCAGTGATTTGTATACTATGTACTTGTCAACAAATAGGTAGAGTTGGGATTACATTTCCCTTTGTTTCATGTTATTTTTTTCCGACTTCGGTTAAATCTGAATTTTAATTCTGCTCACATTCTGCCATTCCTAGGAAAGTGGCCTGAAGCGGACAGCAAGAGGAGTGCACTAAATCGAGCACGTAAATCACTTCTTTCCCTGTTCCATAACCAATTTAAAGAGCATTCTGGCATTAATGCTTGGAAATAATATACTGTCGAGGCCGACACAGCAGAAGAACTCTACTTCAAATCATAGGATAGTCCAGGTGACCATGCAATTACAATTAACCCGCTCCCCACAAATGTCAGTAATAAACAGCCATGCAAGTGATGGTCTAGGAAAACACTGAAGTAATACAAAAGTTATTTCTGAGGTTTTCTAGTGTTTAGAAACTATGTTCAATTAAAACATCTCACAATTTCAAAAATTGGTTGTATAGTGAATGTAATAATTTTTTCCTTTTAAAACAACCATAGTAAATAACATAATAAAAGCAACTCAAAGAATGTCTGACACACAATTGGTGCTCAATAAGCTTTTATGAAAAAAGTAAAATAATACAAGCATATTTGCAAAAATCCACAATCTTCCAAATCCCCAAACAGTGGTCTAATGTTTGGAATGGTTCTTAAGGCCTAATTTTTACATTATCAAGTTATAGAAATTAATAATTATGCTGATTTACTAATCTTAATATAAATAAATTTATTACTTCCTTTGAAGCTCATATATGTACACCTATGTATATCTGTGTGTATACATATGCATATTATGCATACATATGTACACACATAAATACAACATATTCAGTTATGTATACCCTTCAGAGAGAGAAAGAAAATAAAAAAAAAAAAAAGAAAGAAAGAACAAGAGGGAGAGACAGAGAGACTGTAAAAACTCCTGGAAGTTTCACCATACATACTCATATAATTTTCATTGTGCATATGGTAGACACATAATAAATGTACACAATTGCTTATTTACAAATGTCATGGTTTCAATTTTCAGCCCTGAATCATGTAAGTGTGCTTGCGTATATGAAACTGGAACAATGACAGGGACATATGTAACTCTTGCTCTATTACTGTATACCTAGGTATTACTCAATATATTAATTGATACAATTGTAATTATCATTAATAATTTACAAATAACTCAATGATCCAATCTTACAAAGTTCTGGTAGGTGTTATTATTGGCCATTAGAAAGCAATATTTTCTAATTCAAAATGATATTGAAATTATACACATTGGAAACATTGATACCCAATTTGTATATACCTAATATATACAAATAAATTACTTGAGAAAACGATGAAAATATCTATCAACAATTTTAAAAGACAAAACTATGTATCCTTTGTTGTGACAGGTGTGAGGTGAATACAGAGATAATATAAGTTTTGAAGATTATTATAATCTAGCTGGGGAAAAATCTATCACACATTTTTTTAAAATAGGATTATTACACTTAGTTCAAACTGTTTTGGGGAGGAAACTCAGGAATAACTTACATAGAAAAAAATGTATGGAACTACTGGGATTAGAGCTATCCCCAGTAGTAGAAAGGCATAATCTTGGCTCAGGTGAAATAAAGAGATTATCAGAGCATAGATTTATTGGTTGTTACTATGAGCAGTTGATTCTGAATATAAAGATTAAAGACTTTAAAAACAAGACAAATAAAATTAAAATCCAATTGGCAAAAAATACTAAGCTATTATATATGTGTATGTAAACAGGTGTACATTTTTTTGTGTGTGAGTGTTTATGATGCATTTGTTGTGTGTGTTTGCACAGGAGCACAAAGGAATAATATGGTCAACAGAGAACTAAGGACTCTTTGAATATATGGTCAGTGAGAAATTCAGTGTAAATTATAGAAATTGTTGAATAAACTGTAGAAATCCAGCATAAATAGAGAAACTATACTAGCATCATAGCTTATTTGGATAGAGAAGAAAATGGGTGTAAGGCAATTTCTGAACGACAGACCTCTGATAATTTTCTTGTTTCTGATTTTATAAAACTAACCTGACCTCTCCCAAGCCTCAGCTTCTTAATATATATTATGAATTGAAATGGATAATAGTACTATGGTGAATACAGCCAGATGCCTATCCCACCACCCATTCTTTCATTTTTGCTTAGGAACAGAATCTCTATATTGGATGTAACAGTGTGTCCAACAATAAGCTGACATTTACCATCTCTCCTTGTAGAATCGAGGTGGGGAGAATTCAATGAGATATAAGTGAAAATAAAACAGTTGTATGTTGCTTCCAGGAATTTGCTTTAGAGTGCTGATTTGGCTGAATGGAATTTTTTTTCCTTTGTACCCTTTCCTCCTTCCTCCCTGGAATGTGGAGTTGATGTTTGGTAATCCAGAAGTCATGTAGGACTAGACCAGGAGGTTCTTTAAGAATGAAAGCTATATATTGAGGATGTCTTTGAAGAATGACAATGATGAAGGAATCTGATGATAAAGAAGTACCATATCAGTCTTGTGCTTAGTAACCCTCAGGCTTCTTTTACATGAAAAAATAAATACATTTCACTTACTTAGGTTTTTGGGCTTTCACTTGTATTAAGCAAAAGTTAGTTCTAATTAATACATAAGCCTATCTCAAAAGATTGTTGCATTAAATGAGACCTTGTCTATATGACACTTAATATGCTTAAAGAATACATAATATATTCTTTACATCAGTTTTAAATATAAATAAAGTGTTAGAACTTATAAAAACTATCTTATTGTCCCATAATTAAATATGGTAGGCAGGATAAATATGATTATCCTTATCTTACTATTTGGAAACTCAGGGTTGGTGTAGAAAACTATCCATTTTTTTTTAAATCCTGCATAAATTAAATATCATTTTTCACAATGAGTACACTTTAAAAAGCAGAAAAGCTTTCCCTTATTTTCAATTGGTTATCAATTAGTAATGGAATTTAATGTGACTTTTAATATCTCCCATGAAGTAATGAAAGCTTCTTGTAGTTTGACACTTAACTATCATCATTCTCTATTTGAAAGAAAATTATTTAAATATTTTATTTAATGATACTTTAGTAATATTATCATCTCTAGTTCAGATACATAAAATTCACGTACCAGGTTTTATTAACTGTGATTTCAATCTATTTCAGTAAAATAATAGACCAATCCTACATAGCTTCACACTATTTTGTAGTTTTATGCTTTCCATTAACTTCATTATTTTTGAAATTCCTTTATTCTTCCTATTTCCTGGATCCTGTCTTACTCTTTCAAAATCATTTATTATTTTTCCAATGGCTCTTTTTTTTTTTTTTTTACTTCAAACTCCCCGACTTTCTTTGAATCTATCACCAGTTGTATTGGTTACAGTTTTGTTTTGTTTTGTTTTGTTTTACTCCCTTTTTAACCTCTGTTTTTTTATACTCTCTGTCTAATAAATCTTCTAGTGCATAAAACAACTGTAACCTCTACACACTTGGTTTCCAAAATTATACTTTCAGATCTCAAGTATTTTCCAGCTACAGGCATAGTTTTTAATGGACTCTTTAAAAGTAACATTTTATGGCCATCATTGCCAGCATCTAAACAGTCATTTGTCATACACAGTTCATTTTCTCCAATTTTCAATTGTCTTTTCTTTCTTTCTATTTGTTTTGGTCAGTAGCACAACCTTGCTTCCATCTCCCTAAACTCAAAACAAAACAGTACATTTTGACTCTTCCCTGCCTGTGTCACACACTCAAACTTTCCATTTATATTTTTTTTCAATAACATCACCTATTTCCCACTTCAATTTCAATTATTCTCATTCAGGCCCTCATTCTAACTACCAAATCAATGCTGAAATAAATTATTCTGTAAACCTAACTAAGATAAGACAATTTGTGTACTCCTTCTCCTTGGTAGGCTTGCTGCTTAAGGCTTAAGGAATGTTAAAAAATAAATTCAATCGTTATATATATATTGTTTTCCATTTAAAATATTTTTGCTATATTTTTACTTCTACATAGAATGCTGAAATTTATAAAATCTTTTCTTGTGCCATGACTAAGTAAGCTAGGCAGGATAAATATTATTATTTTAATATTTGGAAACTCAGGGTTGGCACAATTTGACATTTGGTTTAAAGTGACACACAAAAATGGAAGTGTCTGAATTAGATCTCAGGTTTGTGTCATTTCTATTTAATTGTCTGATAAGAAAAATATATATTATCTAGTATCTTCTTTTATTATCCCATGAGGTCAGAATATTATAACTAAAATTGTGAATATCAACTTTAAAATTAAATGATCAAGAGGTTTTTCTACCACACAAGTCCTTTACTTATCAAAAGAGAGATGAGGACTGGGCACAGTGGCTCATACCTGTAATCCCAGCACTTTGGGAGGCCCAGGTGGGCAGATCACCTGAGGTCACGAGATTGAGACCAGTCTGGCCAACATGGTAAAACCCTATCTCTACTAAAGATACAAAAATTGTCTAGGTATGGTGGTGAGAACCTGTAATCCCAGCTACTCAGGAGGCTGAGGCTGGAGAATCGCTTGAATACAGGAGGCAGAAGTTGCAGTGAGATGAGATCCCCCATTGCACTCCAGCCTGGGTGACAGAGTGAAAGTCTGTCAAAAAAAAAAGAAAAAGAAAAAGAAAAAGAAAAAGGAAAAGAAAAAGAAAAGAAAGGAAAAAGGGAAGGAAGGGAGGGAAGGGAAGGGAAGGGAAGTGGAATGAAGGAAGGGAAGGAAGGGAAGGGAAGGGAAGGGAAGGGAAGGGAAGGGAAGGGAAGGGAAGGAGGGAAGGGAAGGGAGAGAAGAGAAGAGAAGAGAAGGAAGAGAAGAGAAGAGAAGAGAGAAAGAGAAAAGAAGAAGGAAGGAGGAAGGAAGGAAGGAAGGAAGGAGGAGGAAGAAGGAAGAGGAAGGAAGGAAGGAGGAAGGAAAAAGAAAGAAAGAAAGAAAGAAAGAAAGAAAGAAAGAAAGAAAGAAAGAAAGAAAGAAAGAAAGAAAGAAAGAAAGAAAGAAAGAAAGAAAGAAAGAGAAAGCAAGCAAGCGGGAGGGAGGGAGGGAGGGAAGGAGGGAAGGGAAGGGAAGGGAGGGAAGGAAGGGAAGGAAGGGAAGGAAGGGAAGGAAGGAAGGAAGGAAGGAAGGAAGGAAGGAAGGAAGGAAGGAAGGAAGGAAAGAAAAAGAAAAGAGATGAGTTTAGCTGACAAAGAATGAATCATCAGATACTCTGCATTACTGTGTTTAAAATCGTCTCTGGAAAACTCACTAATAAAACTAAGATAATTAGCACAAAATATCTGTGCCCAAGCATATTTAATTTACTGGACAATTTATGAATGACTTAAGTGTCCAACTGTGGATCATACTTTTCAAGTACTTATGTAACATTCTATGAAAGTAATTGTGTTCTTGGGGTAAAATTGAAAACTAAATTTTATTTACACATAAAATTTTAATTATTTAGATTTTAAAAAATAAAGCATAAACTCAATAATAAACAATCAAAATAACATTGCTATTACCCTCATGCCTGAGATTTGTGAAATAATTTGTTTACACAAATAAATTAAGAATATGTGGGAGAAGTTGTTTACATAATGTTAATTTAGAGGATTTCCTGTTTCTATTGAATCTGCAATAGCATACTAGTAAAACAAAACCAAAATAAAGAGGTATCCTTTTACCTTAGGAAATACTTTTCAACTTATAAAAGAAAAAATGCAAACTGAAGCATATAACATTTCTTCCTTTTAACACTTGCAAATCATTCACACATCCTAAGGTAATTGAGCAGATAAAGATGCCATCAAAAGTAGACATATCAATGATATTACACATACATGCATAACATTTGCCATAATTTTCTGCAAAGATCTGAAACCTGATTTCAGATAGATCACACAAGTTGACTTAGCCCGGGAGAGGTATGGAGCTCATCATGTTTCTATTACAGATGCAATGTTCATATCTTTGAGTTTAGATTATTCTAAATGAGAGAAACACTGCATCAAATATAGCAAAACATGCTTAAATGGATATATTATGTTCACTGAAAAGTGGCCATTATGTGAAACAACCTGCAAATAAACATTTTTATTTTGGTAAAAGAAAGTTTGTCCATAGTTCTGTTTTATCTTTCAGTGGAAATGGACAGCCAGGCAAAATATGTTACCGTATTTCTCATGAGATACTTTGAAAATTTCTGAAATCCTAAATTTACTCACTCATGATTATTTTTTCAATGCAAATAAATAGCTTGTCCTTGTTGTTGAACAGGGTCCACATGCTACAAATAGTCCCCAGGTAAATCACACTAGTAAGTATGAAATTTCTGCACGTGAACTAAAATCAAATAATTAATTTTTTTTATCATTTTTCTTTATAATTCACCATGGGATTTTCTTCTAATCTATTAATATCATTTAATTGCTAATGAGACCACTGTAATCTTGGATAACTTGCTCTGTTACCCTTGTCATGATTAACGATCCCCATTGTCTGTGGCAGGATGGAGACATGAGAGAAAATGCTGAATCACAAGACACAGAAGAAGGAAGCAGCAAAGTGAAAGGCATTATAGAACAGAAGGGTGACTGCCTGCACATAGTTGAACAATTTTGGGAACATGTAACTCTTAAATCAGAGTTTCTGACTGCATTCAATGTCAAATATTAAAAAAGCAGATAAATCCACTTTTTCGTCTTATCTTATCTATATAAGAACATACATATTCATCCAACTTCCCATCCCATCAAGGTTAGTATTGTAAATTTTTTAGGGTAGGCAATTTATTACTCTTAGTTATTATATTATTTGTTCACACTATTAAGATGCTGCTTTGCAAAGTTGTAGAAAAAAATCAATACATATAAAATGTTAAGAAGTGTGCTAACTATACCACTGTTTAATATTGAGTTGAAGGTGATGAAAAATAGCACCATATTATTAAAATGTGCATGATATACAAGAGAGAATAATATGGGTCCAGTGAAGGAAACCGTAGTATTGGTTTGGGAAAAACTGAATTGGAAGTAGAGGCTTAACTTTTGCAAGTGATCTCACAGGGATACAATCTAATTAGAAATAAGTCTAATTAATATTATTATTTATCTGGGGAATAAATTACCCATTTTGGTATTATGACTTTACAATAAAGCGTTTTTTAAAAGAAAACCTATTTTGTCTTTCTACATTTTTTATGTACATTGAAAGTTTGAAGAGACATGCTTTATAAGAACTTTAAAAATAATAATATGAAGTAATATTTGTGATAGAAATAAGATATTACTGTTTTATGTTTTTAACATAGTTTATATTGATCAATGTATTAGTGTATAAATTATTGTTTGCATTTAGTGACTCTTTAGTTGAACATAATATACTTCCTATTACTTTGAATGCGTGGATCTATCGCTGCCCCACAGTGCTTTGAGCAGACAATTGTTCCATCCTAATCTCTTTTGAAATAGATAGTAATTTATTACTGTGATAGGACTTCTTTCAATTCATTAACCTTACTTCAAGTATGACAGGCATCAAAATCTCTAGTAATTGTTCCTTTACTGAAACATTTTTAAAAATCACTGCATTTAACAAGGTGTTATAGGAAAGCAAATTCTCATTTTCTTAACAGAGAGATTCTGCTGCTTCTGGTCTAGGGTATAAGTGAAACCATATGTATTTTTTATTAATTGTGTGAAATAAAATAGTTTTCTTACACTCTCTCAAATGTTAACCCAACAGCTATTTGAGAAGTCAATTTTACTATACTCCTTGAGACAGAAATTATTCCTAAAACTTTGCAAGACTGCTGAATTCTAAATACATTTTTAAAAGATACTGTTGAAATAAATTAAATCATACTTTGAATCAAATTGCAGGCAATCTCAAAGCTTGCAATAATTCAGCAGTTTAATCTACACAAAATGAGACAATTGTACTCTTTGAATTTGAGTAAAAATAAATCTAAAATATATATTTTAAAAAATCACTTTTCCTAAAAGATAGGTTTGGTAAGAATAAAATTATAAAAATCTTCACATTTAGATCTCAGTTTAATATTGATCCATAGTACCCTAAGGGAAATGTAAATTAAAATTAATAATGTTTAGTTTCAAATATTGTATTCCTGATTTGTGGAATTTGTGTGTCTCTTAGAATGGTGTTACCATGATGACAACCCAGTTTTACATCCTTTAAATGGTAGATGAATTAATCATTTTCACATTCTAATTGGGTCAGACTATGACTTAGAGGGACAAATTTTCCATAAAACCCTTGGGATCCAAAAATTAGAACACATTTCTCACAGGAGAGAAATAGTGAATATCTGTATTTTCCCTATGGTAGAAATAAAAGAAGTTACTGAACCAAAATTCATTTTCAGTTATAAGAAAATAGGATATGGGCCACTTATTTTCCAATAGATTCTTTGTTACTCAACTGAGCTTGTCTTTACATCTAAATTGGAACATTATTGTCTTAAAGTCAAGGAAAAAAACTAATGTGCATCACTAAGTGCTGTAGTTACTATATAACTATGTGGTAAGTGAGAGATATTTTGTAAAGAAATATACAACACAGAAAAATTCAAGTTTTTCAGATAGCAAAATTAAACTATATCTTGTTATTGTGCCACAAACCCCTGCCACTGTAGCAATACCTGGCAGAGAATGCTTACCTATCCTACAGAATTTATTCCAAAATAAACAAAATGCCCCAAATAAATATCTACAAAACGGGGTTAAGTCAACAGTTTAATATAGGCCCCAAATATCTTTTAGTTTAGAACCATTTCCTATTTTTATCCTATTAAACATGAACGTTTCTGCATATTTGGTATATCTAAAGGCACAAAAGTGACACCTACAGTAATACACATTTAGACACTGAAAATAATCATCACAAAATAATTCTGTTCTTTAAAAACCTCCAAATCAAGAGTATCACATAATAATCATATCCATGAACACACACAGTCACCTATATTGGGGTGGCTTAATAAAATACTGTTCTCATCTAATACTTTTCTCATTTTAGAAAAATAAAACAACATTCCCTAAAGGAGGGAAGACATATTTGTCAGAAGGACCTGAATTGAATTCATTATTGCTCAGCTGATCATTTAGTTTCCTTGTCTTTAAACAAACAAAAAGTCTGCAGGGCACCATGAGAAACAAAGAAGTAAAGTACAAGGGAGGTCTAGGGTACTGATATATATCAAATTGCCAAATAACTTAAATAAGTATTTCACAAGCATCAAAACTTTTGTTAACTTACTAGTATTAAAATATTAGAAAATTTAAATATAAATCAGCAAAAATAGTTCTGGGAGCACCAATTCAGCAAAAAATGTTTAGGGTAATCAAAAATTGATTGTGTTAAATGTTACAGATGCACATTTAATATACAATGCCCCCACACTTCATTCCCTTCATAATCCAAGCAATATCCCTGAATGTAGAACTAATACTTGTAATTGATTCCAAAAATCATTGTGCCTTGCCCATTGGCCTATTAATATATCATCTAGAAGTCACCCTGTATGGGAAAGCTAATGCATTGGCTAGTCTTTAGTCAATAAAATATACACTCTGGAATTTGTAAAGAAAAATAAAAAGATTAACAGAGGGAGTCAAGAGCAGAGACAGACAGTTTAACTGACTCCTAGATGTAGTCTTCATTCTTAATAATAGGACCTCCTGTGTTTCAGCTGGCACATATCGATCCAGGTAGAGATGACATTTGTCAGCATGACCTTCTAGTAGATGTGACCATTGGATGATACTGGGGCAGATTGGATATGAGGAAATGACTCATATAACTTCACAGATATCTCCATAAAGCTAAAGCCACTGCTCTGGACTTTTTTTGTCCTCTTGCCTCTGACGTAAAGATGGTAAGAAATGTAGCAGTTACTTTAGATCCAACACTCATGTTGGTGATTTAGGGACATTTTGCCAGCAAAGATCTCTTTATGATAACAGGAAGAGTAGCCTGCCTAACCTACTCCGGACTGCTAACAGAGAGAAGTAAATTGTTCTCTGTTTGAGCTGCTGTGTCTTATGATCTCCTTGTTACAGAAAGTAGCCTGCACCCTATCTAATACAGAGGCTAAGTGGCATTAGCTTAATGCTAGGATTTAAAGTAAGCCAACTATAGGTGGAGAGGCATTATAATAAAATGGGGAAAAAAAGGTTCTGAAAACAAACTGACTGCTTTGGAACTGAGATGTCCCATAAATGAGCCATGGAAACTTTGATGAGTTTTCCAAGAGTGGATCAAGAAGACAAGCTAGAAGGGAGTTATTAAGATGATTAAAATTCTTAAAAGATGGACAGATAAAACCAAGAGGCAGGAGGAGGAAGAGAAAAATAAGTTGTTTAAATGCAATATTTAGGAAATGAAGATAGGGCTTCTATGTGTCAGCATAAAGGAGAAAGAATGTCTACGTATGGCAAAATGATCCTTCTTTAATTGCTTTTAAGCAGGTGTGAAATAGAAATGTAGTCTATCCATGTTGAATTATAAATTTTGTTGAAATTATACTGCAAACCCAACAAGTGAAGGATATTGTCCACTGGTTGCACCAAAATCTGCAGTTTGATCAATAGAGATATTGCTTCCACACTCAAAGAAATCTTCAAATTGTATATCAGAGAATAGTTTTTGGAAAAACAAGAAGCCTTAAATTAGGCATGAAGAAAGTTTCTTAAAAGCATACGGTTTCAAAAACCTAGATAATTCAGAGAATGCTGCATTATTTGTCACTGTCATTCTTATTGCTGTTACTATGAGTAATATTAGTGTTGATATCACCTTATTTCCGTTTTAAAATCATATAATAAACTAATAAGTTAAATATCACAGAAATATATTTTACAATAAAATTCTAATGTGCCTATATTATTATCATATTATGCACATATGTTATCACTATATTATTTCCCTAATAAATGATTTTGGAAAGCTATTCTGAAGAGGCATTCGTTTAGTTTGAAATTTACAAAAAATAGGCAGTCATGTACCATGATTCTTCTACAAGGATGTTCTACTGACAGGAAGAAGATACTGACAAAGTCAGCACCATGCATGAAATTAATCACATAGAAACAAATGTCAACAATGTACAAAAGCTTATCATAAATGTCATAAACAAGCTAACAGCAACAATAAATGCAATGCTAAATTTAATTGTACAGACCAAAGGAGATATTCCTAAAGCTTGAATAGTATTTTGAAAAGTAATATTTTTCAAGTGGAAGAAATATGCACATGAAAACTTATTTCTTTTCAAAATAATCAAGCTGACTTTTGTATTGCATGTTATATGAACAATGGGATCTGACACCAGCCTGTCACTGGCAACACTATAGTTCAATAAGCAACCATTTTTTCTCCCTCTCTGAACTATTATTATCCCTTAAGTTTGGTGCCCAGAGGATGTCTTTTCAATAACTGTTTGAAAAATAATTTATATGTTGACAATCTGAAAAATTATAGCAAAACCCCAAAAAAGCATAGGAGAACTCTTTTTATATAGTAAAGGAGAGAAGCATTTTAAAAGATTCCAAAAGTATTTCAAAAGATTCTCACAAACATGAATTTAAGATGGCAGGTTTGCATCACACCACTAATCAAACAATTATTAAAATACTGTAGGAATTTATTGAACCCCTGGCTGGTTTTACCTAGGCTCTTAGATTGTAAGGTACTGGAAAATCAAGTGTATTCAACTGAGTTTTATTTCCCGATATTTTTTTTTTCTTCTTTATCTCTTCCCCCATCCCTTCTTTTTAATGGTATGAGTTTCAGAGATCCCATCCCCACCTCTACCTCAGAATCACATAGCAGTCAATTTTATTAAAAAAAAAAAAATCATTTCTGAAGTGTTTGGCAGAAAGGAATGCTTTTGGACAAAGAAAAGATCATAAAGATGACCTGAACCTCTGACAATGATGAAAATACAACCATAATATCTCTCTCTTGCTCTCTCTCTGTCTGCACCTCTCTCCCTCCTTCCCCTTTCTCATCTTTAATTTTTCTACTTTTAAGAAAAAAATATAAGTGCTAAATAAGGAAAGGGAAAATCTATATTAGCTACTGCAAACACATGAAAATGTAAAGATAATTGATACTATGAAGAAATAGCATCAACTACTGTGCAAAATGAGTAGATAGCATCAGGATGATAGGATAAAACTCACACAAAGCAATATTAACCTTAAATATAAACGGGCTAAAGGCCCCAATTAAAAGATACAGACTGGCAAATTGGATAGAGTCAAGACCCTTCAGTGTGCAGTATTCAAGAGACCCATCTCATATGCAAAGATACACATAGGCTCAAAATAAAGGGTGGAGGAAAATTTGCCAAGCAAATGGAAAGCAGAAAAAAATCAGGGACTGCAGTCCTAGTCTCTGACAAAAGAGACTTTAAACCAACAAAGCTCAAAAGAGACAGGCCGGGCGTGGTGGCTCACGCCTGTAATCCCAGCACTTTGGGAGGCTGAGACAGGCGGATCACGAGGTCAGGAGATCGAGACCATCCTGGCTAACACGGTGAAACCCCCGTCTCTACTAAAAATACAAAAAATTAGCCGGGCGTGGTGGCGGGCGCCTGTAGTCCCAGCTACTCCAGAGGCTGAGGCAGGAGAAGGGCGTAAACCCAGAAGGCGGAGCTTGCAGTGAGCCTAGATCACGCCACTGCACTCCAGCCTGGGCAACAGAGCGAGACTCCCTCTCAAAAAAAAAAAAAAAAAAAAAAAAGGCAAAGAAGAGCATTACATAATGGTAAAGGGAAACAATTCAACAGGAAGAGCTAACTATCCTAAAGATATATTCATCCAACACAGGAGCATCCAGATTTATAAAACAAGTTCTTAGAGACCTACAAAGAGACTTAGACTCCCACATGATAACAGTGGAGGAATTTAACACCCCATTGTCAATATTGGACAGATCGAACAGACGGAAAATTAACAAGAATATTCAGGACTTAAACTCAGCTTTGGATCAAGTGGATTTATCAACAGAACCCTCCACCCCAAAGCAACAGAATATACATTCTTCTCAGTACCACATGGCGCTTATTTTAAAATCGACATTATTGGAAGCAAAACACTCCTCAGCAAATTCAAAAGAACTGAAATCATAACAAACAGTCTCTCAAACCACAATGCAATTGAATTAGAACTCAGGGTTAAGAAATTCAAAACCACACAACTACATGGAAATTGAACAACCTGCTCCTAAATGACTCCTGGGTAAATAATTAAATTAAGGCAGAAATCAAGTTCTTTGAAACCAATGAAAACAAAGACATACTGTGTCTCTGGGACACAGCTAAGGCAGTGTTAAGAGGGAAATTTACAGCACTAAAAGGTCCACATCAGAAGTTAGAAATATCTCAAATCAACACTCTAACAAAACAATTAAATCAACTAAAGAAGCCAGAGCAAATAAATACAAAAGCTAGCAGAAGATAAGAAGTAACTGAGATCAGAGTGGAACTGAAGAAGATAAAGACACAACAAAAAACGTCAAAAAAAAATCAATAAACCCAGGAGCTGGTTTTTGAAAAAAAAAATAAAATAGATAATCCACTAGCTAGACTAAAAGAGAAAAGAATCAGACAGACACGATAAAAAATGATAAAAGGCTATCACCACTGACGCCACAGAAATACAAACTACTATCAGGGAATACTATAACACTTCTATTCGAATGATTAGAAAATCTAGAAGAAATGGACAAATTCCAGGACACATGCACCCTCCCAAGACTAAACCACAAAGAAGTCGAATCCCTGGGTATATAAATAACAAGTTCTGAAATTGAGGCAGTAATAAGTAGCCTACCAACAACAAAAAAAAAGTCCAGAACCTGAAGAATTCACAGCCAAAATTTACCAGAGGTACAAGAGGAGCTGGCACCATTCCTTCAAAAGCTATTGCAAACAATTGAAAATAAGGGACTTATCCCTAACTCATTTTATGAGGCCAGTATCATCCTGATACCAAAACCTGGCAGAAACACAAGAAAGAAAAAAATAAACTTCAGACCAATATCGCTGATGAACATTGATATGAAAATCCTCAATAAAATACCGGTAAACCAAATTCAGCAGCACATGAAAAAGATCACTATGATCATGTTGGTTTCAGCCCCGGGGTGCAAGGTTGGTTCAATATATGCAAATCAATAAACATAATCCATCACATAAGCAGAACCAATTACAAAACCACATGATTATCTCCATAGATGCAGAAAAAGCCTTTGATAAAATTCAAAATCCCTTCAAGGTAAAAGCTCTCAATAAACTACGTATTAATGGAATACATCTCAAAATAATAAGAACTATTTATTACAAACATACAGCCAATATCGTACTGAATAGGCAAAAGCTGGAAGCATTCTCTTTAAAAACTAACACAAGACAAGGATGCCCTCTCTCACCTCTGCTATTCAACATAGTATTGGAAATTCTGGCCAGGGCAATCAGGCAAGAGAAAGAAAGAAAGTGTACTCAAATAGGAAGAAAGGGAGTCAAATCATCTCTGTTTGCAGATAACATGATCTTATATTTAGAAAACCCCATCATCTCGGCCCCAAAATTCCTTAATCTGATAAGCAACTTCAGCAAATTCTCAGGATACAACAAAGTCAATATGCAAAAATCATAAGCATTCCTATACACCAACAATAGACAAGTAGAGAGTCAAATCACAAAAGAACTCCCATTAACAATTGCTACAAATGGAGTAAAATACTTAGGAATACAGCTAACAAGGGATGTGAAGGACCTCGTCAAGGGAAACTACAAACCACTGCTCAAGAAAATAAGAAAGGACACAAACAAATGGAAAATGTTCCATCCTCATGGACAGGAAGAATCAATATCATGAAAATGGCCGTGCTGCCCAAAGTAATTTATAGATTCAATGCTATTCTCATTCTGCTACCGCTATCACATTCTTCACAGAATTACAGAAAAAAACAACTTTAACATTCATATGGAACAAAAAAGAGCCTACACAGACAAGGCAATTCTGAGCAAAAAGAACAAAGGCAGAGATATCACACTACCTGACCTTATACTACAAGCCTACAGTAACCAAAACAGCATGTTACTGGTAACAAAGCAGATATATAGACCAGTGGAACAGAACAGAGACCTCAGAAATAGCACCACACATCTACAACCATCTGATCTTCGACAAACCTGACAAACACAAGCAATGGGGAAAGGATTCCCTATTTAGTAAATGGTGCTGGGAAAACTGGTTAGCCATACACAGAAAACTGAAACTGGATCCCTTCTTTACACACCTTATACAAAAATTAACTCAAGATGGATTAAATACTTAAGGGTAAAACCAAAAACCATAAAAACACTGGAAAAAACCCTAGGCAATACCATTCAGAACATAGGCATAGGCAAAAACTTCATGATGAAAATGCTGAAAGCAATCGCAACAAAAGCCAAAATTGGCAAACAGGATCCAATTAAACTAAAGAGCTTCTGCACAGCAAAAGAAATGATCAGTGTGAACAGACAACCTAGAGAATAGGAGAAAATTTTTGCAATCCACACATCTGACAAAGGTCTAATATCCAGGATTTAAAAGGAACTTAAACAAATTTACAAGAAACAAACAAACAGCCCAATAAAAAGTGGGCATAGGATATGAACAGACACTTCTCAAAAGAAGACATTTATGTGCCCAACAAACATATGAAAAAAAGCTCAACAACACTTATAATTAGAGAAATGCAAATCAAAGCCACAATGAGATACCATCTCATTCCAGTAAGAATGGTGATTATTAAAAAGTCAAGAAGTAGCAGATGCTGGCAAGGCTATGGAGGAATAGCAACACTTTTACTTTGTTGGCAGGAATGCAAATTAGTTCAACCATTGTGGAAGACAGTCTGGCAATTCCTCAAGGATCTAGAACCAGAAATGCCATTTGACCCAGCAATCCCATTACTGGGTATATACCCAAAGGAATATATAATTCCACTATAAAGACACATGCACATGTATGTTAACGGCAGCACTGTTCACAATAGCAAAGACATGTAACCAACCCAAATGCCCATCAATCACAGACTGGATAAAGAAAATGTGGTACATATACACCATGGAATACTATGCAGTCACAAAAAGGAATGAGATCATGTCCTTTCAGGGACATGGATGAAGCTAGGAAAAAAAAAAAAAAAAGCCATTCCATGTTTTTCTTCTGCATTTCAAACCTGTGTTCCTTCTCTAAACTATGTTTCAGCAAAAAAGGATAGAAAGTATATTCATGATGGAAACAACTTTGTGGTCAGTAAACTACCATGGGGGCTATTGTTCTTGTTAATATATTTGCCATTAAAATGCACAAATGTATGCAGTATCATTATTTCTGCTATAGTAACTTGTACTGCTAATTGAAAGTAATATGATATCAGAGAATCAGCATCTATGATTCTTTAATAAGCATATTTTTTTGCTATCTTCCCTTCACTTAATTTGTCTCATTTCTCTTTTCCCTGCTTATATAGTGTGGACAGAATCACATACTAAAAGTAACCCCTATAGTTTTAGTAACCTCCAAACAGATGGATTCTCCATTTTCCGAAGTAACCCATGACTCCCGATGAGGTATCTATGAAGATCATACATTGATGTCTTGACTAACACATACCTCAAAGCAGAAAATGTAAAGCAATTTGTGATGTCAAGATTTGAATAGTGCTTATAAAAGAGAAAGAAAATTATTATAGTTATTTTTTTCAGACCAAGAGGTGCAAAAGAGAAAACACACTTATAGAACTTAACTACTAGTACAATGAATTGACATAGTAGGACACAGATGAAATAAAAAACATAAAACAAAGAATTCTAGAGTTCAGCCTAACTGAATATGAATAGAGAACAAGATAAAAATTGAAAGAGCAAAATATTTTGAACACTAGATGATACTCTAAGTGGTAAAGCTATTATATATGCCGCCCATGTAAAGTACCACTCTTTAAATCGAGCAAGAGCTTCCACGTTGCACCAATGATCCAACTGAAACAGCAACTTATAAGGTCTAGAAGGAAACCCTGTTGTCAACAATAAATCTGCAGTCCAATGAAGGTTGGCCATTAGGGTCAATTTGACACATTTGCATGAGTCTATTTTAAAGCAAGACTAGAATGATGAAATGTCCCATTTACTATACTCAGTGGTATCCTATAGAAGTGACAGATTTCCAGGCCATAAGGTCTCCATCACAACTACTTGACTCTGAATAGCACCTTGAAAACAGTAATAAACAATATGTAAATAAATGATCTCTAGGCTGTATTTGACACATGTGCTTGCATTGCAAAGAACCATACTTTGGTGAACATTTTAACTTACTGCATTTTAAAATTTTTATTTTAAATGAGCAGTGAGAGCCTGGTAGCACTGAGATGCTCAATTCTTGTAATATTTCACACACAAAATTCATGCTAGAGACACTTAGAGAATTTAATAATCAAGTTGCAAATATATTGGACATTACATTTATGTGCCTTCTCAGTAACATTTTCCTCTCTTTTGGACATAATATAAGGTGTCCAAAAAATATGTTAATATTTGAGAGGCGTTAAATGGTGGATGTTGTCAGTATTGCTTATAAAGCAATACAGTTTATTTCACATTGGAAATACTTTTTTTTCTTTCTGGATTTCTGCCTGTTAACAACCTATTTTTCTAATGGTTCTTGTTTTTTTCTCAAATACTTTTCTCTGTAGTTCAGTATGTTCTGAGTGAGACATATTTGCAAATGTTTTAGCAACTGTCCACTGATTTTTCACGTGATTTATAATTCCAGCTAATTTTGCTCAAAGTTAACAATTAAAATTCTAGGTCTATGACATTAAAGTCACATTAATAGTAATGACTTTCAATATTTCATCAAATATTAAGAGCAAATTACAACGTCTGCAAACTTCAAGATCCCTAAAGTCTAATTCTAAAAAAAAAAAAAAAAAAAAGTTGACATTATTATTTTAAATAACCATTGAGTTCCCATTAATCATAAAAAAAAAGTTCTTTTCTATAAGGTAGCTCCTTTTGTTTATTTTTCTAATTCAAGACAACTAAATCCATTTCCAGCCCAACTTGAAAAGACACCTGTATGCATAATACATTCATTGAAAATTTCAACCTCTTCCCTAACAGAATAATCATTCGTAAGTCCACATGTGACTGGAAGCAAAAATTCTGTAATGAAAGTGTCACTGCAACCTTAAATGCAGTGTTCATCACTGTGAAAACTGTAATAACAGATGCTCACAAATGCCTGGTGTGATTAATCAATGCAGAGAAAGAAGGAAAGAAAGAGGTCTGCGTAGGTGTTTGTGTGAAATGCATTACAAACACAGAGTAAACAGATGGCAATGACAGGGCATTCTGGGGTAAGTTTGACTTTTTACACCCTGTGGACTTCCCTGCTACCTGCAGTTGCCTATACATTAAATAGACAAGATAATGAAGATTCAAAGTTAAGCGGAAAAAAAAGAAAGAAACCAGAATGACTTTACTACTATCACTCTTATGATGAGAACAAAAGAAATCAGGTAATAAAAATGAGCAAATGAGATAAGGAAGCTGTTTTAAAAAAGATCAGTCAATATACATTGATATTAAGATTAAGTCGTTTTTGATATTTTTCATATAAGAAAAATAGATTAGACTTCCTCTTTTTATTACAATGAAATAGATAATCCAGGCTAACTTTTCCTCCAAGGAAAATTGGTAAAACAGGTTGAAACATTTAAAATGCTTGATGTTTTGGGAAACTTTCCCCAGGGGTATTTATTGATTCTCAAAATGCAAGGTTAATTGGCCCTTTTGACAATCTCATAGGGTCAGGGAAAGAGAGATTAGAATCTAGGGCCACCCAACGACAGGGGCTGGTGGGTCACAGTTAAATATTATTTGCATTAGAAAGTGACCCTGAAAGGCTGCAGTCTAGATAAAGCCAGAAGGCAATCTTATATAGAATTCTGCTCAGCTTCAGATTGTCAGAATTCCTGAAACTGGATTGAGATGATCCAAGATTACTAATACGACATGTCCTGAATTAAAGAAAATATTTTCTGTAGAAGAAAATATTCCTCTACATCAAATAATGACATAGTTTTGCAAATAAAATATATGACACATAAATATAACCAGGACCATAAAATAGGACAATATGAATAAAAACCAGCCCCGAACAGTGAGCCGTATCAACTGATCTCTGTGACTATGATATTGGAGTTATCAAAATGGATATTAAATAACCATACATAAACTATTTTGAAGTAAATCCATAAAATATGTTTAATAAGAAAAATGCAAGAGTAAGATTTTTCAGAAATTTGAAAAGCTTATTTTAAAATGCAAAAGTATAACAAAATTAAGAACTCAATCTGCTTGGATAACAGCAGATTAGATAAAGTAGAAGAGTTAGTCCATTGAAATATAAGTAAGAGGAAAAAAATTCCAGATCAAAATATAGAAAAAGAGATTAATGGAAATGTAGAAAACAAGGTATGAGACACAGATAACGCACTAAGTACTAACATACCTCTAATTGTTGTCACAGAAAGGATAGGTAAAATGAGTCAGAATTAATGCTTAATAAAGTAATGGCTGAGAAATTTTCAAACACGATGAAAGATGTGAAACCACAAATTCAAGAAACTCTAATCCAAAGCAGTAAAATATAAAGCAATACACTTTGGGAACTGTTTCATGTTTCTGCATGACTTACAAGGAGAGGCACTGATTGGCTTTGTTCTGGACTATTTTTACACAGATGTCCATATAGCACTTAGCCTAGTATGACAGATAATTACCTCTACTCTAGAGCATAGAGTACGTTTCTGTCTGCCTCAGTATAACATAGGTAAAACTATAAACTCTCATGTTCCCTAAACTCAAGGTCTCTCATTTGAAATGTAGCTCGTTGAGTGTTCAGGTGTCACACAGCATTCCATTCATAACTATGTGGAAATTGGGACTTAGGGAACTTGGACAAATGTTAATTGTCTGGCTAGCGCTAATGCTGTGAAAAATAAAGCTCCTCCCCTCTAACCTAGCAGTATCCTGTCTTCTGCAGAATTTATGAATTAAAGAAAGCTAACTGTATTAGTTTTCAAGTGCAGTGAAAATAGGAGATCTTTCTTTGACAGTTTTTGACATATACACTCAGTAAAAGTGCCCAAAACCAAAGAACAACATAAATGCAAAAATCAGGAAGAGAAAACTGTCAGATTACAATGAAATAAGAAAAAAGTAGATTACAGCTAAATTTCCATGATGTCTATGGTCAGAAGATAATGGAATGACATCATTAAATGCTGAAAGAAAATAACTGGCAACATAGAGCTGATCAAAAGCACCCTTAAGATTGAAACAAATTTATGAAAATTTATTACTGGCAGATACAGAATGAAGGAATTCTAAAAGGTATTCTGACAACAAGTAAATGATTATAAATGGAAGGGCCTAGATGCAAGAATGATGAATAATAAAAAAAATGTAAGCATGTGCCAAAATTATAATCAATATTTATACAACAATGATAATAGGTATTTGCTTGAAATATAGAGTTAATTAAAATAAAAGAAAGCAATGGCATTTGGGTTGGGAAAGAGTGGTATTAAGTGTTCTAAGTTGATCTTTTTCTAGAAAGAGGGTTAAAGTAACAAATAACATTTTTAATATGAAAGGGATGCATTCTATAATCAGTAGGATAACCCTTAAAAAATTAGTATTTACTGGCCGGGCACGGTGGCTAGCGCCTATAATCCCAGCACTTTGCGAAGCCGAGGCCGGTGGATCACGAGGTGAGGAGATCGAGACCATCCTGGTTAACACGGTGAAACCCCATCTCTACTATATATATACATATATATATATATATATATGTGTGTGTGTGTGTGTGTGTGTGTGTGTGTGTGTGTGTGTGTGTGTGTATTAGCCGGGTGTGGTGGCGGGCTCAGGTAGGCCCAGCTACTTGGGAGGCTGAGGCAGGAGAATGGCGTGAATCCGGGAAGCGGAGCTTGCCGTGAGCCAGGATTGAGCCACTGCACTCCAGCCTGGGCGACAGAGTGAGACTCCGTCTCAACAACGACAACAAAAACAACTGATATTTACTGACAAGAGAAAAGAAGACAAAAAATTGAATTAAAATCCTTACTTCAAATACTTCGTGATATAGAAGAGACTCACAGAAGCTTAAACTTAAGAGGGTTATAGATTATTTTTATTCATCTTCACATAGAAAAATTTCTGTTAAAGTTTAAAAAAAAAAGTTCTGTTAAAGTTGCATATGCTCAAACTTTGATATGCAGTAAAATTTCCTGTAGACAAAGTAAGATTAAAATAAGTCCCTGTCATGCTAAGATTGATAATAGTCTCCCAAACTGTCTTTGAATAATGGTGCTCAGAAGGCCCAAAAGCTCACTTTACATTTGTTTACAAAACTAAATATATTGAAGTATTTTAGAATCCCCTATATTAGTACAAATAAATATTACTTTGTAAATGTCATCATGTTAAAACATTTGACATTTGAAACATACCCACAAAAATCCTTAGGATTTTTTTTGCAAAGCATAAAAAGAGAATAAATTATTTGTTAAATAATAATAGTAATAATAATTATGATAATGAATTTTTTTTCTTTACTGAACTAAGTCAAACAGAAGGAAAAAGAAACAATAAAATTAAGTAAAGATTACATTTAAGTGTAAGCTACTAATTCTTTAAAACTGTTGTTTCATGTATGGTGGTGGAGGGGTGCCCATATTTCTCTTGATGCTAGTTATTGAACCAATGTAAAAATATATTGAACCATTACAAATAGCTGATATTTATCCATTTTGTCATGTTAAAATGAATATTTTATTTGATGTGTATTTTACTAATATTTCTAATGTTTGAACACCCTTAATATTCTGTAAACCATAATGATCAAAGTGTTATTTTTCTGACACTCGTATCCAGTAGCTTTTAAGCATTTATTAAAAGAAACAACTACAGCCTGGCGCGGTGGCTCGCGTCTGTAATCCCAGCCCTTTGGGAGGCCCAGGCGGGTGGATCACGAGGCCAGGAGATGGAAATCATCCTGGCTAACACGGTGAAACCGTGTCTCTGCGAAAAATACAGAAAATTAGCCAGGCGTGGTGGCGCATGCCTGTAGTCCCAGCTAATTGAGAGGCTGAGGCAGGAGAATCCCTTGAACTCGGGAGGCGGAGATTGCATAGAACCGACATCGTGCCACCGCACTCCAGCACGGGCAACAGAGCGAGACTCCTTCTCAAAACAAAAACAAAAGCAAAAGCAAAAACAAAAAACAACTACTAAAAACTCCTGAATACAAACTTGATGAATCAATTTCAAAACAATATGCCATGATTTGGAGATTCCTACTAGGTTACAGAACACATTATATTTATTCTTAGAAAAAGCAACTGTAATCCCAGCACTTTGGGAGGCCGAGACAGGCGGATCACGAGGTCAGGAGATCGAGACCATCCTGGCTAACACGGTGAAACCCCGTCTCTACTAAAAAATACAAAAAAAAAAAAAAAAAAACTAGCCGGGCGAGGTGGCGGGCGCCTGTAGTCCGAGCTACTCGGGAGGCTGAGGCCGGAGAATGGCGTAAACCCGGGAGGCGGAGCTTGCAGTGAGCTGAGATCCGGCCACTGCACTCCAGCCTGGGCGACAGGGCAAGACTCTGTCTCAAAAAAAAAAAAGAAAAAAAAAAAAAAAAAAAGAAAAAGCAACTGCTATGTATTTGTGCATTATATATATATATATATATATATGCATACACACATATATGTATATTTACACATATTAATATATGTGTATTTACATATGTGTACATATATACATGTATGTATATACGTATATATGAAATATATTCGCATATATTTACATATATATGTAAATGATGATAAATGAGCATATCATTTATTATCCAAATATACATAGGTCTGGATAATAAATGATATGTTCATGACATATATGTATATATATATATATGTTTAAATATATAGAGTGTATATATTTACATATGTGTGTATATATATTGAGTGAACATATCATTTATTATCTAAACTTATTTATGTTTGAGAGTGAAAAGAATCAGTTTTCATGATTACCCTAAGGGAATAGGGTAAAACAGAATGGTTCCAGGAAAACCAGAAAGTATGTCTAACCTATGTAAATAGAAATTGACTTTCCTTTATCAAAGGAGAATATTGTAGGAAAAAGAACAAGATAAGCAACATACTTCCTCCTTTCCAAGTTGCTATTGGTGGAAGTCTATTTATAGTGAATAATCACTACTTTTTTAACCACTGAATGTGTGCATATCATATGCAGCACTTACATTTGTATTGTATGTCACGCATGTGTTGTGACCTAGTTCCTAAGTAACACAGTAATATGCCTGAAAATTTTGTAACATTTTTATTGCCTAACAGTGTCAATTTTGTAACTAAATATCTAAAGTAGCTTTCCTCCTGTTTAGTCATGTGTTATACCACTCAATATTTATAACACATAAAGTTTATTAAGCCTCATTTTAATTTCAGACTCCAATACTGTACAGATTATCATATAGGTAGTTAAATTATTTAAATCATCAGATGTTAATAATGGTTAATAAATTACATGTTAAAAAATTTAGTAAAATATTTGTCAAGTCTGTCTTTTCAGGTATATTTTGGTAATTTTTCTCCTCCTGCAAACTGGTGGCACTACATACAAAACACTGTAAATGAAGCTCACCTTAAACAGGCTGAGCAATGATTTAGGTCTCGATTCATTTCTACCTGTTTCCTCAAGTGATAGCACGTTTTCATTCAGAGCAGGGGGCGGAAAAGGAACCAACATCGCTAATAAAGCTGTCTGGTCCTGTGGCCTGATGTCAGAACAGCCAAAGCAGATGCTGACTTCATCAGTATTTAAGAGTTACAGGAGCTGAGAATGTTTTCTAGTTGAGCATTGTTCCAGTTCTTTGAACCAACTGCCATGGATTCCTGGAGCTTGACCACATTACAATTTTCACACTTAGCAACTGTAAAATTGTTAAAGCGATATCTTTCCACACGGTTTATCCGTTATTACTGCTAAGTTTGGCATACCACCTTAGTTACGGGCTTTAAATGCCACTTTCATCACTTCCCAGGGTAACCTGGGCCATGAAATCGGAAAATCAGATAATTTTCTGGTCTGTTTTCTTCTTTTTCTTCGGATGACATTAGATTTTGCTACGCTTGACTGACAAATCTCATTTAGGATTCAAGGAGAGGCCTGAGCCCTGACCTCTTTAAGAAGTGGGAGGTGAGATGTCTTGGGCAGTGATGAGGAAGAAAAGACCAATTTCAACTCCTCACATAAAGGTAATTAGTCATTAATTCACACTGTGAGACAAAAATACTTGTAAATGTATAAAGAGTCTCTTAGTGTCAGGTCACAACATTATTTAAGATTCTTTAAAAAATATCAATCATGTTCAAGGGTTTTTCTCTGCATGTTTTTTTCCTTTCAAATTATATTTCTAGGTGTGTTAAATCATAAAGCACAAAGCGCAAACCAAATTTATTTTTACCTAATTAAATGTAATCCATAATTAATAGGAAAAATTCTACTTTTTTAGTAAATAAGCAATATGACATCAATATAAATACATTTCTCAGGATATATTAACTTAAGGTAAATTGCTTTATTATTCAGAAATGGAATGCTTAGTTGCTGGACTGTATCATTTCCCACAATTACCTACTTTGGGGGACATTTATCCATTTTTGATAGAAGAGCTGTAGTTGGAGACAATGAAAATCATAGTTGGCAAGTGCCTCAAAATTAATGTCTCCCAGACATGTTAATAAAATTAATACTTCTCTGAATAGGGTAAGTTTACAATCTCAATGATGAGTTTAGGGATAAGCTAGGTTTTTGAAATCTATCTGCTCCTATGCAAATTTACATTAAGCTCATAGAAAGAAGAAACTCAACTGGATATACTATGTGAATTTGAATGAGTAAATGGATCAATGTGTCATTTAAGTCATCTCCTTGCCTTCAAAATCCTGTTCAACCCTGGAAGGTTGATTTAAATACAGAAACTTGGAAGAAGAATGATACTTTGAAGGACAACATGGCTTAAAGTGATTGTTACTTTATGTTTTCTCCACCTAACTGTTTTTCTTCTAAACTTCTGTTACTCAATAATTTCATTTCAAGTAATTACTTTAGCATCATATTTTATATCACTGAAGTTCCAGCTACTTCAGAAAGAATACTTGGTTGTCCTCAATTTCTCTTTTGGTAAATTTAGTTTCTGATTTGTTTCCAGTCAATTCAGGGTGCAAGTCAAATATCTGGTAAAAGAACAAGCAGACATTCATTTCTAAAGTGTTACGTTTGAAGAAACGTGGATCACAGTAGCTGTACAAAGTGCTAAATAAATATTTGTGAAATATTGGGCCATCTCCCTTAATCTCTCTGGCTGTATAAATATTGCAGTGCATATATTACATTTTCAGATGTAGGACCTCAAATGTTTTGAAATAAATTATATATGGAGAGATTCACAGTTGCCTAAAAATTTAAATAACTTATTTTTCCACAAAGTGAAAGAACTTTCAGTAATATGGCAACATGTAGCATCCTAATAGAAAACTCTAGTGAAGTTTGATTTCATTTTTTATATTGGCTACATTTCTGAGCAGCTGTACAAAGCAAACATATATTAAAAAAATTAAGTCTCCAAATTTTATTACACTTTCATGAAGAATATCTCTTAGCAAAATATATTGTCTCTGGTATAAAAGAAAAATTATTATGTATCTACAAATTTCAATGTTCATTTCAAAATGTACTATTATTTTACCCTTGTATTTCCTATTTCACATAACTTTTGAAGAGTCCAAGCAAGTAAGAAAAAAAAAATCTGAGAAACTAGTACTTCTGCAAATCTCAGAGTTCCACATTTTCACTTGAAAGCTTATATATAAAACATGAATATATTTATAATATATATAATTGTATGTTACATATAATTAAAATATATCATCTTTTCCATTTTATATTGTTTTGCTTTTATTAATTACATGGGGCTTTATTATGTACTTGGCTATAATCTTGGCTACTCTATTTGAAATATAAATACTATTCAGCTACATTTTATTAATCAAATAATGATTATTAAGAATGTACAAAAATAATTTTCATTAAATGTGAATAATGTGCTACTTTAGTTACAAGTAAGAAATAAGATAGTAATTGATTAAAATCTGATAGTTGAGGAAAAAAGTTTTAAAAACAAAAATATAAATAATAAACATATAATGTGGATTTTATTTCTATTGAATTTCTATTCTTACAATATTTTCTAGGTAATGCTAACACTTAGTTCATATTTTATTAATAAACTATTCCCCTGTGTGTGGCCAATGAATGTCTTCATCATTAAACATCTTTTCATATTAAATGTTTTTACTCTATAAAATGTTATCTAAGTACTATGATATGAATTAGTGAATTATCTTTCATAAAATAAATATTTAATGAGAATGTATCCTATGTCAACAATTTTTTAAGGCCTGTGTATGTAATTGAGAGATAAACATTCTTGGTTTTCAGACTCCATTATTCATAATCCATAAAATGTCTCTGTGCTACTACATAACATAATGTTTCAGAGATGGGGAGAATTCACTTCTAGGTATAAAACGTTATCACTTCACCCCTATACAACGATAACAAAGAAAGTACATGTTTTTGTCAGTTTTTAGAAGGTTTTGTCTTCTATACAGGTTATTTTAATCTTTTGCATATCTATGTTTCAATATGAATTCACTTCCAGTATGCCAAGGCTGTCTCTTTTTTTTTTAGTGGCATTCTAAAATGCTGAACATGTTCTATCCCCCACCATTTTACTCCTATGTGTGTCCTCAGTAGCAATGGATATGTGTGTTCAGGTTTAGCAGATAAGAAATGAACAAGAAAAGGCTATGGAAGCTTGAAATTCACTGGGAAGAAATACCTGAGGGCTGTATTTGGACACCCTACCATGAATGAAACTTTAATTCATTTGAAAATCGTGATTTTAAATACATAGCCTGATTTCAAATCCTAAATTTGCCTTACAAGAAAATGCCCAACTATCTGACTATGACTATCAGATCAAAACAAAAAGTAACTAATGGGTACTAATCTTAATACCTGGATGATAAAATAATCTGTACAACAAACACCCATGACACAAGTTTACCTATGTAACAATCCTGCACATGTACCCCTGAACTTAAAATGAAAGTTTTTCTTAAAAGAGAACTCCATCTTCTGTTTTCTTCAAAGTAAGTAGTTTTGTTTTATTTTGAACTTCACATATTACATATTTGAACACATTTTTCGAAGCTGGGCTACTCCATCAAGCTCTTAAGAGACCACTGGAATATTGTGACAAGTGACAGTAATTGATTAGTGTGAATTTTTATATTCAAAATCATGAGGCCAAACTAGTGCTACGAGGAGATATATACTATATTCAGACTGTCAAGTAGGAGTACAAGGATAACATTTAGGAGACAATATTTTCAATTTGGCAGTTTTCAGCCTGTATTTATTTAGAAGCTCTTTTTTATTTTCTTACAAGTGTTTCCACATAATCTAAAACAAAAAAGACTATGGAAAACATATAACAGCTTTCCAAATGTTCAGAAATTTATTTTTCCAAATAATAGCCTTTCTTTATTCAATTCCAACTCTATTTTTAAATGGAATTAAAAGAATATTCCGATGCTGATGAATGTGTGCAGAATTCATCAATTCTTATTGATATTTTATAACATGAGAAAGATCTATACCCTAGATAAAATATCAGTAGCCAGTTCTGGTATGGACACACATGTTTCTACTGACATATCATTTCTGAAAAAGCATAAAGCCAATTTGACGGCAAGTGTGGATATGTTTATTTCACTACCAGTTGAATTAAAAGGTACAGCCTCAAGAGACTTTGCAAGAACTACTGTGATGTCAACAAAATGTTGTTTCATGATTGTCAGGGCTTAGTGAGGGACAATTCACCTTCTCACTAGTGGAAGTTCAGCCACATGCTGGGAACACTGAGAAGAGTGCACAGCAAGATTAGTAATAGCCTCTGCATGACTGATACAATTTCTCCTCTCCATGAAAATAAACATGTAACAAATATAGGGAAAAGAGATATATGGAATTAAAAGCATTAAGTTATGTTTCTATGACTAACAATATATTTGTGTTTAGTAAAACTGATTTCTCCAATGGGATCAGGTTCATAGTGATCCAAGTCACATGTTGAACAATTTCATATAATTCAGAGGATTCTAAGGATTTTACGATTACTATAGTAATATTAATTGTTAATTGTTTTAACTCTAATGCTATTTTCAGGGTATGTTCAAAATATAGCAAATAAAGCATTAGCTTCAGCACTTAGCTTGATTTTACTTTAAACATGTACAATTGCTCTATGATATGTTATCATCCAGGAAAACAACTTGCCCCTTTTCATTGGCTAAGCTATCCCAACTATTAGTGTTAGTAAAAATTCAGCTTTTCATGGTCTCAAAAACATTCAATACTGTGTTCTAAATTCATGGAATGTTGCAAAATCATGGAATGAGTTTTCCTTCACTTCCTCTCTCAAAATATTATTAATGATTATAAAATTATGTTTGTCCTTTATTCGGATAATTACAGGACTCACTTTCTCTAGTTTCTTCTTTGATGAAAGTGTGATAAAGTTTAGAAATAGATTTTAAATAGGACTGATTTATAACAGCATTATAATTTATATGAAATATTCTAGGCTTGATTATTGGGACTAAAGATGAAAACAGATTTGGGGAAGGGCCATGGTTAGAGTGGTTGTGGCTGAATGTATTTTGTACATCATTTATAATGGGATATATATATATATATATATATATTTCTCACACTTTGTTATTAACATTCCATCTTATTAACGTTTGGGCACATATACATTGGGAATCTTTATGAAGCAGAAAGTATAATCTGTAACTAATGTATTAAAAAATTAAAGTTAGCTAAATACTTTTTCCAACTCTGATCCACAATAATTTAACAAATATTGTTTTTATAATTATTATCACTGCTGATTCAGAAAATATTTATAGGGTATTTATGTGATAATCTTCGATATAGGCACTGAAACCATACCAGTAAAGGTAAGATACATAAATCACCAAATTAATTCATGAAGATTATCTCACTAAGTCATTATTCTAATAAAGCAGAGAGATTAGAGAAATGTGTATGTGTCAAAACCCTGGGAAATTTGTAAAAAGTAAGATCTTACGAGGAAGCGAGATAAAGAGGGAGCTAAGTACACTTCAAGGAACAAGAAGGCATAGATGCAGCAAGATTCTGGCAACCATCTGAGGCTTCAGAGGTGGATGAACAAGGGAAGGAGCTGTAAAGGGCTAGTGTAATGTGAGTTCAAAAACGAAAAAGCAAAACAATGGCAATGTTCCCAACATTAATGATTGGTCACTGAAATAATTCTGTGGATTCCAAGCTAAAATTATTATTATTATTACTATTATTATTATTAGTAGTAGTAGTATTTATTTATTTATTTATTTTAGACGGAGTCTCGCTCTGTCACCCAGGCTGGAGTGCAGTGATCTCGGCTCAGTGCAACCTCTGCCACCTGGGTTCAAGCGATTCTCATGCCTAAGCCTCCCGAGTAGCTGGGATTACAGGCGTGCACCACCACACCCAGCTAATTTTTGTATGTTTAGTAGAGACGGGGATTCACCATGTTGGCCAGGCTGGTCTCAAACTCCTAACCTCTGGTGATCCGCCCACCTCAGCCTCCCAAAGTGCTGGGATTACAGGTGCGAGGCACCACACTTGGCCCAAAATTCTTAATCTGCAGTATTCAGAAAATGTATTTCCAGATTTCTCCATTAAGTGCGTGTAAGCATAGTTATAAATGCATTTATCATTATTGGTAATGGTAACAGATCACACCTGCATCAAGTTACATTTCATGTATAAATTTTTCACACTTCAATCATAAAAACTAAACCTAAATAAAATGCATGCTCGAGTTGTTCAGAAGTAATAAAATAGAGTATCATTAGGGTATTTCATTTATATCATGTCTTTCAGTTGATCATTTTATTGGTCTTCATTTGAGATATGTGTATATGTGTGAATGTGCATGTGTGTATAGTAATTAGTGAATACCTTTATTCACTAAGCACAGTAGTATAGAATTTCTTGCAAGTAAATTTAATCATTTCAGAAATCTATTCTTATTTTCATTTTACAAAAAAAAAAGAAAATAATTTTAGAAGGTTTGTTGCTGAAATTTAAATCCAGATTTTCTGCTTGGGGACCTGGCATTTTATTCAAGATGCCAATGCTCACCCCAAACAAATTTATCATTTAAAAATTCTTAAAAACAAAAGATAAGAATTATTTTTAAAACAGTGATTTTGTAAAGTGATTTTTTAAAACAGTAATAGTGAGCCCAGCACCCAACAGATAGTTTTCAACCTTATCCCAAACCCTAGCAGCACACAATATATCCACGTAACAAACCTGCATGTTTACCGCCGAATCTAAAATAAAAGTTGAAATTAGGAAAAAATAAAAATTAAGAAAAGTAAATAATTATCTCACATAAATTTATTTTCTCTCTTTTTAAAATAAACTTTCTCTATGGTAAATATTTTGTGGTAAATGTCTCCATTTAGAATTTATTTTTATCCAACCACTTTTTAAAATTTATTTATTGTTCAATAATAATTTTTAAATTTAAAATCTGCTGAGTTACTGTACTCATTCATAAGGTATCTAAAGCACACACAAAATAAAGGGACCCTTTTCAAACATTTGACAATCATTTCAAAGTAAACACATAAGGATTTGAATGAAAGCACTTAAATTGTCAATTCCAACGGCTGCACACACCAGCGGTGGGCAGAGAACGCTCCCCATTCCCATCTGAGGGTGAACTCTGCAAGTGAGGCAGCTCCTCTTGGGCAGGAAATCATTTGTTTCAGGAAAAGTTCCTGAATTTCCTCTCCCAACAGCAACCTTGAGGTTTCTCTGTGACGTCTCCACAAAACAGTGTGACCATGGACATTTCACAGGCTCTTTCTCTTTAATAAATATTAGCCAGCAGGCTCATTAAGTAGGGTCCCTTAATGTGATGTGCATATGCAAAGGCCCACGAGCTTATATGAAAATCCCTATGGGTATGTGAAGATACCATGGGTATTAGAATGACTTCCAGAAAATAAAAATAATAATGCCAGCAACTTCAGGGACTCTTAGGCTGAATTTAGTAATATCTTATAGATGGAAAACAACATTTCTTTACTGATTTTGTAATTGCTGGCAAGTTTTCTTTTACAGGGTTGATTTTGGACAGAATAAAATGTCTCAACTGCTGAAAAAAGTGTACTTTTTACATGAGGATATTAGCTTTAAAATTTCTTACGTGTATTTACAAAAGTAGACATGCTGACAGTTCCACAGCTGGTGCATAAGGATATTACCTAAATCCGTAAACAATCAATGGGATATATAATCTCTCATTCACAAAAAAAGGTATGCAGTTTAGTGAGAAAGCTTGATTTTGTATGACTGTGACATGTTGGGCTGGTGGGAAGAACTATAATTTATTGAACTCTGGAACCTACAGCTCATTCTTTTGAATTAAGTTGATTATTTACAGCAGTTATCCCTCAAAACTTTCAAGAGATGAAAAATGATAATTTGACAATAGATATATTCACATAAGATTTTTCAAATAAGGAATTTCTGAAGGACAATTGACACACTAATCCAGATACCTGTTTTGCATGTCTATAGCCTGTTTTCTGTAAAACATTTAGTATTGTTATTTTCTGAAACTTGGGTTCCTTAGACAAAAGAATGCATAGCCATCGTCCAGTATCACAGCTTAATTTTTCACCATAAGAAACAGATATTTTTTCCTTCTCTGTATTGTTCTGAAGATCTTTTCAAATTATTTTATTCTGAAAAATATGACATCTTCTCCTGATGACATCAATAATGAACACATTACATGGAAATGTTTATCATTGTTAGGATAAACTCGCTTATCCTTATATTCTATTTGCCCAGCCCACTCTAGGAGAGATAGGGGAAGCCATTGCCATTTCTTTTGATTTCTACTCACTATCAGTTTTCTTTGTTCATCCCTAAGTTCAAAGTTGCATTTTTTTTTTTTTTTTTTTTTTTTTTTTGAGACAGAGTCTCGCTCTGTCGCCCAGGCTGGAGTGCAGTGGCCGGATCTCAGCTCACTGCAAGCTCCGCCTCCCGGGTTTACGCCATTCTCTTGCCTCAGCCTCCCGAGTAGCTCGGACTACAGGCGCCCGCCACCTCGCCCGGCTAGTTTTTTGTATTTTTTAGTAGAGATGGGGTTTCACCGTGTTAGCCAGGATGGTGTCGATCTCCTGACCTCGTGATCCGCCCGTCTCGGCCTCCCAAAGTGCTGGGATTACAGGCTTGAGCCACCGCGCCCGGCCCAAAGTTGCATTTTAAGTCACTGGAATTGAGAAATGACAAAGGTAATACAAAAGTCCCTAGCTCAACCCTGAATGTTTATGTTCACATAAATATTCTAGAAATAATTCCTGTCTGTTAAATGACTCAAATAATACTCTGAGGATAAACAAACTAATACAGAATATAGATTTTTTGCTTTCAGTCCTTTGAAAAATTATTTCTAAGTAAAATGCAGTGATTTGGTTTTTGTTAAATGACTCCATGTTGAATGCTCAAGTAACTTTTGAGGATTCTCTGTCCATCCGTGTAGACTCTTTAAATCACTAAATTCATAAACTCTTGACTATAATAAAAATCTCATAACGAGTAAAACATAACTTTCAATCACTTCCATTAGTAAGTACAAGGCATTTATTGGTGTCAATTAAGTATAGGAATTCACACTTTTTCTATCCCAGATAGGCTAGAAAGGTTTGACATAATGGAAAAAAAAAAATTTCCTCAGTACCAACTGTAATATTGTTAAGGGACAAAAAACACATACATTAAAAAAAAAAAAAAAAAAAAAAAAAAAAAAAAAAAAAAAAAAAAAAAACACTTTTCGGTACCCTTGTTCTTAAAAATAAATGGGTTTTGTAAGATGTTGTTTATCTAAGAATGGAAAGACCTATCAAATGCCTATACTCATGACAGCAGCATCACTGGAATGCCAAACACTTTATTAAACAATCTGTCAGAAGCAAGTACAAAATACTGATATAGAGTATCCAGGGTAGTCTCTCATTGTCCCTCTGTTCAGATTCATCATTCATAAGCATGGGCATCATTCATAGGCAGGGAGTAGACTGAGTGCAATGTGCTGAGGCATAACAGCTTATCTGGCAGCTGTGTTTCTAGATTTAGACTGTTCACAGTGGTCCGTTGATCAAATATTCACTTCCTAATTTCTTACAAGTATATAAATGCATGGATTGAGTAAAAATCAGAAAGTGAGAGCAACAGGAACATTAAGCCCCAGAAATTAAGACATGTTGTATTGATTTAAATCTTTCAATGCCTGGACTCATCACCAAGTCCATGCACCTCCATTATACTAAAAGCCAAATACATGTATTGATCTGTGCTATATTTCTTGGAAACCATAGGGTGGAATGAACCACAAAAGGTTGCAGAAGGAGAAACCATTCTAGGAAATAATTTTTAAGTAAGATTGATATACCAGAAAATTGAAGAGAAACATATGTGCCTATAAAAATTTCTTTGCAGCTCTCAATACAGAAGAATTTGTCTAGAGTCTCATTGAGGTCTAATACTGTACATTGAGACATTTCTAGTGATCATCCACTCTGAAAATACTCAGAATTAACCTGATAAATGTCTGCAATCTAGATAATCCTTATTATCAGAAAGTCAGTTACCTTCAACTGAATATCACAGAGCTCTTGATTCTTTTGATTATTTGGGATTTTGAGTCAAGATTGAAGGTCACTGGCTATCATGTTCTGAAAGAATTTGGCTTGCTTGGCATATTATTTATGCTACAGACACAATCGGGTTGCATTTCTCAACTGCCATCCAAGTAAACTTGAAGATCCATAATTAAATTAATATGAATCAGTTATAAATTTCCTCTACTACTGAGGGATATTTTTGTATAAAATTTTATTGACACTAAGTAACCAAAGTTTAGATTTTTAACTTTTAAGGCCATGCTTCTCAATTGTTTCTTTTGCACACTTTGGAGACATTTAGGGTCCTCCAACATGGCCATAAATACTTGTAGACCTTTAGGTAAGCTTAAACTCCCTAATAGTTTAGGGGAAAAAAGATGCATTTGGCTCTTCTTGAAACCAAATTTTATATTAACATAAGAAAAATTTAAAAAATTTAGATAGTTGAAGTTGTTTTCAGAAGTAGCTCATATAAAAATTCATAAGATAATTTTTGCAACTGCATATCCATGCATGTGGAAGACATATGGTTCATTATGCAAGGGGGTCACAGAGAAGATGCTTACCAAAACATTCTTGACATTCTGACAGTTAGTGACTTTTTCTACTGTGTTACAATTCTCAAAAGCCAAGATTATTGTATAGAGTTTCTTCTCATTTTTAAAAAATATTCTGTTTTTAAGAAAATCTCAAAAGTCTTCAAGACACTGAAGATGCTGATTAATTAAATATAGTATTTTTAAAAATTATCCGGGTATGGTGGTACATGCCTATAATTACTTGATAAGCTGAGGCAGGAGGATTGCTAGAAACCAGGGGTTCAAGGCTGCAATGGGCTTTGATTATGCCACTGTACTCCAGCCTGGGTGACAGAACAAGACCCAGTCTCTTAAAAAATAAATAAATAAATAAAACAAGAATAAAATATATACACTATATGTAAAATATTTGCTTTAGTTAAAACCTTGTGATCATGATAAAATATACTTTCAAGTGGATCAAGTAGATATAAAATCTTTTTTTTTTTTCCTCACTATTTTCACCCTCCTACTGTTCCTATTGTTTTAGCCACACGTGGTTCTGAGGAGCCATTTGGCTGAAACTTACTTTAGGTCCCCATTTGTCAGACCTGTCCCTTGTTCAAAAGTTGCTGAATTTTATTTCTTGGGTGCTGCTAAGGCATTGATGGCTGATGAAAGCAAAACCGATCACTTATCAGATAATATTTACATTTTAAGAGAAGTCTTTAGTTCCTTCACTCAAAGATTCAAGAAAGGAAGCATTTAAAATTATTTAGAGAAACAAAAATATTTCAGTATCCTTCAATCACAGCACACAAGTAGCTTCCAATTCTAACATAATTATATGAAGGAATATAATTATTTGTCTAAAAGAGCAGGTAACAAGAAATTACATAATGGTTAGATTTTAGAAGTAGAGTGAAGTTAGAACTTTAAAATATAAATACTTAGTTGGCAGATTTATTGGCAAAATTCTCCAGATATTACTCTAATGGGAAGATACCAAAGAATCAGCAGAAATCATGTGTAGCAGAAAGTACCAAATCCACATATTCTGTTCTAAATCAGTGTGAAAACTGAAAGCTTGAAGCAAGCATTCTTTTGATGAAAATATTTGGAAATTAGCACATGAAGACATGATTATTCTGTAACTGGAGGAAAATAAAGCTATTTCTCACATTTCTGTCCTGTTGAAAAGTCTGATGAGTAATGAAAGAGATTTTTATATGCAAAGTTGTAGGAGCTAAATGACATCAATAGTATGCATTCAGAAATCATCCATCTGTTTAAAAAATATCAAAGGCTAATAAATCAAAACAAGTACTATAACATTTTCACAAATACTGTAAATTTTCCTCTCAAACTATTTTTTGCCGAATATCCTTTGTCAAAGGATTTGGTATTAAGTGTTGAACAAAATTATCATCTGTTGTTCAGCCAACTTACTCTTTGCTATGTTTCATACAGTTTTCAACAAATAAACAAAAAATGGTTTCTTTGAGGCCTGATTTTACTTTTGCATACATATTTCACCCTGTATTTCTGTATCACAAATAACTCAAGATAATCGTTTTTCTTGCATATTAATTGAAGGTGCTCCTAGGAACACCACATAGACGCCAACATTAGTTTCTAAATCAAAATACCCACAGGAGTTCTCAACCCAAAAGAAGTTTTGACTAAAATGTTACAACCATTTCAACAAATATTTCTAAATAATACTTCCTATTAAATTGTAAGTAATTTCTGGGGTCCTAATTGCTAGAAATGTAAATATTACATTAGGAGATTATCAAAATTACTTATCTCTTTTCTTCCTCATTTTCACATGGTTTTGGTTTTTGTGAATCCACAATTAACTGCCATACATTTTGCTTTCTAGTGACCTGGCCATGAATATATTTTGACTTTGTTTTTATTGTATCATTTTATAAGCATATGTGTGTGTTAACTGAGCTCAGTCCCTATTTATACCAATTCTATTACTGTAAACTTTAAACTCTTCTGAGCTACATGTACCAAGCTATTTAAAAATCTCACAATAGAGTGGTTTATGTTCTGCAATGTTTTAGACATTTTGTGAAGTTCCCAACATTACAAGGGTAGATAAATGTCTCTTGTAACGGAAAAAAAAAAAAAAGAAAAGAAAAGAAAAAGAAGTATTACTAGAATTAAGCTATATGTTTGTATTTAGGGTGATACACATATACATTTACAGAAACAATTAATAATGCAAGGACACAGTATTACTTATCAGTGGCTTCTATTTCTCATTACTGGTATTTCTAATACAAAGTGTTCTCTATGGAAATAAATTTCAAAATACATTCACTGTTAATTTATGACCCAATTTTAAACAGTTGCATCCAGAAACAAATCTTAGTCTATAATTTCCCCTTATTCATTACATATAATCTATTAATAAATATTATACAGTTAATTAAAAATAGATAGAGGCTGGCAGAAGTATATAGATATTTTGCAGCAGTCACTTAACACTCTTCATATTCAATTGCAATGTAATGACACCTCAGAGGGTTCCTTAAAAATTCACTTTAAAGACTAAGACTATTCCCAAATCACCTTTCCATAACCAACTTTTCCAGGAAATAAGATTCAATGTCAATGGTGACCCATTTGCTAAATGGATCAGAATTAATAGAACTTTAGCAGACTAAATTTCATATAATTATGCAAACTTTTCAAAAGAGCACTTTAATTTTGGTGCCCAATATATTCAATCCAATTTCATTTCAATAACTCTTTTTAAGCCTTCACAAAGTATTTAATTTTGAAACTTCTACTCTTACATGAGAAAAGAACTCACAAACATATAATTAGAAAAGTCATATGAACATTTTTCAGTAAAATTTAATAAGAGATTTCCAATAAGGCCTGAAGTAAGTTTTATTTTGCTTGTACTCCAATTTATTTTATTTTACTTCAGTATTTTCGGTAATCAAAATATATTCATAAAAATAAAAGATTCTATTTATTACCTTGTTTTCATAAACAATACTTCAAATAATATTCTGCTTTCAGCAAATTTAGAAAATTTGAATATGTGTGAGGCAAAAGAGAGAACAGCAGACAGCAATAACTATTAAAAAATCAGGATAATCTGTAAATCTAGGAGGATGCCAAACTCTAGGTAATACATATTATGGGAAATATATATGTGGCAGTTAAAAATACAATAAAAATATTACAATGCTGTATTATAAAAATAATTGAACAGAATATAAATGAAATATTAATTTAAATTAAAACTGTTTCTAAGTTTATAATTTTGAAAAAAACACTTTTTATTTCCTATTCTACTTTGAAGACATAACTTGGAGACTATTTCTACCTCATTTTTTTCTCCTTGTTGATCTTTTCTTCAAATTCAGTATGTTAGAAATGCTATGATGTTTTATATAGTCAATTCATGGGTTATAACCTTGAATTCTCCAGTTCCTTCAAAATATACTTTCAAACTTGTCTTTCATAATTTCACTATCCTTGGCATTCCAAAGAGACCTCTGTGGGGGACCTACATCTACAACATGAAAATATGGTAATTAAGAGCTTTCTGCTCCCATTTTCTCATGACTGTGTAACATGAAAAACAATGGGGTCTCCTCTTTCTGTTTAGAAATTCCATTCATGCAACAAAGATGTTCATTCAGTGTACATGTCACAACATAATAACAGTCTAAATGGATTAAATTGCAGTGTGTATCAAACACACAATTCTCTCTGGCAGATGTGTAAAGATATTTTGTAGAAAACCACTTAATATTCTTCATATGCAGTTGCATCGCACAAATTGACACCTCACAAAGTTCCTTAAAAAATCCACTCTATGAAATAACTTTCCATATCAAACTTTTTCAAGAAATAAACTGCAATACCAATGGTGAACCATTTGCTAAATCAATTTCATGCCCTTTCTTCAATTCCACCCACCCATCTTCTTTATTCTTCCTTTCTTTTCTTCCTTATTTATTTTATTTTTTTGATGGAAATCTAGAGAGGCAGCAAAGTGCTACTCCGATTTAATTCACAGTAGAGGCACTGAGCGTATGAGCTTTAAGTTCTAAGGTGGTTAGAAACATCTGCTGGTTAGCAATGCCTCTTCCTGTCAGTTGTAAGACTTGTCTGTATTATATCACTCGTATGTTTAATAGAAGTAAAAAAACTAATTATTATATATTTTTTTCTCACCCAAACTGTAACATCACTAAAGGTCATTTAAAATATATAATGATTGTTTTAGTAAATTGACATTTGTTACATTTCTTTATTTTTTGATGATTTTATATATATATATTTTTATAATGGAGGCTTGTGTTTTGAGGGTAAATAGCGGGAATGTATAGTTATGCATGGTCAACCTCTTATAGGTCTTATATACTTAATATAAAAAAATACACTATTTGACCACACACACCCGTATACACACACTCCACACTTTTATGTGTGCATTCATCAAACTCTGAGGATGAACAGAAACTTAAAAATATTTCTGAAGTGTTGTGACAGCAAAACACAAACCAAAAAACAATCTTTAAGTTCATAGATCTTTATAAGACAAATTTCTTTTTATGTCTTGAAAAGTTTGTTTTTTAAGTTATTTTTCTATACAATGCATAAATCAGCAAACTTAGCAGATAATTTACTTCTATAAATGAACTTCTTAGTAAACCCCTCTCTTCCATCATTCAACAAGATTTCATCAGAGCACTTAAATTCTCTTCTAAGTTTTAATAGTTGGTCTTGAAATGCCCGTAACATGTCAAACCGACAATCCCCATCATTACAAAAACATATACTATGTACTGGTGACATATTGGTGTATGTAAGTTAATATCCATAACTTTGGAATTTGGCATTCTGAGTATTCTACCTATTAAGAAAAAGAGACAGCTTAAAAGAAGGGCTCTGACAAATAAGAAAAGTAAATGTTCAAGTACAAGTTGGTGATAGCATATAACATTCTGTTATTGAAAATGAAATGGAATAAAAATGTCATACTCTTTAAAATGATTTATACAGAAATTCTACCCAAAACATCTAAGTGCATATGTCTAAAAGCATATTTTGCAAAGAGCACTAAATATAGAATATGGCTGCACCTATTAACCAAAGTGCTTGAGTAGTATGTTCCACTCAAAATAGCGAAATTCAAAATATGTATCAGTGGATCTTTCTACTGTGGGAGTTTGGAAAAGTCTTTTATAATTGATTTTCTCTTTTAATTGACATTGGCCTATATTTTCAGACTTATATTCATCCTTTACTCTGATCCTCCTGTTTAAAATTCTGCCGGCTGATAAACTAATCCTATTCTTTGATTTTTTTTTTCCTTAGGGGCAATAAATTATTGGCTAGTTTTCATACTCAAAATGTTGGTGCAGAAAAAAATGGAGACATATTCAAGAATAACAGACATTGAAAAAGTGTTTTCATTTTCACTCAAAACCATGTTTAACTTCATGTAAAGGCTGTCTCTTTTGCTTTGGTTAAAATTTGCAACCATGACTCCATATCATTTTGTCTGCTCTAGAGAAAATGTGTCTGTTACCTGAGATGACAGCTATATTTTTCAAACAACTTTTAATTTTTGTTAGAGGTAGGCAGCTCATTGAGGAAGCAAAGTACACTCTTTAAAATGTGATTCCAATAATAATTGTTGAAGGATAATTGAATAGTAAGTATGAGAATTAAATATGCAGGTCTTTCTGGACACCTAACAAAATTCTATCTCTCAAAATATTGTTGCATTTGAATAAACTACTTCAAATAATCAAAAACTCGGTCCTGTGATATAAAAACTTAGATTTACTCAGATTTACTCACAATTTGTTAAAAAATATCAAACAATCATATATTTGGACTATAATTTGCTTTTAAATATCAATTATAAACAAAAGTACAACATAATATTAAGCATTTTTTTAATAAGTAATAACAAAGCACCCCATCTTTTTAAAAACTATATAATCTTCATTCTCCGATATTGTGTTTTATTTTACATTAAAGGATAAACCAGCAAATGTTGTGAAATTACTATCATCCCATTTTCAAAGAATAAATTATTGTAGGAAAGTACTTGTCTTGAAAGGTAAAAATGTCATATCAATAGAAATAATATCTTACATAATTTATATATACTTTTTCAAACCATAACTGATTAAGTGACTTACAGAAACGGTTTCTTACAAATAATAAAACAAAATAAATCTATCTTCAGTGAATTTTTCAACTTTGTCAACATTGTATTATTTTTAAGGGCATTAAAAGTGTTTCTCTAGTGATCTTTAGTTTTAATTTATTGTTTTAATAAATAAGAATCAGTATATATTCTAAAACTCAGTGTGATCAATGTTTTCCTTTATCGTAGATTTTTAGACAATAATTTAGCTTAAGTTTTAAAGCATAATAATGGAGAAAATGCTTAAATGATTGAAAAGCAACATTTAGCTCACTATTTTATTTCAGAGAATAATGTACTTGTGTATGCAAACATGCCATTGCAAAAATTATATATTTCAAATATCTGTTTTGAAGATATATTAATAGATAGTGAGCTATCACAATACTAAAAGACACAAAAAAATTTAGGTTAGGCTCATTATATTTGAATAAATGCTTCTTAAGATGTTTAACCCCAAATAAAATATTTAGAAAGCCAAATGCGGTAAACAGTGTTTACTAAGGGTGAATGGCATTTTATCAACTTAAACGGCTATTTTTGCTTTATTTAAATTAGTCCAATTATTTCCTAAGTGTTCTTTTAAAAGAATGCTTAAACTTAAGAGGAAAAAATGTGTCATTGCAAGCTAGTTAGCATAGTTGAGGATCATAAAACAGAAATATCAGCATGAGAATAGAATAACACTATATTTCCCCTACCCTCAAGTAATTAAAATAATGTTTTATTTGAGTTTTCAAATTTAGTTCCTTAGACAATACAAATATTTCTGAGTCAACTTGAATCTAGACCAGATAAATTAAGAGACATTAAAAGAAGATGATTTTGCTAATTAAAGATATACAGTAATTCTCTTTTACTTGAAACATGCACGAAAAATTAGAATATAGTTTCATACAAGAAAAGAAAAACAAAATGTGACCATCAATCATTCATTTTTGCAAAAACAGACAAGTGAAAAATTTTAAAGTTTTCATATTTAATATGGGCAGAATCTTTGTCATTTCACCTCAAAATGAAGTATCTGGAACTTAGTTAAGGGTATAGTGCCTAAAACAATGATTCCCAATCCTGGTTTTTGCATACCTCATCCTCCACTTCTGGAAATAAAAGTCATCTAGAGTTCAGTCAAATATATGACAAAAGTTTAAAATCTCTAAGCAACAAAATAGCTATAGTCCCAAATTTCTAAGTTAGCAACAACAAATTTACCAAATGAATGTGTGTGTGCATGTGTGTGTGTAATTCACTATGTGAGAAGGCCCATAATTATATATTATAGAACAGAAAAGAAGCTAGACCACTGGGCAACTGAGTAATTTCAATGCTTTATGAGTTCAGAGAAGTTATTCCCATTCCCAAGATACTCTTCATTCCTAAAAAGAAGATGATAGAATTGTACCCCTAAGTACACTCACTCTTAATTCCAAACTACATCAGGGTCACTGCCTGAGGTAATTAATACTGTATAATAATCAAGAAAGCTTTAAAATAAGATATTATCAAGGTATTTTCTTCAACTTCAGAGAAGCATTAATGAATTCAAGGCACTATTCCAAGTTAAGAGGTAACATCTTCTTTCTGAATCTATTCATAAAGTCTTAGTTTTTGCTATGGTTGGTTAAAGATATTTAGTGTGATGGACTTGGTGTTTTATTTATTTATTATTTTTCACCTCCCTCCACTCTACCCTCATACAGATACTCATGAAATGTTCTAATTCCTCTCTTTTGGCCTTGAAATTGATTTAATACCTTAGCTTTTCTTTCCAGAATAGCCCTTATCAACCATCAAAGTTTTGTTACTCTGGTATAAAAAAACGTTCATGATTATACAATGAAGAGCAGTCAAAGTAGAGAGAGATCACTCTTTCAGGTGGAAAACATAGTTATGTATGAGTATTCCATAATTGTCCATCTCCGAAAAAAGTCATAATATTCTAAGCAGAATTTCATTGCCTCTGTATATTTCTAACCATTGGCATGATTTTTACTTTCAGTCTGTGACTATACAATAGTTTCTCCAGTTAAAACCAGTAAAAATCTTAATATACAGTTAATTTATCATATTTTAATAATGAATTTAAGTTTGAGATACATTTGGAAGATAGTAATGAAGATGAAACAAACAAGTGGTGATATAATGTCATGGATTCTGTAAAGACTGGACATAATATGACCCGAACAAACAAGAAAGATCATAGCAATCATTGATTTCATTCTCTCCCTTCCTCTGACCCCTCTCTCCTTCTTCCTCTTCCTCCCTTGTCTTCTAACTTTCCTCTTTCTTTTTCCCTCCCTCATCCACTCCTTCTCCAAACTCAGAAAATAGAAAAGTTATTTTCAAAACATTTCTTTGTGTGAGAAAATGATAAGGAACAAACAGAACAAAATAAGAAGATTTATGGAAGTAATGGAATAGGAAAAATGTGAGTAGGGGAGACTATTTCTCAAATTTACCTTAAAAAGGAACGCTTATTAATTAAAATGCACAATATGGCCCACTTAGTAGTAAAATAGCAATATGGCTTATTTACAATTAAAAAAAAAACATCAAAAATTTGCATTCCCTAAGTGTCTAAATCAATAAGCATTAGTGTAGATTTAGTAGAGTATTACAAAATGTAAAAGAGGACTACACTAGTATCATTTTTAAAATCAACACGTGAAACTGTTTGAGAAGATGAATGAAACTGTCTATGTATCAATTCTTTAACATTTTCTTCTTAAGCACCAATCTTAAATATGACTGAACAATTAATAAGTTCAAAAGGTTGAAAGAAAAGAGGTTTGCTTCCTAAACAGTATTGTAATTTCTATTCATCTTTTCCCTGCCTTTTTTCTAGTTTTTACTGTGGCACCCACAATAACTTATTTTTTAACTTAAGTTGATTCTTAGGTCTTATGTATATTTTACTTTTCAATAAAAATATGTATTTTTGTCACAAGGAGCTTATTTTTGTGGGTTTTTATTTAGACTTTTGTTTTGGCTTAGTCTATCTATTTAGTCAAAATTCTTGTTCTTACAGTTGCATAATAGCATCTCAGTATTTGGGTCCAAAGTCCAATTACATTTCCAAATATCATTTATATATTGTTAAATCAACAAATTAGAACACGCTTTCCAAAACCTGTTATATATATCTTTATATTTCCTGTTAGAAATGCAACTATCCAAAATAATAATTATTTTTTTTTTTTACTTTTTACATCAACTCCTTTCCTAATTATTTTAAAGTAATTTTTGAATTAATGAAAATACTGTAATTGAAGCAAATATTAATATGAAGGGGTTAAGATATTCTTTTTTCTCTATTCTTTTTCTAGTCTTACAACTGAAAATATCTTCAGAAATAACGTATCATAATGAAGATTTTGGTGAATTCCACATAGCAATACAATTATTAAATGAGTCATTTTCTCATGAGCTGAATTATTATTTCCTATAGCACTCCGAGGAAAATAAATTTTTAGAAAGAAAATGATTTAATTATTCTGAAATTAGTTTTCAAGTATATGTACTACTTTTAAGAATTTTATTATTTATGACAATATCACCATACTTATTTCAGTTATTTTATCCCCTTAATATATCACTTACTCTCCAACACAGGCATGCTAGTGATGAGCATATGGACTTGAAACAGAATCAAGTCTTGATATTTAAACTTAGGCCCTAATTGTTTCTAAATGCTTACAAGCATGAATCATCCCAGTCATCTACAAAATAAATGGAAAGCATTTAGATACTTAGTGCAAAAGACACACTTATCAACTTTTGTCATCTTAGGTAGCATAATGAGCCATATGCTAGCTGAAAAGTTTGTATAAAAATTGTGACTGTAAACCTATTTGTCTGCCAATAGTTTCATGTTATATGTATGAAATATGACAAGTATTTGTGTACAGAAAACTAGAAATAGAAAAAAATAAAATTAAGAGATTGTGTCCTTTACTTATTTGTTATTTGTGTAATAATAATTATCACAAACTTGGTGCGGTGACTCACGCCTATAATCCCAGCCCTTTGAGAGGCCGAGGCAGGCAGATCACCTGAGGTCAGGAGTTCGAGAGCTGCTGGGCCAACACAGTGAAACCCCATCTCTACTAAAAATACAAACATTAGCCGAGGATGGTAGTGCATGCTTGTATTCTCAGCTACTCAGGAGGCTTAGGCAGGAGAATCACTTGAACCCAGGAGGCGGAGGTTGCAGTGAGCCAAGATCATACATACCATTGCCCTCCAGCCTGGGCAACAGAGTGAGACTCACTCATAGGTGGGAACTGAACAATGAGATCACTTGGAGTCAGGAAGGGGAACATCACACACCGGGGCCTATCATGGGGAGGGGGGAGAGGGGAGGGATGGCATTGGGAGTTATACCTGACGTAAATGACGAGTTGATAGGTGCTGACGAGTTGATGGGTGCAGCACACCAACATGGCACAAGCATACACATGTAACAAACCTGCACGTTATGCACATGTACCCTAGAACTTAAAGTATAATAATAATAAAAATAAATAAATAAATAAATAAATAAATAAATAATTTTTAAAAAACAGGATAAAAAGAAAAGAAACAAAACAATAATAAAAGTAATTATCACAATAATTCTGGAAGTTATGTTTGAATAGTTTTCAAAAGCTTTGAAAATACTCCAATACATGTATTCATGCTCTTAAGGCTCTATATTAAGAAAATAATTATAAATGTAGTTAAATATTTGTGCAAGTAAAAGTTTATTAAAATGTCATTCCACATAAAGTAGTCTAAATGTCCACCAATGGAACAATTATTAAATAAATTGCCAGAATAAATATGTGTGTGTGTGTGTCTGTGTCTGTGTGTGTGTGTGTGTGTGTATATATATATATATATATATATATACACAGTATATTTTCTCAGAGCATTGAATACTATAGCAGAATTGCTCTAGTGATACTGTTTTGCAAAAATTCCATCACTAATAAAATTTTATTATAAAACCCCTGCAACTTCAAGTGGGCTCTCTGACATCTCAGTTTCAAGGATTAGAGCTAGAGAACCTATGATACATGAAATAACTTGTTTTATTGAACAGTGTTTCCTTTCTAATGATACAGTGAGGAGGCTGGTGCAGGTGTGTATTTTAGATAAACACTTGCAGGCAATGAAGTAAGCTTTAAATTAAGAAAAGAAGGTTGCTAGGTATGGACAAGAATACATCTAGGGAAACAATATAAACAACTGAGCAATCTTAGATGACAGCAATCAACAGAAAGAATACACAAAGTGGAATGAGTTAGCAGATCAGACAGAAAAGTCTAAAATGAATCCTGGCAATCATTCTGGCCCACTGAAAGTTGACAGACCACATTTTATAGCATTTCTACTGCTCACAACCTTGGATGGTCAGCTATCCAAATCGGTGGGCTCCCACAAACTGAGTGCTTCCATGTGCCTTCTTCCCTTGATGTCCATACCCCACTCCTTAGCAACTGTGTGGTATAGGAATACTCTATTCTTTCTACCTACTACTTTCGTAACTCAAGACGGAAATATTAGCTTACCTGAATACTTTACTGCCTAGTGAGACTATCTGTTCAGGTCTCAATGTTTTCTGCTAACACTCTGCAAAGGGATGGAACCATTATAATGGCTTATTTACTCGTATACATTTTGCCATTTTGCTTTCCTTTATCCTATGAAGCAATTGAGCTTACAATAAGATCAGTCTTAAATAAGATTTTTCAAAAGACCATTAATAAGCCTAATAGTAAGCTCACCTCCATCATTCTAAGGTACTGAGAACTCTATTAGAAATAACTACAGAAGGCCACGCCTGGTGGCTCATGCCTATAAAACCATTATTTTGGGAGGCCAAGGCAGGTGAATGGCCTGAGGTCAAGAGTTTGAGACCAGCCCAGCCTGGCCAACATGGTGAAATCCTATCTCTACCAAAAATACAAAAATTAGCCAGGTGTAGTTGTGGGCGCCTGTAATCCTGGCTACTTCGGAGGCTGAGGCAGGAGAATCGCTTGAAACTGGGAGGCGGAGGATGCAGTGAGCCAGGATCATGTCACTGCACTGCAGCCTGAGTGACAAAGTGAGATTCCATCAAAACGAAAGAAAGAAAGAGAAAGAAAGAAAGAAAGAAAGAAAGAAAGAAAGAAAGAAAGAAAGAAAGAAAGAAAGAAAGGAAGGAAGGAAGGAAGGAAGGAAGGAAGAAGGAAGGAGGAAGGAAGGAAGAAGGAAGGAAGGAAGGAAGGAAGGAAGGAAGGAAGGAAGGAAGGGAAGGAGGGAGGGAGGAAGGAAGGGAGAGAGAGAGAAAGAAAAAGAAAGAAAGAAAAAGAAGAAAGAAAGAAAGAAAGAAAGAAAGAAAGAAAGAAAGAAAGAAAGAAAGAAAGAAAGAAAGAAGAAAGAAGAAAGAGAAAGAAAGAAAGAAGAAAGAGAGAGAGAGAGACAGAGAGAGAGACAGAGAGAGAGAGAGAGACAGAGAGAGAGACAGAGAGAGAGAGAGAGACAGAGAGAGAGAAGAAAGGAAGGAAGGAAGGAAGGAAGGAAGGAAGGAAGGAAGGAAGGAAGGAAGGGGGCAGAAAATTAATCAAGGGTATGCATGACATTTGTCAATTTTGTTCCGAACCTTTGGCTTCTAGAAACATGCCCAGTATGGAACTCTGCATCCACGTGATGTGGAGAAAAAAGTATAATAAGTAAACAAGCTCAAGGTATGCAGTAGGTGGAATGTGCAAATATCATTCACCTGAAGAAGTACAGCATTTTTATAGTCATTTTTCTTAACTTTGGTTCATTTGATATATCGGGCATTTAGGAAGCAGGTGGTAGGGGAAAGAATGCTGTGTTCTGCAAAAGGTAGCACAACATAGTTTTTGAACACAAACACATAAAAAGTCTGTTTTGCCTCAAAAAGCTAGTGTGTAAATAGTGACGTATTAGAGAACTTTAGAATGGATAGTGCCTGTACACAGGCCAATCACTGAATTATCCAAATAAGGCAGATTCGTGCTCCAGTGGTTAAATGTCATCCTCCAGTTATGTATATATTTGAGGGTAAGACATAAAAATTAGGAACTAAGAGTTTCTGTTATTTATCACAGACTTTGTCATATTTTCCTTCTTTGCTGCTATGGATTGTCACTTACCATATAACTCTACTCACTTGGGAAATCTCTCACCCTAGACACATATGAAAAGTTCAACAAGTTAGGACAGGTGGGCACTTAAAGTAGCACTACAGGGAGTTCTGACCTTGACTTCATACCTGATGCAAATGCTCAGTCCCTTGGTACCTCTTTCTGTGTCCATCAGGTTGAGTGACATTTTCTCTCCACACAGAGAAAGATGAATTTTACACTCTACAGAAATGGGACAACAAGTCCCAGTGTTCTTGAACAGGCACAAAACTTTCTAACTCTATTGCTGATAGAATGTTTGCATGTACACTTTACTTCCAACCAAAGAAAGAAGCATTAGCTAAACATCATTCTTGAAAGTAAGGTTTTTGTTTGTTTGTATATTTGTTAATTACTATTATTTTAATCTTTGGAAACAGCATTACATTTAATTTGCTGTCACTATTATTTTTATCGATTTGCTTATGAGTATACTTTATATTAACTGAATATATACTGTATGTCCAAATTTGCTTGAAAATATGTTTTTAAAAGGTCTTTTTGTACCTCTTGAACCTCAGTATTTGCAGTTTTCCTCTTTAATTAATACTTTCATCTATGTTTTTCATGAGATTATTAGGCATTTCATTATTAAAGCACTTAAAAATTAGTGACAATTGCATCCTTTTAATGAGATTTTTAAAATGTGCTTTATTATGTGTAATATAACAGTAGCTTATGTAATAAGTTACTATGCATTTGTTGAGGCTCATAAGTGACTGATAGGGTTTTTAGAAGCGAACATAGGAAAAACCATTCCAAGTCAGTTCACTTACATAATTATAATTTAATTCCAATTTACTTACTATTTATTAGTCTATAATAAAATTTTAAGCAAATTTTGCATATATACCATTATTCATATTTTAATTTGAAATAGACTAGGTAACTTACTACTAACGCTCAATTTTATACAGAAATATTAATGCATGCAGAAATGTCACCAATGACCTGGATTCTAAAATATCAATAGATATCCAGTCACAATTTCTAAAAATCATGTTAAAGAGAAAAAGGTCAGAGGGAAAGTACGTACTTAGCATCAACACTAAGGTGCCTTTACAAATCCTGTACATTTCTCTCATCAGAATGGTATGTGACCAATTAGACTAGAAATTGTCTCCATGAACTCAGGAATCTTTTGTTTTCTGTTCACTTCTGCATCACCAGAAATTCCTAGAATTTATAGCACTTAATTATCCTCAATATTTTCTGAATAAGTGAATACAAGTTAATTACAAATAATTTCAATGCATAAAAATAAGCTACTTCTTGGGATACCTCTATCTATATATCAGTATACCTGTATCAACATCTAGTCTATCTCTATCCAATCACCACACCCTCCCCGAATGTGTAATTCAAGTCCTGGCAGATTATTTTCCGAGTTTCTCATCTAACACACTCCCAATTGTACTCCACCCCCATCCCTAGTATTTTTCTTTTTTGTGGGGGGCGGGGAGGAATACATACATACAAGACATAACAGTAGGCTTTGCTACTTCCAAACTTCTTCCTAAAGTTTAATGCTAAAAAATAAAATGATGATTACGGTTTTTCCATCTTCGTTTCCTTCTACGGAAAGGTCAGTAACAGACCCTGTGGGTGGAGGAAAAGGATATAGGACAGGCACTCTCAGGGAGCCAGGGTGTGGTGGGCCTGGACCATCTTAGTCACCAGAGGGACAAACACACAGACAACTGCTCCAACTGCACATGTTCTAAACGGTCTGAGTCACTAATATATGAGCAGCGTAGAATGTTGACAGTAATCAATTTGTTGTAAACTTGTGAAGATTTCTACTATGTAAAGAATGTATGTAAATTAAAGTTTTGTAAAAAGAAATCTTTTAATTTATGCAATTAAAAGTGTGTATATTATTTGATTTTTAAAAAGACAAGGGTACTAAAAATATACTTGAGAAAACGTGTCGGCCGGGCGCGGTGGCTCAAACCTGTAATCCCAGCACTTTGGGAGGCCGAGACGGGTGGATCACGAGGTCAGGAGATGGAGACCATCCTGGTGAACACGGTGAAACCCCGTCTCTACTAAAAAAAAATACAAAAAACTAGCTGGGCGTGGTGGCGGGTGCCTGTAGTCCCAGCTACTCGGGAGGCTGAGGCAGGAGAATGGCGTGAACCCGGGAGGCGGAGCTTGGAGTGAGCCTAGATCCTGCCACTGCACTCCAGCCTGGGCCAAAGAGCGAGACTCCACCTCAAAAAAAAAAAAAAAAAAAAAAAAAGAAAGAAAGAAAGAAAAAGAAAAGAAAAGAAAAGAAAAGAAAACATGTCTTTGAGGTTTCCCAACAAATACATGGACAATATTTAATATAAAGATTTTGCAATAATTGGCAACAAGCTAAAGAAAATATGAGAGAATAATTAAATAAAGAAACTCTTAATGCTGACTATAATTCAATCTAGCATGTTTCTAGAGCCTATAATTATAAATTTATAGTACAGAGAATTCCATATCGGTAAAAAATGCTAAAGCCTGCTATTAAAAAATGTTAAGACTACATTTTTGAAAATAATCTAGTACTATGGTAACTTAAACTTCAATTAGACTTTGAACTAGAAAAGGTAGTCTAATGTGGGAAAGAATTATCTTTTTTTGGTGTTTCAAAATGTTAATCTAAAATAAAAATAGCTATATAAAGGTTATTTTTATAGCCAGCAGGAAGGGTACTTTCTTCACATTGTAAAAATATTTAAATATTATTCAAAAAGGCTTATGGAAATTATATTTTCTTCAACTACAAAATAACTAAATAAGCAATTTGCCATGAGAATATAAAATTTCTACTGTCCCATCACTTTAGTTATGTTATCATTGTTGTTCTGCCTAAGTATGACTGAATGACTCGAAGACAGAAAAGAGATGTAATTGGGTGGGGAATAACCTGCATGTGCAAATATATATATGCGTGTGTGTGTGTGTGTGTGGATATATAATATTTATTCTAAACTGCCGTCTCAGTTAGTCATCTCAGGATTGTGTCAGTGTAGATTAAATAAAGTTTTAATGTGAGGTGCCTGAATATGGCAAAACGTGAGCCTAATTGAATTTGGAATGTTTTACTCTATGTAATAAATGCTGCATAACATTTTCAAAATATTTCCTAATTATAAAATTTGAGAATAATTACTAATTATTTCTCATTGTATTTGTTGTTTCCATGTTTTATTAAAATAATCTTCAGATTTGTTGAATAAAATACACCATTGACTACCTGCTTGAATCTGTGATTTAAAGATGAATATTCTCGTGTTTTAGAAAGTGGATCGCCAACCAATCACATGGCAATCAAGACAGCTGAAATGATACATTCTGTTTTTTCTGAGCAGAGTAATTTCAAACCAACAATAATAGAACCTCCTGAGTTAGCTGATCAATGTAAACATACACATCTATAAGTGCTAAAAATAATTTTCCAATGACTCTCATTTAAAAAGCGAGTAAGTTAATGAAAATACTGATTATACAACAAATATTAATACTGCTTCTATCATGAGAAATTTAAGTCTTTCTAATGTTTGAGAAAACGTCCTAAAGAATGTAAAGCTGATGGTAAATATGCATAAAACACAGTACTAAGCCTGATAATAATCCAATGACTTCATTTTCAAGAACGAGACTTCGAGATCATTTTAGAATAGAGTTTTAAAGGTTGAATAATGTTTAGTCACTTTTTAAAAGAAAAAAAGATTAACTTTCAGTATTCACTTAAAACTTTAAAAATGTTTAAGGGCTCATTAAAATACGCAAATATAAACTTAAAAATAAAATTATTAGGTTATAGCTGATGTAACTACAGAACCAAACAATCTTACAGAATTAATACAAACAAACCTACAGAGCCAATAACATTCAAATTAACAATACTAATTAATGTGACAATTAATGTTATTTTACTGAAACTAAAATGATACTTTAAATTGTACTATCTGACATTACATGGGAAATTTTCAAGTTTAACATAAAGTAATGATTTAATTCTCTTGCAGTTTTTCTGTATTGAAAAGGCTGTGAAACTGTTATTCAATCGATCAGGCTTATTTTAATTTGGGTTTCACTTGGCTGTGCATCGTTTACAAATTATCTGACTCCATTACTTTAACTTTACTCTGAATAGATAGTATTTAAGCTAACAGAATCTGAATAAAGTGTTACTTGGAAACAAAGCAAGAGCAGATCTAATGAAAATGCATATTGGTCCAGTACTCAGATATAAAATATATTACTTTTTAATTTTTTGTGGAAGTTAAAACATAAAATGCAGTCCCTCCAATGATGATCTTCAGTGACTGAAGACTATGTTCAGAAAATCTATTTTGAAAAACATGATACTAAATTCAAGGTTAGTAGAATATTTCATGAAAAACAATGCCACTTTGGCATAAAGATTATTTTGTGTTGAAGGTAAATAATATGTAACACATATAAAATGAAATAAAATATAAGCCCTCTGCTCTTCCCCTATTTGTCTAAAATTAGGACTTAAATTTACAAAGATGTCCCTCCTCCCCTGTCCCCAAAGAGCACAAAAGTTGAGTATAAAAGACTTCAGACCCTTATCAGCCTGGACATGGCACCAAAGGAATCTAAATAACACATTTTACTAACTAGCCTTTATCTTTCATTTGTTCCCCCATTCATTTAGCCTACCACAATTTGCTCCTTTAGTTATTCGGATCCTTTTCCTTTGTCTTGTCACTTCTCTAAAAGCATGTTTTTCTTTGTTGAAGATGCTCTATATGCCAGAGTTTTAAGCATCTTTTTTAGATTTACTCAGTTTTTTTTTTTTTTTATGTGTATCTTTCACGTAACATGTTAATAAACTTCTGTTTGCTTTTTTCTTCTTGTTAATCTGTCTTTTGTTACAAGGGTCTCAGCTAAGAACTCAAAAGATTAGAGGGCAAATTATTTTTACATCTCCTACAAAGTCAATCTCTTATTTTAAAGACTAACCTACTGAAGTCCTAGCAAGCAAAGTGAGTTACACAAAGTGGTCTATTTCTGGTAGAGGTGGTATTTGAAATATGGGTCCTTATTTATTAATCTGGGTTCTTTGAAACTTAACCTAATATTTTTTTTCATTTGACAATTCTATATAGATTATGTTGACCAAGGGTAATTAATCTTAAAATATACCAGCCATAGGGACATTTTAAATCCTTGTTTTATCTTAACAGTACCAGGTTTTGAGTTACAAATGGCTTTAGTGCACTTTACTTCCTTAAATAAAATATAAGCTTGAACTAGTTAACTTATTGACATGAAAACTCTTTAGTACCAATTTAATGGAAGGTTTCTAAATGGGCAATAACTGGGTTTATATGCTAAAGTCATGAGGTAACTGTTTAAGAGTTTTAATTATGTTTTATTTGGAATTCTTTACCATAGACATTTGAAATTCTAGTAAAGTAATTTGTGTTAACAAAGTTTAACTGAAAAAGCAGGAAGTATTCATGTTTTAAAAATGTGAACATTTCTATGTGTGTGAGCACCTTTCAACATCTTTTGTTTTTGTTGGTTTGCTTGTTTTGCTGTAGACACTATGAAGCTCATAGAAATGGCCCTCCTCCTCAATCCCTCAGAAACTGGGTTGTAATAAACATGTCTGTATATTTTAGGAAAAAAAATAAAGAAAAGGAACTCCTCGGTGTGTTCTGAAGGAAAAAATAATTTAATAGCTTGAAACCAGCACTGTTACTGTGATACCATAGATATGTATAAAAATTTCCATTTGACAAACAATTTGTGACTAATTTTCCAGATACCACAATTCTATTCTTAGACTGAGATAAGGGAGTAGGTATTTTTAACTATACCTTGCATAACATTCCATTTTATATTTTAGATCTGAGCTATGAAAAGGGAAACTGCATCACATAAGCAAAGTCAGGTATTCTTTGCTCATAAAATATCTTCTTTTCCTCTGGATGGCAAAGACTCAATCATTTTTGCTTGGACACCAAAAGGGACTAATTGGAAAAAAAAAAAAACAACCCTGAAGTATTCCTTACCTTACTCTATGAAAAAAATAAGGTCAAATTATCAAAAAGAAATAAACTGAAGTGCTTTCCTAAAGTTGAAATTTTCTGATAACTCTTCTCCAGATGAGTGAAGGTTACAGATGTCTATGAAAGTAACTTGTATATTCTCTGAGGAAAGAGCAAAAAATTGAATTCCAATATCTCTTGCAACTTACTTGCAGCTGTGTTGTGTGTCTGCAATTTTAATTATGGGATTTCTGAAAAAAGAGGTAAAGAAGAAATTTGCCAATTTACATGTATTTACTCAAAAGTCTGCAAAGGTATAAAATAAAGGAAAATGACCATTGGAATTCTTGCTGGTTGGCTATCATTTGATTCTACAACTTAGAATTACACAATAGATAATCATTTCTGTATTGCCTTTGACATTACCTCCACATTTGCTTTCTTATATCTTTGTCTCTTTTAAATAAGAGGAGGAGAAATACAAAAACTAGAATTGAGACAAGTTTTTTTTTGTTTGTTTTTATTCTACAATTGAAGTCTTATTAAACTGTTAGGCAATAGGTATATATTCTTACTTGCAAATGTACACAGTTGTTCATTAAATTCATTTAATAATATATTTAAGGTATAAGCCAGGTCTATCTGGCATGATAAATCATGGACAAAATATGTAAAATTCCTGCTCTTAGAAAGTTTATATTCTAAGGAGAGAGAAAATTAATAATATAGAAAGAAAATTTTGAAATCAACATTTAATGAGAAACTCTTGTCACTGAACACAAATATTATTAAACAATCTATGTTCATTGCCTTGAAAATTCATATTTTCCTACCAAAGAGGAGGACATTCATCTTTAATCTTACTCTGTAGTTTTCTAGATTGGAATGGCATCTTCAGAATATTTGAAGTACATGAATTAATTTATATATCACCAATAAAATTCAGTAAAATTAAATATGACAATAGTTTATCAAGGTTCTGTTACAAGAAAAACAACAATTTGTAGTTGGTAAAGACCCCACAGAATAAAAGACTGATTGCAATGATGAATAATGCATATCGCCTATGGTACTAATTAACCTTGGACTCCAAGAAGATATTACAGAATAATAAGGCTAATTTGAATGTGGTCCGGTACTTTTCCCTATGGCTTATGGTTATCACCCTTCAGAATACGTAAAATTTTGTTTTGTTAAAAAAGAAAGATATCTTTGTTATTGTTTTTCACATAAAATCATGAAAAAGAAATTCTATTGTTTGACATTATTCGCTTCCCAAAAGCTAGGCTAAATGTATACATACAATAGGTTTATATATTCTTATTTGCAAATGTGTATACTGGTTCATTAAATTATTAAACATTAAATTAAATTTATTTAAATATGTTTATAAACTATATATGTAATAGGCTAAGTATAGATAAATTTTAAAATAATATATTTTAATAACCAATTTGAAAAATGTCAGCTAAAACTTTAACACATGATCAATTCTACTAGACTCATAAACATTTTCAATTTATATCCAGTTTTTCCATTCATATACCTAAGAGTTATTCTTTATCTTAAAATAATAAAATCAATAAAATGAATAAGGTATAAACAAAACCTGTAATGAACATATTTCCTCCAAACAGAAACTCATCAATTTCTTCAAACTATAATGTGCTCCTCTTCTGTGACTAAATCACTGTTGGATGGACAGTAATACTGATGTCTGAGAAAATATATCTTAATTGAAAATGCCAATCTTTAATGTCTTAACTATGGAATTCAAATAATAATTTAAATATATTTTTAAAATACAAAATAATATTTCAAATTTCTTTTCCAAAATTCTTTTGAATGAACTTGATGATAAAGACCTTTTTGGATTTTTTGAGTGGCATGATACAGCCCCCTCAACCCCCAAAAATACTCCAATGTGACAAAGCATAACCTAAACATATCAACTTTTCCTTTATGACATATTTAAAAATAGTACAGCAAACAAGAGGAACCAGTATGAAGAAAAATTGAATACCTATTAGAAAGGTGTCTCTAATACCTTTAATATTAACACATTTTAATTGACAGTGTTACTATTTTAGTACATAACAATTTTTGTTAATTTTTAGAGTTTGTGTACATGTAAATTTTTAACGGAAATATGTTGTATTTGAATCAGTCTCTTTTCACAAGATAAAAAGGATCAAGTGCCTAAGTGTTCTTGAGATTTTTAATCAAAAGAACTTATGAAAATATTGTTAAAAAATCTTCCTATTTAATTAGTCATTTGTCACTCATATAATTATTACATATACAGCCTTCTTTTTTCTTTTTAACTTTTTTTTAAAATGTGTTGGTGAGAAAATTGAGAAAAAATTAGGAGTTCTCTCCTAATGTTCTCTCCATGACCAGAATGACATAGCAGTGAAGAGCAGAGAGACCCTGGAAGATATGGCCTAGGCTTTCCTCCAACTCTAGCACTTACTAACTGTTATCTTCATTACTTCTCTGTTTTTCACTACCTACATGCATGCATGTATATGTGTATGTGTGTGTGTGTTTGTGTGTGTGTGTGTGTGTGTGTGTGTGTGTCTGTGTCTGTGTGTCTGGATCCAATTACATAATAAATATGATGTGCTTAGAATAGTTTGTGATATATATAGACTTTGATATAAATGAATTGAATGAATTTATATTACAGAAAATTTATAAGGGAGGAGAAAAAAAGCAGATTAAAACAGCGTGTAAGTAGAAGAAATCAAAACAACACAAAATAAAGTAACTTTAGAAAAAAGTAGTAAGAATTGGAGAAAAGAAAAAAATCAGAAACAACCAGGTTTTAAATCTTACCTAGCAGTTGAAACTTAGAGGTTTTCAGGATCCAACACTACTGTTTTAATTGACCTTAAGAGCTAAAATAGTTAGTGTTTCTGAGAGTTGAAACAGGATATGTTAACTTTATTAGTAGACAAGCTGAAATGGCAGTATACAAATAAAACAACATCTTTTTGTTTCTGAGAACAAAGCAAGAAGACTTATTTAGGAAAAACAAAACAAAATTAAACAAAACAAGAAAATCTGAAGTTTAATGAAGATCACAGTTACATTTAGCTGTGTATCTCTCCTTTATATAGAGAAAACATGAAACAGCTGTTGTAATCACTGCTTATAAATCTATGAGCTCTAAGAAGCATTTAAAATGGTGAATTAGAAACAATTTACACGAAAGAAAGAAAAGGAACATATATTTTTCTACAGCAGTATGGACATATACTCCTTTTCAAGACTTATTATAAAATTAGTAATATTTATAATATAAAATTGGAAAAAAAATACCTGCAGCTTTACTTTCTTTTCTACATCAAATAGACTGAGAAATACAAAATTAATCATTTTTGGAATATCTTCTAAAAATAAAGAGAAAAAAGGAAAATAGGAGTAAAGGAAAATGAGGGAAAGAAATAAGGAAGAGGAAGAGAGTGAGCACACTTAGGGAAATTGGATTTGCAGTCAAATTTTCCTTAATTATTGAATTATTTTAATATATAAGTAATGAGAAAGTCTCAGTAAATATTAACGGCATTTGATTGCATGTATGTTATTTTGAATAATATGAGACCATCTTTTCTACTTCAAAATCATCATGTATTAGTAATCTCTTAATTGTACCCAATTTAATAAAACTTTCTCCACTAAAATTAAGTCACATATACAAGTTATGCAATAATTAGACAATCTTCAGTTCATTGTGATTTATTTTCATATTACTGATGCCATATATAAACATACATAGTCATATGAGTAGAATTAGTTCTTTTTATATCTTCTTTTCATACAATTATTAGCAAATAGTTGTCTTTGATTTTGATTTTTCAAAACAGGTAGCAGTTATTATTTTTCTTCATGTCAGTGCGACAATACTCTCTATACTTGACCTTTTACTACACATTTCTTCACCTGTCATTGTAGTAATTAAGCTTTATCTACTTTTTAAATTAAAAACTAATATGTGTTATATTCTAAAATGTTAGAAATCCCAGTCAGGTTTTTTTTTTTTTTTTTTTCTTTCAAAGCTAAAGCTGTATTTGAAGCTAACTAGTAGCTCAAGGTTCTTGGAAATCATATTTAATCTACATTAACCTCATTTATTTCCAATTATAAAATAAAAACAACAGTATATATCTGGTAAAGTTATTGTGAGGATTAAATTCTTTTCTAGAGACCTGGCAAGCAGCTGGGTGAGATAATGCATGGATATGAATTTTCTTTTTTCCAAAACAGTTCTGTTCTACCCATGAGAACATAAGGACATTTGTCTTCATTATCATCATGATGGATTCATTTAGATCAATCATCAGAGAAGTAGCCATTATTTTAATTGTACTATTTTGCTTATAAAGATTTTTTTTTATTTCTGCTTTTGCTTTTAATTGTCTTCGCTTTGTTTTGTGTTCTGCTTCTTTTCAACTTCCCACCATCAAGAATGACATGAAAACACTTCAAACTGAAAGTCTCCTCCAGTCAGAAACCTTGTACCTGCTAAATGTGTAATTTTGGAGTTGGTGGGGAGATGAAGAATCTTTTAGCTTCTTTATTGTGGACATGAAAAATCTAAAGATCCAACTAGGTCCATGAGGTACAGAGGATGCTCCCACCTCAGAATCCTGACAAAGTCTCCTCCATTATTTTATACAGTACAGTTTTGTTTTATTGCTTCCATACCACACCTCCAAACAAGACAAAAACAACAAACAAAACAAAACTTGAATACAAATGACAATTAATACTCCAAACGCCAAAACATGTTTAAAAAAATCCTGTACTATTTACAGGAGCAGACAAGTAACACAAAGCAGCTTATGTGTCCAAGAATGTACAAACCAAAAGTTCAGAAATGGATTGAGAACTTTTAACCCATGGATACAATCTCTCCCTCAACTACAACATATATGTCGAGCTTATGCCAAAAGGTGCCCTGACCCCCATCTGGATGTTCCCATAGGAAATATGTTAAAAAGTCTAGTTCAGTTCCTGACTATTCATAGAGCCTAATTATAGGGCCTCTATTTTCTTGGATAAGAGCTTCAGAATCCTAGACGTTCTTATGCATTCTTTGCTTTGCTCACTCAGTCTTGCTTTGCTTATTTGTTCCATCTTCCCGCTACTACATTTTCTTCCTTTCTAGCTACCTTTCCTTTTCCTCAGTCTGAGGTCTGAAAATAGGATCCGAATCTCTCTTCTGTAAAGACAACTCTGGTGGCTCCTGTGCCTTTCTGGGGTGCCGCCCTCTCATGTGCACTCTAGTGCAGCTCCTACAATGGATTAAGCTCACAGGTGATCTAAGTTGAGGTGACATCATTAAATGAATTTCAAATGCATTTCGTTGCAGAACATGTAGTAAAAAGGTACAGACTTTGAAACAAACACACTGGGTTCAAATGTCAATTTGCCACTTTCTAGTTTTAGTTTGTGTGATCTTAGTAAAATTAACCTTCCAAGCTTTCAGTTGCCCCTGAAACGGTGGCTCGCAGGATGTTGTCAAGCTGAAAAGAGTGAATATGAATAAAACATTTAACAGTACAGGCACATAGCAGCTTTTTGCAAATGTGTCAACCCTTCTTCTTGTTTTACCACTCCAGTTAAAATATCCTGACAATTCTGATATTCAGAATCTTAGATCTTATTTCTTGGGATCGCTATTATTTCTAGTATATTATTGCTTTTTACACTGCACTTGAAAGTCAAACAATTCCCTTTGGCCTACTTTTGTATTTTCTAGGAACAAGCTCCTTTTCCCCTCAGCTTTCGTTCCATTCCCTGTAAGTGCAGATGAAAATAACTATGCTCTCCTGAGGTCTGCTCAGGGGAACACTCTGGCTGGTCTTTCCCTTGATGATGACAGGTTGCCCTCGGCTAAGACTTTCCCCTTCATCAGATTTTTACCAGAAGTCAGATTTTTCACCCAATTCTGTGCTTCCTGAATGCTTAATTTCTTATACCCTTAGTTCCTGATCAAGGCATTTTATTTATGGTCTCTCTATTCCTGTAACATATATTTAATCATTAACAACATGCCTGGTTGGTCTGGTTTATTTCTCTTTTAAATTGAAATGAAAATGTTCACACTTGCACTCATACCAACAATTCTTAGAAAGCTTCAAAGTCTTTAAAGGGTTTGCCATGAGTAGCTGGCCTGGTCGGACGGTACCAGGTTGAGCGTGCTCCTATCTTCCAGTGCTCCAATGGCCAGAGTGGTGGCAGCAATACCAACAAATACTAGTACAAAAACAAAAACAGAAGCAAACAAAAGACCCCACCACTTTATCTAGGATTATCTCTCACTGAAATTTGAAATTGCTTTAAACTTTTAAATCTAACTAGCAAGTATTGAGGATTTTCTTTGTGCCAAGTACTAAGATTTATGAGCCTCCAATATTTAAAATCTAATCCAGGTTTTGAAATCATAATCAGTATGTTTATTGTGGGAGACAGTGTAAACATTTTTTAGCATGAATTGGTTTCTAACACTATGTACTGAGAGCAATAACCACTCAAGGCCTGGTAATGAAGTATGAAAGAAATCCAACTAAAACTTGATTTCTTTCAGTGTTATTTGGTTAAACTGCTAACAGACTTTTTTTTCCCCTTGTTCATAATAGTATTCTGGATTTAAATTCATTTTCACCTGAATAAAGACTGAAGCTCCCCCCACATTTAACTACATTATTCTATTGCTGCTGGTCTGTGTGGGCCTTGAGGAGCACAACCTGACTTAAATGGGCTCTATTATTACTGTTCAAGTTCCCTCCCCACCTCCCTCTCCAACCACTAACTGTGCCAAAGAAAGCCACCGCTGTCACAAAACAAGGAGTCTTCACTGTTGTGACATTTCATTTATCTGGGCAGCAACATTCTTGAAAGGCGACTTGCCTAGCTCTAAGTGAAGTATGGAAGACAATCAAATGCAGTTAAACAAACCAGTGTTGACATATTAAATCATGCTTGAACCAAGAGAGCAAACACAGATGACACACAGAACCTTCTAAAGAGAATTTAAAATAAATAAGTAATACAGGCCAGTCTCGTTCTAAAAAAAGAAGCTTTTAGCATTGGAAAATATTGGGATTAGGTGAATATTTAAAAATCATTCACAGGACAAAGTAATTATGTTGCTTTCAGATTGTGAGGCATAAAAGTAGTGTGGGTAAAGAAAGCCTAAGGGAAACATGGGAAACTGGTGAAATCACATCACATGACTTTTCCAACCCATAGAATGGAAAATAAAACTTTGATAGTCTCGTTTTTTATTTTATTTTAGATATGTCCTAATGGAATCCTTTCAAAATACTTTGAATTCATCCGAGGAAAAGCTCTTATGCATATGGAGTAGTGTATTATGATTCTCTTTTACAATCACACAGCAGGAACTTTCCAGCATTCATTCTCCACGTCTGATTCCTGCTAACAGTTCCATCAGAGAAATGGAGTTATCCATCAGTCAAATTATCATCTGCTCTAATTGTTACTTCCTCCAAACTGTGGTTCTTCTTTCTTTCCTTACCTTTTCTTTTTATAAACTACACCTTTACAGTGCTCAAATGAGCAGGATATCTTCAAGCTCAGAAAAGATGAAAGCATATCAACAAATCACTTTGGTTCTTATAGATGAAACACTACTGGTCAGGCGTAAATGCAGACAAAGCATTTAAGCACCAAAGAAAATCAAATATTTAAAGACAAGATGTGATCTACACGCACGACAAGAAATAATAAAGGATATAAAAGCATTTTCATGTAACGAAAACCAGCTATGAGATCATGTATAGCTTAGAATTCATATTTTTACTGTTATTGCGAATTACACACTTCCTAAAAAGAACTATGCCAGGGTTGGTAATTCCATGCCTTCCTGACTTATAATAATTGTCACGTCTTTCTAGACTAAGGGATGAGTTACATTTAAAGGCAATAATTGTACAATTTCCGTAAAAGGCATACTTTTCTATGAGTAGCATAAATTGGAGAGAGAGACAGAGATACAAATTAAGCTACACTTGCTATTAGATAGTTTTCTATGCAACCCTTTAAATTAGGTAAGTAGATTTCTCAAGGTTAATTTATCCAGGGGGTACATTAAATAAATCTATAGAGGTAAAGCACAAAATATTTAACATATTAATCCTAGATATGGACCTAGGAAGTAGCAGTACTTTTTATTCAGGTTTATCATTGATGCAATATACAATTAAAACTACAAATCAATCATTGTGATTGAGTGTGGTTTTACACTGTACAAAGTCAAGAAGTAAAACAAAGCGTCTGAAGTAAAATATATAATTTTAAGGCTTAAATTAAAATATGGTGGTTGTGTGATATCAGACAGGTTAATCCCTTCCCCAACTTCCCACTCCAGACCTCATTTTCCTTATTAGCTTACTGACCTTCATAAAATTTTCAACTCATATGTTACATTTTTATTAAGGTAATGAAACAAGATATGCTAAAAATGTAAATATATTATTATCCTGTCTAAAAATAAAAGTTTTCCTTTTTCCACATGGAAGGATCATTGTGTTGCACTTACATTTTGCAATGAAGAGATTATGAAATAGACCAATATTTATGTCTGTATTATATCTTCATTTTTAGTACTATGAAGAAATATGATTAATCTTATTGCAGTTACTAGTACTAACATGACACCTCTAAAGTCATGCCTTTTGTTTTCTTTATACAGATGACATGAATTAATTATAATTACTGAGTTGACTGATGAAACCAAATTTAACTTTATCATATCATTTAGGAGTCTATGCTAAAACTATTTTAAAAAAATAGTTTTCTGTTCCCAAGTTTCACTCATATCTTTATTTCATACTCCTTTCTCAAAGACTCAAAGGAAAGACTTTGCCTGAATTCATTTTAATTTTAATTTTTTTAGAAAAGCTTCAGAGATTGTGATCAGAAAAGACGAAAACAAAAATGTAAGGATGGAGAGGGAATTGTTTTTCCTAAGTCATGTAAATCATTTTAATTCTAACGTTACTTACAGAAGGAGGAAAAGAAAAGTCGCAGCTTTTCTTCTGTTCATTACAATGTTAAAATGACAATGCTTATTAACAAAAGAAAGTTACTTTACTTGCCAAATTTTTCAGACAGCTTAACTAATATGTTTTCAGATATTAGCTATTTAGTAAAATAACATGAGTTTTGAGTAAAACTTAAATGAAAGGTATCTTTGAAAAACATAAACATTCTTCATTTTTTACCTAATAAAAAACTGTGAATTTAGTATTGAGGGGGTCAAATAATTTCACAAATTTTATCTTCCTATCAGTTTACAGTAACTTTTTTTTTTAAGTAAATATTTTGTATTTGGCATGGTGTACCTGGGGAGCTATAAAATTTAGAATTTGTGAGTTCTCAGAAGGCTTTCAGTACCAACCATGTGAAGGTGTAAGAAAACCTGAAAATGTTTCAGGTACAAGCACCAAAAAACAAAACAAAACAAAAATCCTAAACTAAGTATAACAGTTTTAGGTTCCTGTTATGTTTCGTTTTAACACAAATTCCATTAAAATTAATAAATTGAAAATGTCTGCAGTGGCAATCCACACAGGGCAAAAACAAAGGGAAGCCAAAGCCTGGAGTGGTGGAGTGCCAGAGCATATCCTAGGCGGCCCTGCAAGCTCAGTGGCATGAGGCAGGCTCTGGGAAACAAGGCAACTTGAAATTTAATGTCCCAGAATCCAAGGGAAAAGGCCATAGCCTTGTACCAAGTAGGGAGACCTTCAGAAAATCTGAAACTTTGAAAAGCTGGCTACATCTTCAAGAGGACTCCGAGTTAAAAAATAGAAATAAAAATAAAAATAAAAATAAAAGAAAGACAGAAAAAAGAAAAGAAAAGAAAAGAAAAGTGCCCATGTGCACAAGGAAAGCACAAAGACGCTGTTATCTGATAACCTTCAAATGGGAAGAAGAAAGCACAACCTTCCTTCAAGAATCAAAATCAGTGGCCTTCTCCGGGTGAGGTTTTGGGGTGCAAATTCGTAGTAATCACCAAAAGTCAAACACACATGACTTTCAAATCTTACAACACATGTCAACCCTGGTTTCATGTAACAATCAACTAAGAAACATTTTTAAAAATATTGAACCTCTGGCTAGCACCATACCCTGATATCAGAATTTCTCCTTGGTATGGTCAACAACAATGCTGTTTAAAATGATTGTGTTGCACTTTAAATGTTGAGCACAGAAGAATTAGATAAAATTTGGTCCCAAAAATGCACATCAGTAAGAGGAAATGCTAAATCATGTGAGAAACCCCTCTAGGTCAGTAAGAAAAAGACAAGCATCCCAAAAGGGGGCAAAATAAACAAACAGCTAATTTACAAATTGAACTCATTAGAACATGGATGCATCTCTACTTTTTTCTCTACTTTTCTGTTGTTTGACTTTTCCTCTAATTGGCTAAATATTGCCTATTTATGATAATGGGATAGAGAAATGATAGTAAATCTGTAACTCTTAAGTCATAATGCAATTATTAGAAAGAAGTGTTATTAGTTCTAATACTATCAAAAATTAAATAATTACCATATATATGATAAAAGATACTGAGCATTTTGAGGGGGGAAATAAACATTTAACTAATGCACAATGGCTCTAAAAACATTGATACCGTACTATTATTACATATATACAAGGGACTAAGATAAATAAATTACTGTTCTTGACCTTATATACTAACATGGTCCTAATTTATCTGTACCTAAGTATCCCAATCTGTGAAATAAAAAAGAAAAACACATTCACTGCAAAAGTACTTCTTAAATTTGAGTGTACATAAAAATCACCAAGGAATGTGCTAAAATGTAGATTCAGATTTGACATTCTAGGGTAAGGCTGAGATTCTTCCTTTCTAAAAAATTCCCAGGTGATGTCAATGCTGCCGGTCCATGTACCATTTCTAAATAGGCAGACATTACTTGAAGCTACATGAACACTTTACAGGTGAAGATTATAACATTCAATATTTCACAGCGGAAGAAAGCAGGACTCAATCTGGTTTTGTAACTTGACCACAGTTACGTATTTACCAAATGCTAGATTGAGATTTGAGCGGAGGCCGGCATCACTTTTAAGTCCTATGCCGTTAATCTGCTACGCACACAAATACCTCGTGATGCTTTCAGAGATCAATTTTAATGTTTGGAATCTATTGAATGATTTTATGCAAGTGTTGGCTACTTTGTTTCTTATACTTTGCATTCCTTTTTTGAACTATTAGTTCTCAAGAATCTGAGAACTGATACTGAGATATTTCCTAAATCACACTCTAAGTTTTCACCATCAAATTTCTCTGTACACACTTTTCCCAAGAGAGAGGTTCTGTTTTATGTTATCAGACTTTATGTAAGTTCTTTTGCTGGTGTCTGAATAACAAGAAAATAAGCAAACAATAAAACAAAGGGACTATTTTTTGGTGTCCTGGAACATTTAAATGTTGTAAATTTTAAATATATAAAGCTTTTTGTGAGGTCTTTATCATTAAAATCTTTTCCTGATAGTTATCATTTTATAAAAATGCATTATAATAAAAGGAGCTTATCCAGTGCATATTATTTTAATAAATGTTTATTATTAAGAGGTGTTTACACAAGTATGAGACATTTCAACATAAAATATAATCATTAATTCTCCATCCATATAACCATGATGAAACTCAAGTCCATTAATGTTAAGATTCATTTGCACAGTAACAATATGGAACATGTCATCATCATATAAAACATCCTAGAAACCTGCCCAAAGTGAAATTTACAAAGTAGTTATTACTGTTACTGTAAATATGAGGTATAGCATTTGCCTGTTACATTTATTCTAAACTAAAAATATATACAACCTCAAGACTTTCACTAGTATAATTTATTTTATGAGTGAGAAAGTAGGAGTTTAAGCCAGATTTAAAAGTTTGACCAGAAATAAATCACAAGGTTTTTGGTTCTTCTATGTTTTTTCTTTCATTGCCAAGTCCCCGTATTTGTCCATCCACATAGAGCAGAAGAGTCACTAGTCATTAACCATTGTCCAACCAATGAAACGAGTTTTTTAAGAAAAAAAAATGGGTTTTATACTTTCAACGGGTATAATAATTTACAAATAACCATCCACCAACACCACACATAAATAAACTGGATTGTTTCATGTTTGATATGCATACATTTGACCCTAGATATTTATTAGGAGTTTTCTGTCTTTAAGATAATAATAAATGTGTAAAAACATCATATTTTAGCTGGTAAGTTCAGGAATCATCAGGTCTTTTGTTTCTCAGATTTTAATAAGCCAATACATTTTTGAAAGTGTAATTTTAGAAAGAAATGACAAATACATAAAATTAACGTATTAAAATAGATTTCTGCACTGGAAGCTCCCTCTGTTAGCTGCACTGTTTCCCATATTTTTCACAGCCCCCCCCCAATTCTATTTTAAATGCCACCATTTCAGAAAACAAAACAAAACATTTTCTTATTTCCCTATCTAAAATACCACACTTCACCCACACAGCCATTAGAAAATTTCACAAATTTTAACTGTGGATGTGAGTCTATATGCATGTTTGTATGCATATATGTCAACATTCCTAGGATACAAGAATTGTAAAGGCTGGATAGAGTGCCTACTACAAAAACAACTTATAGAATGAGTGATAATGTCTACCCAGATAGCAAATTTTTCAGTTTTGTACTTCTAACAAAAATTTTATAAAGGAAGTTCTATAAAACTTACATAGTTTTATTTACCCAATGGAAAAATGTAGCATTATTATTTGATAAATTAAATTGCTCAGGAATATACTACGTACTTAGAGAAAACTAGATAATTTTATAACCTGTCCCTATACTTTATTTTATAAGGAAGACACATATGCCTATAAATACATTTTATTTTTAATGACAGCTAAAATAAATAATCTTAATTGAATAAATACAGTGTGCTAGGTAGTGTGCCAAGTAATTTTTATATAATATCTCACAAGATTGTTATGAGCTAGTTAGAGATGAGGAAAGCAAAGAACAGAGAGATTTGGCAATTTGCATGGGGATATAGCGTTGGTAGATGGCAGAGGTGGAATAAGATTCTATTCATTTTTACTCAGAATTCATGTGTTTAAACTACTAGGGTATGCTGCCTCTTACAAGCAGCATATTTCCCACCATATTCAAATTCAATTAGTCACATTTAAACATGTACATCTCCTTCATTCTCCCAAATTTAAAGAAAAATGTTCAATTTTGCAAAGATATGCAGTCCGTAAACATATCTACAAACATATTTTGTGTCAGTGGCATGTGTGTTCATTTGGGGAGGGAAGAAGTATTTGGGTTAGTGGTTCTCCAATGGGAGTGATTTTGCCCCCGGGGAATATTTGGAAATATCTAGACACATTCTTGACTGTCAAACTGGGGAGTGGGGTGTCCTACTGCATCTAGAGGGTAGAACCCAAGAAAGCTGCTAAATAGTCTACAACGAACAAGACAACATCCCTCTCCCCACCAGCAAAAATTATCTGGCCCAAAATTTCAATAGCTTCAGTGTTGAAAAACCTAGATTTAGAAAAAACAAACAAACAAAAACGGACAAACAACAACAACAAAAATTGCAGAATACTCTCTAAAATTTTATTAGAACTAATCTAAAAGTAGGCCAGGGAGCAGTTAAAATAGGGGGAAAAAAAGACTATTTGAATTATTCTCTTATGTAATGTTTGTAAGTGGGTGAAATGATTTGGCTACTTAATTGCCTTGGTTGTTGCTCACCAAAGCAGAACACACACACACACACACTCACCGACACATCTCACATGGGCACCGTTGATATTCTGTACTTCCATAATTGCCATCATTTGTTCAAATTTTGAAATTAAAATAGGTTCCTTTTGTTACGTATAATAACATACTAAATAGAACGATAAGTTCAACCCCTTCGATGTTTTTTGGTAATGTGCCTAATTAAAAATAACTAGGCTCTCTAATGCATAATTACATGAACACCTAATATACTATATTTCCAGCCAATTTTGTTTCAATCATAAATATGCACCAGAAGTATGAATGATCAACATTCTACTCCCTGCTGTAACTGTACTGTTTCTGAATCAAGGCTCTTTTTTGAATTGGGTATTTTCACTACATTTTCCTTGCTGTGCAATCATCTCCCAGTTGGACAATTAATAAGTACTTTTTCTCCACAGCCCTTGACGTGTAACCCTCCTTATCCTGTATTTTAGCCTGTATTGTATACCTTCTTCACTCTGACTGGTTTTGGCAGTGACCCACAATCTGAATCTCTTTCCTCCATTTGATATAAGTGAAACTATAATTATCTAGGGCTAATTTCAAATTACTACTTCATTCCACCAGCAACTGATGAAGATTAGTGGTCTTGCCTTGCACCTGAGTAAGTCAGCAACATAATCACAAGAGAACTCAGCAGGCAACATTTGATTCATGTGAACTCAATTACTTCTGTCAAAAACATTCACTTCAATAAAAGGCAGAAACTTCTAAAATGTGTTTTTGCTAACCATTTTTCTACTAAAAAAAAAAAGTCTCACATGAGTCTTAGGGGAAAAAATAGCATGAATTTCATCAGAAATAATAATAAATAACAAGTGGGGAAACACACTGGGATAAATGGATTTGAGACACTATTTGTTTCTGAAAACAATAATAAAAAATAAAGACTTCCAAGTAAGAAATCTGTAGACTTAAATCGGTTTATTATAGAAAATTTAGACATATAAGTAAGACTTACAAAAATAAATGTACACTATATTTTAAGTTCACACAATAGAAATGAGTATTTGGTTACCTCGTCAAAACCAGATTATTATGGGTGAGGTAGTCTATTTCTCTTAAAGAAATTTAAACGAGAGGAAGTTATATGAAGATGACAGATCACAAATTGCTAAATTGACCAGGACTCCAGACTCACTGCTTGGTCATCCGGATTGAGGCCATATGTTAATGAGCTGCCTAGCATTCTGAATCTTGAAGGTTTAGTTTGTAAAAGACCGTGTGTCAACTCCATCATGTCAAGCACATATAACAAGTCACATAAGCATGATATGACAGCAAGTACTCAGTCACCTGCCAGCACAGACTAAAAAATATTAACATATGGAAATCATTGCCACAGACATATTCAAACTTTAGCTTCTCAATAATATAATTATTTTTAATTAAATTCTAATATAGTTTGGTTACTGAGAAACTGAATAATTAAATGTCATCATGTAATATGGCCATATTATATTTAAATATGTGATGTTCTGTGCTCTGTAAAGTTCAATAAATTGTCTTCTCTAATAGCTAATATGTGAAGTACCAATCACATAAGACTTAATACCTTGAATGTGAAATTTGGCCTGAGAGTCTTAGAACTAAGAAATGATTAAGCTAAAAGACTTAATATCCATCAGTTTTCAGACCAAGGAGATATTTTACAGATAATACAAAGGTAAAATGAATCAACACAATGTGTTATTTAACACAGAATAACACGGTATTCTTTTACACCTTTGCAGTTTTACTTTACTCTCTTTTGAATTAATTGTTCTTCTCTTTTGCTTTTTGACTTCTTTCTCATCCCTTAGGTTAAGGAGTACACAGTCTGCTATTCCTGCCATCAAGGAGTATGTAGACTAACAGGAGTAGAAAAAATAATTAAACAGATAAGAAGTATGCAAATAGATGTAAAATAATAGTTCTAAATGGTTCTATGAAGGAAAGACATATGAGTAAACAGTGATGCTTGATTTAGCCTTGATTGATTGGGGCATCTTCTCTGTAGAAGGGATACTGGAGCACACATCTGAAGGATTAGTGTATGTTAGATACAAGAATAATTCATGGAAGAGAACATATTCTTAAAACAACAAGTAGTGAAAATGAGCAAATTGTCTTTGAGAAACTGGAAAAAGCTAGTTTGGCTAGTGCATAGGGAAGGGGAGAAAGAAAATTTAAGATGAGTCATGAAAGGTAACTGGAGCAAAACCATACAGCCTCTTAATGAAAAAACTTTGTCTTAAAGGAGACCACTGAAGTGTATAAAGAGTGTGTGTGTGTGTGTGTGTATGTGTGTGTGTAGAGGGGAGGTTCCAGGGGTGGGATGGGTGTAAGAAACAAATGTTTGCATTTGTTATAGGTGATATATTCATATGGTTAAAAAACCAAAACTATATATAAAGTCATTCATTAAATTTGAAAACAAAGTTTCAACAAGGTTTACCTCTATATTGAAGGAAAAAGGAAATAGAGAGAAGTAGATAATTTAAAGAGAAAGTTGACTGGTAATTTCTGTAAACATTTTGTGATGGATTGGAACTGGATAGCGAGTAGGAAAGAGATGAGAAAAATGATCCCTAAATTTCTGGCTTATTTAGAAGGATGGTTCCAAATCATCAAGATCCCCACTCAGAGGTTTGAGACTAGCAGGTTAACATTGTAAAATGAGCTACAGTCATGGTGGCATTTTATAGCACATACACACACACACACTTACATGTACTTATTGTGTATAGATAGAAATGTTTCAACAATATCTATGATGCTTTAGTTCTCCAAAGCAAACCCTCAAGATTTATTTATTCATTCAATCAGTCATTAAATCATTTATGTATAGAATAAACACTTGAAATTCTTCCTAGAGTGCCATCACATACCATTGGTACATAGTAAAATACCAACAGGCATTAATCACACAGACTGCATGTGTGAAACATTCTCTGGGCTGTGTAGTAAGCTTTTTGCATCAACTCTGCCAACCACTGCTCCTACTACCAGGGGAGGAAGATAAATGCATGAATTAAGACAGAGTCCAGTTAAGTAAACTTTTCTACAATGAAATGTCTCCAGTTAATCCACTGTCCCTCAATTAAGGGTCTACTTTTCAATTATTAAGAGAAGATCATGAAAAGAGAAAGAAAAGATGTATGCTAACACTTGCACTAAGACAGCATTGCATTCTGTCAGAACGCTGCTTCCCAAGATTTTTGTGACTATCACTAGCAAAATGTTTTAATCTCATCAACAATCAAAATGCATCCTCAAAACATGGAGAGAGGTCTCTCATATTATCTGTCAATCAAAATAAAGACAAAGGTCATAGTGGTCTGAACTAAGTGATCACATATTCTCTAAAATGATAGAAATGAACAATCAAATAGAGTATGTTGTTTTATAATACTAATAAACAAATTTTTAGAAATAATAAGATTTATATTTACAATATTTTAGACAGAAATATGTTCAGTGGATTGCTTATAACTCCTGCTTTTGATCCTTTAATTACATAAAACCTCACCTTAAACCAATAAGTTTGCTCAAAAATAAAAAACTAATATTCGAACATTCTTTAATTCCAATCCTGAAGAAATTATGATTCATTTCCCCAATAAGCTGATAAGCATTTTAGAAACATAATTTTGATTTAACAAAACTTTCAGATGTGCTTGTGTAGATATAAAATCAAGTGTAGAAAGTTGTAACTTGCATGGAAAAACAACAGAATTAATAGTAGATGGTATTTCAAAGATACAAAATAGAAACTGGTGCTGAAAAAGGAATTTCAAGTGAAGTGCAATGTGTTTCTGGAGAGAATTAATTAACCAAAGTTATTATAATTTACAGGTAATTTCCCTAGTTTTGTTTCCCTGGATCGATAATCAATCTATAGTCAAGCATGAACAAATGAGGAAGTCTGATTCATGTAATAGAGTGGACTTAGGAAAAATAAATGTACCTGAAACTACCAGGTAGGACCAAGGGGCTGCTCAGCATCCAAAGTTCCCTCAGTTAATACTCATTAACTTTCATTACCTATTTAGTACACTCACATCATGATGAAAACAAGTTCAGGATCATGAGGGCGAGTAATTTAAATTAAAAAAAATGCTTGCTTTCTTTCCCATAAACTGCTCTTTGCTTTGATATAAAATACTCCCTTGTTCCAGAAAGCCATTGACAAATTTCCAGTTTAAACGGCCAACTCACCACACTGTGGGCAAAATGAGGGCATTTTCAAATGAAGACAGAAGCATGCATGATCAAGTTTCAATTTAAAAGAAAAATAAAAACAGAAAAAAAAAAAAATCCCCAAGGGCAAATTGCTTTAAAATGACCTTTTGTATGGGTTCTATCTTCAAATAGTTATTTTCGTGGGGCACTGCTTATTATGCATTTAAAAATATCTGTAATTTTTAAAAAGCAAGCACGTAATTGCAATCATATGTAAACAACTCAGTAAACTAATCCTCTCAGTTTACAAATGTTTTGCTGTAAAGTTCATATGGCTGAACTTTTTTTTTCTGAAGAATTTTTAAAAGGCAGTTAAAAACATGCCAAAACAAGTCTAACCAAAGATTTTGCATTTAAATTTGATACAGCAAATAAAGAGTAGAAGACAAGTTCATGGAGAGAAAATAGAAGCAGCAGACAATAATTATACAATGAAGGTTAGTAGTCCCTTGGTTTGAGTTTTTCAAAAATAAAATTTCTAAAAGCAAAGTGAATATGAAATATTACACTGCAAGTCAGACACCCTCTGAGTATTAATTATGTATATCCAATAAAACATTACATTAAATCTTTCACGGTTGCCAGAAATTTCAAAATTCTGAAAAGAGAAAAATCAAACTTGAGAGAAATAATCTCCATAAATTAGCAAAGTAAAAGGTCATTTGCTCATAATCATTGGAGGAAATACATATACATGATCCAACTGAAGCAGACAGCCCCTGCAGATCCGGAGGCAAACTCTTACCTTGACAGGTGCCATTTTTCTCTTCATATCCTGCCTTGCACATGCATTTCCCGATGGGCACCAGCCACTCCCCTTCGGCGCTGCAGTGCATTTTGGGAGGTTCATCGGTCACAGAATGGTTGACACAGGAGCCTGACACTTCGAGCAATTGGGAAGAATCGGCTCCAGTGATGGTGTCAGGGAAGACAGCCAAGTGTCGTACCACAGAAGGGCATTTTTTATAGTATACACGCACAGAAACCAGAGCAATGCAAGCACCAACATCTTGAAAAGCAAGATAAAATCCCTTTTTGCTTAGAGGTCCTACATCTCTGACCTCTGTATTCAGTTTCATAACACGGTCACCAAGATCAAGTTCTGTAAAGCTCTCATCGGCAGCAATGGTATCAATTTTGATGTACTGGTTTTCCTTGATGTTTCTCCCATTCTGATTATCTGACTCAAAGTAATACATGTTAAAGGTTTCCTTACAGGTCCCCAGTCCTCCAGGAAGGCTGTTGCAGTCTCGCAGGGTAAATTTGAGTTCTATGAAGATTCTGGAAGCACCTTCATTGGAGATCCAACTGGTCAAAAGCCAGTTATTCTGATTCTGTTCCATCACTTTGCATACTTGGTATGTGTGGATAGGGGCATAATTTTCATCCACTTCACCAATCTCTTCCCACTGTACAATATAAAACAGAAAGATAAAAAAATTCAAAAAATAGAAAATGACCAGGAACTATAGCAAAAATTGTAAAAGAAAACTAATTGAGATACAGAAATTTCGTATCCTCAGTATGTGGTATTTACAGAAGGAACTGGATATAAAGCATTGGGAGAAGAGAATCACAAAGTTTTATTGTCATTTTTAAATTAAAAGTAAATTAAGAAATTATCATTCTTCATTTCCATCATAACTCTAAGACAAACACATATGAATATGCCCCAGGGCAGGGGGGAGGAGTCACGTAAAAGAAATTTATGCCCCAGGGTAGGGGGGAGGAGTCACATAAAAGAAATTTAAATGTGGGTGAGGTTAACAAAATGAAGCAAAGAAAAAAAAATGTATATTTTGAATAAAGTTCAGCATATACATAAATAGAGTAGAAAAAATTTAAGAAGAATACAAGAAATGCAATTAAAAAAATGAAATAAGGGAAAAAAGGACCACAAATTTGAAAAAGAAGGGAGAAAAATGTAACATAAAAATACAGTTATTTATTTAAATCTGTCATGTCACAAATAACACATCAATGGAATAAAAGTTGAAAGAAAATTCATTAGTTTAAAATTAATAATAGATCTTGATTTCACTGAACCCATCTATTCAGGACTCTCACAAATTGGCTAGCTAAATATTAATTCATAAATTTATCTGCATATATAAACATTGAGACAGATACGAAAGAAAGATTAAAAATTACAGATTAAGAATATGGATAATCTCGTCATTTTAAATACTAACTTCTTGTGATATGTTGGGACCCCATTAATTCTTTCTTATCGAGGCATTATTTTATCCACAGTGGCCTTAAGAGTTCTGAAGATTTACAGGATGTAAAAAAAAAAAAAAATTAAGTACAATTTACATAGCTTCCAAAATATTATTTGGCCAAAGAAGAGTTCTAAACCTATCTCTTTCCTAGTAAAATACTCCAGTTTTGAGAATCTCGATGTACCATAACCACTTCCTGGACAGTACAGAGCCAAATTTTTATTTTTCAATGAAGACGTAATTATAATTTAAGGAATTTCTGAAACCTGTAAAAAATTTGTGTGTACAAAAACGGTATCTAATTTTAAATCTTTAAATACCACTGAAACAGAAAGTACAATGAAACCATACTGACTTTCAAAAAATCCAGAATGTGTGATTTCAGACATTAAGTATTGTAGATTAAAAAACTATATAGACACTGATTTCTTACACGTGAAATTAAATATAGCATTATTTCTTGATTCTGTTCTAAAAGCAAAGATGTGAAAAATGCAGAGGCACAAAGGACGCAAAGAAATCTTATACATCAGATAGCTCCTCTTGAAATCTAGCTGCCACATCAGACAGACATAAGCAAAAGGTGCTAATGAGGTAAAGCTGTTGAGCTCCTTAAATTCACAAGAGAGAGACATGAAGATTTTATCTTGCCAAACAATTTCCATATTATGTTATTACCTAAAGACTCAGGTCTTTCACTCAATTTCATTTTTGTCCTCTCTCAAAATGTATATAAACTCTACTTAGCTCCTGATTTTCTAAACCAGCTTTCTATTGCCGCACTCCATCATTAAACTACTTACATTTTATTTCCAATGTGATTTGAGTATCAATCTTTTTATATTATAAATGGTACCACATATTATGATCAATATTTCATACATACAAAAAAATGTCAACTAGTCAAATAAAATGGTAAGAAGTATCAATTTACTGTAACAAGATTAACTAAATATATATTTTTTGAATTAGTAAAATGAAAGATAATATCAAAAATCTCTTCTCTATAAAAAGAAAATAAAAATGTTACCTTATTTCTTTTTAAATGTTTGTTTTATGATAATCTTCCAAAACAAAACACAAATATATATATATGTATATGTGTGTGTGTGTGTGTGTGTGTGTGTGTGTATTTTTTATTTTGCCTTGAATCACTTATTGATGACCTATTTCTGGACAATATATTCTAGTAGGATCCTCCTAGCAAGTAAAAGCAAGCAGAATAACAGTATCTTTCAAGATGATAAGCCAAGCAATTCAGCCTTTGTCTGTACAAAGTCCAGGGTACCACAAATATTATTAAAAATGCAAGCCAAGCAGCACTTGACAAGACAGCTTAATAGTTACTGCTTCAGGTGATAATTTCAAAGTATGAGCATAAGCATCTTGTTTCTCTGAATATTCTCAATTAAGAAGAGGGAAACTATAATTTTCTTTGAATTCAGAAACTGTCATGGTGAGATTTTATTTATTTTTCTTTTCAAGTACCCAAAATATAAATGATAACTCACATTGTATATTTCTAGTGAGCAAATAGAATGAGTTTAATTTAAATAATTACGGCCATAAGTCATTCAGAGAATCACACGGGTAATATATCCATCTCCAATATCTGCTGTCATTGAGACACATATACTAAGAAATGGGCAGGAATATTTTATTTATTTTAGGCTAGCTATTTGAAATAAAACTTTGAATTTTTCTAAGCTTTCTTTCCCCTTTAATATGAAGAGAATATCTTGGTGTCCTCAGCAAAAATCAAATATGAAAAAAAAAAAAAAACACAAGAGGGTGAAGAGAAAGAAGTAACACTCACCAAGAACTTTAGAATGTGGCAGACGTATTCCTAAACACTTTTACAAATGCCATGTACAGGATATTACAGTAACTTAATAAAAGGCACTGATAGGAATCAATATTTTCTGTTCATTTTTCTTGGATTTTCCATGACTTCATGATTTATTAAAAATATTTGCTGATCCTTTGATTACTGGAAGTGGTGAGCCTGGACATTTTGGAAGCATGGATGGCTGAATGCGATATGATGGCTGTAGCTCTGCTCTTTAGGTCTAGCAGTTAGTCAACGCCATCCCCTGAGCCCATTCACTTCTCTATGTTTATTTTCTCCTTATTGCCCATTCTTTCCCGTTAAGAATAAATAACTGGTTACACAGCTTGGGTTCACTTGATTTATCTCCCAGATTCCTACAGGGCTCTGAAAATTCCATGTCAGTTGCATTCTAAACCCATTGCTGGCCAGGCATCTCACATCAGCCACATTCATCAGAGAAGGGTCAGGGGAGGAAAGAACTTACTTTCATAACCATATGTGTATCATGGAGTTACAAATTTTTCCCCACCCAAGCTGTTAGGAACTAGTTTCTTCCCACCTGCCTGTCATTGCTCTCTTGGCCTTCTGATATCAAGCTCCTGCTGCTTCCTACCCTGTTGGCATTGCTCTCATTTCCAGACCCCCATTTTTTCGTGAAGAACTTGAAAATACTGACTCATGACACATGGGCTGGACCAGAAATCCCTCTTACGTTATGTCCCCAAATTCACAGTAGAAAGCATCATGTGAATGAAGACAATTTTAACCTTTCAAGTTATTAGGGGTGCCCATTATCTAGTTCTGTTTTCATGATTATGTTTCTATTTATCTTGATTCTATATTGAGAGTCACTACTGAGGCTAAGATGCAGTGGTAAGAAGCTTTGGAGTAGACACTTGAAAAAAAATGCCACTGTATTGGTCTTGTATAGAAGAAAAATACAAGCCTGAAGCCCTAGTTTTAGTCCCAGCTCTTATAATATCTAGATATATAAGCTGAGATCCAATCTCTGGCATACCAACTATGCAAATCTGTAATGAGAATGAAAACTCTCTGTCCTAGGCATCTAATATTCAATAAAGAACATCGGAAAGGGCCCTAAAAGAGCCAGCCCTGTTGTTCATTTTAGAAATAAGAAATTGAAGACCAGATTTAAAAAAGGATTTACTTAAGCTCACACAAGACCAAGCTGACCACCTGGGCATCTCCTCTGCCCATATCTTCCTTTGTCTTCTTGTCAGCATGTCTCTGCCTCAAAGTGTGGATTATGCATGGGATTCCTTGATTCATTGCATTAATTGCTACTCAACATTTTTTCCAGACATCATGTGACCATAAGTCTTTTTTTTTCTTTTGCTATATATTTTAATACTCAACCCCAATCTGAGGGAGAGGCATGCATGATTTTCTTATCATTGACTATATCTTACAGTCTGATGCAATAGGGCAGAGTAGGGCACTTGATATATATTTTTAAATGAGTGAGTTAGTATCAAACATATACATATGACATCTCAATTCAGAGATCCCACTAATTTGAAATAATTCAAACATAGCGAATAAATAGTTAAATGTTTTGTGCTATCTTTAAAACAAGAAAATACATTTTCTTCTTTGTAAATCGTCAGAATTTTATACGAGCAAATTAGAAAGGTTTATAAAAGCAGATTTTAAAAAAATTAGCTTAGCAATATTTAATTAAAACCACTAAGTATTTATTTAAAGAGAGTGTCTTATTTCCATTATTGATACAATTTTTATGAGCTTAGTTTTATCTATTAACCTGTTGAATGATTTTCACTAGCACTACATTTCACTAATTATAACTGATAACTTAGTTTATTTTATTTGTGAGCCTATGTTTTCAAAATAAGTTTTTATTTTGTCACTCAGTAGCCTTCTTCACCATTCTGTGTAAATCAAAAGCCCGAAATATAGCATATCAGTTCAAGGAACTATGGACTTATTTCATACTTCAGTCAAATAATGTTAGGACCATCTTAGGACTTTCCTTTGCAGAACGACATAAAAATCTGGCAAGGAATCAATTGCCTGCAGCTTTACTCTGACATGACCAAAGCATAACTTTCTTGGAAGACCTTGTTTATCAAATAACTGCCTCTTTACATACATGGAAAGCTGTTCTTCATGCTTTGAGTCACATTTTTTAAATATAATATCTTCTCAAGTTCCTCAAAGCTAAGTAAATTATAGGTTTTAAATTTCATTAAAATATTTTTATATACCATTTATTGTGATTTTCATTGTGCAAATGTGTGTGGTATGTTTTGTTTCACACACACTGTTTTGCTAACTTTACTATGTTTTTTAAAAAGATGTAAACCTAAGACTGAAAGTCATAAAAACCCTAGAAGAAAATCTAGGCGATACCATTCAGGACATAGACATGAGCAAAGAATTCATAACTAAATCAAAATCAATGGCAACAAAAGCCTAAATTGACAAATGAGATATAATTAAACTAAAGAGTTTATGTACAGAAACAAACAAACAAAAAAAAAAAACTATTATCAGAGTGAACAGGCAACCTGCAGAATGGGAGAAAATTTCTGCAATCTACTCATCTGACAAAGGGCTGATATCCAGAACCTACAAAGAACTCAAACAAATTTACAAGAAAAAAACAAACAACCCCATCAAAAAGTGGGCAAAGGATATGAACAGACATTTCTCAAAAGAAGACATTCATACAGCCAACAGACATATGAAAAAAATGCTCATCATCACTCGCCATCAGAGAAATGCAAATCAAAACCACAATGAGATACCATCTCACACCAGTTAGAATGGCAATCATTAGAAAGTCAGGAAACAACAGGTGCTGGAGAGGATGTGGAGAAATAGGAACACTTTTACACTGTTGGTGGGATTGTAAACTAGTTCAACCATTATGGAAAACAGTATGGCAATTCCTCAAGGATCTAGAACTAGATGTACCATAAGACCCAGCCATCCCACTACTGGGTATATACCCAAAGGATTATAAATCATGCTGCTATAAAGACACATGCACACGTATGTTTATTGCGGCACTATTCACAATAGCAAAGACTTGGAATCAACCCAAATGTCCATCTGTGACAGACTGGATTAAGAAAATGTGGCACATATACACCATGGAATATTATGCAGCCATAAAAAAGGATGAGTTTGCGTCCTTTGTAGGGACATGGATGCAGCTGGAAACCATCATTCTTAGCAAACTATCACAAGAACAGAAAACCAAACACCGCATGTTCTCACTCATAGGTGGGAACTGAACAATGAGATCACTTGGACTCAGGAAGGGGAACATCACACACCGGGGCCTATCATGGGGAGGGGGGAGGGGGGAATTGCATTGGGAGTTATACCTGATATAAATGACGAATTGATGGGTGCTGACGAGTTGATGGGTGCAGCACACCAACATGGCACAAGTATACATATGTAACAAACCTGCACGTTATGCACATGTACTCTAGAACTTAAAGTATAATAATAAAAAAAATAAAATAAAAAAGCTCATCATCACTTGTCATTAGAGAAATGCAAATCAAAACCATAAAGAAATACCATCTCATGCCAGTTAGAATGGTGATCATTAAAAAGTCAGGAAACAACAGATGCTGGAGAGGGTGTGGAGAAATAGAAACACTTTTACACTGTTGGTGGAATTGTAAATTAGTTCAACCACTGTGGAAGACACTGGCAATTCCTCAAGGATCTACAACAAGAAATACCAATTGACCCAGCAATCCTAATATTGGTTATATATCCAAAGGATTATAAATCATTTTGCTATAAAGACACATGCACACACATGTTTACTGCAGCACTGATCACAATAGCAAAGACATGGAAGTATCCCAAATGCCCATCAATGATAGACTGGATAAATAAATTGTCACATATATACACCATGGAATACTATGCAGCCATAAAAAAGGATGAGTTCACGTCCTTTGCAGGGACATGGATGAAGCCGGGGGTAGGCGGCTAGGGGAGGGATAGCATTAGGAAAAACACCTAATGTAGATGATGGGTTCATGGGTGCAGCAAAGCACCATGGCATGTGTATACCTGTGTAACAAACCTACACATTCTGCGCATGTATCCCAGATCTTAAAGTATATGTTAAAAAAAAAAGCAGTACCACCTTATGATTTTAGAAAGTGCCTGGCGCCTGTAATCCCAGCACTTTGGGAGGCTGAGGCGGGTGGATCAGGAGATAGAGACCATCCCGGCTAACACAGTGAAACCCTGTCTCTACTAAAAATACAAAAAATTAGCCTGGCGTGGTGGTGGGCGCCTGTAGTCCCAGCTACTCAGGAGGTTGTGGCAGGAGAATGGCGTGAACCCACAAGGTGGAGCTTGCAGTGAGCCGAGATTGCACCACTTCATCCCAGCCTGGGCGACAAGTCAAGACGCCATGAAAAAAAAACAAAAAAAGAAAGAAAGAAAGAAGAAAGAAAGAAAGAAAGAAAGAAAGAGAGAGAGAGAGAGAGAGAGAGAGAGAGAGAGAGAGAGAGAGAGAGAGAGATAGAGAAAGAAAGAAGAAAGAAGAAAGAAAGAGAAAGAGAAAGAAAGAAAGAAAGAAGGGAGGGAGGGAGGGAGGGAGGGAGGGAGGAGGGAGGGAGAGAGAGAGAGAAGAGAGGGAGAAAGAAGAAAGAAAGAAGAAGAAAGAAAGAAAAGAAGAAAGAAGAAAAGAAAGGAGGGGGAGGGAGGGAGGAGGGAGGGAGGGAGGGAGGAGAGGAGAGAGAGAGAAAGAAAGAAAGAAAGAAAGAAAGAAAGAAAGAAAGAAAGAAGAAAGAAGAAAGAAGAAAGAAAGAAAGAACTCCCTCCCTCCTCCCTCCCCCTCCCTCTCTCTCTCTCTCCCTCCCTCCCTCCCTCCCTCCCTCCCTCCCTCTCCCTCCCTCCCTCCCTCCCTCCCTCCCTCCCTCCCCTCCCTCCCTCCCTCCCTCCCTCCCTCCCTCCCTCCCTCCCTCCCTCCCTCCCTCCCTCCCTCTCCCTCCCTCCTTGCCTCCTCTTCTGGGAACAGTTTTACTATACACTAAAATTTGAAATTCAGACACTGGCTTCCCAAATGCTCAAACAATAAAGTAAAATAAAAGTGCAAACTTAATCTTGGGTTGCAATCCTTTGAAAGACATTGTGTACTAATTTAAAGGTGATCCTGGAAGAACAGTTAAAAGATTAAGCCATATTTTAGATCAATTTTCCCATTACGCAATGCAAGCTTGACATAATTATACCACATAATACAACTACATCTTTTTGCAGATGAGTAAACTGAGGCCACAAACAATTGGCATTCTAATTAGAGACAAATTAATGTCCACAATTAGAAATCTCTGATTAAAATTATTTTTTTCTCTTTTTTAGGGGTTAAAATTACTATGCATAAAATATAAGGCCACATGAGGTCACTTTAATGAATGAAAGATTCATTACCTAATGAACTAGGTAATTATATTTTCAAAAGACAAAATTATGTTCTCTTGTTGTAGAATTATAGCTTACATCCTTCCTTGATCGGTTTCCTTATCTTGGATCAAGAAAAAAATGGGCACTTCATTGGGCAACAGAAGCATCTCTATTTTTAGACATAACCACAAGGAAAAATACGTTTTAAAAAGAATAAAACATGCAGCACAGTTTCTGTTTTAGAAATTCAGTTTCTCTAATAGCTATGATTCTTTAGAAAATAAATATGACAAAATGTATCAACTTTCAGAAAAAATCATTTGAATCAAAACCTTGTTACATTTCCTCAATAATGTGCTAGTGTAGAAAAAAGACTTCCATCAAGTAGGAGTTTGAGTTGTTCAAAACATCTTTAAAATTCATAAGTATGATGTAGCAGTATTGCTAGAAATGACTCTATTAATTTTCTGTGTATGAAATAAAACTGAAGTTGATTACTTTATTGCCTGTGGAATAGTACAAATATTTATGAGCTCAAATTCAATTCATAATACAAATGAAATCACTTGAGAGACACAGAGATTAAAACTTTCAAGTTAATATTAATCTTTTTGCAGCAAAACTCACAGACAATTGAGCATCTATTTTCAACAATAAATGTGAATGGCAAGCTATATCTTATTTTTTCAATCTGGAGGGAAAAAATCTGTTTTTTTTTTTTTTTCATTCAGTATTGTCATTGTATTTTTTCAAAAACATATGGATTCTTTCCTCATTAATTCCTTTAACAATTATCCAAGTGCAGAACCATTAAACAGAAGGTTGGAAAAATCAAAAGTAGTATATCAGATAAAACACACACAATTAGAACACTTTATGATTTAATGAAGAAAAATATTTCTTAGTTAAATATCATAATGAACATAATATGCAAACCAAAAGAAAAACAGAAAACATATATATAAGGACTGATTATGTATTTAGTATGCATTTATCATTATTCTACTTTTAATAAGAGATATTAAATAGTTTCTCATTACATAAAATGATCAAAGATGTCATGAACACTTCAAGTTTTAAAATAAGGCATTCGAAAAGACATACAAACTCATATGTTCATTGCAGCACTATTCGCAACAGCAACGACAAGGAATCAACCAAGGTGCCCATCAATGGCTAACAGGATAAAAAAAAAAATGTGGTAAATATAGACTATGGAATAGTCTATATTGGAATAGTGTAAGAGTCTATATATGGAATAGTCTAATACACAGCCATTAAAAAGAATGAGATCCTGTCCTTTGCAGCAACATGCATGCAGTTGGAGGCCACTATCCTAAGCTAACTAACTAACACAGAAACAGAAATCCAAATACCGCAAGTTCTCATTTAAACACTGAATACACAGGGACACAAAGATAGGAACAATAGACACTGGGGGATGCTTGACAGAGGAGTGTGTGGAGGGGTATGGGTTGGAAGGCTGCCTATCTGGTACTAGGCTAACTATCTGAGTGACTGAATCATCCATACACCAAGGCTGTGTGACATGCAATTTCCCCATGTAACAAATCTGCATATGTGTCCCAAGAACCTAAAATAAAAATAGAAGAATAAACAAATAAATGAATTAATTAATTAATAAAATAAAACGGGACACTTTTCCTTGAAAAATTTACTAATGAGAACAAATGCAAACCTATCAGTCAATAATAATTTTAAAAGACAGAATGAGCAAAGTAGGTAACCATGTCTGAAATTAATAAATTAATAAAATGAATAAAATCTTAAATGATCTCATTATTGTTTTATAAAAAGCAACCCTTTTATATATGGTACATGTGATCTAATTTGTCAGTAATGTGTGCCATGAGTTATAATTTTAAAAGATGCAAATAACAAACAGGTTTATAAACCATTGATCTAGTTTAGTTCCATTATGGTACCACTGAATATGGAGACACCTTCATACTTAGGTGATGGTCGCCTTGCACTGTCTATTTTCCATCATGCTATGCCAAGAGATGATGAGGCCAACATTTGATATCATGTAACTGTAGCAACAGAAATAAACTTTTGTGTACTATTATGAAAGTTTACATAGTCGGTGAGTTTATATATTTCTTAAGAGTGATTGTGATCTCAATTATATATTACTTATGCTGGAGTACAAATTTACCATGTAGATTATAAGGTATTTCATGTTTCAGGACTTCAAATGACAAACACATATACACACACATGCGCACACACCCACGATTAAGAATTCCTTCACAACAGTCATTGTGAGACATTAGAGATAGTCCTGTTAGTGCTATTTCAATATATTTCAGTATATATTTCAATATATTTCAGTATATTCTCATTAAGATGTAAGTTGAAAAGTAACATAATTGGTACTCTTTAATATAAATATTGCACTATCCTGTTACAGATAGCTGTAAATTCTGTGAGGAAGCCTTATTTTCAAAGTAGAATGAAAGTTTCAGTAAATGAGGGAAAATAAACTATTTCACTTGGGATTCAGCTTAATGAAAATAAAGTAGATTAGCCTTTGGTGCACTTAATGTTTCAGGCAAAATAAATACAATTACATCCTTGTTGTTCTGGTACAAAAAAAAATTAAAAAAAAAAAAAGGTTTCAGTAAACCATGTGCAACTCATGATTATATACCCACTCTATAAAATACATCAGAAAATATAATGCTGCCTGTGCTCTCTGTTCTTTTTTCAGTCCTCATTTTCAGTAGATAATATTATACTTGTGATGCAGGCCTTGACAACAGCACCCATAAATCAATTCTATATCTCACATTAATCATGTTCTTGTAATCAGTGGCTATTCAACACAAATTTCCATCTCATTTTTTTGTTGTTGTTGTTGGAAAACAGCCACATTAGGGCTGTTGGTTTTCTCAAATTTAAGTGGCTATATTGCCATAATACATAATAAAGTGCACTCCATCCACTTGCCAAGCAGTATTAAAGACATCCTATAGAAATTGAGGCCATCCAGGAGCATTGCGTGAACGCGGGAAGCGGAGTTTACAGTGAGCCGAGATCGCGCTGTGCCACTGTACTCCAGCCTGGGCGACAGAGCCAGACCCAGTCTCAAACAAAAACAAAAAAAAAAAAAAAGAAAAAGAAAAAAAAGAAAAATTGAGGCCATCTACTGTCAGTGTGTTGTCCAGTCAGTAGCTGGCATTTCCACTGAGAACTGCTTTATTTTTAATTTTTTAAAACAGATTTAGGAGGTATAAGTTTTGTTGCATGGATATATTGCATAGCGGTGAAGTCTGGGTCTTTTGTGTAACCATCACGGGAATATTCACCCATTAAGTAATTTCTTAATGTTAATTTCTTAATGTTAATGGTAACATTGTTGCCCATTAAGTAAATTCTCATCCCTCATCCCCCTCCCACCCTCTCACCTTGGCGAGTTTACAAAACTTATTATTCCACTATCTATATCCATGAGTATACATTATTTACTACCACTTTTAAGTGGGAACATGTGGAATTTGACTGTTTCTGAACTGTTTCACTTATGGTAATGGCCTCTAGTCCCATTCATGTTTCTGCAAAAGACATTACTTCATTCTTTTTTATTATTGAGTAATATTTCACTGAATATATAGGCCACATTTTCTTTATCCAGTCATACTTTGATAACACTTAGGTTAATTCTATATCTCTGATTTTGTGACTAGTGCAGTGAGAAACATACAGGTACAAGAATATTCCTGATACAATGATTTATTTTCCTCTAGGTATAGCTCATTAGTGGGATTGCTAGACAGAATGTTAGATTTCTTTTTAGTTATTTTGAGAAATCTCTATACTGTTTTCCCTAGTGGTTGTACTCCTTTACTTTCCCACCATCAGTATATAAGCATTCCCTTTTTTTTCCACATCCCTGCCAACACCTGTTATTTAATGATGCCTAGAAAACCGGATATCCATATGAAGAAGAATGAAACTAGATCCTATCTCTCTTCATATAGAGAAATCAAATCAAAATGGATTAAAACTTAGATCTAAGATCTCAAACTATGCAACTACTACAAAAAAACATTGAAGAAAATCTCCAGGACACTGGTCTGGGCAAAATTTTTTTAAGCAATACACCACAAGCCCAGCCAACCAAAGCAAAAATGGACAAACTGTATCATGTCAAGTTAAAAAGCATGTGCACAGCAAAGGATACAATCAACAAAGTTGAAGAGACAAACCACAGAAGGGGAGAAAATATTCTGACATTGTAACAATAGCCATTCTGACTGGTGTAAGATTGAATCTCATTATGGTTTTAATTTGCATTTATCTGATAAATAATGATATTGAGTATTTTTCCCAGCTTTTTGGACACTTGTGTGTTTTCTTTTGTAAAATATCTATTTATATCTATTCACTTTTTAATGTTGTTATTTTTATTGTTTTGGAGTTGTTGCTGTTTCTGTTCCTTGTAGACTCTGGATATTAGTCCTTTGTCAGATACATAATTTGCAAATGTTTTTTTTTTCCATTCTTCAACTTGTCTATTCAGTCTGATGATTATTTATTTATTTTGCTGTGCTGAAGCTTTTTAGTTTAAATAAGTTCCATTCATCATTTTTGTTGTTGTTGCGTTTGCTTTTGAGGTCTTAGTCACGAATACTTCAACTAGGCCGATGTCCAGAAGAGCCTTCCTTGGTTTTGTTTTAGGATTTTATAGTTTCAGGTCATGCATTTAAATCTATAATCCATCTTGGGTCCATTTTCATATCTAGTGAAAAATAGGGGTCCAGTTTCACTTTTCTGCATATAGCAATCCAATTTTCCCAGTACCATTTATTGAATAGGGTGTTCTTATCTCAGCATATGTTTATGCCAACTATGTCAAAGATCAGTTGGCTATAGGTCTGTAGCTTTGTTTCTTGGATTCTATTCTGTTCCACTGATCTAGCTGTCTATTTTTATGCCATTACCATGCTGTTTTGGTTATTTTATACTTGCAATATAATTTGAAGTCAGGTAGTGTGATGCCTCCAGCTTTATTCTTTTTGTTTAGAATTCCTTTGATAATTTGGGCTTTTTTGGGAGGTCATATAAACTATGTAATTTTTTGTCTAATTCTGTGAAAAATAGTGTTGATTTTTTTTATAGGAATTGCATTGAATCTGAAGATTGCTTTGGGCAGTACGGTCATTTTAACTGTATTGATTCTTCCAATCCATGAGAATGGAATGATCTTCAATTTGTTTGTGTCATCTATGATTTCTTTCATCAGTGTTCTGTAGTTTTCCTTGTAGAGATTTTTTTTACCCACTTAGTTAAATATATTAAGAATACAGTGCTTCTCTCTTTGAGATAAAAGTAAATGAACAACTGTATGTCTATTGCAAATTCTTCCTCCTGAATTTGTTAATCTAGTGTATGGCCAAAAAAGTTAATATCAACCAAAAGTGTATCTTTGGATAAATGTATACTTCTCTTATGGAAGTTTAAAATGTTTAGTGATAGTTCTCCAATGACAATTCAAAATATTTAGTGTTTATGCTTTCTGATCATTAATTGAATGCAAATTTAATTCTGATCAACATTAGACTATAGAAGTTTACAACAGGGATTGACTATCTGAAGACAGTGATTAACATTTATAGATTATTTTGACTATCAACAATCTATATATTTTGTTGCACTTTAATATTTTATTTGAGAATTACTATAATAACAGATGTTTCTAAGAATGCCAAAAATTCTAGAAAATATGATATATGTACAGTATTAGTGAAGTTGAAACGGTAAAAAAATAAGTCTTTATAGTTATTCTTCCTACTGGGGTCTTCTGTCAACTTGTTCCTTGTCTTACTATATTGTCCCTTAATTACTTTGAGGCCTGATGCTTAGGTTATCAATCACAGACGGGAATAGCAAAATTAATTTTGCAGTGTAATTTTAGCCTTAATATTAAAACAAGCTGTTAACTGCCTTTTTCTCTGTTTATCAACACGGTCCCTTTTGCCAATGTATTCTCGTAACAGAAAACATAAATAGAGCAAATGCAGATAACCAGTAAATCTAGTTATAGTAAAGAAACATAGAATGTTTTCACATATTATATCTTAGATACTAGTTCATACTTTTACACTTATTTGTATATGAACAAACTGAACTCTTGATATGATAAAGAAGTTATCCATAGGAGGTAAATGTCCCTGACCTCCCTTTATTATTCTGTATGCTATATCTGATAGTTTGTCAGCTATATGAGTCCATCCTTTAGCAGAGATGGATTAGAGGGCTCCTGGATATCACAAGCTCTTAATAATATTTCTTCATCCCACTTTGGCTATTTATGCTAAATATAGGCTAATGCTTCATACATTTAACTGAATTTTTATTAGGAGAAAACCAGGCAGAAATGGAATTAGGTGATATAAAGGCGATAGGGAAGAAGTACTCTTCTATGCTCCTGCTAGGAGTATATATTAGCAGCCAGCTTTAGGAAGTGTTTGGAAATATATGGTGCATCTAAAAGTGTTTTAAACGTGGGATTTTTACATGTTTCTAAAGATACATGTGCCAAAGTGAAGTCTGAAACACTGTAATGATCAAAAAGAAACTACTAATGTAACAAACAATAGGAATAAATAAATGTGTATTCATGCTATAAATCATCATAGAAGAGTTAATAGTAATTGTTATATGGAGTTTACAATTATATAATAATAAAGAAAAATGTAAAATTAATAAAACTGCAAAATGTACTTTAAAATGAATACAATTATGCTAAATTGTGTTTTATGACATTCATAACAAAGTGATAAAGTATAAAATGAACTGGAAAAATACACTAAATTCATGATCAGAAGCTTATAGACCTCTAGGCAAAATTAGGTATATCATATTAACATACATGTAATGAGAATCTCAAAAGGAGGTGTAAGAGAAAAAAATTGCAGCTGCAATAGTTGATTAAATAGCACATATTTTACAAATTTGATTAAAAAAACACCTAGGTAGAAATACAAAATGTCTGCTGAAACCAACTGGGGTACATGCAAATGTTCATGCCTAGATACTTGAACATGATAAAAGCTAAAACATTTTTGAAAATTTTGAAAGCAGCAAAAGAAAATCAACTCAGGTAGAGAGGAACAAGAATATGACAATAAGCTGACACCTCAGAGGAAACAATGAAGGCCAGAAGAAAGTAGAAACACATAGCCAAAGGGCTAGAAAAACAGTACTATCAGCCAATAATTCTATATCTAGCAAACCTATCTTCCAAAATAAAACATCACTCAAAACTCACAGTAAAACATATAAAACACAAATGGTTGAGAAAGCACAGAAAATACATGAAAATACAATACTGAAAAGCATATAAATATGGGAAATATGCTTATGAAATGATGCTAAATGTCATTAGCCATCAGGAAAACTCAAATTAAAGCTCCAATGAGATGTCACTATACCCCTATTTGAAATGAATAAAAAACGGTTTTTAATAGTGACAACAACCAATGCTGATAAGAATGTGAAGAAATTGGATTACTTATATATTGCTAGTAGAAACATAAAATGGTGCAGGCACATGGAAAACAGGAAATTTCATATGAAATAAAACCTGAAATTGCCATTAAAAGGAGCAATTTCACTGTTCAACATCTATACCGGGTAAACAACAACTTAGTACACAGAAATACCTGTACATGAATGTTTATAGCACTTTTATTTGTGGTAGCCCAAAACTGGAATCAGTCTATGTGACCTTCAGTGGGCAAATGGTTAAACAAACTGTAGTACATTATATTTCATGGAATATGACTCAACATAAAAAGAAACAAACTATTGATAAAAGAAGCAACTAATGAATCTTCAGGGAATTATGCTGAGTGAAAAAAAAATCACACCCAGAACATTATATACTTTATGACCATTTTTATAATATTTCTAAAATAAAATTTTAGAAATGGAGAAGAGCTGAGTAGTTACCAAAAGTTAGGTCTGAGGATGGGGGGAGAAGTAAACAAGAAATATATGAGAGTATTCATAAAAGGATGACATGAAAGATCTTGTGGCATTATCTCTGTTTGGTATCATACAGGTGGTGACTACACAAACTTACACAGGTGATGAATTGTACAGACTTAATGCATACACACACACACACACACACACAGAGGGATAAAGAGAGAGAGAAGAGCATTAAGAGAAGGGAGAATTGAGATATACAGGATGAAAGGTCAGGAGTAGCTGTTACATAATGATCAATAAAAACAAAAATTGGAATTCAGATTTATCTGGCTTCAAAGCTCATATTTTAACTCACTACACAATGATGCTTCACAAAATAAGATAAAGAGTATGGAAAAACAGTCATTCCGAGGCAGACTAATGAATTGAGTAAATGAAGACTCTTTGATATTCTTTCAAAGGCACATTCTTTTTTTTATTCCCCAAATTCTATCCTGTATTTATTTATCTACACTTTGAATTAAAACTTAAGTACTTACTAAAGTAATATTGTTTAAATTATTTGCTATACAACTATAATATCACTAAATATTTCATGGAAAACAAGTGTTCTTTAGGGAAACAAAAATGAAGCTCTTTCTGGTTTATCTATTTTCAATATATTAAGTTGAAATCTTTGTGAACTCTGTAAACATCTGTAAAGTAAATCTGCATAGTATGCAATAAAGCTACACAGTAAATTATCCTGTTTGGTTTTATATAATATTTACCAAACTTGTATTGTGGGATAATTAATAACACACATTTACATTTTTCTATGCATCCCCATATTTGGAGAAATTCTAAGTTATGATAGTGGCTGACAGCTGCTAAGAGACCACACATATTCTACTAAATGTGGCCATTTAGTGAAATACCATATCATAATATCTTAAATCCTGTTTACCCCTCTTACATATATTTTTCATTGCACCTGATTTAAGTTACATTGTCATTTACGTATTTGTATCCCCAAATGGATTCATTCTCTTGCCCCAATGACAAAGAAATCTGTGATCAATTGTTGATGTATCTCCCTCTCCATCACCAGTATTATGTCTAGGGAACTGGATACATTTAATACTTGTTGAATGAATTTGTGCATGTAAAAATTAAAGAATGAATGAATAGATGAATTAATAAAAATACCAACAGCGATTTTCCTTACTTTTATTGCTTTACTGGTAGTGGACTGGGATCTACAGCAGGGAAACAGAAAGACCTTTTGAATGACAGTTATTTATCCCTCCTTTTTCTAGAAGTAATTTGGTCAAAGAATGCATGGCATGTCAACTCTGAAATGTTGCCAGTCTTATGGTCAGGTCACTATTTTTTTCTTCTCAATAATAATCTCCACTAGAAGAATAGTAAGGAAAGAAAGAAGGTTAAACTCAATTCTGTCACATGTTTTTAAGAGTTGACAGCTCCAGGAAATGTTTTATAGTGAAGAGAATTGAATCTAGTTGGAAAAGGGTATTACTTGAATCACTGTGAATTTCATTTATCTGTGTATCTCTATTCCTAATTATCAGTAGGAAGTGACAGTTGGCAAGCCCATGGAGGTCTCAGAAGATTATAAAATTCTATTAAATCATCACAAATGTTTCAATATAACATTTAAAAGCTTCAGCTATTCATATAAATAAAAGGAGGGTTTATCATCATGTGAGATTGAGGCTTGATCTATCATCATGTGAGATTGAGGCTTTTATTCACCTCATATAAAATAGAATGGTAAAATTATATGATGGTATCTGAAATTCCTATCTTGCCAGGGAACCAGATTCATTAGTTGAGCTAAAAGTAAAGTTCAAACATTGGACCACAGATTGTCTTCCACTTACCCCCAGAGAAGGAGAACATGAGCCCCAATAACCCCAGCTAACACATGCCAGTTCACTTGTTCCAAATGGATACGGTAAATTAGAAAACTAAATACTAAAGTTTCTTTGATATATAGCTGATAAGCCATAGAATTTCATTAATTCTTTGATTATATTTAATTACAACCCTTTTAACATGTAGATGGTATCAAAAGAAAATTACTAGAAATTTAATTATAAAATGTAACAAAGCATATAATTATTGGAAAATTTGTAAAAGTAAAGAAAAAATTTTTGCAAGTCTCAATATTCATAGTTACATTTCTGCTTTAATTGAAAATATCAGTGACTCTTTAATTAGTTTTCACAAGAATTTAGAGCCATGTTTTAGATCTGATCACTATACAGTATGATCAAGGCACAAACACCTTTTTTGACAATCTTCCTCTAAGTAGTTACTTTATTGCTTTATACAACCTTATTGCTGATAGAGTCCATTTCCACAATGAATTTTACAGTAAAACTAACATGCCTCAAATATGCTGGTTTGTGTTTTTCTTATATTTGGTGACAAAGTATAAACCTGAATTTGTTAGAAGATAATTGCATTTTTATAATTCTGTTAAGTTCCCATTGGAGACATTCCATAGATAACTATAGAGAGTCAATAAATGAGCAAAACACATCACTGTCCTCATCAAATAAGTCAGTTACAGAAAGGGCCATAAAAGAATAAACTAACTGGTCGGGCATGGTGGCTCACACCTGTAATCCCAGCACTTTGGGAGGCCGAGGCAGGTGGATGATTTGAGGCCAGGAGTTCAAGACCAGCCTGGCCAAAATGGCAAAACCCCATCTCTACTGAAAATACAAAAATTAGCTGTGCGTGGTGCCAGGCGCCTGTAATCCCAGCTACTCGGGAGGCCGAGGCAAGAGAATCACTTGAGCATGGAGGCTGCAGTGAGCAGAGATTGTGGCACTGCCCTCCAGCCTGGAAGACAGAATGAGACTCCACCCAAAAAAAAAAAAAAAAAAAAAAAAAAAGAATAAACTAATTACATTTACAATCTGCTGGATGTTTACATTTGTACACTTATTGATAACACATTACTTCATAGGCATTTGCACTAATTTATAATAAACTATTTAATATTCCTTACATAATTGAAAAACTATCTCTAACAGACAATGAGTTATATTTGAGAAGTTAAGATTTTTCAGATTTCCCAAAACTAGTATTAGATATGTATACATAGTCATACACATATATTTAGGCATTTTTTAAAAATGGACTTTTTTAAGAAGAAAGACATTAAATGAGGAGCCTTAGGATATGTAATAATGGATATAAAGTTTTATTCAAATTAGAATCAGTAAGCATAAGGAATATATAAATACAAAACCTGTATATTGAAATTAAACAATTAAATTTGATTTATGCAGCATGGTTTTAAAAAAGTATCACTAAATGAAAAATGAGTAAGAACTGGTGTACTTTTATTCTCTTTAAACTATCTTAACTCATTTTCTTCTTCAGCTAAAATAACTTAAGGCTGACATAATTAAACATTCAGCAAGAGAAATACTGAGTCTCATTAATTATTATATATATGTCATATTTTCATAAGTATCTATGTGCACAGAATTTCCATTCAATTTAATGACATTATACTTACCTAAAAATGCATACATGTCCAGAAAAACTAGCTTAGAATTTTTACATGTAAAATCTATTGTTTTTATCTTTTTTCTTATATTTCTTTCTAAAACATTTATTCATAACAGTATATCTTCTATTTTTTGTTTTAATTGATATTAATATTATAGTTTCTCCTTTTTTCGTCCCTATGCTCAATTTGAATGACCCAGAACAGAGGTTTCCAAACACTAGTTTAATCATCAATAATATTACAATCATCTCTGGTGCATGTTGAAGAGCAGATTCTTTGGAATCTACACTAAACTACACCAGATCTACATAATACTTGCACCCAGGTGTGTATATATACATATATTAAATATGATAGTAATAACTGTTTAAAATTTATCAATAATGAAATATGTGCCTAGAACTTTCCTAAACATTGTATATGTTTTAACACAAGTTATCACCAAAACAGTCCAAAGAAGAAGCTATTATTATTCAGACGGGAAAATTAGCCAAGTTAATAAGTTTTGGAGCTCTGATCTGCCAACTTCACTTCAGAATCCTGGCTCTTGACTTCTTGCGATATACACTCTATTTGTTGAGTCTAACATTTAGCCAGATTTCTATAAAAAATGTCTTAACACCAATCCAATAAATATGATGACATAGTACACTGAATTTAAGATATTGGAATTGTGGCAATTTTAAAACTAAATGAAAATGTATTTGAGAGAAGGGGAAATATACATATGCATATTCACATTTTTCAGCAAAATAATTGAGTCATCAGTGAATATTTATTGAGTTGATTCTTTTTTTTAAAATTCTTTAAACAGAAATTTACTAAAACTATCTGCACTAAGACAACTTTATAGAAGTTCAAAATGATACTTCAGTTCTTGAAAGGTTATATATTTATTATTGTGAAATAAAGGCACATCATTGTCTTGGTTGAAGTTTTGTTTGGTTAAGCTTATGCTAAAACAGAAAAGAAATTAAGATTTTCTAGAACAAAGAAAATGGAAAGAAATGTGTCCAGAAAATATCTGGTAACTTAAAGAATCACATAATGGATTTGCATACATTTCCCATATGCTTTTTCCGTATGTGGGAAAAAGTGGAAAACTGCAAGTGGTATAGCCTTTCCTTCTCAGAGACAGGAGGAAAAGCACATGAGGACTGAATATTAAGAGTTGCATGCTCCAGTACTTCCAAGTTTATAACCAGATATTTATATGTATCTCTATAGACCAAGTCACCATTTTTTTCCATGATACATTGAAATTCATTAGAAAAACGAAATTGAGTAATTGCTCACCTCAGATATGGTCTTGGGAAAATGATTTTCCCCTTAATAAAGATAAAACCTAGTTTGAATAATCAATACTGCAGGGATTCTTAGCAAGGTTAAACACAGTAAGATGAAATAAAAACATCGAGAAGCATCACTTGTTTACACAAATTGCCTCATTCTTTACATATGCCTGTTTTAACAATATGCACCAACCTGGAGAATACCTAGACCCAGAAGCAGCATATGTCACTGTGGTCAGAAGTGGGATGGAGCCAACAAATGTACCGGAAAAGTGACTTTCACTAAACTACAATCCTTTTGAATATGGAGATGATAAGATACCCATATTTGGTTCTCCAATGGCAAATAGTCATTAGCACATAGTAACTACATAATAATTTTTATGAATTAATGTTAAAGCCTGATTTCTCATTAAATTATGAGCAACAGAAAGTTTCTTTCATCTCTCCATTTACAATGTATATAGTACTTAGTACAAAACACGCTTATAATAAATGTTTTGTAGAACAAATAAATGAAGGTACCAACATCAAAGTAAGGCGTGTTCAGAAATAACAAACCAGGAGAAGCAACACTATGCAGAATCAGAAATATAGTCAGGTTCCCATGGACAAGGACACAAGTCCAAATGTTGGGTTATTTTCAGAAAACTCTGCCACTGGGTTCTAGCATGTGCTGTCTGTATTAGGGGTTCAGGCATGTTTCCGGATTTAATCCTGAGAATATGCTGGGTGTCTACTACTAGGTTGTATATGTCTGCATGCCTACGGATGTCTGTGTGTCTGTATGTGAATGTGTTTCTGAGTATGTTAGGAGATTTCTGAAAACAAACGGAAGGTGCATTGGTCATGAACATTAAGATCAGCACTCTGAGTTAAAAAGAGAGGCTACAGTCCATTAAATTATTTGAGTAAATTTTCACTTAGACTCTATTTGGCTGAAGTTTAAGTAGTATGATTAAACTTTAGAAGAATGTCTTAAGTTTAAAATTATTTAGTTAGGCCCAACTTGCTCTGAAAATACTTACATTATTCCCATGTAATTATATTTTGTTCGGCTTACTTTATTTTCTAGAAAAGTAACTTTTTTTGTTGTTTTGTTGTTTAGAATCAACTCTAAACAGTATTTGATTTGGTATTCTCTTCCAAAGTGAACTGTAAACTTATTATAGTTTTTGATTAAATCTACCAACTAGTGTCTGGATAGACAAACTGAGTTAGAAACAACGGTAAATTCATTGCACTATAAGAGCTTTTCTTGAAAAACAGTTACACTTCAGCTTATTTCACACATGACACTAGGAGAGTTTACCAAAGTATGTTCAAGGCATAGGCAACATGGCAGATGATTTGGAAAAAAAAAAAAAAAAAAAAAACAGAAAATAATTCAAGTGTTCTTGCCTTTAAACGAAGATAAACTGTTACGTGATGCCCAAATGTTAGCCAATGAACTAATTATTTCTAATCTTCACTAATTATTTAAAAACTGAAAAAAAAAATGTAGTAGTATTTCACAAAACCAAACTTGTTCAATTTAATAGCATATTCTTTATTTGGGGAACATATGCCAATTTTTGGTATTAGAATTCTATTTTTAATGATGTGGTAGTGATAATAGAAGATGGTTTATTGATTTCGACTTAAGGTACCCTTTGAATTTTGTTTTTAAATCAATGGTTGATGATGAGCATAACTCCTGTATAATTCTAGGTGATCTTGTTGGGCTTTACCTGTGGAAAACAAAGAATAAATTCTGTCTCTTAGAAGGGACTTGGTCTGGCTTCCAAGGTAAAGTGTGTGGAGTAAAGTGTGTGGAGTAAAGTGTGTGGAATAACCTCAGGCTCACTTAACTTTAATTATTAATAAGAACAGAATGTCTGGCATGTCATAAATATACTCATCAAGGCTGAGAACTGTTAAAACAGTGTATTAACATTCAACTTTAAGACCATATAGTCATTACATAACAATTTTTAGCAACTGATTTGGATAACATGGGTTTAGGTAGTTTATTTTATGAAAAGTCCCATATTACTTGTTAATAACCTATTTGAAACTTGAAAATCATACCACCACCAAAAAAGTCCCACTTTTATTAAGAAAAGATGGGTTAGTAGACTACAAATCTCACAAAAGGCTATCAACATATACAACATATAATTCATATGTCTAATATTGTTACTATGAGCATCTCATTAAAAATTATAATTGAGGGTGTCTGATGCCTGTAATTCTTTTCCAACAGTCTTAGAGACTTGAAACCAAATTCCTGTAAGTGAGGGAAAATGTTTCTTTCAACCTCAACCTCAAATCCTTTTATTTGTTCTTTCATTCAACAATTATATTGATTACTAACTATGCTGTGAAGACACAATATTGAAAAAGAAAGAAAATAGTACTCTTCACGTACTAAACCTAATATACTGTCATAAGAAGCATACAATATATGAGAATATAATATAACATATACTATAATGGCACCAGGTTTGTGATAAGCGCTATGAGGAGATAGAATGTCTCTCTTACAGCTTTGCAAGATGAGTATATGAAGCAGGAGGCTTGAGAGTTTTAGAATTCTAGGCATATTCAGAAAAGCCACGGCACAGAGACTGCTGCATTAAAAACATGGGAGTCAGTGACTTCATAATGACTGCCTGATGGAAATATCTTTACCTCATCACATAATGGTAATAGATCATATCTATTAATATGAGTATCAGAAAACTTTTGTCATAAAACAAAAATTATTGAGGAATTCACATGAAAGATTGTAAGTGATGCAGGATATGTATCTCATTTATGCAAATAAAGGAATTAAATGCTTTAACAATAAACCATGTGTTTTGACAACACAATGGCAAACATTAACGATAAATTTAACAATGAAACTTTAAGTTTCTATCTGACAAAATGACTATATGTCAAGCAAAACTTTAGAAAATGCTGAAGATGTATATATTTGTACAATCAGAAACAAATGAATAATAGACAAAAAACTAATATAAAATTCATGATCTAATAGCTAACTTCACATTCTACTATTACCAATTATGATACAGATCAGAGAATAGGAAAATAAAATCTTGATGGAAAAACCAAGAGTTACTTGTATTTCGAGATTTATGATAACAAAGGTAATAGTAAAATGAAAGAATTACTATGCTTCAGAGAATGTAGAGGATAAAATAATCATGATATTTAATAAAAATTTTATGAATTACTTTAAATACAAAAACAATTTCCATGACACTTGAAAATTTAAAATTCAACACTTTTAGGCATACTTGTCATTATTCAGTATCTTTCATATTAGCGATTCACAAATTCACTGCAGACTATGGTTGCCACACGTTGATGGATGTGTGACATGCTGCCTAAGGACAGGGTCAATAACTTTTATTTACTGTTACTAAAGGGTGAGTTTTCTTTTGAAATTATCACAAAAAAAAAATCCCATTGTATAACTCTCAAAATATTGAATAAATTTGAGGCTTTTAGGGTACCAACTATTGAAAATCATTCATAAGTAAAGGAACCTTAAAATTCAATAAACACAATGGTCATTTAAATAAAAATTGCTTTATTTCATTCCCCTCAATTCTCTGACTGAATGTTACAAAACGCTCTGTTGGATTTCCTGTCCCAGATTCTACCTGGTTACTAGCAAGGATGAATTTCATAATGTAAGCAAAGGAGCCTTGATGTTGATCCAGGAGCCAAACTGTTAGGATTCTATTCACAACTTCACTTTCCAGCTCTATGACTGTGTACAAGTCATTTATCCACTGCTCAGCTTTCTAACTAATAAAATGGAAATAATCATTTTGCCTAACTCATGAAATATTTAAGAGATGAATGTGCTTAGAACAGCATATGTCACATCGCAAAATATAAATGACTGCTAATGTTAAAAAGATAAATGTATTAAAAATAAAAAAAAAATTGCTTTAGAAAAAATTGTCATTGGCATAGATAAAATGACCACTTGAGATTTCAGTGTTTACTACACAATTATTAAATATAGCTCTAATGATGTATAAGATTTCTCATAGGTGGGAATTGAACAATGAGATCACTTGGACACAGGAAGGGGAACATCACACATCAGGGCCTATTGTGGGGAGGAGGGAGGGAGGAGGGAGGAGGGACAGCATTAGGAGATATACCTAATGTAAATGACGAGTTAATGGGTGCAGCACACCAACATGGCACATGTATATATATGTAACAAACCTGCACGATGTGCACATATACCCTAGAACTTAAAGTATAATAATAATAATAATAATATAATAAAAGATATAGATAATAAAGGAAACACTAAACGTTTTAAGTTATCTCATATGGTAGAACATATTAAACTTTGTAGAACATAAGTTATTTAATATAAAAAATATAGAGAGCTATATTGTAGAACAAATCTATTGAATGGAATAATAGACTGAGATAATAGAAGAGAAAACCAAATGAAAAGAATTATTGTTCCTCGTACATCTATTTTTAAAACTGCTAGTTTGTCATACAAAAAAATGAAATAATTACTTTTTCTTTTTACATGATAATACAGAAATGCACATCTAGAAAAGGTTTTTGCATCTTACATATGTGCCTCTTTTCACATGCAGATACAATCATACAGTGTGTAATACAAGAGGAAAACTCTCACCTTCTCCAGTCATCAACTGATGCCAGCTATCACATTCAAGAATAAGATATCAAACACTTAAAGAGTGTTTAACATTTTTCTCTCAGTTCTCCTATGAAGTCAATATTATAGTCTTTAGTAAATTGTAGTAATTGGCCTACTTGACCTAATTTGTAAAAGAACATGGAAAAAATGAACTAAACTTAAAAATATCCTTGTCACTGTGGTTGCAGTTATAATAAGTAATAGTTCACAACATAATACTAATTGATTCAATTTACAATTTAAAATAAATAAAATAAATGTTGGCATCATTCAACTAACACAACCAACTTCCAGATCCCAGTAAGCAGGTGTTTTTGCAGGAATTTTAAGATTTATTTAAAGAATGTACTTTTAAAAAATATTAATTGAATATCACATATAGCTAAGTCACACTTTGAGCAACAATTTTATATTTAGACAAAATGGATTATGTAAAACATGCCTTGATGTTTAAATTTATAACAATGAAAGAACAAAAAGTATTAATTTAATGAAATCACAAAAAATACTTTCAAACTTTTGAGTTTTTATAAGTACTGTAATAGAAGCTTAACACATTGTAGAACACAAGAATTCCTTACTATGCTTCCCAGAGCCTATAAAAATATTACTAATATCTATTTTCATTATCGTGATCAAATAATTAGGTGTTATTTAAATTCAGAGTTCAAGTTTCATTTTGTTGTAAACCTTTATAAGAATTATGCTGTTTCACGTATTTAATTGCACAATAATATAATCTCCAGTTGTAGAACTTGGATAAATATTTGTTTAACAAATAAATATTTGCTGAATGAATGAATGAGTGAATCTACAACTATATCAAGAAGTTAAGTTCGAAATCATGATTTCAAGGTTATATGCCATTATGGCCATTATGTATAGTTTCAAATCAACGTTGTATGTGGACGATCTACATGCTTACATGTAATGCAGTAGATTTAGAGGAAACACATTTTTTAGAAGACATTTGTTCAATATAACTTTCTGTGGGGTTTTACACAGCTGCCTTCTCTTTTCTACTATGGATCAATAGATGAGATTATATAGATGTATGGTTAAAATATCAGCTAAATAAATTATTTCATTTCTCATTTATATAAATTAAAAGGGAAATGATTTCATTTACCCCCTTGAAAAAGGGAGACTTGAAATCCTCTCTAGCCACAGCTTGCAAGTCTAGGTCACTGTGTCTCTGTGATAAGAATGTGAAACAAGCCTGATCTGGCCATCCAACATACCAAACACTATATATATATATATATATAGGTTATAATATCCAGTGCAGGCTAGCTAGTTGTTATTATTGTGCCTTAGACAAAATTTCCACACATGTATAGAAAAGCAATTCTTAGGCAGTTCTCCATACATCATTATGAGGAAGAGTAAAACTCTTTTTACACTTATTTCTCTATATCACTGCATTCAGAAAGGCTTTAAAAGGAGAACCAACTCATTTGAATTAAAACGTTTCCTAAACTGCATTCTGCTAAACATTTTTCATGAAACGGTTCATAAGTATGCTGGGTAAAATGTTTCCTGATCAAATAATTTGGAAAAACCTGCATGTCCATTAATATATTAAGAGTTTCGTATAATGCTGCATGTAGAGAAATCTGTTTAATACCATTTAACTTGATATTTTCTAGACTCAACTTGAGTATAGAACCCCTTTGACTGAACACACATTTACTTCCTGTTTCAGATAATTTTTAGTAAAGCATCACTTCGGGAAATACTGAGTATCAATTCAGCAACTTCAGTCCTCTTTAGTTATTCACAACTGTAATGTTTCTCTTGTTTTGTAAAAACATATGTACTTGATGGAACATGTAGTTTGAGCAAGAGAGAGAAAGATAAAGACAGAAAGATATCTCATTACAGTATTGCCATTTTTGTGTCTAACCATATTATGCGTTGCTACTCTTTCAGAAAAATAAAAATTGTCAAAGTGCCACCTACATTCTCAAACTTCACCAAACTCACACTTCAATTATTCATCTTTATCACCCCAACTAGAACCATAGAAGTAATTTCTTCAGCAGATTTACACAAAATCTAACTGTGAACTAATTCCAGTGTTAATATCTTCATACATGTTATAATTGACCATTGTGTCAGATTTCAAATCAGTCAAAAAAATAAAACCATAAACTATATGTATTAAAAAGAATCTTTTTATTAACTGTTCTTTTTAAATAGATGAATAAACTGTGCTAAAGTTTGAAATAAATCACACATTTAACTCAGTATGGACTCAAGTTGTCAGTATTATTTGCTCCTGTTACTGTTGCTGCTTTTATGATGTGGTTTTCATAATTTTATACTACCTGAATTCATAAAAAAAGGACATCTTTAAAGTATATTGGAACATACTGACCATACTTGGCTAATAATATGAAGAATCTCACTATAAAATCCTGTAGTTTATTATTTTTCACTGCTATGTCATAAATCTTCCATCTGAAAATGTGTGGAGTCTATACAAGGGAATCTTCATTTTAACATTTTATTGACTGCTTATATCATATTGTATCCTCATGCTCATTTCTACTTTCAAAGGATAACACAGTATATGTAAATGTCAGGAACAAGCTTCAATGTACGAGTAATATTACCAAGAAAATTACTGATGATTGGTTAGTCAGAAAAAACTCTCAATATCTGATGACATGATAGCTACCTTTAACCTTCCAGGATAATGGCATACTAATACCACTTTTGCAACCACATTAAGTTTCCTGATATTAGCCTTGAGATGATATATGTTATTTTGATCATAATAACCTTAATCTATATATTTTAAGGATGTAAAAAATAAAAGTTATAAGATGAGATAAATACAGCACACAGCCACTACTATTAGTTGCCTTTAAAAATTTCATTATTCAATCTGGCATCATAATGAGGCAAACAGCAAACCAGAGAAGTCTGTTTAATGAAGTGACTATATTTCAGGATTATACTCATGGTTATGTCTTTAACTGTGCAGACTGAAAATACTTGTGAATAGTCTTGAATTATTTGAATAATTTATAATCACAGCTGAGCCTGTGTGATTCATTGGTTTATCTCACATTTGCATATTATAATCAACCAAAGTCCATGCATGCCCAATATAAAAAACTCTCTTAACTTTTTTTTTCTAACAGCCTTGGCAGCTGTCCTGTACTGATATATATACGGTAGAGTAGAATATATGAAGGATTAAGTTCAATGTTCCTAAAGTATATGAACACCATTTCCATTATCTGTGTTCTAGATAAAATGCTAAGAAATAAGATGAATTGGAATATACTTGCTCAATGAGTTCACATTGATAAAATATGTAATTAAATATTTATAATTACATTTTGGAAGTGGTAAAATAACATAAACAAATTCTACATAAGAAAAGCAATGTAAACAGACAATAAAGGTTGTCTTCCTCTTTTGTTTCTATATTTTCATATCTACAACGTGCTTCTAAGCTAGAGCCAATGTTAGATGCACCACAGGGACTTTCAGAACCAGGTCAGCAATCACAAGGGTGATTTTCTTAGGCTCTAAAGAAACAATGAGCTAATAAGATGTTATTAGTTTTTTTGCCTACTCATAATAACTGGGTAGAGGCAGGAGTATAAGATTATTATACAATCAAAGCATCATAGAGGAACAGAGGTATTTGTGTTATGGAAAAGAATGATGATAACTAAAAGACATACAATCAATTGCTGCAATAAAGTCACAAATACACAAGTAGTGGAATAAAATTTATATGTATTGTATGATCAGGCTTCATAAATATAATGGACATTATAGGCTGTAACAATGCATTTTTCTACAAATTTTGGAAATAACATATTTCACTTTGGTAACTATTTTTATAACTAAGTCAATTTTATATTTATGGAAATACTTCCTCATCAGAATTCCTAAGACACACTAATTGAGATGAACCTCAGATAGTTTTTTGATACTTAGTTTTTCTAAAGCTGCTCTCCTTAACTATACTGATAGCTGACAACATCTACACCAATGTGTATAGTACATGATTCCATCCTCTTCCCCCTACCCAGCTAGAGCTGTTTGCATCAGTGATGCACAGGTGAACCAAGTGGAGCCCATCACAATATTTCAATGTTGAATTTGGAACATTTCCAGTCAATGTGAGCAAGTCACTTTAATATAGGAGGGCAAATTTGGAATTGCAGAAAGGGCATGTGCAAAGTGAAGCAAAGAAATCTGGTCTGCAGAGAAGAATGAAAAAATAACTGGTCAGTTAGTTACTGTAGGTAACTTGTCAGACATAAGCATAGAAGAAGAGAAACCCTGCCCCACCCCGCACTCTCTCTTTCTCTCTCTCTGTCACACACACACCCCCCCCGACACACACACAACAGGAATTTCAGGCGACCATCAGGTAATTGTCAGGTGATTAGTAAGTGTCTCGCTAAAATAATCATTGGTCACAGCTAGTGCCAGGGAAAGGGAGTCTCTCAATAGAGAGAAAACACCTGAAACTGGTGATCAGCAGCTTCCCTATGAGATCTCAGGAGTCAGGCGGGTGGGATCAAGCATGCTCATTACTAGGAGTAATGGAGTTTAACTGGTATATGACCTTGGAGGGACATTCCACTGGCAAGGCAAGAATGCCTCAAGTCAGCATGACTACAACTCCAGTAAATGCACTGCGCATGCGGCCCCTATCAAGTGCGAGCAGGCCAGTGCATGTGGACAGCCTACTTCAAGGGAAGACTCAGGGCAGAAGGAATTCAAGACCCGGAAGTATGCCAACATATAAAACCCCAAGTCTAAGGTCATCAGCGCACTCTCCCAGTGATCTTTCAAGTTGCCTGCTTCGTCCTCTTCCACATGTACTTTATTTCCTTTCATTTCTGCTCTAAAGCTTTTGAATAAACTTCCACTCCTGCTTTAACACTTGCCTCAGGCTCTCCTTCTGCCTTATGTTGCCTCAAATTCTTTCTTCTAAGGAGGCAAGAATTGAGGTTGCGGCAGCCCTGTACAGATTCGCCACTGGTAACAGTCAGAAGCAGGAACCAGAGAGAGAAAGCAACCCCTGCCTAGCTGAAGTCATTTTACATTAAATGACACCAACTGACTTTTGACTAACAGAATAATAAATAATTAAATCAGCTTTAGTTGTATGGATAACTCATAAGGTTAGAATATTTCCTGGAAACTGTCCCTGTAAGGATAATATTTTATCTTAATAATAATTTTTGGATGAAATACTTCCTCCATATCCTGACTACTTAAGAGAAAAGCAGAACAACACTTAAGTTGTTTTGAAGATCAATTTTATTATTGAGCACATGTCCATCATTGTACCCCTGCTCTTGGTGAGGGTAAAGTGATGCATACAAAAAGGTTTTCAAAGAGTGTTTTCATAGATTTATGTAAGCCTATCATCAAATAATCTACAAAATTACAATCCTGTAGTCTGCTTTTGATAAACATTTCCTGCCTTCACTGTGCATTTTCCCTTCTTGCTGTAATTAGTATGCATTCTTGTTTTGATTTGTGAAACTGAATTGTTCATATCAATGAAAAACAATTAATTGTTTTAGGAAACTTTATAGACATTATACCAAGTAAAGTGCCAGAGTGACTTTTGGTAAAACCACTCAAGGCTTTATTAATAAATTATATAGATGTTTTATTTAACAAGTGAATATATTTTCCATCTTTAAGTTTTAACTAAAATATAGTTCAAACATACCGAAGAGAATGATCAAAACATAATGACCTTATAAGTCTGTCACAACCACTACCTGTCATTTGGTAAGAATAAAAACACTTTTTAATAAACTTCCACTCCTGCTCTAACACTTGCCTCAGACTCTCCTTGGCAACATCACGCACTGAGTCCTCAACATGAGTCAGATACTGTGCTAAACACTGCATCATACTTTCTTGAGGAAGTAATACTTAAGTCAAATCTAAAGGGTAGGACATTTAGCTAGCCAATTGCAGTTGGGTTAAAAAGAGATTAATAAGATGATATTATGGGTAAAGGTCATTTTCCAATTTATGAGTTTCTCTATTAATTAAGAGAAATGTTTTGAGAACTTCTAAAGAAGAAAATATTGACATTAATTTATATTGATTTTAAATATATAACCAGGGTGAACACAGTGATACCTAATGAACATAATGAACATGTATATCTCAAAAACCAAAACAGAAACCAAGAACAAGAACAAGAATAATGGCAGCATCACACACTGAGTCCTCAATATGGGTGACGTATTGTGCTAAACACTGCACCATTGACTCATTCTAATCCTTACAACAATCTTGTACAGTAGGTAGTATTATACATAATGTATAGATGAAGAAACAGAGAGATTAACTAATTTGCTACACATAACTGGAATCTAGATTAGCTGACGTCAAGACCTCTATGTTATGGATGTTATGTATAGCAGTATGCTACTGCCACTAAGGACGCAAATATTTATATACTTTAGTAAACTGGATCAAACTCAATGGAGAAGTAGTCCCTGTTGTGTTTATGTTTGTGCAGGTTGTATATTTCACAACTCTAGGAGACATCATTCAAACTGATGTTTTTTAATACTTGAGGACAGAAACTGAGTCCTGTTTACCACCATAATCTCTGTGCTTGTCATAAGCACTTTTGGTAAAAATAAGTTGTAAAGTATTTTTGGCTCAGCTTAGTACAATACAAAATAAATAGAAATCCCTAAATCCAAAGGTTGCTATCTTTGTTTCACTATTCAATTTTCAGCAAAAAAAAAAAAAAAAGTGCAGCCTTTTGGTTCCAAACACTAACTACTTCCTAAAGATTTAAATAACTGATTATCAATCAGTAACTGATATAGGTAATGTGAATTTATATTTGAGACATAGGGTGATGTGCTAGAGGTGAAGACAAAAAGGTCTTTACAGTAGAGCAATTTATACTATTCACACAATCGATAACACTATGCGTATCTCATTTTCAATGTGTTCAATATACAAAAATTGCTATATTGATTCATCCAAAGAAGTATCCACACTTCTAGGTGATAATGAGAGGTTTCATGTTGTATAACTTGAGCTGTACCTTGAAAAAAGGATTATCATTAAGATGGATTTTATGGAGAGTAATAAGTATTTCAAGTAATTTGTGGAAAACACCAGAAGCAGAAATTTATATGAATCATTTGTAGAGTTAAGATGAAAGAAATTAGCTCATTAGAGGGAAAGTATTGGGGGATATAGGATCACAAAGACAACGATGGCTACACTCCAAAGGACCAAAATTTCAGGTTGAGCAGTTTGGACCATCATTTTCTCCATTAGTGCAAGCACTGAACAACACAAAAAAGAGAAAGAGAATAAGGCAATGAATAGCAAAAGCCTCAAAAAACTTCAAAAGCAGGAGGAGTCTCTCTTCCCCTGCTGCCTTTAATGGAAATAATCAACAGGAATGCGGGATGATTACAGTATATTTTTTCTCCGTGGGAGAGGGAGATTATGTACTCAGAACCATAAAGCATTTGCTTGCAAAATTAATTCAAATTGACTTGCATGGGAGCACTGTCACAGGAATTGAAAACAGCTGAAGGATGGTTTAAAAAAAAATCATGATAAACAGCAATCAAACCACTTGGAAAAATACCTGGTGGTTGATCCCCAGGGAACTCTGCAAGGCCTAGTTTTATTTAACATTTTCATTAATAAATGGGAAGATGGAAGTAAAAAACAAAACAAAAAATCATTATACTCACATACGGAAACTGGTGCAAATATCAATTTTTTTTTTCCAAAAGAAAAATACCTTTAGGCCTGGATTTTACATGGGCTATATCATTTGGCAAAGAACGACTTAGAGACCTATATATCCCTCTATACATAATGGGTAAAAGGAAAATATTTGGACTCAATATGAGATTGTGGAAATTATACTGGGAAATAGGCATTTGGTACAAGTCTGTTAACAGGTACCTCATGTCACATAAGTAGGTAACAATAACTCGTATATGACTCTATAAATGTCCTGAAACTCTTTTGCTCCCTGCCTGTTTTACAAACAAGTGAAAAAAGCAATCTGAAGAAGAGAAAATCAGAATAATAAACAGTTGGATGCAAAGCTAGACAAAGTGATAAGTGTGGACAATCTGGAGTAAAAACATCAGATAGCGGTTGGGATGGAGGGGAGAAGGGATAGATTTCACCACAAGAACTGCTAACGAGGAGGAATAGAGTCTGTCTGGATGTCATGCTTTCCTGAGGAAGTAATACTTAAGTCAAATCTAAAGGGTAGGACATTTAGCTAGTCAATTGCAGTTGGGTTAAAAAGAGATTAATAAGATGATATTGTGGATAAAGGTCATTTTCCAATTTATGAGTTTCTCTATTAATTAGGAAAAGTGTTTTGAGAACTTCTAAAGAAGAAAATATTGGTATTAATTTATATTGATTTTAAATACATAACTAGGGTGAACACAATGATACCTAAGGAACCTATTGAACGAATAATGCATGTATACCTCAATCATACTATGCAGAAATATGCTATGACTATTATCAGTTCATTTTAAGTGTTTGCATATATCGAAGACTAAATACAACATTTGACTTATATCAGAAGCAGAGATGGACATTTTAAAGAACTTTATTCATAATTGCTAAGTTTCCATGTGAGAAATCTAAATGCAAAATGTTTTGTCTTCTATACTTCAGTGTATGCTTAATAACTATCTTGAGTTCCATAAATTATTTATCTTAATTATTTTACAGATGGGGCATGCTTTTTATTTTTCTAAAAAACATTGACTACAAAGCTACCTTGGATCAGGCTTGCTCATTATATTGGCATTTGCATTATATATGATAATATCCATTCCCTTTAGAATCCTTTTCTATCACTGTTCAAATAAAGAGCTTTTCTATATCCACTAATGTGCTCTTTTTTTTTTTTATCCACTTCAGCAATACTTTAATCTTTATTAGCCCCTTCGTGCTCAGTGTGGGCTTCTGTGCTAGTCATTATTTTTCCTTTCTTTCAGTAGGAAGCAAAACCAAAATAAGATTCTGGCAAAACTCACTGTGATCCTCAACAAAATATGAGATTAGCAGAGTTCAAATACTTCTCCTCATTCTTGCCTTTAATTTGAGGGACAAGGAATCACACACAAAACACACACACACACACAAACATGCACACTATTGTCAAAATCTGAGTACCAGAATGGAAAATCCGGCTTAAGTTTTTCTTGATTCAGGAGAAAACACATAAAACACTAACAATGTATTCACAGCCCATTTTGAGTAAAAACCTGAGCTATTTCCAGCTTCAAAAGTAAGCACAAAGGTTCTCAGTCTCAAAGAAATAATAGAACAAAGCAACAAGAAAACAAGAAAAGCCATAAACTCCTGTTTTGAAGTATCTACAATGTAGGGTTATTTTTTCTTTCTCCTCCAGGCAGAGGGCAACTTACTTTCTCTGCATTTTAGTACAAATACCACTTAAGTCAATAATTTGAAATCTTCAAATGAAAAAATGATTATGAATGATCCTAAAAGTTAAGATCAGCATTAGAAAAAAAATTTAAAATGATGTTTATATTCTTTATTTGACTGGAGGAAGAAAATAGAGCAAAAATCAAAGCAGAATTAGCAATACAACTGAGCGGTGATGCTCAGGGGAATGCAGCGGTTTCCCCATTGTGTGCCAGAGGAAGCACAGACAACTCAGTGGGGAGAAGGCTGATTCCACCAAAGCAAAGGAGGCAGGTGTATCTTGTGATCATACATAACAACAGCTTATGGAAAGAAAGAGCAATAGTGGAATTTCTAAGACATGAAATCACGAACTGTTCTAAGCAAATACTAAACCATTAATTTTATTCTCTCAAGAATAAGCCTTGAAAACACTTGATAAAAATTTCCAGGGAATGATTATGTTCACATACAGGCTTAGACTATATAAATTAATCAATATAAAATGTTCCAGATGGTGACTGAAACAACTCTAATGTAATTAGAAGGAAGCAAAAACAAAATACACTTTTAGGTTGTGTACATATAGGCTAGTGAAACTATGAATAACGAGATTGATAGTTTAAGGGCAGAAAGATAAAGAAGGAGGAAAGCTTTAAGTGAGGAGATATTTATTTTACAGAGTCTATTGGGTTTACTATTATTCTGCCAAGCAATTTGATTAGAAAATTGAGATTAATGTATTTCTATGAAGTTTTAAAATTGATTCTAAATGCTTTCATAATTTTAATTAAAATGAGATTTATATAAAACAAAACATTCACCTTTTAAGAAAGATATTTATGCTCTTAAAGGTTTTGTTTATCTTTTTCTAACGTGCAGGTTTGGAATTTGCTAACATACATTTGACACTCAATGAGAAAGTGAAACCTTGCAGAAATTTGAGTAGCTATGTTCTATAGGTTGTTTCAACATTTACAGTCTAACAGTGGATAGAATGCAAGCCACTCTGGACATTTTAATACTTCTCTTTGAGGTGAATTCCCTCTTCAGCATGGACTCTTGTATGTATAAACTAAAAGTCTGGGTACCCGCCAGAACCTGGTGGTGACTCTGAAAACCTAACTATTTAGAGTAGCTCATCTCTGATTTTAAATAATCAGGGTGTTAGAGGACCTGGGATTGAAATGGACTCAGTCTCCAAGTAACTGCATAGCCGTGGAAAAGTCACCTATACTAAACCTCATTTTTTTCATCTACAAACAGAGTATTAAGTGTCCCTTTGTGCATTGTCATTATTATTACTAAATGTTGATGTATATTTATGTACTGAAAGTGTATTTTTTCATGGCAAGATAGAGCGATATGACACTGCATGTGCCAAATACAGAATACGTGCTCTTCCCAGGTGTGTCGCAAACTGCTTGAGTGACCTTGATCAAATACCATCGTCTCTGTCTGACACTTTTGCACATCTATAAAAAGAAAGAACGAGACAAGAAAATGCATTATCTACTGCCTTGTTCTCCTTGAGTACTCATTCTCAGAACCATAATGCTCCCTTAAGCTCCAGGATGTGAAGAATTTGGAGTGTTTTACTTCACTGCTATAACCTCAGTGCCTAGAAGCCTGAAGGAAGAAACTAGAAGCGCAATAAATATTTGTTGAATGAATAAATGCAGCAAATTTGCATAAAATTTGCTGTAACATAGTACCGCTAGATATGTCCAGAAGAAAAAAGAGGAGAGTTAGTTACTACCATGAGGCAGAACAACGAGCACACAAATACACACACACACAAACACACACAAATAAATACTGTCTATCACATATGTAAGAGTTGAGAAATACATGCAGATGCCAAAATTCAAATGGCGTTTCCTAATTAAGGGGGAGTACTCAAAGACTAAAAAGAAACCATGCCAGCATGCATAGAGAAGTTTTTTGTTTGTTTGTTTGTTTTTAAGTTAGGTCCCTCCAGAAACAAACAAACAAAAATGTGGATGCTTCTGCAATATCAAAAAAATGACTATTCATTGCTGTCGTTGTCACAGATTGGTAACTTAAATGAATGAGGAGGGTCAGGTAGTAAATAAGTCAAACAGGAGAATTTACAAACTCTCCTACATGACAGTTTTACTCAGCTTTGGACTATTCAAGCTATGAAAGGCTCCTGGCTCTGGCTTTCTGAAATATCCAATTAACAGAAACTTGAAATTCAGATTTTATAAGAAATCTTCAAATCTCATGTGCTAAAAATGAACTCATATATATACATATATGAGTTTTGCATATATATATATACATATATGCTAAAAAAAAAACGTATGGAGTGGTGGATCTCTTAGCATTAAAATAGAAATGCAATAGAAGGTCAAGGAAAGGATGTTTATGACTGCCAACACTGTGTCAAGTTCTTTGCTAGGTTTTACTTATTTCATGTTCATCAGAAAACTATAAGAAATGTATGCCCCATTTTATAAATAAAAAATAAGTTATCCTTCCAATAAATATTTATTGAAGTTCTATTACAAGCCAGAAATTGAATCAAGTTTTAGAAACACTGTAAAGTGGCAAATACGAAATAACTACAGTAAATCCATGAGTTTACAATGTAATAAACAGGGCAAATACAGAAAAGTATTACAGATGCAATGATTGTTTTTAACAAATGTATGGCACAAATGTCTGACTATGAGGAATGAATATTAGTGTTTCCCTTAAATTCTTGAACACGAGGTCAGGAGATCGAGACCATCCTGGCTAACACGGTGAAACCCCGTCACTAAAAAAAATACAAAAAACTAGCAGGGCGAGGTGGCGGGCGCCTGTAGTCCCAGCTACTCGGGAGGCTGAGGCAGGAGAATGGCGTGAACCCGGGAGGCGGAGCTTGCAGTGAGCTGAGATCCGGCCACTGCACTCCAGCCTGGGCGACAGAGCAAAAAGAAATAAACATATCTATTCTTAAGGCCTAAAGTTCAGAAGAATATTCTGAAAAAAGTGAAGAAAGTGTAGTATTTTTAATTGAATATTCATACAGTTGCTTTTTTTAATGTTTACAAGGAGTTTTGAATTCCCAAGGGACCAATTCAAGTTCATACATATGTATTAAATATATCATCTGTATTAGGCAATATGCCAGGCAATATCACCACAACTGGGGATAAAAATCTGAGTACAATTGGTTCACTTTAAATCAGGAATTCTATTTAGAGGAATACACTATACGTAAATAATACAAAACCAAGTAAGTTTTCTGGTAGCATAAGAGAAAAACCAAACAATCTCTAGAACAGAATTCATAACTTACATGATACATGTAAATATTCAGGCAGGCCGGGTGCCGTGGCTCGTGCCTGTAATCCTAGCACTTTGGGAGACTGAGGCTGGTGGATCACTTGAAGTGGGAGTTGGGGACTAGCCTGACCACCATGGAAAAACCCCGTCTCTACTAATAAAATACAAAATTAGCCGGGCGTAGTGGCACATGCCTGTAATCCCAACTACTCAGAGGACTGAGGCAGGAGAATTGCTTTAACCCGGGAGGCGGAGGTTGTGGTGAGATGAAATCGTGCCATTGCATTCCAGCCTGGGCAACAAGAACGAAACTCCATCTCAAACACAAAAAAATATTCAGGTAAATATTTCCTGAATGAATGGAGCAATAGGGTTAAGCTATATGAGCCTTAGTCAAGGACAGGGACCCTTGTCTTACCCAAGTTTTATATAAATCACAGACTCTGGTGTAAGATATTGTACACAACAAATATTTAAGGCCACTTACTGATTCAAATTATACTTGATTTATTTAAAACAATGTTAATATGCAAATCACACTTGAATTTGAAATAAAATGATTTTAAGCCATATCCATGAAAGCATAAATGCAAACAGCAGCACTGTGTGGTTTTTATCAAAACATGACATCAAATCATAAAACAATACCATAAACAAACTATTCTAAAATTAGCTGTTGTTACTTAAAACACATTTTTCAAACTTGAGGGAAATCAAATAATCAGTTTGTATGTTTCTCTAAGAAAATGAAGTAGAGAGAATAAAAGGAAAATAAAGATGCAGTTTTCGCTGAAAAAATATGTGGGTTGCATATGTGTAAAACCTATTTCTAAAATTATGTTTCCAGTGGTAAAAATATTTATTTTGATCATCTATAGTTGCACATATTTTGCTTATTTGAGAATGTGTTAGTTTCTTCTTCATTTTCAAAAGGCAGTTTTCCTGGATATCGAATTCTAGCTCCACAGTCTTTCTCTTCTTGCATTTTGAAGAGGTCATCGCTTTGCCTTCTGGACCCCATGATTTCTAGTAAGAAATAGCTGTGCAAAGTACTGAGGATCTCTTACACAAAGTGAGATGTTTGACTCTAGCTACTTTTGAAATTTTCTCCCTTTGGCTTTTGATAGTTTAACTATGATGTGTCTAGTTGTGAACGTGTTTAACTTTATCCTACTTATGCTTGTTGAGTTTCCTGAATGTGTGCATTAATGTTTCCTCATCAAATTTGGGAACTTTATGTCCATTAATTCTTCAAATATTTGTTCTGACCCATTTGGCCTCTCTTCTTCTGAGACTCCCGTTATATCTGTGTTCTTCCCACTGATCTTTAAGTTTCTGTTTATTTCTGTTCATTAATTTTTCTTTCTGTTCCTCAGATTGGATTATCTCAGTTGTCCTATCTTCAAGTTGGCTTATTCTTTATTCTCTCTGCTTAAATCTGCCCCTATTGCAAATTCTTCATTCAATTGTCTACTTTTCAACTCCAATTTATTTTTCATTTATAAGAGGTTCTATCTCTTTATTGACATTTTGAATTCAATTATACATTACTTTATACTTCCTTTTAATTCTTGACACATATTTTCCTTTACTTCTTTCAACGTATTTTAACAGATGGGCATATTCAGTATAAATTCTAATAACTGCTTTTGTTCTTTTTACCAGCAATACTTTCTTGTTTCTTTGCATTTCTCATAGTATTTTGTTATTGCAAATCTGGCATATTAAATAAAGTAATGTGACAACTCTGAAAATTAGATTCTCCCTCACTCTCCAGGGAGTGTTAATATTTGTTTCTTTAATGACTTTTCTGAAATAATTCTGTAAACTCTGTATTTTTCAATGGCCATGTGTAGCCATTGAAGTCATTGCTCTGTTAGCTTACATAGCAGGTATTCCTTAGACAGAATATTTTGTTACTCTCAAACCAGTAAGTGTTTCAACTTTGGGGAGGGTCTGTGTGTGCATGTTGGGACATTCCTTCAATATTCAGATAAGCAATTAAAGACCTACCTTAACCTTCACTTCCTGTTTGTGAGCAAGTAAAATCTTAGGTCTTTCTCAGGTCTTTCCTGAGCATACATACGTCCTTGGGCATGTACAAAGCCCTACACATGTGCATGGCCTTATAAATTCCAAATAAGTCATTGAGGCATTTGAAAATCAGTGTGGACATCTCGATTTCCAGCTTTCCCTAAGTTTTCTGGTTGACAAGCCTATTGTTTGTCCCAAATTTTATGTAGCCCCTCACACAGAAGAAAAATCAGACAATTGCCTGTCTTTTTGACAAATGCCCAGCTGAGAAAAAGCTTTTGGACTTCAATAGCTCTAGGTCAGGTGAAATCAAGAGTATCTTACAATGCAGTCTTCCAGGGAGTTCTCAAACATATCAAATAAAGACAATTCTCTGAAATTGAGACTGGGAAGAATCTCCTACTTCCTTTCAGTTCTTACTAGTCTACTGGTTTTCACCATGATGGCTGAATTTTGGCTTTTCAAGACTACCTCAGAGCTAGAGAGGCAGAAAGGACATGGAGCAAGTTAAATGCCACAAACTTTGCTATTTTAAAAGACTCAGTCATTTTTCTTAAATAAAAGTGTCCCATATTGCTCCAAGATGATGTCTGAATATCAGAGTTCCAATAAAAATGACTCGAACATTTTTTTCCAGTGTTTTTGTGGCAATTATTGAAAAAATAATTTGGTGGTCATTATTCCACAATTTTTATGGACATCATTCTGATAATCTATATTTCACCTACGATTATGTTGCTTATCTAATCACAAATGTCACAGCTAACTAAAAATATTTTAAAAGTGTATATATTTTTACTATAATTGTATATACCTTGAACATTCATTTTCCTTAAATATAATACATTTTTTCCTTCATTTTGCATTTGAGTGATGTAACACAAAACATAACGCCTGAATCCCACATACATTTCTCACACTCAAACAAATATACATTCATTAAGCCCCTCTAAGTTAACTTCCCTGTCTTCAATATTAACATTTGATACACTATGTCAAAGGAAACATTACTCAACATAATAGCAATAATTTTGAAAAGGATGCTCATTGTTTAAAAAACAGAACAAATATACCACTATATGAACAATAATAATAGAAAAAAAGACAGCATGAAGTTGTTAGAATAATTTAAAAGATCCCATTCCCAACACAGAAGGATTACGTTTTTATAAACCTATTAATTGTGTTTCATAAAGAAATCATGTATAAAATTGAGTAAATTTTCTCAAATGTATAGTTGCAACAGCAACTACAACACTGTACTTATACTCTCACAGATACGCTCTTTCAAAGCTCTATTTTAATAACTTCTGAGTGGAAACAGGAGAAAAACACAAAACTAAATTCAAAGAAAATATCTCATGTATTTTCTCTGGATTCTAAAAAACTAATTTCAACACAACACATCAACCATATTCTCAGAAATAAAAAAAATAAAATATTTATTCAATAGATTATTTTTGGTACGTGAAAAAAAAGGGAGAATACAAAATATCTGTATAGGTTCTCATAGAGAGACGTTAGCCAGACATTTATCTGTATGGAGTCATGACAGATGAAAGAAAGAGTGTGCGGTGGTTCAGGAAAAAAAAGGAAGGGAAGAAGGAAGAGTGTAAGAAAGATAAAAGAGGAACACATTGAAAGTCTACACGTTATTATCTTGAGCCTGGCTCTACCTGGGTTATGCAATGTTTTTGTTTGTTTTTTTGTTATTTTGCCTTACCTTTATGTTCCAATATCTTAAAAATCTACTAGTATTCCTTTTTAATATTATGTCTTTAAATACATCTGTAACTTTTCACAACTAAAGAGAAATACAAAATTGATGAAAAACATAAAAGCCCACTGAGATGAGGATGTTAATATACAAATTACTATGGATTAGAATAATTAATGCAATGTGTTATTTTCATAATAACTTTCTTAATAAAGGACTGATTCACACACCTGGCTTACTCGTTAATTTGAAAATGAAAATTTTGGCTCTTTAGGTTGTTATGACAAAATTTGTTATAATATTAGATTACTCTAAAATAAACCTTTGATATCATCTAAAAATGTAAGTGTGCACAATTTTCTAGATGAATTACAGTTGTATATGTACATGATATTATAATAGTTTCTTGGATTTTTTTTTATCTCAATGGCATTTAAAGGAATTTCTTATACTATTTTTATTCCCTGATTCTGTAAATGAAGTCAAAATTAAATTGGTCCCAGCTTTGAATCAACACTGATCATAGACCAGTTAAATTTTATTTCCTATGCAATATGCCAGGATGATGGCAAATTAGTAGCAAATCAAATACTTTTATATTTAATATAAACTAATTCTGAAAGTTTCTTTGTTGTTTTCGTGTGAACTTTTCCTAAATGCTGAAGGAAACTTCACATTTCTTTGTGGAACAATACTCAGAGAGGAAATAATATATTTACTCTTTAGTCACTGAAAGCCCTTCCCTAGTGTTCCTTTTTTTGGTTAGAGTTATTTGAAGTCCCACCACCCCATCCAACACACACATAGCACCTCCTATCTCAACAACATATGCATCTAGTACATATTCATTCCTGTGTTGCAAGTATCAAGATGCTTACGCACATAGCTTAAGTTTTAGAAAAACTTTCATAAAACTTACCCCATTTTTTGGAAAAGCAATCCATCCCAGGTCCCCCATGACAGTGCGTGAATCCAATAAATTCACTGAAAAGAAAAGAATACAAAACTCAGTGAAATGTATAGTATCATGAATATTGTATCTCTATCTTAATAGTGTTATTAAAATTGCATGTTGTTTACGTAACTGAAATTAAGTGTTCATTATGATGAATACAATGGGTATAATTTAAAGAAAATATATTGATGCAAGAGAACAAATGATTTTAAATAAACATTTGAAGAACAATCACAACAAAATCATCTGAAAGCAAATCATTACCCTATTTTATTTTCTTGCAAAACAATAATAAATTTTAAAAAAACTCGTAAGGAAAAAAAAGGAACCAAAGTAAACCCACAAAAATGAAAGGTTCATGCTGCCTTGTAAAAAGCTCTAGGTTTTGGGATTAAGCTGCAGCCATAAAATTCTAGCTAAATGTATTTTATTTTCTTCTGGAAAGCTGTTATGAAGCAATTAACAAATAATTTACATTAAACAGCAATAAACTATTCCCAAGCTTATAACATTTTTTGTGATATTAACAGAAATCTGTAATCTAAATTGCAAGTTTAATTAAGAAATAAATCTACACACCCTTAACCAAGACAAGGAAATTGTTGCAGTTCTTGAGATAGTTGCTATACTTAAAAATCCATTGCATTCCCAGAGATACCTTCTTCTTAGATATGACCATAGTCTAAAAAGAGTGTTTCATGTAGAACTGTCAGATACATTATATATGGGAATACTAAGATATTGAGAAACTCCAGGATGGAAGTTTGAGTACCATCATTACAAAAGGAAGCCATTTATGAGTATGTACACACACAGACAGACACACACACACACATGCACACACATACACACTCATACACATCATGAATATGGTGTTATATACTGACTCTGAGAAATCAAAGTAGCTTATCGGTTAGTCTATTCAAAATACTTTAGCCCTGGATCACAGATCATCATTTCTCCAACCTATTATACCTATCCCACATGGTTCTACCCGGCCTGCTGTGCAACGGAACAACTTTGAATGAGCCTGGAATATGAACCTGAAAGGGAAACACTTGAGTTATTCCTATGTAGAGGTATCGAGGCTTCCTTAAGCTATATTCAAAAGCCAGTATCTTGAAATGCCACCAGTTCTAAAAGGATGATTCTATGTGTAAGTGTAAGCCTGGAGCATTAAAGAAATAACAGTTGATAGGCTGGGATGTGTTGTTATACTTTTTAAGATAATATAAAATTATTATGACTGAGGAAATTTTCTACATCTTAGAGAAATTTATGTACATTTAACTATTATTATGCATCATTTATTTCACAGTAGCAAAAATTCATGAGACAAAAGAACGTTTGGGAACATACATATTTTATAAACCACACTGAAAGTATATGATAATATTAGTAACATTAAAATAAATCAATAACTCAAAATCTGTAGAAAAACAAGTATACTAAATATTACCTATACATACACATATATGTTGTTGTTGCTAAATATACTTCATTCATCTATTTTCTGAGCTCATTAACTATTAAAAAATGCATGCAATACAATGTTTGTATCACTTTTCACCTACTTAAATCATACTGGTTTTAATGAATAATAATTAATTTGTGGAATTATTAATTTCTTAAAAGAATGGTGACCTAATTGAAAAACCATTCTTAAAAATCAAACAAACAAAAACTGCTCTAATACCCACTGACTTTGCAAATCCTGCCCCTCACTACATCTAATTTTTCAGACAGATCCATACTCTTCCTTTTGTTCTATTGTTGTCTTTTTTGGTTTCCATGGGAATAAGGCTACATTCAACTTAAATGTCCTTGTCCTCATTTTAGTTTTTCTGGGACACTAGGGCTGTGTCTAGACATGACTAAATACCAAGGGGTTTCAGAACCTAAATTGTTATGTTTATTCATCTTAATGATTCATTTGATTCACCTTTCATATTGAGCAGCAGCATATCTGTAGATGAGATAAAGTAGAGCAAATCAGCAAACTAAGGGTGCTACCATGATGGCAATCAAATTGAACTTAATCCTTTGGCAGCAAACTGATGTGCATAGGAATTCCAGGAATTCATAACCAGCCTACCGTGAGAAACACAGCGTTCCTTGTAGACCTGTTACTAATATGAAATATTCATTATTATCAGCAGAATTTCAGATCACTTTTCAAGATTCAGTTAGCTGCACTTGAATTAGGTTTAAACTAAATTACCATTTTTACTTTTTTTTTTTTTTCTGGAAAATATGAATGTGTTGGAGTAAACAAATTACCTCAAAATACTAACTTGGCTGTTAATACAATTTATTGAGAGTTCTCAATGTTGGAATATACTGCAGACTATATGAGAATAACTACATTAGGAATCTCTATAATCTTACAGTGAAGTGTTCAAATAATTTTCTTTGTATGTAGACTAGGAAATCCACAAGAAATACATGTATGTATCTTTAAAATTAGGTGTTTTTAGCAATCATTTGCATATTATTATATTATAATTTTGTTTATATAATGGAGAATAAATTGGGATTTGATTCTCAGAGAAAATAACTAAAATTTTTGTGTAAATGTTAAAATACATATCTTTCTTTTACCTTCTGAGTTGCTAATGTTTCCTTCGTCCTTCAAAACATATTTCAGGAATTCCTTCTTCAGGACACTATTCTGATCTTCCCTTTCCTAAATCTGAGTTAGGTATCATTACTTAATATTCTATGAACACTCAATTCCTATCTTCAAAAAATTGAATGAACAGAATTCTCTTATGAGAACACCATGTTTGACTCACGCCTATGAATCTAGCCTCAGTTCAGAAGAGCTGAATAGCTGTTTATCTTATGAATGAATAATGTGATCAGTGGGAAGATCAGGAGGGTGGGGCTAATCAACATACACCAGTGTTTCTCAACATGGAGATATAATAATGTCTGGAGACATTTGGATGCATTTATCTATTTTCTGAGTTCATTAGTGGACGAATATTTGCTTCTGGCATTTAATGGGAAGAAGTCAGGTATGCAGTGAAACATCTTGCAATGTACCGTCAAGCCTCCCCAGGAAAGAATGATCTGGCCAAAATTTCACTAGTATTAAAGTTGAGAAACCCTGTTACATACCTATTGATGCCACTAGAAATTTTCTACTTTCACAATTCTTTATATGGTACATCAGTAGAATGATCTGTTCATCTATCGATGTACCAGATAAATAATTGTGAAAGTAGAAATTTAACAGAAGTTAGCATATTTGGGGACCTTCTGTTTGAACCAGAATAATATTTCTATTTAAGAAAATTAGAGTAATAAAATAATTTTAGTCTTATTTATAAAAATAAAAATAGAATATCAGACTATATAACATCACTAAATTATTTTTCACATAACCAATATAATTATTAAATGTGTTCTTATATACACTTTCACAATTTCTCCATATTCATGACTATATGCATGAAAAGGCACTTTGCCACTACCGTAATTAATGCCTCCATTTTCCCTACTAGTAAAATAGAAAATCAAAATATAGCTATATAAAAAACAGAAGTTTAGATATAGGATTTATATAAATGTGAATTTTCAGAAGTTAATTTCCCAATTTCATTACCAAATTTATTAAAAAGAGGGCTTGGCAGTAATAGAGCATAGGCACTAAATATCTTCTGTGCTATAATTACAGTACTTAAATTGTTCTGAACAGTATATATGCTTGTTGTAAATTGCAATGAATTCACGAATATTGATCTTTATTGTACAACTTAATTAAAACTTGTCCAGGAGAACCCACTAATGAATACAATTAGAGGAAATGTTTGATGCCACAGTTACTCTAGAAGACATTAATTAGATATCAGAAATTTTATGAAAAATGTTTTCATTCTATTATTTGTATTTTAAAATAGTCATACTATTCAACTGAGAGACAGATTTCAAGATGATTTTTCCCTCAACCATTGTATAATTATGATTAAGATGGACATATTGGTAGATATTCGTATTTTAATCAGTAATTAAGAAGGCTGATTATCCAGGAGAAATAGCTTTAAAGGGGTCAGTGAATATGTACTACATTGCAAATTCCTAACATTAATGTGTGGGGGAAAAATACTAACACAGGAACTTTTTAGTAAGGAAAAGTCACTTAACTGAATGCCCAACCAAATAACAGATTATGAAAGAAACTAATTCAACACAATCATTCGTATGCTTTAATTGTATTGCTATACATTAACAATTTCAATGCTTTCTTGAAAACAGAAAAGCTTTTAGAAAATTCACTTTCAGAAAAAGCAGATTGCTAACTCATTATATTTGTTGGGATTCAAGGAAAGCAAAGAGCAAATAAATAAAATGGAATATGCATAAGAAGATTCCTAAATCCTCAACTTCACACATTCTAACAACTAAAATTTAGCTTAAGTTAATAATACAAATATGTTCTTCAATGATTATAACTTTCAAACATTCTAACTTATTCTATATCACTTTGACTCCACTACTTTCTCCTTAACATCTTGCCAACTTTAGTCACTATGAGCAGGAAAATGCATTAGATTCTCCAGGAAACAGACACATTGGAATGAAAGTGTTTTCAGACCTTGAAGAGTCAAAAGATAGGTCAAGGACATTTGATCCCACCACACACCATCAGTGGGCAAAGCCTTAAGAGAATATGTGATCCTTGATGACATGAAGATAGACAATTAGAAGGCTTATTCTTACTTATATTGTTTCTGTTTTTGCCATTATCTTCACATTAACAAATACAGTTATAATGTCAGTTAAACCTCCACTACAGTATGAAAAGAGAATAATTTGGGTTAGTAGCAGATGAGATGGCCTTCACTCTCTAAAGGCATTGAATCAAAGTGGCATTGCATACTAGAGACTTCTGATGGATGCTTGCTTATTGACTTCCATTTAACAATATCAGAAAAGCTACTGGATTCAATTACAATACACATTTAACTAATCTGTGGGAACAAACCCTAGATATACAGCTGTCCAGCCTCTCTTCATGGTCCCAATCAGCACAGATGTGATTTCTCGCTTTCAGGCTAAATTTTATAATTTGACAACTGCTGCAGGGAACAAAGAACATTTTACAAAATGACTGCAGAGAAAGAGGACATGTGTTTCCCATTGGTAAACTAGATTTGTAAATTTGGGAAAAATTATGTTATAGGTTTAGAAGTGTTATGTAGATTTCTGGCATCCCTTGACTCAAAGGCAGGAAGCCATAACCAACTGTATTTTCAGACAATGAATGGAGGAGTATTTATTTTACAATTCTGAGCAATCCATATGCACAATCTTTTTTAGAAAAAAGAAGAAGAAATGTGGGGAAATCACTTGTGGAATGCTTACTCTGTGTCAGATGCTCTACTAGGCAATTTATACATAAAGCAGTAACTGAGACCTTAGTAACAGACCATGAGCACTGCTTATTGTTTCCTGCAGCCAAGTCAGTCCCCCAGTTAAGACCTAAATGTTAGATCACTGCATTGCAACTACCTATTTCCCTAGACATCCAAAGACTCTAATCAAGAATGATTCTACCTTGTTTGTACATGAACCATGGCAGCTAAACATAGCTTTAGAAAAACTGCACAACCAGAGACTGATTTCATTCTAAGTAAACCATGACCTCAAATGAGCCATGAACATTACCTGACAAACCTATATTTAGGTAACTAGGCCTTTTGTATATTAACCCAAAGCATTTTCTAAAAATTGTCATTAAAATATATTCAAAAGTAAACCTCACATTCCCATCCAGTGAATGCCCTATTTCTGTCCTTTTCATAACTCAGATTATTGAATGAATTGTCAACACACCTATCTATTATTTCCTCACATCTTCCTCATTCCTGACCTAATCCATCACAATCTGACTTCAACCCCCATTATTCTACCAAAATTTCTGTTACTAAATTCACTAGTGATAACTGTGTAGCTCTAAGCTCCTAATTTGCCTTATCTTTTGGCAGCATTCGGTCATGACCATGATGGACAAACAATCTCACTTTTCATGCTCAGTGACTACAGATTTCTGTGGTTTTCTTCTACCTCTCTAGCTACTTCTTCCTCTTTCCTTTATAAGCTATTCTTACTGTACCATCCCTTCAAACCTCGATTTTTATCAATGCCTCATTTTTGTAGATTTCCTTCGCTTCTCACACTACACCAATAATTCTTGATTAAAACTTAACATCAAAATTTAAAAGGAGATTTTTAAAAGAACTAACTCTTGGTGCCAGTCCATGCATACTGAATCAGCCTGTTAAGGATAGAGAAGGGCTCATATGTTTACTTTCTGTTTGCCGTATGGTTGGTTTTAAAGGAGATATTGGCATATGCCCCAATGTAAGGACTCTTCCAGAGGAGCTCATGAACTTCTGAGTTACAACCTAAATGTTAATGATCACACAAATCCATTTATTTTGTCCATCTCTCTCTCCTAAAATTCCTATACATTTGTAAAACTGACTGCTGGTTCTTAACACATTTATGGTATGTAATCATCCCCAAATTCAGCCTGTCCCTAAATGAAAAAAGTATCTTCTCTATACAGAAGTAAAAATAAAAATTGTGTTCCCATGTTCCCTAGTTCAATGAGTGTAATGCCATATAACTAGTTGTACTGGCTGGGAGCAGTGGCTCACGCCTGTAATCCCAACACTTTGGGAAGCCGAGGCGGGCGGATCAACAGGTCAGGAGATCGAGATCACCCTGGTTAACACGGTGAAACCCCGTCTCTACTAAAACTAAATAATAATAATAATAATAATAATAATAATAATAAAATTAGCCGGTCGTGGTGGCGGGCGCCTGTAGTCCCAGCTCCTCCGGAGGCTGAGACAGGAGAATGGCAAGAACCCGGGAGGCGGAGCTTGCAATGAGCCGAGATGGCGCCACTGCACTTCAGCCTGGGCAACAGAGCGAGACTCCGTCTCAAAAACAAACAAACAAACAAACAAAACAACAACAACAAAAAAACTAGTTGTTCTCTCCAGATATCTGAGTCAACCTTTCCTCACCTTTAGCCTCACATTGAATCACTAACCAAATCCTACTGATTCTAACACAGCCAATGATAACCGTCTAAATCGCCTGCTCTGTTTCATTCCACAGTATAGCCAGTCCAGTTCAATTAAATCCTTGCCGTAATTTTCCACTTGAAAAATCTCCTAACTGCTTTCTCTGCAGAAAAAGGTATGATCCTTAACAATTTCTTCAAAATACTGCTTCCGGAAAGATCTTTGCAAACCACCAATATAATCATGCCCCTCTCGTACTTCAGTCTTGTAATAGTCTCTTATTATTTTAACGTAAGTCCTTCCAGGGTTTTTCTTCTCCAGTTTTATTCAAGCTTGTTTGTCTCTCTATTTTCCCATTTCAGCAAAAATGAACTTATTTCAATTTCAATTATGTGGTCCCACTATTGATTCAGTTCTCTCCAATGGTCTGTGAAGGAGATCTGCAAAGGAAGGGAATTTTGGTAGAAAATATTAGTAAAGAAAACTCCTGACTGCCTTGGATACTGCTGGCTATGGATGTATTTCCTGGAACATACAGTCATCTAGAGAAAATAAGTAGAATCAGCAGGGGAGCAAAGCTTACAGATTAAGTTTGGCAGAGTGAAGAGATGGGAAGTATCTTGTTCCAAATTATATCATAGAGTTGTTAATCCATCTAAACTTGAAACTTGCCTCTCTCAGGAATTGCTTTTATGTGGGAAAAATCAATTTTGTTGCTTAATCCAGTGGGGACGTTATTTGCTGTTATTTGAAGAGGAAGACATACTAACTGATACAACTTGTAAGAGGCAGAGCTTGAAGGCAAACCTATGTCTCCGTTCCAGTGTCTATTCTCCTTCCATCATGTTAATACTTCCAAAAATTGCATTCACAGAATTCTAGTGCCCTTTAAAAACTAGTCACTTAAATTTTCACATTATCTTTGAAATGACTCCTAAAAGAGATGATTTTTATTGTCCCTTTAAATCATAATATTATGCTTGTTTGCTGCAAATAATGAATGCCTTTAATTTTTTATTTCAAAATATTTTCATCTTTCTTTATTTTACCCCAAAGTATTTTTCATCACCACAAAGAAGTTATAGACATTGCTCTTCAAAAATTAAGCAGTAGAATAATCATACCATAAAGCATATTACTATGATGGAAGGAAAAATCAATCTGAAATGTCTACGAAGTGTTTTGAATTGTTAATAGCCTAAAAAAGTGTAAACCCAGGGAGATGGCAGAAAAGAATTCAGAGACAGTATGCACTGGTTGTCTGTACAAAGTGTTAAGGCAGAGCTAATACAGTAGTCTACTGACAGCTAAATTAGGACTAACGAACAGTCTGCTATATTCACAGAACAATGTTGCATGAAAAGAGCAACACCATACAGTTTTTGGTGGCTACCTTGTCAGGTATGGTAACCAAACACGTATAATCTTACATATTGTTTTTATTCTAAAAAGAAAAGCCAACATTAGATGATATATGAAGCCTGAAAATCTTTACATCACAGACTACGTCACATAAAGCAGCTTAATTCCACCCTACTATGTACATAGATAATATGAGGCTGTTTCCTTCAAAAACAAAACATTGTCCTCACTATGTGACATAAATGCGCACATTCACAGTTCACTTTGGGAATGCTTCATTGCATAGAGAATACTCATTAGTTCTATGGTTCTGGTTCTGCTACTGTGTGACTTGATGAAATAATTTTACTTTGAGGGCCTCAATCCTCATGTCTGTAACATCAGTGACTGAAATGACTGAAACTAAAATTATATATTTCTGTACTTAATGTACATTATATCACTTAATCCTGACAATTATCTTTTAGTATATTATTTTTCCCATTTTACAGATGAGGTAATGGAAGTTTAAAAACACTAATAGGGCAAGAGCCCAAGGTCCCAGAACTAATAAGCACATAGCTGAAATCTAAATCCAAGTATATCTAACTCCAAAGCTCTTTCTCTTGTACATATATCATAACCGCCCGAATGTTTGACTTGTGAAATACAAAGGTTCACTCTTTTGAACCACTTAATCCTACATATCAATGAATTTTATGAGATCAATGACTGAAAATCGTATGTTACAGAAGCCAGCATCATCATAATACTCTATTTTATTATATATCAGATGAAAATCTTCAGGCATATCAATCTAAACAGAATAGACATTCGATTTTCCTGGGAAAACCACATTTTAGTATCAAATTTTCAAAAGTAAGTTACAAGATTTCAGAAAGGAAATGAGAAAGCAATAAAGTAATAATGAACTCTTTTCTTATTTTTTTATTTTATTATTCACTTTGCTTTAAGCATGTTAATGGGGGCAAAATATGATATGAATTTGCCCTAAAAAGACAAAGGTACACTAAAAACTACTATATTAAAATTGAATTTAAAAATGTAAGCAAAGCTGATTCTTTGTTTTGAAGGGATCCTTACCTTAGTCCTTAATTACCTCTAATGCTTAAGCAAATTATATCAAACTTCAAAACAACCTATATAATCATTAGCTTTCCAGACTTCAGGGGAGGATAAATGAGGATTACAGGAGACAGAAAGTCACACAAACTCATAGACTATATTTTAAAGTGATGGCATGTACCAAAAATAACCAGACAACTAGATGACCCAGTAGTCCTAATATAAAATGAGAAGTGACCCAAATTTTTGCTGACAACTTGTCATTATTACATGTCAGTCTTGCAGTTTAGTCAAAATTTAATATTAATGTAAACCCTACATAATGATTTTTATCTAATTTTTTTTAACATTTGGTTAATGTTTTATCATTTAAAAAATAGTCAAAATATAAAGTAATACAGACAAAAATACTAACAAAGTACAAATATTGTGCCAAATGATTTTAGGTGGCTGATCACAAACATTTTAGTACCCAGAACTAATTATCCATCTCAAAATAACTAACTAACATATATGATAGCAGGAAAATATTTTAAAATTAGTCTGTTAAAATACAATGGTTTATATATCTTAACAGTGTATAAAATTATTGTTGTATTAATCACTTTTGTCTAGTTGACCTAGTACCTATAATCGATTTTTGGTCACAAAATGACTGCAGTAGTTGGCCATTTGTCCTTTCTCAAAGGTTACAAAGAAAATACAAAATAAAGGAAATAATGTAAAATAAAAGTACTATTCATTTTTCTGTGATATTGTGGCAGACATTGTTTTATGCCTATTAATTACTCATATCCTTTTCCTTTCCTTAGTATCATAATATCAGTGTTATGCTTCATATCAGACTATGGATCAGAGGGGTTTTAGCAAACAATGATAACCATGTTGCTATTATCTTAGCCTCCCTTGGATCTCGTAGCCTTGTTACACAGGTCTGGCAATGAGATATGGACAGCAATCTGCTTGCCAATTTCTGGGAAAGTTTTGTTGCTTAAACTAAAGGAATAATGCTGCTGACATGGCTATTGGTGCTTCTCTTTCCCTTTTTCTTATTCTGAATTGGTTGTAATACTGGCAGATGCATTAGCATTCTTGCAACCATAACACAATGAGCATGAGAGTAAGGCCAAGAAAAACACAGACTTTTGTCTTCACAGAACCCAAGCCACCAGACGTCTACCCTCAAACTTTTTTCTTGGAAAAAAAAAAAATATTTGTAAGCCACTGTTGGATAGTTTTTTCTATTTATAACCTAATATAATTCTACAGATAATATATACACAATGAATGAGAAAATCCAATTTACTGCCTTAGATTTTGTTCAAGTTATATAGAATATAACACCTACAATGACGGTTCATTCATTAAACAAATATTTATTGAGTATCTACTTAACTGCCAAGAATTGTAATAAGCCTTGGGGATGCATCAGTAAATAAAACAGGAAGTATCTTGATTATCATTTGGTCTTCTAATAGCTTGGCCCTGAGAAAAGAAACTCCTTTGAATTTACATTACCTGTTAGGTCATCCATCTGAATCTCTTAAATCAGACTCTCAGGATATGATTTTATAAATTAACATTTAACATTTACAGATACCTATATATAGTATATATGTTTTTATTGTTTTATTTTTAATATATATTTATATATAAACATACAAATATATTTTTATATATACCCATCTAAGTTATAGTTATCTACCTAAATTATAATATCTAATTTAAATAGTTATATTCTGTTATAAATTCTAAATTAGATAGGATATAACGATATAAACATTTACCCTTACAGATATATATGTATTTAATATATATTTATTTATATATATTAAATATATATAAATATACATTTATATATGTGTGTGCATGTATGTGTATATGCTTTGCTATATATACGTATATACACATATATACACATACATATATGAACGAGATATACATATATACATACATATGTACATATATACATACATCAAAGCATATACATTGAGGATCAATTTTTTCAAATCAGTGATTATATCATTGAATATGCATCAAATCACACTTAGAATTCATTTTTCTTTTGCACAGTGATACTTGTTTTTATAATTCGCTAACATCTTGTATTTCCTTAATGTACATAGTGCTACTTGAATATCATCTATATCCCCTTTAGCCTTAGAACACTTTCATATTCCCTTTTATTAACAATAGAAACCATTTACATAGCATTTTCTAAGCATGAGTCATATGTGATATATACATGTAAGTAAATAAACAGTTTTTTTGAAGTGTGGTATTTCTATCACCCACATTCAAATCACCAGAAGTACTTTTTTTAAAACTAAAACTCCATTGACTCTTTATAAAACTACAAAATCAGGACATTAGGTGGAGACGAAAATGCAAGCGACTGCACTGTAGAAGTTCCCACACAACTACCGATCCAAGTAATTCTTATGATCACTTAATTAGAGTTAGAAGTGAGCTAGCTATGCCTTGGCTCAATGAGGTGAATCTGCCTATTACACAGCTGTATTGTCTGTATTGTGTAGCAATGTCAAATTGCAATAACAGTCTCTAAAAGCTAACTCTCAATCTTTATATTGATACAATTGCAGACTGGTTCCCGTGTCAGTACACATCTCACTTTAAGTATTTCTGTTCTAAGCAAAGGTTCTTTAACAAGGATAAAGATCAGAATTATCTATGGGTGTTCTAAAACTACAGATTTCCAGGTTGCAAAAGTATACATTTCCAAAGAATTTGCTTTAATCAATTATGATTCCATAAGTTTACGTGGGTCCAGACATAGCATAATTAACAATATTCTGAGGTTGGTTCTAATGAGCACCTCTGCGTTAGGGACCATTGGTTTAAAGTAAACTTCACAAGATATTATAATTTCTGTTTTAGGCAGATTTATGGAAAGTTACAAGTCAGGATTATATCACACTGATCTTCTATACAGCATTCCTTTCATATTTTATCACAGTAGTTTTTAAACTGAGCTCAGAATGGCCTGGAGATTCTAAAAAGATGTCTCAGAAGTACAAGCATATGGAGGGAAAGAGGAGACAAAAAAAAAAAAAAAAAAAAAAAAAAAAAACAGCCAGGAAACCCAATAATTCTTTTGTTACCTGCTTTAGGTATTAAGCTTCCACAGTGATTTCTTTTGAATTTACTGCTGCTGCTGCTTAAAAAAAAAAAAAAAAAAAAAGTCCTTAAAACCACTGCTAACTTTATGTCCACGGTTTTCCACAGTGACTTATACAATAATCCATCAGATAATCAGTGAAAATTAAAAATATTATTCATGGCATCCTTCAAACAAAAGCACCACTATGATAGCTTCTCTCAAACCCCAGAGTCGGAAAAAAAAAAAAGTCAGTTACCTGATGAACTGACAGGTTTTCTATCAGGAAGTGAGAACTGTGTAACTGAAAGCCTATGCTTAACTTTTCTATATAATTGCTTTAGCATTGATGATAGTGGGATTTTCTTGATATGAGTTTTCCATATGCATATTTCCACATTCCATATTCATGTTTCCTTGTGCATATATTTATATTATTTTTATTTTCATTTATTTTCCCAAACTATATATATATATATATATATATAGTATGTTAATTTTTGAGAAAGGATCTCCCTCTGTTGCCCAAGATGAAATGAAGAGGAGTGATGAGGGCTCACTGAAGCCTCAACTTCCAAGGACTCAGGTTATTTTACTACCTCAGCCACCTGAGTAGCTGGGACTACAGGTGTACGCCACCATGTCCGGCTAATTTTTTGTATATTTTGTAGAAACAGAATTATGTCATGTTGCCCAGGCTGGTCTCAAACTCCTGGGATCAAGCAATATACTTGCCTTGGCCTCTGAAAGTGCTGGGATTATAAGCGTGAACCATAGTGCCTGGCTGAAGCATACTCTTTTTATAAAACATTATTCCTTCCTTGAAAGATGGTAAGCATAAATAAAATACAAATCATAATACTAAGTATATTTAGATAAATGTAATCTCTAGCAAATGGGTGCAACCCAGAGCTCCAGAGTCGTATACACTTGATTCTAACCTGTTAATTTATGTGCTATATGACCTAGTGAAAAATTACTGAACTTTCCCAAAACCCAATTTTACTCCATCAACTGGAATAACAATTTCAATTACACAGGGTTGTTGTGAAAATTAAAGGTGATTGTGTGGTAATAGTCTCCATAGTAGTTATAATTTGAACCCTCCCATCTAGGGGAAAATGTAATTCAAAGAACTCTTATAGATTAGGAGAATCTAATATTAACCCTGTGATATTTAGGATATATTTGGTATTATTTTAGATTAAATGAAAACGTCCTTTTTTTTTTCTGAAGAAATAGTTAATTTAAAACGCTCACCAGATGCTAACTAAACTGTACTTAAAAAACCTTTATCACCCATTTTAAACTTTCTTCCACATAAATCTATCTTATAATGCTGTTCTATTCACATCATTGATAACATCAATTTTTCTGCCGTTTTCTCTCCGATATTAAGAATTCGTGACAGCTTGTAAATCTAAAGTACTTCATAAAATAAGTGGTAGTCAAAATAATCCAAGAAATCTAGAAAAATGAAAGAGTAAATCCTTCTGCCCCCAAGAAATTTAAACCATTTAGAAACACATGTTTTATATTAATTGTTTTTCTGGAGGTAAAATTAAGAAATGTTTAAAACAAAAAATAAAAAAAAATTATTTTATGTTGGCTGATAGCTGTTCAAGTTACATGAATTTTGAGAATTTATCATAAGAAAGCAGGGGCCTTGAGAAAGCTGTAGTTGATTAAATTACAAAGAGATAGTGAGCACAGGATGTCTATGAATTGTTTTCTAGCAGCTAGCTAATCTCAGTAGAACCTTCTTCTCATTTATACTTCTGGTAAGTCTAAAATACAGTATTCTACTAACAAATTTATTGGAATTAACTCGCTTTGGTTGGCAAATCATACAATTTTTTAGTTGGTAACTTTTCAGTTTAGCAAAGACTACAATACCAGAGATTCTGAACTCTATTAGTTATGGATTTATGAAAAAAGCTATGTTGGCTTCACCAGCAACACAGTAATGAGGTAAGACTTGGTGTACTTAATAGCAGTGACTTTAAAGAAACAAGTAAGTTACTTAATAATATTCGTTCACTAAACATAAATGTATAGATTATAACATCCTTTACGGATGCTCCATATGGAATAGCAAGAATTGGAGCTGGCTCTCAATGAGTTTACAGACAGGCAAGCTTTCTTCATATTGATACATTTGGAATATGCAAAAAAAAAAAAAAAAAAAAAAAGAAAGAAGAAGAAGAAGATATTTTACTGCCAGCTTTTTTGGAACTAACTTGCTGTCTTTGGCAAATCATGCTATTTCAGTGGTGATTCTCAGTTCAGAAGAGAGCTTTTTTTTTTTTTTTTTCTAGTTAACCTTTACGTTTTACAAGGATCTCTATTCCCATCAAAGATCAGAAATGTACAGACAAGCAAAACACAATTCCATCTCAGTGTGATAGACAACACCTAGAATAAAAATGGGCACACAATCCTGGGAAAATCTTGTACAGACCTAGGCATAAATATCAAATTATTTAGTGAAGAAAAGCGGTGAGTATTTCTGACTGAGCTCACAGAATCCTACTGCACTCAGAGCAGTTCTTCACCACAGGAACTGGGAGTGCAAGGAAGGGGAATGGGCAGGAGAGGTGGGCCAGAAACAAAATACTAAGAACTCTGTACTCAAGTTCAAGGAGTTAGATTTTATCCTGAGGGCACTGGAGGACTATTGAAAGGTTTTACCCTGGGAGTAAATAAAGACTGCTTGAACTATTGAGCTGAAGTCAAGTGTTTTTCTTTTGGCATTTCCATTTGCAATGAATATTAGACAGTACTCACTGACTAATGTAGAAAAGTAGACCTTGCTCAATGTCAGAGTGCCAACCATACTGTTTTAACACATGTAATACTTAATAATTATATATTATTTACTATATGCTAGAACTTTTACGGAGCACATTATTAATAATTCAATCTTTTCAATTATATACCATATTGTTATAATCATCCCATTTCACAGACAAGAAAACATAGGCACAGAGAGGTTTACCAGCTTGCCCAAGTCACACAGCTCTAAATAGTTGAACCAGGTTCCTGAGCCCATGGTTTTACCATTTTGCTATACCTCTGATAAAATGTTGCACTGATTCTGCAGTAATAAGACATTGGCTTTGATACAAGTTCTAATTTTTTTTTTTTTTTTTTTTTTGGTTGAGACAGAGTCTTGCTCTGTCGCCCAGGCTGGAGTACAGTGGCCGGATCTCAGCTCACTGCAAGCTCGGCCTCCCAGGTTCACGCCATTCTCCTGCCTCAGCCTCCCAAGTAGCTGGGACTACAGGCGGCCGCCACCTCGCCCGGCTAGTTTTTTGTGTTTTTTTAGTAGAGACGGGGTTTCACTGTGTTACCCAGGATGGTCTCGATCTCCTGACCTCGTGATCTGCCCGTCTCGGCCTCCCAAAGTGCTGGGATTACAGGCTTGAGCCAACGCGCCCGGCCTAGTTCTAATTTTTTAATAGATCAAACTGTCTTGTTTCAGTTCCCTAATTAACATTGAGCTTCTTTAATCTATTCTGCAGTCTTTGTTATGAGATTCATGTGGAATAGCGGTTTTCATAATAAATGCTACAAAATATTGACTATAAAGTATTTAATATAACCTTGTATGTAAAGGAGGAAAAAAGCACCCAAAGGGTTGGCTTGGACAGGAGATGAAAGGTGAGTGCATTTTCCAGGAAACCTTTCTGTCTTCTCTCTTGTTATAAAAAGTAGTGCTGCCTAAAATAATATACTCTATCATGAGTTAGAATAAAACTATTTTAAAAACTTTCCTCTATTTTTAACAGAGCAAGAGGTAGTGATCAGCAATAGATAGCACTTCTTAACAAAATCTTAATAGGATTTCGGGTATGCAAGCCGAGATATACAGTGTCTAGTCTGGGCTAGAGACTGGGAACTGGATTGTTTATACACTAGAGTAACAGAAAAAAAAAAAAAAAAATTAGGAAAGGTAAAGCATAGATGCTGTGAATTGGAAAGAGGAAAATATGTGGAAACAGATCTCCCCTTGTGCTAGTGAGTATCTGGACAATGAAGAGAGAAGATATTAATAGGAGGTAAATCATTGTATAAGAGTATGATGACCAGCAGCTGATCAAGTGTTTAATAAGAGGGAAAAAATTATAGCTATGACTAAGAATGAGAGGAAATATCTCCAAGACTTCACATACATTTTTTAAGACTTATTTTGAGGAAAATAAATTAATATATATGTAAACCACTTAGAACAATGTCCCCCACACAGTAAGTCAATAATAAATGTTAGTTATGATTACTTTATACAGGTGTGTGCATTCATGAGCCTGCAAACACAGGCATACATTTTAAAAGCAGATCTAAATATAATATATTCCAAATTTATTTTACCTGTTTATGCTCACCTAAGTAAAAAAGAAAAGCCTTATAAAATTACATTAATACATTAATTTACATTATAAAATTACATCAAAATTTATATTTTGAAAATATAAAAATTCAAATATCTTTCCAGGTTATATTTTTAACTCTGCACATAATCAAACAGATGAGAAACCTATATATTTCAAACTGAAAGTAAAGGTATAGACTCATAATATTAGTAAGTTCTAAGAATCTAATTCTTCCAACTGTCCACTTTTAGCAGCATTTTTCATGTCCTTTTAATGAATTTCTATACAGACTATATATATATATGACATTTTATACATATGTGTGTGTATTTAAAAGTGAAACTGATAACATACTATTCTTATAGGACTAAATATTCAAAATATTTGAAAATATTTATTGGTATGATTTGTGGCAAAAATTAAAAAAAAAAAAAAATCTGCCTTCTACCAGTCTACCTGAGGGCAAATGAGGTAAAATACAACATTTACAACCCATGACCCTTGTACTGATGGTTTTCCATTTATTTCCTAATCAAATTCCAATATTCAATATTAAATAATGAGGAAAACCAACAGAAAATCAAGATAATGTCATATGGTTGGTTTTTACCTTGGATAGCTCTATGGAAAATGTGCATGTAAATTCCTGTTCTCAGATTGTTTTCCAAGCCTAGATTCCTTTTAATCATACAATGCAAGGAAGATGATGATCTGTGAGTGTGAAATCATACCTCAAATATTCTATATGTAGTAATAAGAGAAAGGGAGAAAAGACAGGGACTAATATTTTGGTGTACCCACTTGGCTTTAGGAAATGTACTAGGCTACATAGGCACATTATTATTTTGTTTTCTCAGCAACCTTGTGGGTGTGCCTTTACATCTTCATTTTAACGATGTGGAATCTGAGGTGGATGGTTCAAGACCATATCACTGTCTAAGACCATGGTTGAGCTGGGTTCCTGGTCTCTACATCTCCCCTTTCTAAAAGAGGCATAATTATCATGAAGTTAATACAAATTAAGCTACAGGACACTCAAGAACATGGGCCACTTCCATGTCACTTGAGGCATGAGCAAAGTGTTTATGAAATCCTTGTTTGTGTTACACTTGCAAAGTAGAATATTTTTCTACTCCTTTTCTTAATGAAATTCCCTCAAATAACATAATCTTTTATTCTTATCCTTACCCAGCAAATGAAGAGTAACACACAGATCATGGAGGGCATTTAAACAGTTACATTCCCAGACTTCCTCTGTTCCTCTACAACCTATATTTGTATATTGCTCTAACAATTAGAAAATGGTTTTATTTGTTTTCCATAGCAATTATATGAAGTAGGCAGTACCATTATTACCATAATACAGATAATTGAACTGAAGTTAAAATAAATAAATGAGGGCCAATAATTTAGCGTTAGTGTTAGAGACTAGCACAAACAAAAACTAAAACCATGTTTGTTATTGAATTCAAAACAGTTAGATTTGGTTAACTGTTTTTGTTTGTTTGCTTTGTTGTTGATGTTGTTGTTGATTTTTCTGTACTTCCACTGCAACTAATTCTTTCACTACTTTGTTTCACAAGTTTAAATCAAAAACAGTGACTTCAAATCTGCATGATTAAGGTAATTTTGCTGTCGTTATTGTTGCCTTCCCTCCTTCTAGAGATATCAAATATCATGGTTTGAAACTAGGCGTGGTTAAAATTCTTCAGACACAGCAGTTTTCACGTATCTTCTACCTCAGAAGTCTGGCTGTATCCCCCATCTTAGGAGGCCCAGTGTGTCATTACTACACTGTCTAGAGCAAAACTCTTAAGTGAGATGACAGTGCATTATCATCTTCCATGAGGCTGGGCAGTCAGCCTCACCTTTTCTGCTAGTACACATGGTGAAAGCTTTGGGTGAAAGTTAGAACTTGGCTCCCTAAGCAAGCTCCTGCTGTGGACTGCTGGGCTGAACTGGTGCCAGCCGGATCTGCCTACTGAGTTCGCCTTTCCTTAGAAAAGACATTAACAAGCATCCTGGAAAGGGAAGGTGCTGTCATTGCAAAGTAAATAAGTTAGCTGTCTTATAAGAAAGGCAAAACTGACAGAGATGTCTTAAAAACTTCTGATGTATGAATTAAGTGAAAAAATGTATAACTGGGTTTGACACAATCTATTCTGTACGCAGAGTCCCACAATTTATTTACAAGAAGACTATATATTATCTTCTTAACAAACACACAATCTGAAATCTTGACTTCCTTGAGGGTGTTGGAATAAAACAGGCTGGGGCTCTTACCCTCTTAAATCATTTTGACTTAGTCGCGGATAGAAGGAGGGAGGAAAAGAAAGAAGAAAAGAGGAAGACAGGAAGGGAGAGGGACATGACAAATGAAAATAAGAGTGTAAAATTAATATAAGAGAAAAAAGACATTACCCATCTCTTAGTAAAATAACAGACTGTATTTTCTCTAAATCTTCCAATACTTAGCCTGAAACATGTTTCCAAGTAAGGACATGTTCTTGCAAAGCATATGCAAAATATTTCAACCCTCAGGTTTTGGCTCTTTATTTTTATTTTTTTTATTTTTTACCAGAATCATCTACTTAACAGAGTTGTGTGGCTAGTGTATTTAGAACTGAAGACAAGCTTGATGAATGCAGAAGATGGCCTGGGCAATAGTCCAGCAACTAAAACATAATTAGAATTATCACAGACACTTTAATCCCAATTATTTAATCTGTGGGGTGTCCAACACAACAAGTGTTTGGCATAACTCAACAAAACAGATCTTACAGAGTAAAAGAAGGAAAAAAAAAACAAAACAAATTTACGAAACACAATGAACTAGGGACTTATTTATACTTTTTTCATTAGACTGGGGTTTTATCTTCAGGGTCATAGTAAAACAAATGTAAAATTAGAATGCGTGAGTGTGTGAGAGTGTGTGTGTGGGCAGAGGTGATATTTTTTAAAAATAAGATTGAAAGCATTACTCAAAACTGTTATTAATATTAAGTTTATGGTGATACCATATTGACATCCCTCTCCCTACCCTTTCTTTCAGCCTTCCAGCAACCTTTCCACACACTCAACGCACATCCATGGGCACATAGGCCAAAATCCCAGGCAAGTTATTGCACTCTGCTTGATAAACACACAATGATTAAAGGCATGAACACTTTATCACTGAGAGACACAGAGGAAAGAAGGCACGCCCTAGGTTCTACTTTTGTCCGACAAAGTTTTGTTATGCTCGCCTATAGTATAAGTAATAATTTAAGAGATATTAATAAAGTAACACATAAGCTGATCAGAGACTAAAGACTGCAAACCCTACAGGAAAAGAAGAGCTACAGAAAAGTTTAATTATGAATAGAACCCACTAGGACTTTTTAAACTGGGATACAATTAAATGGCACTCTAAAGGCAAAACACACACACTTTTTAAAAAGGGGTTTTCAGGCAATTTTTAAATATAGAAGTGACCGTTTATGGTTTCTTTAAATTACTATCAATTTAAAATCATTTCACAAAGTTCTACTAACATTAAAATGACAATAAATGCCATCCTACCAAACCACAGAGTTTTTAAGAACTCCAAGTGGACACCTACTAAATTACAGTTTTATTTTATGACTTTGTAACACCTGGGATTCTCATTAGGGATACTGGATGAAAATTTGAACTTTTAGGGAAAAAAAAAAAAAAAAAAAAAAAAAAAACAAGACCTTCAATTACTACAAATTTCACCAGACACAATTCAAATTCTTATGTATCTTATAGCACTTTTTCTTTCTATTTATTTTTCTTTGCACTTACAGATATATCAGGTAACAATTGTTTAAGATGGTAATAAAATAGGTTAAATGGGAATTTTAAAATCTAGTTCTTGAAATTAATTGATCAGAATTACATTTTAAACCACTCAATTAAATATTTCTTATTGTTATTATAATAGGAATTTTAAAATTAGAGCCATATCTTTATTTTATGTGATAAGAATAATTGCAATGAATAAATCCTCTGCATGGGAACTCTATAGGGTCAAAAGAAAAATGCAAATTCCAATAAAATCTTAATATTCAAATATAACTGCACCACTATTTATTTGGAGCTTCATATGGAAATACCTATTTCACACTACAATTTATACGACATCAGATTCTGTTTTTGTAACAGCTTCTTTATTACAAGAACATTTTGCATATGTTAATAAATGAATTGTCAAAAATAAGTTGTTGTTCAAAATTTATATTTAAAATTGCCACACTGCTTCCATTTTTACCTTGCTCAAACACTTTGAAATCTATCCCATTAATTGAATACAAACAGATGTCTGGAAAGTCAGACACTAAAAGTAAATATTAAATAGAGAAAAACCGTCCTAAGAATTCATGCTAATTATTTTGGAAGTTCAAAACCAAACAGTTAAAAAATAGATCATTCGTATTTTGAAGTAAATATTTTCAATGGCACCAATTATTTATACTAGATTTTCAACATCTAATAATTTTCAGTTTTCTAACTGTCATATAGTGCCTTCAAAAATTGTAATTAATACATTAGAAAATCTCTTGTTATTTATGTATTTTCTATCACTAATGCATTTCACTCAATAAACATTTTGTTGATTAAAGATAGGTACTAATAATTTTTTCTAAAATATATGAACCCATTTTAATCTATGTTTACAAAGCCTTCAGAACTCATTTTTTCTTTGTATCTACCTTGATATACACCCATAGAAATATCGACCAATTACACAAGGATAGTACATATGATAAATTTTTAAAATCAGTTAACTGTTCCATTAGGTATATATGTATACAATGGACTATAATAACTCTTTTGAAGAAACTCTTATCTATCCTATGGATTACATAACTTTTGATAAAATAAATATGCATTTACTCAGAAGGGCACAGCAGTAGGAGCCATTCTCCACCTGAAATATACTCACTAGAGATATTATAATAGCAAGAATCATTCTGAGTTTCTAAGTAAGAGTTGACATTTTTGACTCTAATATTGCTTTTATAATAACAATTCACTCTTTCTGAAAAGAAAAAGCAAATACTACGATCAATTTTTAATGATTAATAAGCAAGACATGAAATTCAAACCTCAATTAATTCTGATGCTTTATAAAAACCATTGTGAGCTATTTTAAGATTGTTTAAAATGATGTCATAATCTTTAAATAGGTATCCCTGTTAACTTAAATTGGAACTATTCATTAATAAAGTAGAATATATTAAATATATGCTAATTTAAATTTTTAAAATTTCTAAGGAGTTATTGATGATTTGTTCAGCAATTATTTCTTTGAAATATGAGCACTATATTTTTCTTTTGAAAAAAGAACATTAAATTTGACTCATAAAATGGATAATAACTATAGTTACCTAATATAATAATGTACATTATACTCGATTTTTACAGTCAAAGGTAGAAAGCTTTCTACCAAATGAAAAAGAAACTAATTGCCATTCAAGCAAATACATTTAAAAAAGCACTCCAGACAAAGGAGATTCAAGTGGTAGAGTCAATCAACAAAAGTGTGGTGGAAATAACTAAAGCACAGTTATTTTCTCAATAGCAGCAATCAATTCTGAATAAACTATGTAATTAAAAAGTTTGGAAATGTTTGCTGTAAATACCTATAGCATTTCCTTTTAATTTGCATGTAAAGATACAAAACACACATACTCTAAGTAGTCATATTTTATAGAGAATAATAATATAAATACGTTATAGTAAATAATTTTTTCTAGGTGTAAAAAGTGAACCTTTTTTTCCATACCAACTATATTCTATGTGAATTGGAATAAAGAGCCAACAGTATTTCCAAATGACAATATTACTAGAAGAATATTTCCAATCAAAGAAAAATATTTGTTTTAAATGCAGAAATTGTTCACTGTCCTCTTTGTCTTATATGAGGAAATGAAATCCTCTTACCTGTCACCCTAACACTCAAGGAGATCTTTGTCTACCTCAAAAGGAGCTTAAAATGTCAAGACTTAGGTCCCCTTTTCATGGTTTATTAAGCAAAAAGCCAAAACTATTCATGGTCCCTTGTAGTTTCAACAATCTATGATTTAAATAGGGGTAATAGCTCTCTTTTCTTGTGTAGTAATGTCCTGGTGAGGAAATTATTTTACTATCCTTTTTTTCTGTGGGATCCTGCCGATTTATCTAAAAGGAAGTGAATTACAACGGGATGACAAGGCCACAGAATAAAGCCATTTAGTTTTACAAATCTATTATGTCCTCCAATCTATTTTATGGGCCTGGTTCTCTTATAAGCCAAGAAAAACCCTAAAACAAACTTTTTTTCCCCCTTTTTTATCTTTCCAAGGAAAACATTTACAAGTTTATGATTGTTTTTCAGGCAGTTTAGCCTTTTCTTCCCACCTTATGTGTTTCTACCCCACTTTCTCAAACATACAAAACATTTAGAGACAAGAAACTGGACTTTTCAAATCCAAACTGCTGACAACTGTCAGAAGCACTTTACTGGGACATTACCGACTGTAGCTTCAATGAATTAAGCTTGATTCACTGCGGGTGAATCATTTTCAATGCAGAGCTGTTCAGCAGTAATTGGCCAAGAATCCCTGCTGTGAAAAGCACTTGTCAAATAATGCTTGTTTACAAATATATCTCCAGACAGCAAAAAGTGGCAGTTACTGAATACGTTCAGGGCCACCTCCAAAATTCATAGCAATGAACATGAACCCTTTACTTACTAAATTTATTTAAATTTTCACTTGAAGATACACTTGCTAATATTTGTCCTGCTTGATCAGAGACAAGTCTGTTTCTAAATATACCTCTGAAATCTTTTATAATAAAAGTTTTGAATATTATACTGTAAACCAAAGGATTCTTCCACATGTAGTTTATGACCAATATACTAAAACTACTAATGATATATTTAACTTATAAATTGCTTAGAGTTCAGACTAAAGGGTAAATTTTCCTCTTATTGTCTGCTATCCAACATATTCATACATACCAAATAAATACATTTCATAAAAGTCCAAAATTCCAGATATATGTTTGGCTTTTTCTGCTCAATTCTGCTTGCTTATACCTAACAAAGTTAAATTTAAGAAATGACTAGAATAGCAACTATGAATGTACACTCACATTTATTCTGTATGTTTTAAATTTTTTTTCACATAATGGGAGCATTCATAATATATACACACACACACACACACAGTCTTTGGGAAATCACTAAGCATCTGTAGATTGCAGAAGACAAATTACATGAGAACAAGTGATTAATGAGTTCAGCATATACATCAAATCTTTCTGCCCCCTGACCTTCCCAAGTCCCTCCAGAAGCAAATAAACAAATTGGAAAACTCTAATCTGAATCTCTAAGAAAGCCCAAACATTTTATCAAATAAGTATTTTAATACACTCTGCTGCTCAATTTATAGCAATAGCATGGAGAAACAAGAAGAGAAGAATCTATATTTCACAGAGCAGAAGTAAAGGTCTAGGATACTAAGTGGAAAGATGGAAAACTGTGCTCAGCTGAGATAGGATGGATTAGATAATGACATAGATATTTATACAATTTTATTTCCAATTAAGTATAATAGTGACATATTACAAAATGTGCCCCCAAACATCAGGCTTTTTTCAGAGCACCAGGTGGTAAGGTACATCTCATTTTTTATTAGATCTCCAAGCCCCATCTCACTGTAGTCCAAGTTTTGCTGTGTGACGGACTAAATGAGGTAAGACAATACAATCTATGGGTGTTAAATCTGCAACAACAGCCAGGTTATGTTCCACAAGATTCCAGCTCTGCTTTCAACACCTTAGGAGACCGGCGCTGTCTCCCCTTCCTTCTCTTTCCTTCTGCCTCTTCCTCCCTGCACAGTCTTGGCTCTTGTTCCCATTCAGTGTCACTCTCCCTGAGAATTCAATTCTTCCAATTTTCTAACCAAGATCGACACCCTTTCATCCCCACCTAAGTTCTCCTCTTCCATCACACCTGGAGAGAGGACTTGAAATCCAACGGAAACACGAAAGGATGAATGATATTACTGTTAAACCCCTTCAAATTCAAACCAGGATGCCCCTTTCGGTGGAATAAGACAGTTAAGAAAAGAGCCTCCTCTAACGCTGTTATAATCCTCCAGACGTCTAACAGAATGAATTTAAAATAAGGTGTTAATAAAAGGTCTACGACTCCCAAAAACACTTTCAACTTTATCAGAAAGAGAAAATGCCCGATTGTTTGCCTTAAGCGAGAGAGATTACCTATATATGTATATAGATAAATGTAGATAAATACAAATAAGTCTTTAATTAGCGTTTAAAAAATAAAATTAGAGGTTAAAGAGAAAGTTCATGGGATGGGGGGAAGGGAGCCTCTATCTGCCCTGCTTTCACACCTTTCCTTTAGAGCTGGCATTGCTGGGATACCAGCTCAGCGCCTTCTCCTACATCGGAGACTGAACCCATGCAAGTCACGAGGACACACACGACTCCACCACTGCTGCTTCATCTTTCCGGTCTAGTGTCCGGTGCCCAGGAGTGGAAGGAATTTCTGTAAGGTTCTGAGCCTCACGCGTCGCATCCACAACCCCAAACCGAAACCCCACTGTTCTAGCCAAAGGGGGTAGGTTTTTCTGTTTTCATAGTGGAGCTGAAAGATCTGGATCTGAGATGCTGTTCCCGCTCCTCCGCGAGTAATGCGCCCTTGGGCTGAGACCGGAGCTCAATCCGGGTGTGGGAGAGGAGCGAGAGCGGCTGGAGGGGACCCAAAGGCAGAGGGCTCAGATCCAAGAAGCAGGCGGGCAGAGGGGCTGAGCACTGCTCCGGGAGCACGGAGAGCGGCACAGGTGTTGCTCCCGGCGGACCCTACTCTCCCAGGGACAGTATTCTGGGTCCGGAGCGCAGGATTGGGGGTAGGGAGGGGGACTGGGTACTCCCGGATCAGGTGCTGGCCAAAGCAGGTCTTTTCCCTCTCTAAGACATGCCCAGCTGGGTTTTAGCAGTAACTTCCTAGCAGCGACACTCCCCCTCGCCCCTCCTCCCGCGGCATCCCACCTTCTCGCCTTCTTCCACCTTGGCTTGAGTGTGACAATGAACTCCCCAAAGAAGAAGGGCACCCAACAGTGTGGGGCGCCTTCTGTCCTTCGCTATACTCCTCCCATGAGAAATAAAAGCTCCTGCCACCCACCCCAGAATAGCAGCTGGTGATGCCCTAAATAACAGCTCCCAGCAGGCACTTTCCCCAAAAATAAAAGCATCCAGCCACCCCCACAACGTTTCCCATCACTGGCCTCAAATAACGGTTTCTAAAAGCCCCACTGCTCCAGAGATCCTTGTCGCTGAGCTTCAAACAGTTCCCACTCCTTCAAGCCCTAAATGTCACTTCCCCACGCGCCTTAAGTGAGCCCCAGCCGCACCCATTCCCCTGGTACGGGCCTCGACCTCCTTTCCCCCAAGGTTTTCCACCTTCCCAGCCCCCCAATCAGCCTCTGTCCACATGCATGTTCCTTGCCCAGCACTCCGAAGCTAATGTCAAACAATGCAACCAAAAACCGCAGAGGGAGCGAAAAGGCCAGTGGAAGGAGACGACAAATATTAATTTGAGATGAGAGTGCGATTTAGTCTGCAGCAGCAGCCTCCAGCGCGCTGAGACCCGAACTCCCCAGGCCCCGCCTAGCCCTCCGCCCCAGGTCGCCCCGGTCCCCACCCCCATCTCCCTACCTTCGTTGCTGGGGCTGGCCAGGAGGGTCCGGAGTGCGGCGCACAGGAGAAGGCACGTCCAGAGGGGAGCCCGGCGAGGTGCAGAGTAGCAGCCGGCCAGGGACGCTGGGGTGATGGGGGTGTCGCCGCCTCCGCCTGGGGGCCGCCGGCGTCCCGCACCCCGGGGCCCCGAGCCCCGCATCTTCTCCGAGCCTCCTCCGCTGCAGCTGTCCCGCGCGGCTCAGTCCACCGCTTCGGCCTCGAGGAGCCGCCAAGGGAGACTCGGGAGTCCTCCTTGTCTCCCCGTGGGGTCCTACGCCTTCTGGCACGCGGCTCCTCCAAATGCGGGAACCACGGATCCGCTGAGACAGCTGAAGTTTGCTTCTCGCTCTTCTCGCCTTCCCCTTTGGTGGGGTGAAATGAAATATTAGTTCTGGTTGCTAGTGCAGTTCTGGACTCGGATCAAGGGTCTCGCGTCCTGTTCCTTTGCCTTTTAAAAATACTTTTTACGGTTTGAGAATTTTTAAATGCCACTAGGGGAAAGGTGAAGGTTCTTTGCAGTCTTCAGTGTTGAAATGGACGAAGGTAAGGAAGACAAATCATTTTAAGGCGAAATCCCCAATTTTTTTGTTGTTTGTTTTGTTTTGTTTTTAAGGAGGAAAAAAGCAGGGTGGCTAAGGATAAAGAAAGAGTAGTTGAGAAAATGTGGAGAATGAAAAACAGGAGAGCAGTGAGCAAAAGCAAAGATCCAGAGTTCAAAGAGCCTGGCAGAAGGAAATAGCTGCGGGCTGAGTGCTGACGAGGGAAGGGACTGACGGCGGACGGCGGGCAGGAGCTAGGAGCTGGGCTGCGGCGGCCCAGGAGCTGCTGCGGTTCCCGCTGCTCGGGGAGGAGGCGGTGTGTGCGCGGCTGCAAAGGCGAGGTTGAAACTGCACCGCCAAGGCGCGCTCCTGCTGTGTCTGGAGCTCTGGCGTCCCCTCTGCCTCCCGGCTCAGCGCCTCCCACCCTCCTTCCCTCCTCCTCTTCCCAGCTCCCCCGCCCTCTGCTGCTCGCAGCCTTGCCAGTGAGAATCTACTGTAAGTGTGAGTTGCTTCGACGAAGTCACACACCCACGGAAAGAAGTAATCTGGAGGCTGCTGTGGTGAGTGTTGCCTAGCGGTCTCCGGGAAAGGCGCGTCTTCCTCCCGGGATAATTAGGGCGAGTAATCCTCCCGACGACGCTGACGAGGACTGGGGCTCCCGGGAGGCGGAAGGCAGATCAGCCTCAGCTAAGCCGGCGGCCCTTAGAGACGCGGGTCCCTCTGTTTGGCATCTTGTCTGCCGCCCCTTACAGGCTGTGGCATCAACAACCTTGTCGTCACATCGCCGCGCATTCGCAGGCTCTGCTGGTCCGTGGCTAGCTTCTTAAACACCCATACCGCTTACCGCTGCTGACCCTTTCTGTTCTTCCCATACTTCTATGGCTGGAATAGGAATTACTCAACGTTTTCTTCAGAAGTAAATTGTAGAGTAAATAAAGAGGCAGTAGCTCTGTTTGAGATTTCAAGGAGTCAAACAATTTGACTATTGAGATTTGCAGTGTGCCAGGTACTTTCATAGGTGGCGATTTAATTCTTTTATTTCATTGATAAAATGTTTTAGTATTTTTAGGAATTGTACGATATGCAGGTACATGTCATACATTCCAGAGAAATTAGCCTCGGTCAAATAAATTCAGGGTTTTGAAAAATTAATTATTTTAATTGATTGTGCCCTATTGCATTGAGAGATTTACAAACAGTGAAAAAAAAAAAAAACAGTTAAGACAATCAACTTTCTATGCTTCACCTCTATTATGTATTTTCTTGCTTTAGTATATTCCGCGATTTATTCATTCTTTCAAAGAGATACATTTGAAGGACAATTTTAATATACAGGCATTAAAAAACAAAAGGCTGCAGAGAAAGCACCTACAGAAAGATCTGCTATTAGAAGAAAGATATCTCATTTAATTTCATGCATAGTAACCGCTGTAAAGCTTGGGCTTCCGTTCACACCTAATAAAGGTGAGTCAGCTCACCAGTTTTGACATATCTAGAGTCTTGTTTGTCTTCACAACAAATTCCTCACAATCTTTAGCTGGTGACATTTGTTTTTGTTTAAATATTTGCGATAAAGATGAAAGAATAAAGGAGCAGTGATGCAATTTTGTAAAGAGGTGAAAGCTCATCTTTGATTTCTTTTTTTCCCGAAATGTTTTGGCACCAGAAGTCTGAAAGCAGATTCTTTCTATTATAATGTTCTCCAAGTGGATGAAGCAAATTTAGAGGAAGAGCAGTGAATCAGTCTCTCAGTTTGGCAAAAAGCCTCACAGTGAGATGGAAAGTTAAAATTTATGTTTCTATTTAAGGACCATTCAAAATGTAAGCTCCCCTCTCCCCTATAATTATAATTGAGTTACTTAAAAATATTTAAGCAGAATATCAACTATGATATCTAAAGCCCAGAAACATGTAATAGAATTAACATGAGTTTAATGGGTCTTTGAGCTCATTCCTTCACTTCTGCAGGACTCAGTATCCTCATCAGTAAAATGAGGAATTTGGAGTAGGCAATCTTCAAGCCTTCTTCCCTTTCATGTTGGTTGCATGTCTATGTGACTACCCTGTTCACCTATCTTCAATTATTTACTATTGGCCACAAAATAACCAAATTTTTCAGCTTGGAATTTAAAGCCTTCTACCACAAATGGTTTAAATATGTATTTTTATTCTATACCACAATGTTAAACTCAATTTTGCCTTAAATTACCTCATGCCTCTCTGATGATTTTTCTGCCTTTTATTCCATTCTAAAGAAATCCCACCTCTGGAAATATTTACTCCCCCCACCTCACCACAACACACACACACACACACACACACACACACACACACACACAGTTGCTGTCATCTAAATCGTACCCAGTGTCCTAGGAGAGCCAGGCACTCAAGCCTAATTTCTTCTTTTCCCAACAAAAAAGTTACTTTGTCCTCCTCCTCGAAGTAGTCATGGCTTTACATAAATCAACACAATGCCAATATTTTCTGAATCAAAATTGGAATAAAATTGTCTAACTATATCTAAAGAGAAGAAAGACAGAATTTAAATCTGGTATGTCAAAGAAAACCTGGGACCCTGGTCAGCACGGGCATAATTGTGTTATCTTCTCCCAACATTGCTAAGTTACATGATTGAGAATACAGAAAGCAAAATCCTTTGTATTCTCCACCTTAAATTGCAGCCACCTTTCTCATAGTTGTTTAATAATGTTGATTACATATCTCTGAAAGATTGAACAACTGTAAAGTTCATTGAAGCTGTAAGGTTCATGAAGTTCTGATGACAACAATGAAAATAATTTTTTGGTCTAAGGAGGGTTAATCAGAAAAGGTAGTGATGGTGGTTTGACTTGGACTTCAATCTCAAAGGAGATTCACATTTGGCCATGTGTTGATGTCTTGGCATGTTAACACTTTTTAAAATACAATTACATTGAACCATGGGATTGCATGAAAACTAGATAGGGTTTATATTTTTCTTTTATACTTATTGCTTTGCACAACAAAAGGCCACACCATCAATATTGGTTTCGGCGCCCTATTGTTTGCATTTCTCATTGCTTGGAACCACTACTATGACCTTAAATGATGAAAGTGGTTAGTGTCTCCCAAGATCTCTGCTTTTATATGACTTCTGTACTAAGTTTTCCTGAAGGAAGGATATTCAAAGTAACCTTGATAAGGTGCCTTGAAAGTTTACTACCCTCATAAAAAGTTTTAATATTATAGTTAGCTTCAGTGTATTAATAAGCCCAAATATATCTTCCCTGCATTCAAAGACTCAAGAAAAGTAATTTTGACAGAAAGCCTTGCTAGTTTTTCCTGAAGATTTGCTATATGTAAAGCATTATGTGACGTTTTTACCTTAACTATGTTACTTAACTCTGACATTTCAACCCTGATGTTGGTGTAATTATTATCCCCATGCTAATGATGAGAAAACTGAGGAAATGAGATTAGGTGACTCAAGTAGTCTCACAGATGGTAAGACATGGAAACTTTCACCCATGACATGGAGTCTATTGGAAAAAGGTCCTACATAACAGAAGTAAAGAATAAATTTGATAACCAGGTTGATCAGAAAAAGAGGACTACCCAAGAGTTCTGCATGAATGGGAGCAATGCATACACGAAAATATTCCAGTGTTCAGGTTTAAGTCTAAAAGCAATTTTCAAAATAGGTAGTAGAGGTCAGATAAATGAATAGGAGAAAACAAGAAATGAAGGATCATAAGCAAGCATTACTTAAAGAAAAATACTGTTTCATGTACACAAAAACATGCACACAATTTGTTTGTGTACAGTGGAGACAATGGACAAATCAAGAAAACAACAAGATTGAGGTCTGTGGTCAGATAATATTAGCCCAACACATGGCACACAGCCCCTTTAAACCATGGTGAAAAACATAAGCAACAGTCTTTACTAAAACAATTTAAATAAAACTCCATAAATTCAAGAGTGGTTTTTTTTCACATTATTTAATTATAGCAATTTTTCACAAATCTGTTTTAAATGTTTTTCTCACTTAGCTAGATTCTTTCTTTGGGGGAATTTGGTGAAAAATACAAGCAAAGCAAAATTTTAACCCATGATAGATTTTAGACGAGAAATTATATGATGCCTTAATGAAACTATAAGATACCCTAAAGAAGTTAATTTTTCAGATTCATAATTTTCTAAAGAGGATAGATGTATGGTGATGTTAATTATTTTGATATCAAAGATAAATATTGACTAAAATATATTTAAGCAATTCAATAACTCTTGAAGTTTACAACAAAGATAATACTGTAATATATCCATAATTGTATATATTGTATCTTAATGGACATAAAACAGCAAATATTTTTTGTTTAGTATTATTTCTTAAGCATTTCTTTCCTGAAGTCCTAGAAATGCCTCACATTTCTACCTATTAAGGTGAGGTTAAATTATATTTAAATTTAACAAGTTATCAGATGGGTGCTTAATTTTAAAAAATAATGCATTAATACCATTTTAATAAATTAATGAGGATTTAAATATAGAAAGTATTTTATAACTTAACAATGCATGAAATGATTACTCGTCAGAAATTACACTTATTAAAGATGTCCATATCACAGCCAGCACTCTTTTTATCTCTCTTAATCAATATTGAGAACAAAATAAAACTGTCACCCTACTCATGATTATTAATAGGAAGTTATGTAGCAAGAAGAAAGAATAAGATGTTCAAATGAATTACAGTGAGCCGAAGAGTCATGGTGGTTGTTGATGGTGGTGTTTTCTTCTTTAATCATTCTTTTATCAATGTGCTAGAATTGCAGTTGTTGCAGCATAGCATGAGGCCAAGGCTACTGGAGTTTATGATGAGCCAGATTGACTTGCCAGGAAGTTCTTTGGTTGTTGTTTGCATCCAGCATCTCGGATAACTGGCATCAGATGAAGATGTGAGTGCTGGGATAATACAGACTTTTGGGACTGAAAAAGTAGGAAATGTGTGGACATAAGTGTCAGAAAATTGAAGTAACACTACTGTAAGAGTTAAAATTCTATGTGTTCTAACCTATTTTCTGGACTCCAAAAGTATTTGCAAAAATGTGAAAAATAAACTGTAATATTTTTCATATTCAGAAAACTGTTTATTAATCTCAGTTGATATACTGACTTCAAATTGATAGTTAATCTACTCATACAAAAACATATTTTATAAAATAATTACTATACTTTGCTAGGGGAAAACTGATCAATTTTTTCCATAGCATAAATAATGAAGGGGTACATATGCATCTTTTTTCTTTTTTTCTTTTCTTTTTTTTTTTTTTTTTTTTTTTTGAGGGAGAGTCTCCCTCTGTTGCCCAGGCTAGAGTGCATAGAGTGCAATGGCTGGATCATGACTCACTGCAGCCTGAAACTCCTGGCCTGAAGTGATCCTCCTATGTCAGGCTCTCAAGTAGCCAGGAATACAGCCTCCCAAAGTAGCTGGGAGTCCAGCCCAGGCTTTAGATACCACTGTTAATTGTCTGTTGAACAATCTTCTAGCTAAAAGTTAGCAGTGATAATCTCATGTACTTGTGCTGTTAGTGAGATGTTAATCTGAAACATCTTTATTAGCATCATTTCAAAATAACATCAAGTGCTTTTAAGGTATGCATAGTTTCAGATCTAGCAGTTACATTTTTTATATTGTAAGTAAATTAAGATAGGCCAAAAGATTAAACATAGTGGTATTTTTAACTGATAAAAATCAGAAGTGTTCTAATCTTTAATAAGAAATGCTTAATATATTATAGTATGTTTATATAATAGAATATCATGGGATTATTTATTTATTTATTGAGACAGACACTCTGTCACCAGGCTGGAGTGCAGTAGTGCAATCAGAGCTCACTGTAACCTTAAGCTCCCAGGCTGGCACTACAGGCTTGAAGTACCATACCTGGCTAATTTCTTATTTATTTATTTATTTTATAGAGATGGGTATCTCACTTTGTCCAGGCAGGTCTTGAACTCCTGGCCTCAAGCCATCCTCCCACCTCAGCTTCCCAAGATGCTGTGATTACAGTCGTGAGCCACAATGCCCAGTAGGACCATTCAAATACAAGAATATATATATATATTATACTTTCATACTTTGATATGTAAAACTATCTTTATATATATAATATATAAAATATATAATATATATAATAAATATTATATATTATATATTATATATATATAAAGCCCAACTAATAAAAAGCAAACTTTTTTAAGTTTGAAAAGCTATATGCCGTTATTATTGACATTTGTATATGACTGGTGGGATTAATTGAATTTATTTTTATTCTTTTAATTTTTGCATTTTCAATAATTAGCATTTATAACATATAACAATAGAAAAACATTAGTAAAACAAAAAAGTCCTAAGCTAGGCGCAGTGGCCCATGCCTATAATCACAGCACTTCGGGAGGCCGAGGCCTGTACCCCCATTGTATCTAGGAAGCAACTAACTTGCTTTTCACTTTACAGGCTCATAGGCGAAAGGGACTTGACTTGTCTCAGATGAGACTTTGGACTGCGGACTTTTGACTTAATGTTGAAATGAGTTAACACTTTTGGGTACTGTTGGGAAAACGTGATTGATTTTGAAATGTGAAGACATGAGATTTGGGAGGAGCCAGGGGTGGAGTGATATGATTTGTCTGTGTCCGCACCCAAATCTCACCTGAATTGTGATAATCTCCACGTGTCAATGGCGGGGTCAGGTAGAGATAATTGAATCATGGGGATGGTTTCCCTTATACTGTACCTGTGGTAGCGAATAAGTCTCATGAGATCTGATGGTTTTATAAATGGGAGTTTCCCTGCAAAAGCTCTCTTGCCTTCCTGTCACCATGTGAGAACTGACTTTGCTCTTCATTCACCTTCCACCAAGATTGTGAGGCTTCCCCAGTCATGTGAAACTGTGAGTCAATTAAACCTCTTTCCTCTGTGAATTACCCAGTCTCAGGTATGTATTAGCAGCATGAGAACAGACTAATAATATATTACAGAGAATTTATTTTTCATCAAATGCTTTTCTAATGTCCATTTTCCTGCTTTTTTTGGTCTTTGAAAACCATTTTCTATCTTCTTCTTCCTCAAGCACCTAAACTCTTATCTTCTCAACCAAGAAGAATATTTCCCAAAGCATTGTCTTTGGTTAAACCCTTCTCTGCCTGAATTAAGTCTCATGAGATCTGATGATTTTATAAAGAAGAGTTCCCCTATACAAGCTCACTCTTCTCTTTGCCTGCTGCCATTCATGTAAGACATGACTTGCTCTTCCTTGCCTTCTGCCATGATTGTGAGGCCTCCTCAGTCATGTGGAACTGTAAGTCCATTAAACCTCTTTTTCTTCCCAGTATTGGGTTTGTCTTTATCAGCAGCATGAAAATAGACTAATATATTGCTCAATCTCTCTCCTGGAGGCTCTGCCCACAGATCATCAACAATCATAATTCAAAAATTCCATAAGAAACTTTCTTTATTCTTACTGGCCCAAAGTGAAACTGACCCCGGAAATAACACGTTTTCTTCCTTGACTACTTGTTAAATTTATAAAATTATATAAAAACACAGAAGCTAGGTGGATAGAAGAAATACATAATTTTTGTAAAGTGATAAAAGGACGTGAGGCAAATATTAAAAATGTAAGTGATGGTTTGTAGTAAAACTGGTTGATTGCATCAAAGATACTATCAGTTCTTTATGTTTGATAATTAAAAATGTATTTACTCATCAGTGCTGATGACCACTGAGGGGGAAATACATGACTTAATAAAGGGCTTCAACATGAATCATAAATCACAAACCAAAACCATGGTTTGAAATCCATCAATAGTTGCTATTGTTAATTCTGAATTTGGTTATTAGGTGAAAATTAATAAACTATGAAAATTATGGTGTATGAGTTATTTTATAAAAACATATTTAAAAATTAACTAAATTTTCCAGAAAACAAAAGCCTAGGAAAAAAATCTTTCTTTTTTACCTTTACAAAACATATTCCTAGTGTTATTTGCATTGTACCATCAAATTTCATTTTATGTTTATGAAAATAATCAAAAAGAGCAAAGGGCATAATGGAAATACTCCCTTCAATATTTAAAAAAAGGAAAAAAAACACTTTTGAATCCTTGTTCATAGGCATGTACATGAAGGATTCCTGCAGACATCCATAGTGAACAAGTCTAAGGACAATAGCTTTCGTTGGCCCCCAATGGGAGGTGAGAAGAAGTAACATTAGTAACCTCAAAACAATGAGATTCCACAAACTAAAATTTTGCAATATTGCATTTTCTCTTAATGTTTTGCCTGTCAAAATTATTTTACATCAAGTGATTTTTTGTAAACATTTTGTTTTGAGATAATTATAGATTAGCTGGATATTGCAAAGAAATGTATAAAGAAGTTCCATGTACACTTTCTCAAATCTCCCTCAGTGTTATCCTAATACACATTTATAATTAATATCAAAACCAAGAAATTGACATTGGCACATTTTGCAGAGTGTATTCAGATTTCACATATTATAAATGTGCTCATGTGTGAGTGTGAATGTGTGTTTGTGTACCTGAATCTATGTAATTTTATTTCATAAATAAAATGTATGGGTGGGTAGCCTTGTGTAACCACCAGGAAACTCAGGATACCCAACTGTACCATTACCACAATATTACCTCATGTTATCTCTTTATACCCACACATCCACTGCCCTCTATCCCTAGCACCTAGAGATCACTAACTGATTTTCATTTATATTGTTATGCCATTTCACAAATGTTACATAAATGGAATGATGTAGTTTGTATCCTTTTGAAATTGGCTTTTTCATTTGGTGTAATTTTTGTGAGGTTCATCCAAGTTATTTGTAAGTCAATAATAGCTCATTCTTTTTTATTGCTAATCAGTATTCCATAGAATGAATATACCACAGCATGTTTAACCATTCACTCATTTAAGAACATTTGGGTGGTTTCCAGCTTTGGGCTATTACAAATAAAACTGCTATGAACATTTGTGTACAAGTTTCTTTGTGAAAATAAGTCTTCATATCTATGACATAAATGCCCAAGAGTGCAACTGTTAGGCTGTATGGTAAATCAATTTTCATCATCAATTTTTTATGATATGTGGTTATAGCCATGCCCATTGCACCCTCAACTTGTCCAACAAGAACAGGATGAATTGGATCTAATAATATAATAAATATCCTTAAAAAGAAAATATTAGAACACACAAAAATATTCAACATATACAAAGAAACAGTGAAATGAGATAGTCAATGGAATATTAAATAAATAAAATAAGAGGAAAATTCAAATATCAGATGAATATCCTTGTATATAAGTGATGTAACATATTTCTATATTTAAACTTTTAAGCATACTAAGAGTAGAGAAATAATTATCTTAATGAAGTAGTAGCCACACAACTTTTACTTAATAGATTTATTCAAAATATATTATTCAATCTTATTCTATCTCTTTAAAAATTGTTCCATACTCCTAACACTCGTATTCCAGTATTTGAATGAGTAACTCATATCACTTGGTCCCAAACTGACATTTCAAAAGATGTTTTCAAGTACATTTGCAGAGATATTTTTGAGTTCATTCAAGCCGAGCAGTGTTTCTTATCTTTTGAAATGTCAGGTAGCTGGTCTAAAGAAAATGCAAACAGATCTCCTTTTAAACATCATCACACATGTGAGCATAGGATTGTGACTTGATTTGTACAAGCATACTGTGGGGAAATAAGTTTATTTGTGTGCAAAGTGTTTATGGAAAAAAAGAAAAAGCACTTGTAAAGTAAAAATCAAGCATCTTAATTATTTCATATTATGAGTTCTACTTGAAGTCCTCTTATATCTTCCCCTTTTAGATTTTTTTCATGTATTTTAGTTTATTATCATGTAGTAGTATTATACTATGAAAACCCAAGAACCTTATTACATAGATCAAATATTTTAATAAGATTTTTGAAACCTAAATTTGACAATAAAATATTAAAAACACAACATTTCCAAAGATTAATATGAACACATCAATGTATCCTTAATCCCACATGAATAAATACTAAATTTATATTTGTTTAAAATCATTAAAATGTACTGATTAATATTTGCTTTATATATAGTAGACTGAATCCATTTTAGATGGCCCCTGAAAATTTACTAAAGTTATTAACAAGAATATTTTTAAAACAAACACATTCAGCATTACAAAGGGCAAAAGAACAGGAAAAGGTAAGACAGAAAAATACTTTGGAAGCTGAATAGCAAATGAATGAGTGGTAAATAATCTAATAGAGCAAGAAAGTTAAATCCTAAATCAACAGGTAGGAAAATTAAATAGCAACCTGACTTTTTCCACAAGAAACTTCTGAAACGTATGGTATTAGGTAACCCTGATAGTGGAATAATGGGATGAAAACAGAGTTTTGTTGAAAGTGTGTTTAAAATTATCCTGTTTCTAGATTCTGGTCACTAATCTGGTCACTTAACTAGATTGCCCACTGCCTTACCCCATTCAAAACTGCAGTTTTATTCGCTAAGAAAAGTAATAGAGAAAGCTCTGTTTTAGTTTATATCAGGCAGAATGAAGATAAGAATAGCTTCATAAATATCATATGCTATATTAATCGCCTATTGCTGTAAAACAAATTATCCCAACACTTATCTGCTAAAAACAACATTTATTATTCACAGTTTCTGTAGATCTGGAAACTAGGCTCAGCATAGCTGAGTTCTCTGGCTCATGGTTTCTCACAGGCTGTAATTAATTTGTTGAATGGAACTGTGGTCATCTCAAGGCCTAACTTCAATTCATTAGAAGCAAGGCATTGGGTCAGCCAGAATATCAGAGTATCAGAAGTTGAGATTATGGTGGACATCTTAGAAAGTATGTCTCTACCACACATGACCTTTGCTCACTGAACTACAGAATTACCAAGAATATTTTTAAAACAAACACGTTAAACATTACAAAGGGCAAGAGAACAAGAAAAGAGAAAATGCTTACTCAGCTTTGAAGCCATGAGATGCCTATAAAAAAATGGAAGAGTACAAGAAAAGGGCTTTTGAATATGAAATGCATGTGATTGAAGTGAAAAAATAAAAAAAAAACTGAACTATACTTTTAGAAAATAGAACAATGAGGCAAAAATCCGAGAAACAACAAAGGAATGTAAGAAATTCAGAGGACTTGTAAAAAGGTCAAAATATTGTAAGTATTATTATTCTAAAATCGTTCCAGAAATATAAGAAATAAAATTGTCAAATAAATGAAATAAAACATCTAAAACTGAAGGGCTCAAGCTTGCATAAAGAAAGCCAATACCCCATACCAAGTGATCAGGAGAATCGGTAAAAATAAACTTATGCAAAGGCGCATGGACATGACATTTCAGAACAATAATGATAAAGAGAAGATGTTATTAGTTTCTAGAAAGAGAGAGACAAACATAACAAAATAAAGCAGGAAATGTGGAAAGAGTCAGAATCAGTATCATTTTACAGCAGACTGGAAAATAGACCACAATGGAGCAATGTCTTCAAAATGCAGGAAAAAAAAAAAAAAAGTGGTTTCAACCTTGACTCTTTCATCCAGCTGAATTATCAACATGTATGAAGATTGAATTCATTTATATTGTTAGTATTGCTCATTCAACCTTTTTTAGGAAGGTGCCGGTTGATATGCTGTATCAAAACATGAGTGTAAATCAAGAAGTAACAACACATTGGATTCAGAAAATGTATGTGCAACCTTGAGATAAAAGAGAACAGAATTCTCAGAATATGGTCAAAGATAATCCCAAGATGAGATATGTACCTCAGGCATGGAGTCCAACCAACCAGTCCTAATTGAACAGATCAGAGGCTGTTGGAGATATTTCTATAAAAAGATAAAATTGATGGGATGCCTGATACATTTTAATGCAAGGCAAAACATCTAAGATCATTGGCATGTAATTTGGGGTTCTTTTAGTGATAAGTAGAAAGAACCAGACAATTATGCAGGAAAAACAATGTTTTAAGGAAATGACAAGCAATCATAATAAAGATCTTGACTCACCTATCAATAATATTCACATGGTAATAATAATGTTAATAGTTAATGTAGATGCAATAAAACTTTTGATAAGTAGAGTGATGGACAGATGGGAATGAATGGCTGTAGAGGGAAATGAAAGAAAATCAAGTTCTTATTTATATTATTGCAAATTCAACAGATAATAAATAAAATTTTAAGAAATAGAGGTGCTAACATATGTACATAGTATTTAGGGATATAGTGTTATACGCACAGATAATCAGCTAAAATGTTTGAAATTATTGATTTTGGATATTTCATTCAAAGTTAGGGACAATTAATCACTGTCTCAGAAACCATATAGAACTGTGTGATTCTTATATGCATGCATAACATTGATAAAAGTAAAACTAAAACAAAAAATAATATGGTGTGTTTTTTAATATTTTGTAATTGCTTAACATATTATATGTCATGTTCTTCAATTTGGTTTCTATATCTCAGCGTTGTATTTCCAGCTTCTATACATGTGACTAAATGTGTATATCTTTTGGTTATTTGTGTAGTTTTACACTATTCTGATCATATGAATTAATGCACAATTTAATGATTTTTTTTTAACTGTTGAATTGAAGTATTGTAAATAGGGACATTTTAATCTTAACTGAATATTGTCAAGTTGTTTCCTAAAATGCTCATAAACCTTTCAACAGAAATATTTCAAGTTTGGCAAGAGATGAATATTGTTGCCCTTCCCCTCCCAAAGTAGGAAGTAGTTCAGCTTTGACAAATGTTTCTCAGTAAACTTTTCATTTACTTTATTGTTAAATTTTGGTGGTGTCTTTTCTCTAAGGAGTATATGGGGTTTCATCTTTTTTCTATGCCACAATAAATGCAGGAGGACAGTGAAGCAAAGTCAATATTGTGTAGAAAAAATGATTGTAATTCAAAAATGTTATTCTTAGCAAACATATTGTTCATATGTGTAGAAAACATCCAGAGTCATGTATAACTTCAAAAGAACAAAACCCTAATATATTTTCCTTTAAAAATTTCTGGAAGAATTGTTTTGTACCACAAAGAGATGAACAAAATATCAACCAAGGAGCGCTATTCAACAAGTAAAAACTAATATAAATGTAGGAAAGCTCTAACTTATGTGAGGAGGGATAGGATGTTAGTGGAAATAAACAACTGTTGTAATTATAACTCCAAAATGGAATGTTTAAGTCTAAACAATCTGGAAAGACAAATTTACTTCTTTATGAAATTTGTAACCTGAAGATACATTAAATATGGGCTAAGAAAAATGCTAGGAAAGTAAGATAAGGAAAAGGAATAAAAGAGTCTAAAACTAAAGAGTTTAATTTTAATATTAATGTAACTCATCTTTTCTAAATGAACAGGTCAAAATGTTTAAGTAGTTGAATTGAAATCAGGACCCTAGTTTTAAAATTACAGAAGGAAATAAGTCAGCAAAACAAAAGATATAACAAAAGGGAATCAAAAAAGCATAAAATCAAACTATACATTGGACCAAATACAATGTTATGGAAATAAATATAAACGATTATATTCCTTGATTAAAAGTTAAGATACTCATGTCCTTTGCAGTGACATGGATGAAGCTGGAAGCCATCATTCTCAGCAAGTTAACACAAGAACAGAAAACCGAATACTGCATGTTCTCACTCATAAGTGGGAGTTGAAGAATGAGAACACATGGACACAGGGAGGGGAACATCATACACCGGGGCCTGTCGTGGGGTTGGGGGCAAGGGGAGAGAGAGCATGAGGACAAACACCTAATGCATACAGGTCTTAAAAACTAGATGATGGGTTGACAGGTGCAGCAAACCACCATGGCACATGTATACCTATGTAACTAATCTGCGCGTTCTGCACATGTATCCCAGAACTTAAAAAAAAAAAAAAAAAAAAAAAAAAAAGTTAAGAAACTCAAGCTGAGTAACAGGGAAATGCTATTTAGTATTGTTGGTTCATGCATGATCTCACCCAGAAAACGACCTTTCAAACAAAACCTGATGGTTAAAAGAAATTTTTTTTTAACGATTTAGATAATATTTGAAGGGATGGAGAGGAAACTACATGAATATGTCAACAGTGAGATAAAATGAAGTATCCTTTGACTTCTCTGTTTGTAGAGTTTCTTCTCATTTTGCAATGATCTGCTCAAATATCACTTCTTATTTAAGTATTTACCAATAGGCCACAATCTTAAAGACTGAATTGTCAGGAGCAGGGGAGATGTTCATCAAAGGGTACAAGGTTTCAGTTACACAGGATAAATAAGTTTGGCACTGAGATTATAGTTAATAATAATGTATTATATACTTGGAAATTGCTATGAGAGTAGGTCTTAAATGTTCTCCCCACAAAAAAATAGGAAACATGTGCTGAGGGTTATGTTAATTAGCTTTATTTAACCATTGCACAATGTATACATATCCAAACATCATATTGTACACCATGAATATATACAATCTTTATTTATCAATTATACCTTAATAAAAAAAATGAATGAATGACTCTCTACTCTTACATATTTTTATTACTTCCAAGGGAACAGTTGGACTTGGTGATTCCAATGATCTTCCTTTACCTCATGAAGTCTTTAGTGGCAGAAAGCATATTCTAGTCTTATTTGTTGACCGTGTCATTTCTAGAATAATCTGAAATGTGTTATGTATTCAAATCATACTTACGAATTGACCTAAAATGATTTTAATATTGTCTCTCACAATTCATAAGCAGGCAACTTTTCATAAATTATCACACTTTGTAATTTTGTTATAACCACTCCCATATTAGAATTGTGACTACTTCATACATCCTTGAATGTGTTAAGAATATTTTCAAGGTCTAAGATCATAGTATATTAGCTTGCAAAACACTGAGAATAAAATGGTGATGTTTAAGTATTTTTGCACTTAGAAGACATACATATTTTTAGTCTAGCAACACAAAAATATATCAAAATAATACATTTATTTATTTATTTATATAAATACAAACATTAATGCATTTTCCCCCATTTTCTGCTCTTTTCCACATTCTTACTAAACATCACTTAACAGGTTCTATTTTAGAACAGTAAAAAAATTGGGAAAGAAGACATAATTTGAGATAAACTGCTTCATATTTTTAGCATTACCTTAAGGAAATCATGGAAGTCGCTACAATATCGACTAAATTTGAATCTAGGTTTATGTTGAGTTTTTTCTCTTGAGTGGAATAATTTTTTTTCTTCTAGCTTAATGAAAAAGTGTTGATGGTATCCTAGGTGTCGATTTCATTTAGAAGTCTAAATTAGGGCCGGGCGCGGTGGCTCAAGCCTGTAATCCCAGCACTTTGGGAGGCCGAGGCGGGCGGATCACGAGGTCAGGAGATCGAGACCATCCTGGCTCACACGGTGAAACCCCGTTTCTACTAAAAATACAAGGAAATTAGCCGGGCGTGGTGGCGGGCGCCTGTAGTCCCAGCTACTCAGGAGGCTGAGGCAGGAGAATGGCGTTAACCTGGGGGATGGAGCTTGCAGTGAGCCGAGATCGCGCCACTGCACTCCAGCCTGGGGCACAGAGCAAGACTCCGTCTCAAAAAAAAAAAAAAAAAAAAAAAAAAAAAAAACAAAAGAAAACAAAAAAAAAAAAAAAAACAAACAAAAAAAGAAGTCTAAATTAAAAAACAAAACACAAACCTTGTTTTAGTTATAAGTCATTCAAATCAGTTTCACTATTTTACTTAAGTAAAAAGCAGCTTTTAGTTAACATATATTGGAGAGACATACGTTAAATTTCTAATAAAACTGTATACCTGTTATATATATATATATAATTGGTATTCAAATTTGCACACAACTACTGGTAAAATTGCTATAATTGTGTTTGCAAGTGTGGCTGAAAAAGCTCAATGCCTAATGAAGAGCCATTTTCGCAATTTTTACAATTCTTTCCTATCGCTTTTTATAGAACTGAATTGTTTTATTGTTTTCTAGTTAGTTTCAGCTTCCACCTTATAGTCCGGCGTGCTCACATCTTTCCTAGCTTCGAAACTGCTAATTAGTGAAGACAAATCTATCTACTTACTCCAGTTCCTTTTCAGGCGTTTAGGTGTTCTCAGTTGTGTGAATTTTGCTTTGAGTTCTATCGCACCTTCTTTGTATCCTTTCTGTCTGTGTGCAGTTCACAGATCTGAAATAAGGAACTCTATTGAAAGACACTTTAGGTGCCCACTGATTACATTGGAACACAATAGTATTTCAAGTCATGGATCTTTTAGGAATTGAGTGTCTATAATTTGGTTTGCAGTGGAAGGAAACTATTCATTGTTCAATATTCATTGACCTAAAGCATATAAATTAATGGCAGTATTATTGCTAAACAGAATGCCTACCAAGCTCTATAGAACACACACATAAAATCTTTAATGCAAAATCTGTATTTGTGAATGAATTGATGAAGATATCTGTGGCCAGCTTGTGAAACTGGGAAAGATTTGTTTGTTTCTGCTGTCCTCTGCTTCTCTGTGGTAAGAATGCCTGCTTGAAACAAAAATGTGTTCAGTTAACGACTCATATACTGTGGAAGTTCTGTTGGAATTTACATTGACTAAGAATGTTGCTGGGAAACCACTCATTCTAAAAGAAAATTGTGTCTAATTACACACTTTTCACCAACCTTTATATTATGTTGCTTTAAAAGTCACTTCTTTAATTATTTGCAAATAAATTATTATGAAAATTGTAATATCACTTATACTATTGACATATGTAGGACAGCATGATTATATTGTTATAAGCATCATTGATAGTACACTGTTCCCAAACCTCACTGATTCTTCTCTTTTCTCATTTAGTGCCTTATATAGAGAGGATATAATGTGATAAATTCCTAGACAGGCAATTAGTGACCTACTGTTCTTTCTATCATATGGAAAAGTTAACACAACCTTGTTCTATAGACCAATTGCCCCCCAGTTTTTTGATAACACACTATCACTGAAATATTTTGGACAAATATTTCAACACAAGTTTATTTATTTATGAAGTATGTAATTCTGTTCTTTACTAATGGATTACGTACATTGTAAACCATCACAAAATACAGATGAGTTAATAATTATTGGAAATTATTTTAATTAATTAACATGTGCAATTATACTTCAAATGATCATTTTGATGACTTAGAAAAATCTTGCTTACCTCTTGTACTCTCAGTTTAGACTGTCATCACTTTTTTCTTATAGTGTGGCCTACAAAAATAATGAATTTGGTTAATAAATATCAGTACTGCAATTTTTTGATGGTTGCTTATATGTGGATTATTAATCTTATATTATCTTTAATACATGTTTATTTGACAGAAATATTTGTAAGCAACTCATATAGTTTGTGAGTATGGTTAATTAAAACTATAAATCATAGTGTGTAAGTCCACTCAACTATGCATATGCAAACTTCAAGAAGTCACCAAATGCTCAGGAAAATAAAAGATTAAGCATGACACTGTCAGTTTCCCCAGGATGTGGAGCTTCTACACTTTACACAGGACACATTGCATGCCATCTGTGGCATGTGACCACTCAAAAAGGGACGAAGCAGAGGACCAATTTCTGTATATTCAAAGCCTCCAAAGAATTTACAAATAGCCTCCTTAGACCAGTTGTCTTCTAACTGGGGTATACATACCCTGGGGTTATAAGATAAAAGCACAGATGGTTTTAAGGAAATTAATTTTCCAATCCTGACTTCTGTATATATTCCAAGACTGATAAGGTTTCTGAGTCAAGCAACTCCTTTCCTATCTTCTCTTTCTCAATTAAGATTATTCTCACTTTATACCAAAAAGGAATATTACTTATCTATTCTATGGCTAATTACTTTGTATTTTGCCAAGCTGTAAATTTTTCCAGTGTTTTACACACGTATCCACACAATCATACACAGATGCACACAGGATAAACTAGATATTGATGTCAGATTTGGGAAAATGAATAATTCTGATGACTAGAAAACAAATGCTTTTTCAGGTGTTTTTTAAATCACACTTTTCAACAAAATTGAAGGAGAACCAAATTTAGTGATCTAATAATCTTATCAGAGACAGCTCATTAAATATATTTTAATGGGAAATCAGCATAGATTTTTGGTACAAAACTCAGGGTTTAAGGATTTGGTTACATGCTTATAACAAATACTTTTGTTCTATCTATTTACTTATATGAATATAGTTTCTTCATGCTCAGACCTATTTTTTCATAAAGAAATGGAATGGATGTTGAACTCTGCACTGTTCTCATGATAAATAAAATTCATCTATCAAAACATGATAGAAGCTCTTTGATCAACTGTATGTTACTTGTATATGTAATAGGAAAGACATGTCAAGCTAGAATAACTTTTTAAAAACTCTTTAGTTTTTACTATCTTATGCTCCTAGGAAATTTTAAAACATGATTTTAAGTTTAAACACACATTTTATATCAGAGAAACAATGAAAGAGTTTAAACAAAATATTTAAGTGTATTATATATAGTCAAATAAAATCCTGTGGAGGAATTGGGATGTAATTTTAATCTAAAGACAGAAATAAACATATGCAACTTATGTATTTCTTTTAAATCTGTTGTGCTATGTATCGAGTCATTGATATTTAGACCCATTCATGTAATTAAAGGACTGACATAATATGTCCATTTTTAAATAGTAGTATTTAAAAGAAGCAAAATTTCAATGTTTTAGCTACTTTAAACTGTTACAATTTAATCATCAACCTGGAAACTTTTTGAGAACACTTACTTTATGCTAAATTTTATGGTTTTAGAATACATGCTTTTAAAAATCACTGCTTTAGATTAACATCATTAAAACATCCATCTATATTAGAACTTACTAATGATAAGGTGAAATCATACTTTAAACATTACATAATAGTGTACCCGTATATTGTAATGGAGAGAGAGAGAGAGAGAGAGAGAGAGAGAGAGAGAGAGAACGAATGAATATGAGCGAATGACAAAAGATGCAAAACCCATAGTTATTTTACTGGAATAAGTTTAATTACTGGTATTCTTGAATGCAATCAACAGTAACTCTGTCTTGTGTTTTCTAGATTAGAAGAATTGCTGCTACTTAATGCATCATGTGTTTGAGAATAGATTTCTATGTCAAAGTAAATTTTTAAAGTATAATTGCTTTATTATAATTTCTATTACTGCTGCTATTACTATGATGAATTATGTTTAGGACACAGGGAATTTAACCAGTTTTTTATGGGTCATTATACAGCACTGTCCGTTGGTCACATTTGTAAGGCCATATGCGATTTTAACATCCTTTCTGGACTTAAAACTATTACATTATCTGGAAAGAATATTATTATATATTTTAAAATTCTGCTTTCATTGATGCTTCTAAATAGTTTCAGATACCAAATTGCTGTTTTCATAACATCTCTGCTTTAAATTAAAAGAAAAGACTTCTCAACTTAAGTTCTCTTTGCTTATAATTGGTAAGAAACAAAGTTTTTCAATAAACAAAAATTACACAGATGAATACACATATTGCATTTTAGAATGAAGACATAATGTAACAGCATTATTCACTTAGGGAACACAGAAAAAATAAGTGATTAAAATAATCATGTTATCCAAATGTCATGATCTACATTGATTTACTCTATGAAAGGATAGGAAATCAGAAAATATAAAAATCAATTGAAAAGTTATTACATTGATAAAAGTAAGATATTTCTATTATACTTTGCCCCAATGATGTACAAAATATTTTTTATAATAATAATGACTTTTATGGTTATATTACAATAGAAATATTAAAATAAGAGCAACAGTGTCTATATTGTATATTTTATGTTTTCTTTGTACCACTTATTTTGTATATGCTGTTCTTTTTAATATTTATAATGTTTTGACTACACTTTCTTTGTGCTACTTACTTATGTCTAATGTGTGTGCATATCTCTGACTGTATTTTCTCTCTTTTTTGTTTGTTTGTTCCTGGTCACACAAATGGACTACATTTTCCATGCATTTTTAGTGATGTGTGGCCTCACCGCTTAAATCCAGTTTATTGAATACGAAGTGATCTGCTCCTCTTCCTGGACCACACAATAAACACCCTCCAAAGTTCCCAGCCATATTCTTCCCATCATTTGGCTGAAAGGGGAAGAGTTCAAGGTCATAGAGTGGGGGAAGGCTACAATTTGCAAGAATCCTGGAAGCCCAGATTACCCTGTGAAGCAGCATCCCCATGAGGTTCTGTTTCTTCTGTGATGTAAGCAAGAAACAAATGAACTATGCAAATCCAGTGAGATTTAGTCATCTCTGTGTTAAATCAGTTAGCTACTCTGGCTCATACATCCTCTTCTGGCTGCTTTTGACTCATAGTTTGGTTAAGATGAGGTTATCTAAGGTGTTCGTCATTTCAAACCATCCTTCTTACTATTGCCAAGATAATTTTTATGACAAACAGCCATTTAATGTCAGCTTATTTCTAAATTATTCCTATCTTTCACAGTCTTAATATAGTTCACATTATGACCCTAACTCCATTTTTTAATTTTTATTATTTATTTATTATTTATCTATCAATTTTTGAGATAGTCTCACTGTATTATCCAGGCTGGAGTCCAATGGTGTGATCTTGGCTCACTGCATCCTCGGCTTCCTGAGTTTAAGCGATTCTCCTGCCTCAGCCTCCTGAGTAGCTGGGATTACAGGCGCCCACCATCAGGCCAGGTTAATTTTTGTATTTTTGTAGAGACAGGGTTTCACCATGTTACCCAGGCTGGTCTCGAACTCCTGGGCTCAAGTTTCTGCCTGCCTCAGCCTCCTAAAGTGCGGGGATTGCAGGCGTGAGACACCTTGCCCGTCCACCCTTGATATTTTAATAAGTTTGTTTTATTTATTTTATTTTTCGTGTTTCTCTTATCATGGAGCCGCTGCTTCTCTCTCTCTCTCTCTCTCTCTCTCTCTCTCTCTCTCTCTCTCTCTCTCTCCCTCTCTCTCTCTCTCAGCCTCCCTGCCCCCTGCTCACCCTGACCCCGACCCCGCCACATACAAATCTCAACATTCCTTCCAGATCATAGTAAAGTTTATATTCTCTCTAAGCCCTTACTGACTATCTCCATCCTCTTTACATTTCCGGCCCCCTACATGAAGCCCCCATCTCATCTCCTACCATGCTGTCCCTTTCACATTGTCCTTCATGCTCTGTTTCCAACACACCAAGTTGTTTCCCTTAGGATGTCAGCACTTATTTACCCATTTTCTTAAAACACTCTTACTGTAAAACCCCTTATAGTTTGCACTCTCATGTCATTCGGATTTCTTATTGCCATTTCTTAGAATTTCAATTGCTTTCTTTTAAATAGTTCTCCCACAAGCCACTATGTTGCATCTCTTTATTGTGCTTTGCTTTTTCCAGTGCTTACAAATATCTGATATTGAATATATCTATTTAATTTTCTGCTCCCTTTCGTAGAATGTAAACTTGCTCAGAGAAGGGGATTGGTCTGTTCTGCACTATGTGTTCACTGTCCAAAACAGTTTCTGCCCTATAATTGAGGCACAGTAAAAATCTGTTTAATCAACAGAAAAATGAATCAATAAGTGTACCCTTCTGAAAAACTATGTTAATGATGATGAAAACCAAAACCAAAAGAGTTTCAGATATTTTCCTTATTTGTTACCTCGTTTGAGTCTGTTTCTCTCTCTCCCTCCTTCCCTATTTCTCCTTCACATATTACATTCTTTAAACATGTAGACAGTGAGGCTTAAAAATTACCCTACCCTGTTAGAACACTGCAGTGGTAAAGTAAGAATCCATACATTTTTACTCCTGAGTATAATTACCATGACAATATGCACACAACACCAGTTTGTAATTCAGTCTTAAATATAATACCTAGTTATTACCTCTTAGTGTTTCACCCATATTTTATTTTTAATATTTGGTATTGTTATAACTAGACTGTAAATATTTTTTTAAAAAGATAGCATATTAACATTATAGTAAGAGGTTGCATTTGCTCAAATAGTTCCATTGATTTCCTTACTTATTGATTTATTTGCTCAGAAAATAAATTCTAGTTTAATGTAGTATCATTTTAAGTCTTACTTTAAATGTAACATGGCTTCCTGCTTATATAGAATATATGTTCTACACATAAAGTACTATTTTCTAGGCTTTAAAAAATAATATACACATAATAAAATAATAGTAATGTTTTATGCTTAGTGGACAGCATTAAAAACCATAAATCTCTCTCTTTTTTTTTTTTTGGCAATTCTCCTTAGTCTGAAGTGAATACTGTTTGAATGAATTAATTGAATACATAAATGACTCAAAAGAATTTTATCACGTCATTTCTTTCATTGAGTGACACACCATGTGCCACAAAATGCTCTACCTTTCACACATTGGATGTCCTTCTTTATATTTGGACATATTTTTTTCTCATGCAAAATGTTGTAGAGCAAAAAAAAAAAAAAAAAAAGAATAATTTAACATCGTGGTAATAATTTATGTTGCATTTTTTTCTAAAACAAAAAATTCAGTCATTTATCCACTGTCATATAAGCTATGTATAGGATTTGCATCAAAATATAATGTTTGCACTGATACACAATTGTGAGCCCTCTTAGGGACTGGCCTGTTAAGAGATTTCTTGCATACTTTTACATTTTGCCTTTGGATTGCAGATGAAGCTGAAAAATGTGTGTGTAGATCATGTTCTTTCTGATTGTTTCTTTGGGATGGCTTCTTTAACTGGATTTTGCCTAGTGTATTACTTACTATATTTTATCCATTCAATATGTTATCTAATAAGCTCCTTTTAAAGGAAAAAAGTGACTATATATTTTCTTAATCTTTGATTTTAATTATTAACTTCACGAGGTATTTTCAACTTAATCAGAAACTATTCCTAGATCACTTTTCTAAGGTAGCACACTCTTGCTGGCATCCTCTGCCATTGCCTTTTTTATTTCTCTTCACAGCTCTTAGGTCACCTATTTGTTTTAAGTGTTTTATGCATTTACTTACTCTCTGCCTTCCTCATCTGTCATGAGCTTTAGGAAACCAGGTACTTTTTTCACAGCTTTTTAAATTATTGTATCCACACTATCCCAGGACACATTGTGTGATTAATCAATATTTATTGAATGAATGAATGGATGGATGGATGGCTGAATTCATATTTTAATTCTAATTCATTATATCCCAGGAGAAGTTTTTGGCACAGAACATTAACTAGACTAAATCTACCCACTTTCAAATATATTTATCGCACTTTTTTGCTATATATTAATAGATTTCAAATACAAAGTGAAAACTGTGTTCATATATTAGAAAAAGTGAGTTTAAAAGTAGAGTAATTTTAATCCAACAACTGTTCTCCAATTATTTAATTGTCCAGTCTTAATATCTAAATAAAAATGAAATAACTAATTCACTTTTTATATTCCTTTAAGTCAAAAGTCATAGTTTATTCCTATCCTGTCACGTACCTTTCTGGCAAATACGGTTTGTGTTCTCATTTGGAAACACTGGCAACTTATTTTAAAATAGTCTATTTGTTCCTTGCTAGTTAAATGTGCGAGACACAGAAATAGAACATTATGTGATGGAACAGATGCTGTGGCAATGGTGAGTTTATATGAGGATGCTGATGGCAGATGCCGCCTTACAGCATTAGCCAATTAAAAAAAAAAAAGTATGGGTATTACTATTTACAATTATTCAAAATGAACTGGGCTGTGGGCAACCCCGAATGCACATTCTCACTCTCATATTCTGTAAGTGATCATGTATTATGGGTAGAATAAATATTTCAAGTTAATTTAAAGGGATATAAAAACAAATTTATTTTAAGACAGGTAGCGTGAATCACTTCCGTTAGGTTTCCTCTTAGGGAAGCACTTTATTCTTTATGACAAGAAGAGAGAAACTAAAGACAAATAGAACTTACTTGGAACAGAATTCATCGACAATGGTAAAGTAACTGAAATTTGAGCCAGGCAGAAATACTTCAAAAGAGAAAATAAAAGTTATAATATTGATAAGCAAATTTACTGTATTTTTATTATTATAGAATTATGTTCTATCCTATATTACTAAAAATAAATGGCAATTTTCTTAAATATTTTCATTTAGATAGTTGTGATAAAGGGTTATTTATTATGAGAGGACTTTGATTTATACATGTTAAATAATCAAATTGAAAATCAGTCAATATATTATTAACTGTAATAACCATGTTGTACAATAGTTAATAATAATGGATTATATTCATGAAAATTCCTAAAAAAGAAAAGCAGACCTTAAATGTTCCCATCACAAATAAAGGAGAAGTATGTGAAGTAATGAATATATTGATTTGCTTGATTTAATTATTTCACAATGTCTACATACATCCAAATATGTTATTATACACTGTAAATATTTTTAGATTTTATTTGTAGGTTATCCCTTGTTAAAACTCAGAGGAAAAATCAGTAAGTATGTGAAGGTCATTTTACAGTCTGTCAGCGTTCAATTTGACCAGGTTTTCTATCTCTAGCACTGATTATTTCACAATAGAGGTAACTGAAATGAACAAAGTATATTTGCCTTATTCTATGCCAAGTTTGAGCGGGCCTAAACACAGACTCAGAGATGAGAACTTGGGTACAAGTAATATATGGAAGTGCTGATCTAGAACGTACAAGTATGAAAGTAGGGAAAGTGAAGCAGAAAATTTGTGTTAATGAAATTACTGCTGTAGGCTATTGTTGATTAACCCTCTGTGGCCCCTTTGGGAAACTAGGTAGAAAAGTCTTCAGAATTGTCCCTCTGAAGGAATGGAGGTCTTGCTCTTATTCATTGACCACTTCATTCGCCATGGTTTTAGCATTGCCTGAGGGAAAGACATTAACTCTCTAAAACCTGTGATTTGTCCTTTCTTGAATTCAAGCAAGTCTTGAATTGACAATAGTCCTCAGGCAGACAAGAGGGAATGAGGATTTGAGATGAATGGCTACAGCTGAGAGTGTGCTGGTAAGTGTCAAATGAAATTGTTCATGAATTCATTTGGGGATGGGGCATCAACATTGTCTGCTCCAGTGACTTTTGTGTTTTTGTGATATTCATCAAAATGACTCCAGGAGTGTGTGTGTGTACATGTGTGTGTGATATATATTCTGCATGCTTGTGTGTATACTTTAATTTTGCTTTAATATAAACATTTCTTGAAAACATGAAATTCATTGCTAGTAAAGTTTTGAGAAATTAATGAGTTCAACACAAATGGTGGTATATGAGAATAGCTATTGATATGCTAATTTTGGACTATTAACATTTTCTTCTTATTGTAGAAGTACAATATTGTAGGAAAACTCTTAAAAATAGAGTTATTGGAAATATCATAACTGAACATAAAGGTAGTTTTCCTCATAAATGTTTTTGTTCTGGTGCCTCCTAAATCTTTCTCTACTACTCTGGAGAATTTTCTCTCCGTTAGGATGAATATGATTAAATTCATATTAGGTTAATTTCCTTATAGTTTAGCGTTAAAAAATATATTTTAATCTACCAATATAAAATTTAGAATTTATTTTTAGGGTCTTTTATTTATTATGAGACAGTTCCTTTCCTTCCTTCCTTTTTCCTTCCTTCCTTCCTTCCTTCCTTCCTTCCTTCCTTCCTTCCTTCCTTCCTTCCTTCCTTCCTTCCTCCCTTCCTTTCTTCCTTCCTTTCTCTCCTCCTATTCCTCCTCCTCCTTTTTCTCATTATTCTTCCCAAAGATCAGGGGAAAAAGAGAGAAAAATTTGGAGCCCTCCCCCCAAAAAACAGAATGACTATAGCTTGAGCTGTGTCGAGATTTGCTTTCTGCCATCTCTAGAATACTTGCAGTCTAAGCTCATATAAATGCCACTGAATGAAAGGAAAAGGTCAGGGGAAAGCCAGTGGCTGCCCCTTTGTTCAACTTCCAGTCATACTAATCTGTGTACAGCCTATCACTTGAGGCCTCAAGCTCTTCCTTGAAATTCTCTGCTTTAGTTTCAGTCATTTTCAGTAAAAGAATATTTTCTGAAACTCTTAAGATATATTGAAGCTCAGAGGCAGAGATAAACAGGTAATGCCACTGGGTCTTTTGCAATAATAGATACAAATTTACTATTGGCATTGGGATTTTTTCATATATTTTTCTTTCTTTTTAATATCATTAATATAAAGAAAAAGTAACAATATTATTTCTATGCTCCTCAGAATCAATAGGATAATCACCTTTTACATATCATAGCAGTGGTGCTGAGAACTTAACCTAGTCCCATTGGTTTCCAACAACTGAGCCCTCGAACAGTGACTTCTTAGCTGTAAATCCCAGAATCTTCCATTTCAGATCAATTCTTCAGCAGAAAGAGAACAAAATATAAACTCAAGTGGAGAGAGTACTAAAAGACACAAGATTTTTTTTTTAGAGAATTTATCAATCTAATATGAGCAATTAATTAGTTATGATGATCCCTACGTTTCACAAAGAAGTTAGATAAGATTAGACCCATTTTATGGGCTATGGGTAAGGTTCTGCAATCTTTCACTATTATTGCTTTATTTATTATACCAAGGAACATGACACATATTTGCAATTTGACCTGAACATTTTCACTGTCTTTGCTTTGCTTTTGTTTCTTTCTTTTTAAAAATCTGTGGTTTTTGAATTTCCGTTTGAATATTTGCATCCTTATATGCAATATAAGAGGACACTTATATGCACAAGAGTTATCTCTTGTGGGTCTCACTATTATTATCATCAAAATGCCTGAAATTACCTATGGGGGAACCTTATAAAGTAAATGATAAAGAAATAATTTAATGTTATATGTTAGGTGACCTTCTCTGGGAATATATGCTGGAACCATAGTAAGACATTGGGCAGGAAGAACAATAAAAATACTTAGATTGGAAGTAAAAGTGCTAATCTACTTGTCAGAAAGGTCATGTCTATAGTCAACAACTGTTCAAATAGAAGCTTTAAAGCGAGGTTCAGCAAACTTTTCTGTAGGGAGCCAGATTAACAAATATCTCTGGCTTTGTAGTCCATATGGTCGACACTGCAACTACTCGAGTCTGCCATTGTAGCACGCAAACAGCCATAGACCGTATGGGAGTGAATGGTGTGGCTGTGTTCCAAAAGCCTTATTTACAAAAACAAGGGAAGTGTTAGACTCCTTCAGATCTTGGTGTGCCAGTCCTTGCTTTACCCAATTAAGATGACTGTGAACTATATTTCAAATAGAAGTGAGAGCCTGAAAGGTGGGCAAACCATTGTAGTAAGATGGTCAAATTGCCTAGGCAGGGGCAATTTAGACACCTAGACATCATAATTTTGAGTGAGTTATCAATTTATTCAGGCAGGATTTTTATGTCTTAGATTAAAATGGTAGGTTGGAATTTAGGGTTAGATTCTACCCCACTGATACAAAATGATCCAAATAAAAAGTTAATGACAAGGATAAAGACCGTGAACATACTAGAACATACTAAGCACATCTGTTCATAGCAGCAAGATTTATTTCAGATCTCACCTGTTGCTAGCATCATATATTACTCTAACATACTTGCTCAATCTGCTGTTCCATGGAAAACATAATTGGTTGAGAACTAGTCAGAGGAATCTTTGTAACTACTTTAAGGACAAAAGTAATGTTGCTGTTGTGTCCTCAGAATATATATGTGTGTGTGTGTATATATATATATATATATATACACACACACACACACAACAGTGCCTGGAACACAATAGACATTTAATGATCATTCCTCGTGTACCTAGAACCTGATACCTATTAAATATTTTTCTAGTAGAAGTTTGTAAATTAATACTACAGGATTTTTAGCATTTATTATTTTATAATATTATATATAAAATTTTACTGATAAACAGTATCTTCCAGTTCTTTATAGTATCCTTTGCCACTTTAATTCAAAAACATATTAAATTATATTTAAATTACAAAATTTAATTTCAGAGTTACAGTTATAAAAATAATCCAGGTGATCAAAGATATGGAGCTATTGCCTGATGACTGACATTACAGTATAGTGTGAATACAGAAATTTAAATTTTCATTTTCTCCTGTCACTCTCTCTTAAGATATTTTAGGGTCACCCTCCATGAGGTAGCAGATTGATTAGCTTCTACTTTCAACCCTGCCTCAGAGTGGAAATTAGTCAGATCTGTTGAAGGAATTCCTGAGCAGAAAAAAATATCTTTCTAGGACATTACAGAGCAATTGAGTATTTAAAGAGTCATTCAAAGAAGAACCTTCAGTAAGCATTAGAGTAAGCAACTTTACCTATATTTTTAAAAAAGAAGAGCTGAGTCAACTCAGGCAAAAGAAATTGAATATGTCATTTTAAAGAGTCTCAATATAACAGAATGAAACATGTGTCACTAATCCACCTTGCCAGCTTATACGCTGTTGAGAGTGAAAAACTCTCAGTAATGACATTAATTATTACTAAATGTTATTAGATCAGTGTTGTAGAGAATATAAACAGCAGTATTTACAGACTCTTGGTAAAATGTATTTTAACTTTTTAAAGAAATTGTAGAGTTGGCTATCTTTTCTAACACAACATATTGTAGAACTGTCATTTAATATTTTTTAGAACTAGCTAGAACAACTATTCTTCCTGAAGTGGCACATGTTCATTTTCTGTATTTTCCTCATCTTTACCACCTGCTAGTAGTGTTTCAGGCAACAAAACAGCAGTGTTCTCACCAGAGAGTATAGCCTCCTCCAAAATGGTAGCAATCCCAAAGATTCACAATAAAACAAAACATTTAAGACTATGATAAATGGTTTTTATTTCTTTTTAAAAAAACAATTCTTCCTTTATTCTTTAATCTTTAAACACTGAGTTGAAATGGATGATTGAAAATCTTATTTGGGGTATATGTTATATACATAAGAGTGTAAATTTTAAGAGTTGAATTAAATTACTCAGTCTACCTTTTCTTTCAGTTTATTTTTAGTGATATATATTTGTAGAAGCAGTTATCTGCCATCCCAAAATTAATTCTCATTTTCTTGCATTATTTTGTTGTGACTACTTTCTAAATATTTTATCCTTTAGTGAACAAATGGTCTTTCTTTCCAGTTAGAAAGTGATCCTCAATAATAATTATGTTCTTTTCTTTAATCAAAATCTTGTTTCAATTATGACATTTTGTTATGTAAAAATTCTGAAGAAATAAAAGCAACAAATATTGAATAATAATTTTGTTTCAACAACATATTTAGAATACTGAATGACCCTGTTTAAATAATATATTTAGAATGTGTTATAGGTAGAAAATGTCTTCATGAACTTTTCAATGGTTGATTTTTATATGTATTGTACATTTTGTACCTTAACGGAACATTAAACTTTTAATACAATTGAGAGAGAGGAAAAGGAAATGTTTTAATCAAAATATAAAATAATTTATTTTATATTGTTTCTTATAGTAGTGAGAAAATCAATGAAATTAATGATTCAACAGTTCAGAAGAACTAAATGTTATTAATATCCACTTATAAGAAATAAATGTGATGACAGATTAGGCTGAGTAGGATGTTATTCACTTACAATTTTAAAAATAAAACTGTGTAGGTGGGCTTTATTATTTTATAACAATTTCACTAAAAGGAAGTAGAGACTTGACTGGCTAAAAATGTAAGACATTACATGATAGTGCTTTCATATTTTTGAAATGAGAAATAGTCACAAAAGGGTATTTACAAGAGCAACCCAGTGTCCTAATATACATTTACAAGTTATCACACTGATTTGCAAAATATAAGAATAAATTACAAAACGGATGACATAATTTACCTGATAATTGTTCAATTTAATTGAATAAATTCATGTCAGCACTTCTGAAACATATTATGTTAAGTTTTGGGTATATAAAAGTAAATTTTAAAATGCCTGACTTCAAGGAATTCACAATATATTATCAAGGTAGACAAGTTAAACCAACTATTTCAATAAAGTGTGATACATTTCCTAAAGGAAAGAATACAATATCCTAAAAATCCACAAAACTGGTGGCCCAAGCTCAACTTATGGTAGCAATGAAAAAGTTTGGGAAAATTTTCTAAAGCAAATCAACTGAATAAAGTATTAAAGAGTAAATGACATTAATTCAAGCAAAGAGGTTAGGCAGAAATATTCTATTCCATACCAAAAAAATGTTTCTCAACTAAATGCAGACATATATAGATCTATTAAATCATATGTATAGCATGTAGGTTTTTTAAAAAAGACAGATGGTTAGCACCACTAGTATTAACCTGTGGTCTTATGTCTTTCACAAGATTTTTGAAATTAGGAGCACTCAACAGATGTGGGAGATAAGAAAAGAATTGTGAGATATTACTGACAAATTAGGATTATTACTTATTTTTTTAAATTTATCCTGTTAACTTCCCCAAATTATGTAATATATGTTACATAGAAATAAATATTTGAAAAGGTCAATGGAGTTTAAGCTGTTGTTGTTTAGCTCAAATAACCCTCTTACGGAGATAAATGGTAAAGTAGAAAATAAAAAAAAGTTTGGGTGCCATGTAGAGTGATGAAAGCTAGCAGAAGCTGAAGAGGAGTCTGCTTTTAAATAGAAACTAAAACAAGTACGATATGTGCATTTACAGATTTTTGTCGGAAGGTACCCTCCAATGGAGTACTGTTACTGCAGTAGAAAACCATGGCCTTATTAGCTTAAGAGTTTGGTACTGGGAAAGCAGTCAGAAATGTAGAGAGAAATATCTGGAAAAGAAGGAGTTGTATAAGAGATGAAAGAACCCAACATGTACAAAAAGTGCACAAATCTTGATAAAACATTTAATTTTAATAATGAATGAAAAAGAGCATAGGGTTCTGATCAAAACCTAGCTGCTCAAAACTGAAAAATCTGAGTGAAGATTTTAGTTGCTTCTCACGAAGGGGAAACAGTTTATTATAACAAAATCCAGTGTTTGTATGATGTACAATTTGTAATGTTGAATCAAATATCACTAGAATGAAAAAAATTAAAATATGACATTTGCACAGAGAAAATATGCAATCAATAGAAAACTTTCCTAAAATTGTCAAGATATTATTATCAGCAATAGCAGAGTTTTTATTAAAATATACTTCATGATTTAATGGAAAATATAATTAATAAACTAATGAGGAATATCAACGGATTAGAACTAAAAAAAAATCAAAGCAATGAAACTAAAAATACATCTGAAATGAAAATTTCATTGCATGAAATTGATAAAAGATAGGAGGTAGCAAAATAAGAAACATGAATGAACTTGAATGCAGATCAATTAAAATATTGAATGTGAATAAAGTGGTAAATATTAAGTGCTCTGACATATGTGTAATTGGAGTTTGATAGGAGAGGGTAGAGACAATGGGGCAGAAAAATACTTGAATATATTAAACAGAAAAAAGCAAAAATTTGGAGGAAAAGCATCAAACTATAGATACAAACACCTCAACAAACCATGTCGTTGTAAACCATAGATATCAAAAGATAAAGAATACCTAAAGGGGTCCAGACATAAATTACACATTACAAACACAACTATTCAAATAATAGCTGATTTCTCATTAGGAAAAACATGATGGTTAGACTACAATAGAACCATGACCCTAGTGTGCTGAGAGAAAACAGAAGGAAAATAAGAGACAATTTAGGCAAACCAAAATCAAGATCATTCATTGCATTGAGACTTATGTACAGAATATGTTGAAGGAAGTAACTCAGGGTGAAGGAAATTACACTAGATTATAGCTTTATTACACATAAAGGGGTACAGGTGTAAACTGTTAATATAAAAGACTAATATTTCTTCAAGTAAAATAGAATAAAAAGGACTAGACGTATAATCTCATTTGAAACAACCAAAAATTGAGATGAAATAAATGAAACAATGAACACATTCAGCAATGCAGAAGTGATCCTTTAGAGATGGTAAAGAAATAAAATGAACTATACAATTGCCTCTGCTTACTGTCTGAGAATGTAATTCAGGCAGAACTCAGCTATCTTGTTGAGGAGATAGATCTGAGAGCTCAGGTAATCCAAGGCAGCTAAGGTTCATAGTACAGAGTATGAGAGAAGAGAAAGGTATACACATGCACACACACTCCCCAACCCCTAAACACACACCCCACAGAGGACTCCAGAGTTCTGCAAAAGATTAGCAAAATACTAATTAATGAATACATGTATGAAAAATATCTATTTCTAGTAACCAAAAAATGACTAGAAATAACAATCCTCAAAGCTCAGGTTGAAAAATAGTGCCTGTTCTCCAAAGACAAAGTGGAGTACTTCTGAATTTATGAAGTTGCAGGTGGAGTACTAAGAAAAGTTTTCCTCAGTAGTTTGTAAAATTAATATGAAAAACTACTCCACTCCTTTCCACCTAGTAAAGTTAGAAGTCAATATCCACAATGGTCAAATCATTTCCAGGTAAGTTAATTGTGCCCTGGGAGAATGCTAAAAATTATTCATAGGAATACAAAAAATATCTAGACCAAGCAAGGACAAATCCAAAACGCACCTATCACCCAATAGAAAATTACCATGCACTCAAGAAGCAGAATATTCTGCCTGTAACTAAAAGAAAAAAAAATCTATCAAAATCATCCTAGAAATAATGCAGATGATAGAGTTGGATATTTAACGCATAACAGAAAATATCACAAATGAAATACAGAATAAAAAAGACAGGGAAAAAATCAGGGAATTATCAATGTGGGTGATACAATTTTTAATGAAATATATAAATTTCCTGTAATAAATAATACGTTTTTATATTGATAAAGGGCCAATTTCTCAGAAAGATATGACAGTCTTATTTTTTTTCACTTCTAATCCAACTTAAAAATTAATGAAGAAAAAACTTCCAAGAGAAATAAAGGAATCTGCAAATAAAGTTAGAGCTCTTAACACTCTGTCTCAATAGTTTATAAAAGATTTATAATATCAGTAAAGATATAGAACATTATCAGCCAACTTGACCTAAAGGACATTTATACAACAGTCCACCCTATTACAAAAGAATACACATTCTTTTCAAGTGTTTATAGAACTTTTTTTTTTTGAGACGCACAAGTGTTTATAGAACATATACAAAGATAAAACATAATGTATTAGCAAACATATCTCAATATATGTAAAAATGATTCAGGCCATACAAAGCAAATGTCTGTCCATGAATGAACTAAATACTAAAGATATATGGAAAATCTCCAAATATTTTGAAATCAAATAACACATATATATGTTATCTATGGGCCGAAGAAGAAATGTAAATGAATATTAGAAAGTATTTTGAGCTGAATGAAAATGTAAACAAAATATGTCAAAACATATGGGATGCTGTTAAAGAAAAATTTAGAGGAAATAATAAGGGGGAATCCTCAAATTAGAAAATAAATAATTTTCAAATCCGAGACTTCAGCTTCTGCTTTAAGACACTAACAAAAGAAGATCAATTTAAAGCCAACGTGTGCAGAAAAAAATAAGGTCAGAGCAGAAATCAAATAATTTAAAATTAGAAAAAATAAGTAAATGAAGCCAAAAACTGATTGTATGAAAGATAAATAAAAATAATAATTATCTAGCTAGGCTGATCAGCCCCCAAAATGAAGAAATTACAAGTTGCTGGTATCAGATGTGAGTGAGATGCTATCACTTGAAATTCTAAACATAATAAAGAGACAAGGCAACATAAACAACTTTAGGTAAGTGAATTTGACCACTTAGTTTATGTCTTTAAAATACATAAACTAAAAAACGTTCTCCCAAGAAAAACTTTATATCTCTGAAAGACATTGAGTTTTTAATTAAAAACTTTTGCAGAATAATACACAATATTTTCACTTGGAGAATTATAGTAAACATTAAGCAATAAATAATGTCATTGTTAAAAATAAAATTTTCCAGAAAATTTAAGAGAAATGATATACTCTATGTTGTTCTGTAAAACTATAATAGCATTTCTCTGATGCACAAATCAGAAAAATGTTGCACAAGGAAAGAAAACCATGAATCAATGTTACTTGGAACGCAAATGCTAAAGTTTTAAACATGAGTTTAGCAAACATAATACAGCAAGCATAAAAAGGTTAATATACAATGTGTAAGTAAGATTAATCCGCAGAAAGTTTAATTTAACGATTAGAAATCAAACAACATAATTCACCACACTAAAAGGCAAACACTAGCAACAGTGACATATAATCTTTTCAACAGATGGAAAAAATGTCTGATAAAATTCAATGTCTATTTTTGAAAAAGAAAAACAAACTTTCGGCAAGGTAAGAGTAGAAGGAATCTTCCTCAGCCTGATAAGGGGTAGCTACCAATAACCAACGCTAACGTTATATCTCATGGTGAACGACTGAATGTTTCCCAATAAGACAAAAAAGAATCCAAGTGTATCCACTGTTAGCACTTCTATTGACCATTGTACTAGAGATTTTCGTTAGTGCAATATGATAAGAAAAAAATAAAACGCATTCATATTAGAAAATAAGTAAATCTATGTTTGCAGATGACTTAATCATCTCCAGAGATAATCTTATGGACCATACACAAAAAACTTCCAGCTAGGCAACGTGACTCATGCCTGTAATCCCAGCACTTTGGGAGGCCAAGGTAAGTCGAGACCAGCCTGGACAACATGGCGAAAACCCCTCTCTAATAAGAATACAAAAAATTAGCTGGGTGTGGTGGTGTTCCTGTAGCCTCAGCTACTCTACTCTGGAAGCTAAGGTGGAAGAATCACCTTAGCACTGGAAGTCAAGGCTTCAGTAAGTCAAGATCATGCCACTGCACTCTAGCCTCAGCAATAGGAGTGAGGTCAGGTCTCAAAGAAAAAAAAAAAAAAAAGCTTCTAATATAAATCAGTTTATCAAGATTGCAGAATATCACCAGATGAAAGACAAAAATCAATTACTTATCTAACTAATATGAATAAATAGTATTCAGATAAAATTAAATGTTACAATAGCGCCAAAATATGAACCGATTGACAAATCTGGAAAAATATTTTCAAAACCCATAGTTTGGAAATTTAGAAACACTATTGACAAAAGTTAAAGAATTAAATAAATGGACAGGTATATTGTGTTTGTAAGTCTGAAGACTCGATATACCAAGACATAATTTCTCATCTACTGCATTTATGTAGTTAACATTATCTCAATTAAAATACCATTAGTGACTGTTGTAGATATTGATAAGCTGATTCTAAAATTAGTATGGAAATGCAAAGTACTAGAATAACAAAAATAACCTTGAAAAAGAAAACCAAATTGGAAAGATTTACACTATCTGACTTCCAGATTCGGTATAAAGCTATGTTCATCGAAGCAGTATGGTGTTGACACCAAGGTAGGCAAATAGATAATTGAACAAAAAAGAGAGTCCAAAAATTGACCCTAATATATGTGTTCATATGTAATGATTTTCAACAAAGGTGCAAAGCTAATTCAGTAAAGAAAGGTAGTGTTTTAACAGATGATGCTGAAAATAATTAATATCTGTACGCCAAAAAATTATATTTTATAAACCATGCATAAAAAGTAACTGAAAATGAAACATTGGTCTAAATACAAAATATATGACTATAAAACTTCGTGAACTAAACAGGGAAAAATATGTGATCATGGGTTTCTCAAATATTTTTAGGAAACTGAATCAAGAATTAACTTATAAAAATAAAATAAATTGAACAAAATAAAGAAATTTTGCTCTTTGAATGAAATGAAGAGAATAAAGCAAGGAAACAGATTGTGAGAAATTATTACCAAGTCATTTGTCTGATAAAGTTTTTACCACAGAATATATAAAGTACTCTCAAAATTCAGTAAAGAAAAATAAACACAAATCAAAATTTTTAAAAAATGTCCAAAAGATTTGGGCACTTTACCAATGAAATGAAATAGATGGCAAATAAGCAAATGAAAAGATTCTAAGGATCATTAGTTGGTAAAAGAATAAAATTTAAAACCACAATGAAATACTATTATCCAATTACTGAAATGTCTAAAATTGAAAAAAAAAAAAAAACTGAATATAAATGATAGTGAAGATGCAGAGCAAGTGAAAGAAGATGTAGACCAAGTGAAACTTTCATACATTGCTAATAGAAATGTAAAATGGTATGATCACTTTGGAAAACATCTTAGAACCAAAATGCCCATCAAAAGTTGAACAAACAATTTGTGAGATATCCATACAATTGAATACTATTTGGTAATATAAAATAATAAGCAACTAATATAAAGAAAAACAAGGATAAATGTTAAAATAATTATGCTTACTGAGAAGCCGGATAAAATAGTAAATCCTGTATGAATCCATTGATACAGTATTTAAAAATGGATACTAAACTGTTAATATGTCAAAATGCAAATCAGAATGCAGAATATTTGACTGTTTAGGAATAGCTACAAGTGTGAGGGAAGAATTACAAAGAAGAGAAAGGAAACATTGGTTTAATCATTCAATGGAGATATATATATATATATACACACACACACATGCATATATATATGTCAAAGGAAACACTGGTGTCAAAGGAAACTGGTTTAATCATTCAATGGAGATATGTATGTGTGTGTGTGTATATATATATATATATATGTCAAAACATCAGATTCTACACCTTAAATATGCAGTTTGTTGTGTGTCAATTATGCCTCAATAAAGGTGTTTTAAACAAAAGACTAAGAATATATTTTTAAATTTCTTTAAAAGCATATGGCTATTAAAAGTATAAATAAATAAATAAATATATTTGTCAGACATAAATAAAACTATTGTGGGCTTCACAAAATATGTAGACATAACACATATGATATAAATAACAATAGAAAATGCAGAATTATACTGCTGCAAGGTGTCTATATGTCACACAGACCAATGTAATTTTAACTCTATAAATACTCTCTATACACACTGTGATATGTAAAAGGAATAATTTTAACTCTAAATATACACTATGATATGTTTAAGGGTATATTGTAACCCCTAGTGCATGGAAAAACGCAAATCAATACAGGGAAAAAGCTCAAGAGAAGATGGTATTAAGAAGAGACAGGAAAACTAATGACATTGATTTGAGAATCCAGAAATATACCCATGATTATATGGCTCTTTTAAACAATGGTGCTGGGTCCACTGAATATACCCATATAAAAAACAAAATGAAACATAGCACCCACTGTACACAACATACAAATTATTTCAAGGTGGATAATAAACCTAATTTTAAAAACTAAAGCTACAAAGCTTTGTTTCTTTTCAGAAACACTACAAGAGTATTTCCATGGCTTACCTAATCAGTCACTAAAGAAATGCAAATTAAAATCACAATGGGAGACTATTAGACCCCCATCAGAAAGGGTACACTTAGAAAGCTGACAACACTTGAATGTCAGTGTTGATGTGAAGACAACAAAACCCTCATTCACTGCTGATAGGATTGTAAATGATACAATCACTTTGGAAATTAAGGATTGGAAGTTCTTACAAAGATAAATATTTGATCCTCCAATGTCACTTCCAGGTATTTAACCAAAAAAATTTTGTATCTTTGTCAACAGAATGATGTGTGTGCAAATGTTCAGAATAGCTTCATTCATAACAGCCAAAGTTATAAATAACTCATATGTCAATCATCAGGAGAATGAATAACTGATGTGTGATTTATTGATATAATTAATAAATATTATGCAGAACTCCCCTTCCTAAAATCAAAGCACAATAGATTACTCATTCATACAACAACATGGATGAAATGTAAAGATTATCTCAGGTAATTAAGCTGGAAATAAAAAAGTACACACTTTATGAAGCCATGTACATGAAGTTTTATAATATGTAAAACTGTCTCTTGGAAAAAAAAAAAGAACTATGGTTGTCTCTGGGCTCAAGGGCAAATGACTGTCAAGGGATTTAAGGAAGTATTTGAGGTGATGAAAATAGTCTCTATCTTTATAGGAAATGTTGGCTATATGCTGCTCATTTACCAAAATCATACATTTAATATCTGTGTATTTTATTTATGCAAATTTTGTTTGAAAATTTGAGTGAGAGAGTGAGGAGTGGGTAGAAATATAAATTAAACAAGGATGATGATCATGAATGTTGATTGTTTTGGGAGCTGAGCGACGGAGGTATGAGGATTCATTATAATCTTTTGTTCACTTTGAATATGTTTGAAAATGGGAGCTGAGCGACGGAGGTATGAGGATTCATTATAATCTTTTGTTCACTTTGAATATGTTTGAAATTTTTTATGTTAAAATGTTTAAAAAGAATAGAGCATACAAGTTCCATAATGGACAGCATGTTTATTTGTGTGGAGTAGTGAGTGGAAGTGAAAATTATTGTCTAAAATCAAGGCTGAGAAAAGATACCTTACAGACGACAAAATTGAAAACCTTAGGAAAAAAAGATGGTACAAGATTTTTAGCTATTATTTAGTACATCATACTAACCAAGAGGAGTATCAAGAGTGTGGGAAAGAAAGCATATACATTTATATATTTGGGATACCCAGGTTCAAATTTGTATTCTTTTTTTTAACTTTGTTGGTTTGTGCCAATTATTTTTCCGAACTTCAGTATATTTGACTCTAAGATTAATTATCTCTACCTCAAAAGGTGGAAATAAAAATTTGACAAGTGACTGATTGCAACCAGTTGGTATACTGTACAAAATTTAGGACGTATCAAAGGAAGTGTTGTTGTAGTTATTCCCTAGATTACCCTTCAATCGTATCCCCAGTTTTATTAAAGAAGCCATGAGAAATTAGGATTTGCATTAAATTATGTGAATTTGTCCATATATGCTTCTAGTCTTCGAAAACGAAGATTGAAGTTAGATAAGATTAACATGGTGGAAAGAAAATTGCATTTATAGTCAGACTGGAGCTGTCTTACTAATCACTCTGCAGCTTTGGGTAAAACTTATTTCCTCCTCGATGAAAGGAATATAATAACTAAATTGCAAGATTAGATGAAATACAGCATATAAAATTCCTTGAATGTTTTGTATATATTTGGCACTAAAAAAGTAACCCACTTCTTTGTTAACATACACACACAACAGAAAGCCTTACTTGGCTACTTTATTATTTGTAATCTAGCCAAAGTCTAGAGTGAAAGTGAAATATCCAAGACTAATCTGTGTAAAGAGTTTTCAATTGAGAAACTGAATCCTACAGTTCTGTGAGAATCAAGGATATATATTTGTGATTTTGAATAGATGAAACTTTCCTTCACCAATACGTAGGGAGGAATACTTTCTGTTAGTTCTTAGGGCACTAAATCTGAGGAGTCAGGATAAATAATTTTGCAAGCATAGTGACTCACACAGCTTAACCACAGCAGAAGCAGCAAAACTACCTGTAATTTAAGGAGATTTATATGATCGAGCATATTTAGTAAAACTGGAGTCCAAGTGTGAAGAAATTTGCTCTGATCTTGAAGGCTGCAATTCTGAATAGTTGAGTAATGTTATCAAAGCAGCACATAAGGAAGATAGCTTCTGAACTATCATTTAGGATTAAGCTGGGAAGAAGACTTAAATTTGTGAGAAGAGTAACATTATGTCATGTGTTGATACACTTTGTGACATCTTAAATAATAGAATTTAGTTTTATCTTTTATAATAAATATACAGCAATACGAGATTCATTATTTAGCCATACTTTTTCATACTTTTTTGAACAGAAACTCTAATATCTGGAACATTTTTGGCTAATCTATATTTAAAATATATTACTTGTCACTTCTTGCAACACGAAAAATAGGTATCTTAACATAAAATTACAATGACTTGAGTAACCTGAACTGAAATTTCTTTGGAGGTGTCAATATCCAGTTGCCTTAGTCTACACAGACTGTCATAACAAGATACTATAGAGTGGTGGCTTATGAAAAATGGACATTTATTTCTCACAACTCGAGGAGCTTTGAAGTCCAAGATTAAGGTGCCAGCAGATGCGATGGCTGATGAGGGGTCATTTCCTCACAGAGAGCCATCTTCTCACTATAATGTCACATGATGGAAGGGGCAAAGGATTCCACCGAATTCTCTTTCATAAGGACACTAATGCTGTTTATGAGGGCTCTTCCCTCCCAATACCATCACCTTGGATGTTAGGATTCCCACAGCATTTATAACTGTTCAATTCCTTACTTTTCTCAAAATGAGACTCCAAAAAGCATAATGTTGTATTATTTAAGCAATTACCAAATACAGATATAACAGAGTAGAGAAACAGAACATGAAGTATCTTGCAAGGTAGAAGAGGAGCTCTAGGTTTTCCTTATCTTTAGGGTCATAAAAAAGAGAGGCAATGTGACTCATATTTAAAGCATGCACATATACACATACACCACATGCCACACAATATGAGGAACAATATATAAAACATTAAAACAAAACCAATGCAATTTCATTTCTGTGTTGGACATTATCAGAATTACAGTTAGAAAAGAAGATAAAATCACAGCTATTTTCTGTAAGTTTTAATTAAATTAAAAATGAGCATTGTCATAATGGTCTCAAATGAATTTTTAAATGCTCATCTGTTACTTTCTGTTAGATTCAAAATAACTAGTTTATTCACCATCCTAAAAATACCTCAAACTACTTTTTCAAGGTTCCGAATTTTTTGCTAATGTTTATTTATTAAAGACACATTATCATGGGATGTATTTTATTTATTTATTATTTTGAAACAGTCTCTATGTTGCTCACACTGGTCTCAAATTCCTGGACTCAAGCAATCCTCATTATCAGGGGACTTTAATTTGAAGATATTGTTTGTAACCTCAAATTGCTCACAATCTATGACAACTAATTAAAAATTTCCCCACCAAATACATATATATATATATATATATATATATATATATGTCCATATACATAAAATATATACAAATATATATAAAGAGATAGATAGAGATATGTATTCCCCAGACAAAATAAGCCCAGGCCCTAATGCCTTGACTGGTGAATTATATCGAACATTTAAGAAGTAAATAAGACTAATTCTTCACAAAGTACTGAGAAAGAGGGAATACTTTCTAACTCATTCCGTAAGGACAGTTTCACCCTAATGCAAAAGCTAGACCAAAACATAACTAAATAAGATTAAAAAGCAACATAAAATAACAACCAAATCAGTACCTTTCCTGAGCATAGATTTGAAAGTCCTCAACAAAGTAATCATGAATAAAGTTTAGTGATACAAAAAATATTATCAATCTGACCAATTGAGGCTTATTCTAAAAATGCAAGGTTGGTTTCATTTTTGGAAATTAATTATTGTAATATACTCAAGACATTCTCAATAGACTTAGAAAGAACACTGAACAAAATTCAATAGCCATTCATGAATCACCAACAAATTAGAAATTAAAAGAGAGTTAATTAATCTCATAAATGATATGTATGAAACCTCTGCAACAAATATTAGCCTTAATGGTAAAAGACTGTCTTACCTGTAAGACTAAGAAAAAAAGATGTCTACACTTGTTACCTTTTTTTCAAAATTGTACTGAGGGTTCTAATAATCATTGAATTGTATACTTATATCCAGTCAAATGTATGGTATGTCAATTTACCTTAATAAAGCTGTTAAAATATTTAAGACAAGTAAGAAAATTAGTTTACTCTTTTTAATTCACTCTATTTGAATCTCCTGTTCAGAACATGAGACGATTAAAAATGCAGGAATTTAAACTTCATGTAAAATGGGGAAAACAGAAGCTCAAGTTCTCATGCTCAGATACTGTAGGCAGAAAGGTGTTAATTTATTAATTATTGTAAACACTAAAATTTACTGTAATTATGGTCAAATTTATTTGCCTCTTTTGCTAACAATATGTCAATAAGCTGATTCAAACTGCAAATCAAATTAATTTCTTATCTATAAAGCAAAAACTTTCAGAAAGGATTTCCATGTTTATATCCCATATTACATATCTCTATAGGTTAAAAAAACTTATATTCTGACAAAATTAATTTTAAAATGTAGCTATAAATTTTATCATTATCCATTTTAGACATTTATCTGTAGCTTAATGAATATCTTTATCACATGTTATTAGAGTAATATGTGTAAGCTATTATTCTAAAAGGAGGGCAGAAAAATGACATTTAACCATCAAGGAATGTAAAATAAAGCATACAAATATTTACCTCTCCAAAATTCTTTAAAAAATAAAGAATTCATAAGGAATGTAAAATAAATAAATAAATAAATAAATAATTTACAAGGAATGAAAAATAAAGCATTCAAATATTTCCCTCTGCGAAAGTATTTAAATAATAAAGAATTTGGCCGGGCGCGGTGACTCAAGCCTGTAATCCCAGCACTTTGGGAGGCCGAGACGGGCGGATCACGAGGTCAGGAGATCGAGACCATCCTGGCTAACACGGTGAAACCCCGTCTCTACTAAAAAAATACAAAAAACTAGCCGGGCGAGGTGGCGGGCGCCTGTAGTCCCAGCTACTCGGGAGGCTGAGGCAGGAGAATGGCGTAAACCCGGGAGGCGGAGCTTGTAGTGAGCTGAGATCGGGCCACTGCACTCCAGTCCGGGCCACAGAGCGAGACTCCATCTCAAATAATAATAATAATAATAATAATAAAGAATTTGTAAATTTAAATGATTTACATATATAATTATTATGTATTAGCCACATCAAGGATTTTGGTGGGGGAACAACATGTACAACTTTTATGTTGTTTTCATATTTCAACTGATAATCTTTCAATATCAAATTAACAATGAATAAAAACATCTACACTAAGAAAAGAATATAAAGGCTGGTAAATACAATAAAAATAAGTATTATGAAAAACATTCAGGATATTTTTAATCCAAGTTGAAAATATCTAATTGTGTTTTGCAAATCTCCCCCAGTAATATACCTCATAAATTAAATTCTTAATTCATTCATTACTAATATAATCTATTTGAAGGCAGGCTGAGATTCTAATATATTTGAACAACACATACTCTGGCATATTGAAGGATGCCGATGGACATTAACATTAGTTCGAAGTGTACAAAGACTGGCTACACTGTCTTCCATATTTTATTCAAATTACATTTGAATAAATGCATAAACTTATTTGAAGTTATTCATTAACATGGTTTCCCTCCAAATTTTATTCTTTTTGTATCATATTTGATGGATTAGATTCCAGAGTGCCACTGCAACATTTTTATGTGGTGACAGTAAGTATTTCCACTTTCATTTATTTCATGAGAATTATGTGCTTATTATTTGGCAGTAGTATATTATTGGACTCCTTTCTGTATGCCAAATGAAGACTTCACCTTGTTATACTCTACATGATGAATTTATTAAAACATTGCCAATTAATTAATATAAGCACTGATAACCCCAATTATTATTATTGTGTATTTACAATTTACTAGGTTTCCTATTGAAAAATTTTACATATATTTCCATATATGATGCTTACAAAAAATCCCTGAGACAGTGCTTTTTACTTTAGCTTTGTGAGTGAAGAAATGAAGTCTATGAGATTTCAGTAACTTGTTCAATGTCCACACAGGTAACATTTAAACTTAGCTCTACTGGATAACAAAGCATGCTTCCACTGCTATTCCACTTTCCTTCAAAGCAAATTAAAGGTGAATAGATAATAATTTCCAACCTTTCATATGAAAAATATCAGAAAATCATCTTTAAGAAACACAAAGGTTGAGGATCACTTCCAAGATGGCCGAATAGGAACTGTTCCGGTCTATAGATCCCAGTGAGATTGATGCAGAAGACAGGTGAAGTCTGCATTTCCAACTGAGGTACCTGGTTCATCTCACTGGGACAGGTTGGACAGTGGGTGCAGCCCATGGAGGGCAAACCTAAGCAGGGTGGGGTGTCGCTTCACCCAGAAAGCGCTAGGGATTGGGGGATTTTCTTTTCCTAGCCAAGGGAAGCCATGAGTGACTACCTGGAGGAGCACTACACTCCTGCCCAAATACTGCACCTTTCCCACTGCCTTCACAAACTGAAGACCAGGGGATTCACTCCTGTGCCAGGCTCGGCAGATCCCAAGCCCATAGAGCCTTGCTTGCTGCTAGTGCAGCAGTCTGAGTTCGACCTGGGATGCGCGAGCTTGGGCGGGCGAAGGGACATCTGCTATTGCTGAGGCTAGAGTAGGTGGTTCTATACTCACAGTGTAAACCAAGTGGCAGGGAAGTTCGAACTGGGTGGAGCCCACCGTGGCTCAACAAGGCCTACTGCCTCTCTAGATTCCACCTCTGGGGGCAGGGCATATCTAAACAAAAGATAGTAGACAGCTTCCCCAGACTTAAACGTCCCTGCCTAACAGCTCTGAGGAGACCAGTGGTTCTCCCAGCTCCAATAATGGATTGCATCCTCAAGTGGGTCCCTGACCTTCATGTAGCCTGACTGGGAGACATCTCCCAGTAGGGGCCAGCACGCACCTCATACAGGTGGGTGCCCCTCTGGGATGAAGCTTCCAGAAGAAAGATCAGGCAGCAATATTTTCTGTTCTGCAGCCTCCGCTGGTGACACCAAAGCAAACAGGGCCTGGGGTGGACTTCCAGCAAACTCCAACAGATCTGCAGCTGAGGGGCCTGTCTGTTAGAAGGAAAACTAACAAACAGAAAGGAATAACATCAACATCAACAAAAAAGATATCCACAACAAAACCCCATCTGTAGGTCACCAACATCAAAGACCAAAGGTATATAAAACAACAAAGATGGAGAGAAACCAGAGAAGAAAGACTGAAAATTCCAAAAACCTGAATGCTCTTCTCCTCCAAAGGAACACAACTCCTCACCAGCAAGGGAACAAAACTGGATGGAGAATGAGTTGGTCAAGTTGACAGAAGTAGGCTTCAGAAAGTCAGTAATAACAAATTTCTCCAAGCTAAAGGAGCATGTTCTAACTCATCACAAGGAAGCTAAAATCTTTGAAAAAAAAAGTTAGACAAATGGCTAACTAGTATAACCAGTGTAGAGAAGAGCTTAAATGACTTGATGGAGCTGAAAATAACAGTTCGAGAAGTTCATGAAGCATACACAAGCTTCAATAGCCGATTCGACCAAATGGAAGAAACGATATCGGTGATTGAAGAATCAAATTAATGAAATAAAGTGAGAAGACAAAAATAGAGAAAAAAGAGTGAAAACCTCCAAGAAATATGGGACTATGACAAAATTTGATTGGTGTACCTGAAAGTGATGGGGAGTATGGAACCAAGTTAGAAAACATTCTTCAGGATATTATCCAGAAGAAATTCCCCAACCTAGCAAGGCAGGTCAACATTCAAATTCAGGAAATACAGAGAACACCACAAAGATACTTCTCGAGAAGAGCAACCCCAAGATACATAATTGTCAGATTCACCAAGGTTGAAATGGAGAAAAAAATGTTAAGGGCAGTCAGAAAGGCCGGGTTACCCCAAAAAGGAATCCCATCAGGCTAACAGTGAATATCTCTGCAGAAACCCTACAGGCCAGAAGAGTGTGGTGTGGGGGCAAGTATTCAACATTATTAAAAGAATTTTCAACCCTGAACCTCATACCCAGCCAAATTAGCTTAATAAGTGAAGGAGAAATAAAATCGTTTACAGACAAGCAAATGCTGAGAGATTTTGTCACCACCAGGCCTGTCTTATGAGAGCTCCTGAAGGAACCACTAAACATGGAAAGGAACAACCAGTACCAGCCACTGCATAAAACGTTCAAATTGCAAAGACCATTGACACTGTGAAGAAACGGCATCAATTAATGGGTGAAATAATCAGCTAGCATCATAATGAGAGGGTCAAATTCACACATAACAATATTTACCTTAAATGTAAATGGGCTAAATGCCCCAAGTAAAAGATGCAGGCTGGCAAATTATATAGAGTCAGGACCTATAGGTGTGCTGTATTCAAGAGACCTATCTCATGTGCAAAGGCATACATAGGCTCAAAATAAAGGGATGGAGGAAGATCTACCAAACAAATTGAAAGCAAAAAAAGCAGGGGTTGCAATTGTGGTCTCTGATAAAACAGACATTACACCAACAAAGATCAAAAGAGACAAAGAAAACCATTACATAATGGTAAAGGGGTCAATTCACAAGAAGAGTTAACTATCATAAATATATATGCAGCCAATACAGGAACACCCAGATTCGTAAAGCAAGTTCTTAGAGACCTACAAAGCGACTTAGAGTCCCATGCAGTAATAATGGGAGACTTCAACACCATACTGTCGATATCAGACAGATCATTGAGACAGAAAATTAACAAGAATATCTAGGACTTGAACTCAGCTCTGGACCAAGCAGACCTAATAGACATCTACAAAACTCTCCACCTCAAATCAACAGAATATGCATTCTTCTCAGCACCACATTGCTCTTAATCTAAAATTGACCACATAATTGGAAGTAAAACACACTTCAGCAAATGTAAAAGAACAGAAATCACAACAAACTGTCTCTCAGACCACAGTGCAATCAAATTAGAACTCAGGATTAAGAATGTCAATCAAAACTGCACAATTACATGCAAATTGAACAAGTTGCTCCTGAATGACTATCAGGTAAATCACGAAATGAAGACAGAAATAAAGATGTTCTTTGAAATCAATGAGAAAAAAGACAAAACCTACCAGAATCTCTGGGACACATTTAAAGCAGTGTGTAAAGGGAAATTTATACCACTAAATGACTACAAGAGAAAGCAAGGAGAGATCTAAAATCTACACCCTAACATGATAATTGAAAGAACTAGAAAGCAGAACTGAAGGAGACAGAGACAAAAAAAAAAAAAAGAAAACCTTCAAAAAATCATTGAATCCAGGAGCTAGATTTTTGAAACGATGAACAAAATAGATAGGCCAATAGCAAGATTAATAAAAAGGAAAAGAGAGAAGAATCAAATAGACACAATGAAAATGATAAAGGGGATATCACCACTGACCCCACAGAAATGCAAACTACCATCGGAAAATACTATAAACACCTCTTTGCAAATAAACTAGAAAATCTAGAAGAAATTAATAACTTCTTGGACACATACACTCTCTCAAGACTAAACCAGGAATAAGTTGAATCTCTGAATAGACCAATAACGGGTTCTGAAATTGAGGCAATAATTAATAGCCTACCAACCAAAAAACGTCCAGGACCAGATGGATTTGCAGCTGAATTCTACCAGAGGTACAAAGAGAAACTGGTACAATTTCCTTCTGAAACTATTCCACTCAATAGAAAAAGAGGGATTCCTCCCTAACTCATTTTATGAGGCCAGCATCATCCTGATACCAAATCCTGGCAGAAACGAAACAACAACAACAAAAAGAATTTTAGGCTGATATCCCTGATGAACACATATGGGAAAATCCCCAATAAAATACTGGTAAACTGAATCCAGCAGCACATCAAAAAGTTTATCCACCATGATCAAGTTAGCTTCATCCCTAGATTGTAAGGCTGGTTCAATATACTCAAATCCATAAATGTAATTCATCACGTAAACAGAACCAATGACAAAACCAAATGATTATCTCAATGGATGCAGAAAAGGCCTTTGACAAAATTCAACAGTCTTTCATGCTAAAAACTCTCAATAAACTAGGTATCATTGGAACATATCTCAAAATAATAAGAGCTATTTATGACAAACCCACAGACAATATCATACTGAATGAGCAGAAACTGGAAGCATTCCTTTTGAAAACTGGCACAAGACAAGGATGCCCTCTCTCACCACTGTTATTCAACATAGTATTGGAAGTTCTGGCCAGGGCAATCAGGCAAGAGAAAGCAATAAATGGTATTCAAACAGGAAGGGGGAAGTCAAATTGTCTCTGTTTGCAGACGATATGATTGTATTTTAGAAAACGCCATCCTCTCAGCCCCATCTCTCCTTAAGCTGATCAGCAGCATCAGCAGTCTCTGGATACAAAATCCATGTGCAAAAATCACAAGCATTTCTATTCACCAATAACAGACAGAGAGCCAAATCATGAGTGAACTCCAATTCACAATTGCTACTAAGAGAATAAAATACTTGGAAATACAACTTACAAGGGATGTGAAGGACCTCTTCAAGGAAAACTGCAAACCACTGCTCAAGGAAATAAGACAGGACACAAACTAATGGAAAAAATTTCCATGCTCAGGTATAGAAATAATCAATACCATGAAAATGGCCTTACTGCTCAAAGTAATCTATAGATTCAGTGCTATCCTCATCAAACTACCACTGACTTTTTTCACAGAATTGGAAAAAAAAAACTACTTTAAATTTCATATAGAACCAAAAGAGAGCCCGTATAGCCAAGATAATCCTGGGCAAGAAGAACAAAGCTGGAGGCATCACGCTGCTTGACTTCAAACTAGACTACAAGGCTACAGTAACCAAAACAGCATGGTACTGGTACCAAAAACACATATATAGACCAATGGAACAGAACAGAGGCCTCAGTTGTAACACCACACATCTACCATCATCTAATCTTTGACAAACATGACACAAACAAGCAATGGAGAAAAGATTCCCGATTTAATAAATGGTGTTGGGAAAACTGGCTATCCATATGCAAAGAAATGAAACTGGACCCCTTCCTTATACCTTATACAAAAATCAACTCAAGATGGATCAAAGACTTAAATGTAAGACTTAGGACCATAAAAATTCTAGAAGAAAACCTGGGCAATCCCATTCAGGACATAGGCATGGGCAAAGACTTCATGTCTAAAACATCAAAGCCAATGGCAACAAAAACCAAAATTGACAAATGGGGTTTAATTAAACTAAAGAGCATCTGCACAACGAAATAAACTATCATCAGAGTGAACAGGTAACCTAAAGATTGGGAGAAAATTTTTGAAATCTATTCATCTGACAAAGGGCTAATGTCCAGAATCTACCACGACTTAAATTTAGAGGGAAAAAGCAAACAATCCTATCAACAAATGGGCAAAGGATATGAATAGACACTTCTCAAAAGAAGACATTTATGCAGACAGGAAACATATGAAAAAATGCTCATCATCACTGGTCATTAGAGAAATGCAAATCAAAACCACAATGAGATACTATCTCATGCCAGTCATAATGCTGATCATTATAAAGTCAGGAAAGAACAGATGCTGGAGAGGTTGTGGAAAAATATGAACGCTTTTACACTGTTGGTGAAGTGTAAATTAGTTCAACCATTGTGGAAGACAGTGTGGCACTTCCTCAAGGATCTAGAACTAGAAACACCATTTGACCCAGCAATCCCATTACTGGGCATATACCCAAAGGATTATAAATCATTCTGCAATAAAGACATATGCACATGTACGTTTATTGAAACACTATTCACAATAGCAAAGACTTGGAACCAACCCAAATGTCCATCAATAATAGACTTGATTAAGAAAATGTGGCACACATACACTGTGGAATACTATGCAGTCATAAAAAAGGATGAGTTCATGTCCTTTGTGGGGACATGGATGAAGCTGGAAACCATCAGTCTCAGAAAACTATCACAAGATCAGAAAACCAAACGCTGCATGTTCTCACTCATAAGTGGGAGTTGAACAATATGAACACACGAACACAGGGAGGTGAACATCACACACCAGGGCCTATGGGGGCTAGGGGGCTAGGGGAGGGATAATATTAGGAGAAATACCTGGTGCTGGGTTTATGGGTGCAACAAACCACCATGGCACACGTATACCTATGTAACAAAACTGCATGTTCTGCACATGTAACCCAGAACTTAAAGTATAATAAAAAATAAAAATAAAAAATAAAGACACAAAGGATATAGCATTTTTGTAAAACCACATTTTCTAGAAGTTAAGGTCAAAAGTGAGGGCTAGCTGAATTTGCCTGTCTGTTTATTAAACTGTTTTTCTGGGTTTTTAAAATCTGTAGTAGGTTGTTGAGGGTGAAGAAAGGCATAACTTAGCTTAAATAACGATAAGCATTATGTGCCACAAATTTCAGTAGATCACTGACATGAGTTTGAGACAATGACCTACAAATAATAATCATTAACTTGTAATAACAACTTCTGTTAGTGTAAAAATTTCAAATGTATTTAATACAATAGTAATGAAAACAAAGTCTTACAAATGCTTAATATATGTTACATACAATTCTAAGAAATGTATAAATATCAAATTATGTAATCCTTACAACAATCCTGTGAGACAGACTTTTCTGTCTCCATATTTTAGATGACAAAACTGAGCCACATAGTGGTTTACTAACTTGGCTAAAGACCACCCAGAAGGAAGCAGTGGTATTTTCACAAAATTCACAGACAGACTCTGGAACCAGACAACCTTTGTTTTCAAAAGATGAAATATCTGAGTGATAAAAGAAAGCATTGCCCCACAGTTTTAATATCAGTGGGATTTTTTTTTTGTTTTCTTAATGATACAAAAGAACGCATTTTATTATGTTGGAATTAATGAAATTTCGAGTTTGATGAAACACAATGTAATATATAACATGTGTGATTATTTGATTAGTCCTCATCTCTCTAGATTATAAGCTCCATAACTCTATTGTTTAACATTCTAGTCGAGTGTGTAACAATGCTCTTGACACATAAAGTGGGTAAGCTTCCTATCATGCAAAAATACAGATAAAGGTGGATTTCAAGTGATTATGCCTTTCAGAGCCAGTTGGTGTCCTAAGGTTATTCACCAGAGTCCCCTGTCACGGGCACAATGTGGGGCTTTTGCTCCAGGTATCTATGGAACATGTCACGTCCTGTGTTACTGGCATCAAAAGGGGATGTCATAAATTTAAAAAGCCAGTGCTTTTCGCCCACATTCCCAGGTTTAAGTTACACCATCAGCCAGATTTTCCAATATTGTTTACTCGCAAAATCCTTCAGGCATTTCTAAATTTATATACTACTGGCATAACTGTTCAGTCAGGTTCTCCTGAAATTTTTGCTTTCTTGAGATATTTAAAATGTTTTCCTGCCTGCCCCTAGAGAATCTTTAATATCATTTCATTGGAATCCTTAAATCCTTCAGTAATTGTGTTTTATCTCTTTGATCTTTTTGACAGAATTCTGTACTTTATTGGTGTGCGTGTCTGTGTGTGTGTGTATATATATATTACTTTCCTAGATGTCAGAATCACAACATATACATTACATTATATCTTAATTAGATTCTACATACTTTTAACGGCATGGTTTTGTCTGGCTCTATAATTGCAACCTTGAAGTCATGCTAAGGAATCGTACAGCATGAACTTGTTAAGGTTAAAGTTATAAGTTGTGAATATCACATACATAAAAATCAGTTAACTTTTAAGTATTACAGAATAGGTAAATACAAAAAAATCAACACTATTATACCAAATCTATCTTTAACTTGTTTCCTTAAGTTTCACTAGCCTAGGAGTAGGTAAAGAATTACACTGGCAGGCTGAGGTGGGCAGATCATGAGATCAAGAGATCGAGACCATCCTGGCCGACGTGATGAAACCCCTCCTCTACTAAAACTACAAAAATCAACTGGGTGGGGTGACACATGCCTGTAGTCTCAGCTACTCAGGAGGCTGAGACAAGAGAATCTCTTGAACCCAGGAGGCGGAGGTTGCAGTGAGATGAGATCGCACCACTGCACTCCAGCCTGGCAACAGAGTGAGACTGTCTCAAAAAAAAAAAAAAAAAAAAAGAATTACACTGGCAGCTTACCCCTAGAGCAGATGGAAAAACGTTAGCACTCCACAAAGTCCCCTGCCTGGTATTTCAGAGTGTCTCACATTTTCTTGCAAACAAGTCTGCTCCCATCGACAGCCACCACCACTGCTGCCGTCTCCCTCTGGGCATTGGCACGACTCTACTCATTCTTACCTTCTCTATTTGGGCCTCTATCAATGTATTACTGCTTTACTGGGTACCTACTCATGGGTACTGGGTATTCCTATCATTAGCTACAGTCACTCTGCCAAGTGCCTCTGTTTGTGTACGAGTCTTAGTGCCAAATGAACAAGGCAGTTTGGAGGGATTTGGGAGAGAACACTGTGCTATCCTCTGAGTTACACCATGTCAGAGCAAAGAGGAAGCCAGGCTATAAAAATTGCAGTGAATTTGCTTTTGCCTTTTTAACTTATTATCTGTATCTTCATAGTACTCATAGGCACTGTGATGCAGGGCACATCAGAGTGGCTAATATTCCAGAATCACCAGCTTGTTAATGAGAAAACTGCCCATATGGAAGTGAGTCTAGCTCTTGTGGCTGGCACTCTTTTTTTTTTTTTTTTTTTTTTGCTGTGGATAAGGGTGCTCTTGAAAATTCTTCAGCCACTTCTCTTAGGCCTGCCTCACTCATTACTAAAATACCTTTTACTACTTAGGCTCAAGCTAGAAGTCTTGCTCATAATTTATAACATGAAAAATGCACAATGTTGGCTCACTTGTTGATGTGAAAAATATATCTCTTTTTTGTGCTTTAAATTTGAACTGGACAAAATTCTTTTAAAAGCAATTCTAAAATAATTTTAAAATGTTAACTTTGCATATCATTTATGCCTTCCTTTTTACCAGAAAATGTGGTTTTCCTTTGACTCAGATGCTGGTAGTAGCCTAGAAATTCTTTTAGTTAAAAGGTCTGTTTGTAGTTAATAGTATCACTCCACAGCGATAAAGACTGACATGGGCTCCTGTTTTGAGCACAGGCTTGTTGGCACGTGCTCGTGAGTTCTAATGACAGTTCTGGCACAGACTCTTAATGTGGCCTTAGACCATTCAGTTTTCCTCTTTGTGAGCACTACGTATAAAACTGGGCTACTACATCTGAAAGGACTTTCTGAGAATTAATGACTCCCTATACAGGTTTAGCCACAGTACAGAAGAACAAACATGCTCAATGATATCATCTACTTTTTCTGTGAAATGGTAGTTTTCTGGAGTTAAAACAAGCAAGACCAAGCTTGATCAGAAGAAATTTCCCTTATCAATTATAGGCATAATACTATTGGTACTTCTGTGCAATGCAAATGTTGTAGTCAGGCAGAGTCAGAGAGCAAAAGTCAGAGGGGAAATCATTTCTGCCTTCTATATGGAAGAGATTATTTATCATCTTTCCCAGATAGAGAATTCTTATTAAGTGAGCAATTTGTCTCCTTAGAACAGTGTATTGTTACTTTTCCTATTATTTGACATGAAATAATATGAAGGCTGATAGTTATTTATCCTCTGAGAAATAGTACCAGAATGAAGTTGTGCAACTATTGACAATGAATTCTATGTGCCTATAGGCAATGCTCAATTGGACACAAAATTTTCCAGGATTTTAAAGTAGATTTCCAGAAGTTCTCTAATTGTGTATAATAATATCTCATGGTTATTTTAAAGTAATTTGTAGTTGCTTAGGAAAAAAAAGACATTGCAACACAAGTAGAAAATAAGACATGGTTATACATATGTGTAGACATATATACACATACATACACACACAAAGTATTATGGGAGCTACAAGCAACAAAATATTATTTTTGCCAGAGTTTCCAGGTAAGGAACTTTTACAGAAGTGAGTAGCTTTAAAATGATTTTAAAAGTCTGAAATGATTGATAAAATGTTAATATTCAAATATTGAAAACTGTTTTTCAAAGTGAGACAAGAAGATGGGGCGGGGGGAATCTGGAGAAGAGAGGAAGGAAAGAATTTCACTGAGATGGAGACCCTTCTGGAGAGGCCAACTAGCTATCTATAAAGACTCCCAAAGGACTACTTCCTGGGCAAATTTATTTAAGTTCCTGATATGGATCTCCATATTGCATATCCAGATATCATGATGTATGTGAGAATCAAAATGTCTTTCAGAATAGATTCAGATGATTCAATCCCAGGGACTGTTAAAAAACAAAATGACAATTTATTAATGAAAAATATAAATCAGAAATATAAAAATCACATAACAGATATACCTATATTGAAAGATCAGAACATTCTGTACTTAGTGGCAAATCTATGTCATAAGTCAAAACATGGTCAAAAAGTTGCTTAATTAAAATGTAGTCATGGAGTTTGGAGGCACTCTCTTAATTCAGTGTCATTCACAGTAGTCCAAGGGAGTGATGATCTTACCAATGTGAAGTCCTTAGAGAAGATTTTGAGGGTCACATGTGGCATTCTTAGACGATGGTTGACAGTGTCAGCTTATGAAATTTGTTTTGTTGATTATTTTTCTTTTGTTGTTTGTATTTTTCTGAAAGACATTTTGTCTTTAGTTATATTAATCTTTTTGTCAAGATATAGATTTAGGCCTTGGATCTTCCTAGTCCTTTGATGTATTGCTTTTATACTTTGTCATTTGGAATGAAATTATTTTCTTTCTTCCTCCTTCACATTTCTTCACCCTCAAAGTACTTTATACAATATGGGCTCAACACATGTCTTTTGAGCAAAGGTGAGCTTACTATCGTTTTTGTTTTGCAGGTACTAGAACACTTCAATCAATTCAACTTACTATTTTTTCACCATTACTTTCTAACACACAGCTGCTGACAGTCTGTGCTCTAAAATAATTTCTAAATACTTAAAAATATGACAAAAAGATAAAATGTTTATCTGTTTATACATATATAAAGTATGAATTCTACTTGCATTTTCAACATGTTATAGATCCAAGATTTTTTCTGGGAGTGGAGCAGCAGGCTGGCTTCAGGGTGGTAGAGGCTGATTTAAAGGAGACAAGATGGGCTTAATCCTAAAATCCTCAAGAAAGCTGGACATTTATGCTCCTTTCATTTGGCAAGATAGTATAATGCTTCATTTCATATCTGGACTTTAATTGTTTCCTCTTTAATGGTCTATTCTTTCCTCCTGGCATTTCTTATGCTGACAGGGCTCTCAACTGCTTTCCTACCATGGGTTATCCAAAAACATGACATAAGCTCCGCTCAGGGATGGTTATGGTAGACTCAAGTGTCCACATGAGTGGCATCTACTTGTCCCTTCCAGGCAGCAATCTGCTGCCATGTCTTTGTCTTCACACAGGACATAATTTAATAGTTCAGTCAATTCATTGCTATTCTCCTGAGCAGATGGCTAGGCTGTTGGGATAGGCTCATAACTAAGTGGCAGTATAGCAAAATATGGTGGTAGGACTGGCCTGCATGGCCATTGCCGCTGCATGTAGGTTTGATTCATTGGGCAAAATAATATGTTCAGTCTGAGTCAAAAGATGGCCATCACCTGGCTGGATGGTAGCCACAGTCCAGTGGATTCCACCTGCTTGTTATTTGTCAGAGTTGTCAGTAATCCATGCCATATTGTAAGAAGGATCCTCTCTAAGTCTTGAGGTCCCTACAAGTTGCTTGGTCCCTTCTGGTAAGCTAGCCAGTTGTTCATGGAGCCTACTGGTCCCGAGGCATCCTTGCCAGGCCTAATCTTGCATGTACCCTTTCCACTTGATAACTGAACTCAGTTGAGCATGTTCAATTTTACCAGGGAGTTGTGAGCATCCAAGAGAGAATGGGAAATGCATGTTGCAGTGTCACGTGTGGCACTCCAGCTGTAAAGAACTCAGTCTCCACTACTTCCCAAAAGCACTCAAGGAGTTACCATTTAAAGGAGTTGTATCTGATGGATACCTTAGGCAACCTGTGAGTTCAAAATCCAAGAGATTGGTACACCCCACTAACAGTTTTCTGTTGCCACAAAATCCAGTCAGCATTTGTGAAGGCTGCAGACACCTGTAATTCCATCAGACTAGCTGGCATTAAAGGTTTTAAAGGTAGTATAATGGCCATGTCTTATCAAATGTTTTTCCAGCATGCTGTTGCAAAGGATCTCACTTAAAGTTGGTGGCTTTGTTGGTCACCCGAACTAAGGGGGTCTAAAGAACATTTCTGTAAAATAAACACTATATCCAGTACCCAAAGTGGCATACAGCCTGTTGGGCCTCCTTTTTATTCGTGGGTATCACCGGGAATAATAATTTTTTCTTGATGGTATCTGGAATACTTCTTTGGCTTCCCACCCCAGAAGCCTAGCATTCAGTCCATTGTTAGTCTCCATGCCCTGAAGGTCCTTTGACCAACCAAACTGCCTGGTACACTGTAACAAGGTTGATTGTAACCTTTTTATGTGTACCAAGTTCTAAATTAACAAATTAGTGTCCATTTCTCCACTCAGCATGCAGTACTACTTGTGTTGAATAATCTTTTGGGACTTGGATAGCTAAGGTTGCAGGCAGGAGGGGATATGCCCCTTTATTGTGGCTGAAATCCTTAGCTTTGAGGGGCATGCCCCTTCGAGCAGCAGTGATATTCTGTGCCACAAGCCGCCAAAATGTCAATACCTATAATTCCCTCAGAGAAGTCTGAATTGCCCTCTTTCTCCCTTCTATCTTGACCAAAGTTTAGGACCACTGGCCTCCAGTGCGCATCCAGAGACCTTGTCTTCTCCCTTAAACTGCTCCATTCATCATTTGGATCTGCAATGTCCCTTGATCAAAGAAATACATCATCCAGGCTGCATAGGGCTTCTCTGGCCTTTCTTCTTTTCTGTTCTTTAAACAGTGAGTCCCCCTCTCTGAAAAGACCTGCAATACTTGTGTTGGCTCCTTCTCAAACACCTCAGAGTCTATCTGAGTACCGTGTTCCCGAGGTCTATGATCCTAGGAATAAGCAGCCGCATAAGTGGCCAACATCAGGGACTCTTGTGCCACTGTGCATTGTCAGGCTGACATCTTCTCCCTGGACGAGGTGTACTAAAGGATATGGCCCTTCCTGCTTTGCCAATAAAAGTCATGGTCTGTCAGAGGTCACCCTGCTCTCAGTGCCAATTTTGTTCACTGTGTACTGGCTATCCACATGACACTCCAGTGAGATAAAACACCTACACACAAGCTACAAGAAGTGGATTTATTATATACAGATAAGGCCGGGCGCGGTGGCTCAAGCCTGTAATCCCAGCACTTTGGGAGGCCGAGACGGGCGGATCACGAGGTCAGGAGATCGAGACCATCCTGGCTAATACGGTGAAACCCCGTCTCTACTAAAAAATACAAAAAACTAGCCGGGCGACGAGGCGGGCGCCTGTAGTCCCAGCTACTCGGGAGGCTGAGACAGGAGAATGGCGTGAACCCGGGAGGCGGAGCTTGCAGTGAGCTGAGAGCTGGCCACTGCACTCCAGCCTGGGCGGCAGAGCAAGACTCTGTCTCAAAAAAAAAAAAAAAAAAAAAAAAAAAAAAAAAAAAAAAATTATATACAGATAAGTAACAAGGGTCCAGAAGCATAGGATTTATTAAAAGCCTTCAAGGCTCAGATATGCTGCCTGGGGTGGGTGGAGTATTGTCTATATATTCCCCATTTGCACCACAGGCGAGGGATCGCAGAAAGCAGCCTTCTCTGGATTTTCTGTCATGGAGCAACAGAAAACTCTGACTTAAACCATTGAAATACATCTTATTTCTAGAAGAGACTGGAACAGAACCTGAGCTTTTCTGGTCAGCCACTCCCTGTCTCAGGATGTGGCATATTCAGAACTACAAGCAAGAAAGTGAAGAGAATTGGGTCTGTCGAAGGGCACTTGGAGAACTGTCCTGCATGGAATGGTGAGCAGGGGATTAAAAGATGACAAACAGTCCAAAGAGTCTGAGCTATGTATTTATTTTTTCTAGCTATGAAGTGGTTCCAGGTCTTATGCAGATGTATTCTGTTTATCACTTAGAAGAACCTATTAAATTTCTAGTTACATAAAGAAATGAGAGAGAGAGAGAGAGAGAGAGAGAGAGAAAGGTAGGAAAGGAAGACAGAAGATGGGAGGGAGAGAGAGAGAATGAATTTGAGAGATTTGCACTCTAAATTAAATACTGTACTAATCATATTCCAAAGAATACAATTTTTAATTATTTTTTTAAAAAGATATATTGGTGTCTCAGATTACATTACTACAGAGCCCAAGTTATACCCACTATGTTGTGAGTCAAATCTAGTAACTTTGTAACTAAACTTTCTTGAACTGGGTTCAAGATAGACCTAGCTTATTTCAAAACTCCATGTTGCCAATATAATATAATTTTATTATCTAATCGCTCCAACTTATTCTGATAGAAAGAAATGCCTATTATTTTAATTTTCATCTTTATGGATTTTCTTTAAAGAATTTCAACAAAGATCTTATGATATGGTTGAAAATCTGCTTATGCATGTATACATTTCCTATAGGCAATCATAAAATATTTTAATGATATATCTGTGTTCTTTATTTTATGGCAGGTGTTCCTTGGTAATAGAAACTACAGAAATGTGATCTTTTATTCAGGGCCTGATTTACCAAGAGCTTGATTTTCTCCTAGCATCTTGTATTATTTCATTGGAGGGCAAATGTAACAGGAGGTTCATTTTGGAATATTGTTTTGTACATAGATTAACATTTAAAGCTGTTTTCATTATTAATGTACTTAGAATGCACTTCCTCCTTTAGGAATTTTATTTTTTCCTCTATATAAGCTTATCATTTTGTTATTAGAGAGAAGTAGTATGCTGTAATGGCTTTCTTGGGAAACAAATATTTGTATCAGGGCTTGAGAGAACACAATCATTACACCTGACAAATAGCTTAACTTTGAGGCTTTTATGCAAGCATATTTCATATTATTTTCTCTACTTGTATAAAAGAAAACAAAACAGATTAAAAATATTGGAGAAATTGAACTTCCATTTTAAATTTATTTGTTTGAGTATTATTTATTCGATAAGATTTACAACATCAACTGTGGGTTCTTATAACTTCTTTAGTTTCATAATATTAATTTCTTGTGTATGCAGATTGGTTGTTTAGTTGCTAAGTAATCAATATAGTTGAAAATCATACATATTTAGTACCTATGATGTGTAAGACACAGATAGTAAAATAAAAGTGAAAGATAATTCATTGTATAACTAAGGCTCGTGATATAATGAAGGAAATAAATAAAGAGAGTAGACCTCAGTTAGTATTATAAACTTAGCTGAGATAGTTTTACTTCTAAGGAATAAGAAACTTAAATGTCAGCTGAACATGGATGCATTTCTAAAGCTTGATTCTATTCCAGCAGAATCAAACATGAAACACTCTCTCAAAGGCCTATAGAACCCAGGGTCTGCGGTATTCCTATGAAATAAATAGCTGCTGAGGATAAGCTCATGATTCAAAATTATAAAACAATAAGGAAAAAACACATTAAGAGAAAGAGGCACAATTTCATAATACATGACTAAAATTACTTTCTAATAGAGAAAATACTGAACCTTCAGATTGAATAATCATCTCGAATCCCAAGCAAGGAAAATAAAACCAAAGTCCATGACTAACTATCTTCAGAATATCAACGTTAAAGATACACACACACACACACACACACACACACACGTATATATGTAAACACGGAGTTCCTAAAAAGGAAAGTCTCTGATTGACTGCAAGCTTATCATGAGCAACAGAGGCCAGAATTATCTGAAGATGTAATGAATCAACCAATAATTCTATAATAAACTAAACTTTTATTGAAAGGAAGAGTGAATTTTCAGGTTTACAAAGACTAATGTATTCATTACTCACAGATTATCACTGAATAAACAACTTATGTTGTTTTGACTGTTATTTTTATTAATAGTAGCAGTAGTATTATTACAAATAATTTTATGCCAAAAGTAAGTGGATCTAAATTAATAAGAAAGAATTGTACCTGACACATGTAGGATATGCAATAAAAATTTCATTAACAAATGAATGAGCTTCATTGAATGAATTCCATTGGAACTCCCATGGAATATTATCTGAATCCACAATACATTCAAGGTATTCAATGCATGTTCTTCCCCAGCATTGGAAGATTGTTTTGCCTTAAGCTTCTGAGCCTTGACTATCCTTTCTCCTGAAAGAGTTCTTTCCATGGAAGGTATCACATACCATGGCTTAGGACCTGATTTAGACACTCTACTCATGTCTAGGCATGTCCAATCATAGGGCCAACAGAATTTAGGCTTAAGTTAGATTCTATTTATCTAGCGGAGGTAGACTCAAAAAAGTTAATTGTGATGTTTTTTACACCTCTTTTTGAAAAATTTCCCTTAAATTTGCTTCAGAGGACTTGTAACTTGACAGTCTGGTTCACCTAGAACTCGTGTAAAGAAATGTATATTATATACTAGTGGTATACTGGACAGGTGCGTCAAATTGTTCCTCCTCCCTACCGCTGGAGGAGAAAGCTTCCTTTCATTTCATTTCATTTATTTATTTGTTTAAGATAGGGTCTCATTCTCTCACCAGGCTGGAGTGCAGTGGTGTGATCATAGCTCACCATAGCCTTAACCTCTCGTGCTCTGTTGATCCTCCCACCTCAGCCTCCAGAGTAGCTAAGACTATGCTCAGGTGATCCTTCCACTTCAGCCTCCAGAGCAGCTAGGACTACAAGCATACATCACCATGTCTGGCTACTTTTTATATTTTTTATAGAGATGGGATTTTGCTGTGTTCCCCAGATTGGCCTCCAACTCCAGAGCTCAAGCAATCTTTCCACCTCAGACTCTCAAAGTGCTGAGATTACAGGTGTGAGCCATGGCAGCTGGTCTTTTGCTTTGCTTGGAAAGTTAAAGGATTATTTTGAATTAGATAAGATAAAGCTGAAAGTCTGAGCAAGTTCTGAAAGCTTAATCTTGTAAAAGAAATTCTGTTAGTGAAAATACTGGCTAAAGTTAAAGGGGTGTTACTCAGTTTTTTCATAGATTGAACACTGGAATAAAAGCACAACACAGTTTTCTTAGAGCTTTGATCTATTCTTTAACTAAAAATTTAAAAGGGTTATACAAGGTTTATGAGAATCTTACCTTATGGTCAAACTGATTAAGATTGAATAAATTTGTCAACAAGATTTTATTAAGAATTGGGTTTGACATTAATAGTACACTCATATAAAGGTGAAATTTGGCTTTCTCTCTTGAACAAGATTTTCTAGTAGTATTAAAAAAAAGAAAGACTTTTATTTGCCTTTTAAATAAGCAACAGGAAAAGAAGCGAGGAAAGAAGAGACAAACTGGAAAGCTAATTCCTCCCTATATCAATGAATAAAGCTTTTTGACCTTTTAAAATATTTTGAGTTATCATTTTCACTAAGTAAATGACTTATGGTAACCTAAGATTCTACAACATCAAGTATTTAAACCTTTCATATTTGACAAACTTTCCAAAATCTAATTCAAAATTAAGTCTTTTTCCGACTTGATAATTCCTTTTAGATATATCTCCTAAAGTATAAAAAGAGACATACATTTGGTTTATTTTGTGTATTAAAATTATACAGGAACGATTGTCAAGTATCAAATGGTGTTTGGCTTTCCTTGGACTGTATTTGTATAAATCCATTATTAGTGCATGTTCCAGAATTATGAGAAACTCCTGTAACTCTGACATGACTTATGGCACATTATCAGTAATAATGATAATTATTATGCCAAAGTATTGTGTGCCACAGAGGTAGCCAAATTTTCTTGTTAATTGTGTCTTTGACTGTGGCTTTCCTAAAACATTTTGTCATCCACAGACAATTGTCTTGTTTTGATTCTCTTCAAAAGTCAGTTTATAATCGGCTATAGAACTCTGATGAATATATTTAAATGTAAGTAAATTTGGAAAGTGTGCCATTAAAATAAAGAGGGAAAAACTTTCAAGACTCTCTTGGACAATTAATGCGTTCATAAATATTAAGCAAAACAGGAATTAATTGCATAGACTGAACTAATAAAATACCAAAATAATATTTTTATTACCTTTGCTAGAAACAAAGTAACAAAACAAACAAAGTTTGTAGATATAGGGCTTTGCAGTGTTCTCTAGGCTGTTCTCCAACTCCTGAACTCAAGCAATCCTCCCACCTCAGCTTCCCAAAGTGCTGGGATTACAGGTGTAATCCTGTAGACAAAACAGCAGCTGACCTGCTTTGTTTTTCAGACTTTAGAAAACTCTTATTTTGAGTTTTTTAACAGCTTTTAGCAATCGGTAAAGTATACGCCTGTAAACAAAATTGCTGACTAATTTCTCCAAAAACTGGAAACTATTTGTGAGTATTTTCAACCTATAGCGATACAGTTAGTTGCATAAGTCAAATAAGAATCTGTTTTCTTTTGCAAGAGGACACAATTGGAAAAACTGGTAATTTTTTACCAAGGCTTTGATTGGAATGGCATGCTTTCAAATATAAACAAATGGCTTTAAAGAATCAAACTGGACTTAAAGATCTAATGAAAGACCCTTGGGAAAACTGGCCTCATGCCTTGTCTACATGTTCCCTGTGCATAATTCCTGACCTGTGGTAAGTAAAGAATGTTACTTTCTGACAGGCCTGGGAAGCTCAAGTTATCTTGTGCAGCAAGAGGAGACAATTTCACTCAATTTATACAGGTATTTTCAGGCACAAAACTATAATGAGCTTATAGCTTTAAAATGTCTAATATAAAATTCCATACGGGAAAAAGTTCTAATAAAGGCAATCTTTTTAAAAGCCTATGTGGCAAATAATTGTTCTTGATGCATTTTATGCAAATAATCAGGCCAAGTATAATAATACTAAAACTTGTTTTGCAAACAAATCAGAACTACCGTCATTTGTTTTTAATAAAAATGAGGATGAGAGAAAAATGGTTTCAAAAATTGTGTTACACCTGTTAGTGACCCCATCTCAGCTTTGTTCTAACAATTGTCCACGTCATGGAAAACATTACTGAGTTTAGTTGAGATAATTTTACTTATATTACTTTACTGTTGTGGAATATATTGCTATTGTGCTCTGTGTAAAAATGCAAGATAAACTTACTCAATGCTTTCTTAACTTGAACACTTATTTTATAGATACCACCTTTTGGCAGGACTCAGAGTTATGAATGGACCCCACTATACTGATGCTTTCTGACTAAACTACTCTCTATCCTGAATACAAGAGACCTTACAAGTTATGCAGGAATATCATTACCCCTACTCAGTCTGACTAAGTTACAGAAGATGGATCTTCATCCCACTATAACCCTTACAAATATAGGTAGCCTTGTAAAAGGGATGGGGGATATATGTCAGATGCATTTGAACCAGTGACTCCATCTTGAACAGGAGCTGTGTAAAATGAGGCTGAGACCTGCTGGGAAGCATTCCCAGAAGGTTAAGTATTCTTAGTCACGGGATGAAATAGGAAGTCAGCACAAGATACAGGTCACAAAGACTCTGCTGATCAAACAGGAGTGGTAAAGAAGCCAGCCAAAACTCACCAAAACCAAGATGGTGATGAAAGTGACCTCTGGCCATCCTCATTGCTCATTATATGTTAATTATAATGCATTAGCATGCTAAACGACACTCTCAGCTGTGCCATGACAGTTTATAAACGCCATGAGAATGTATGAAAGTTACACTATATGATCTGAAAGGGGGAAGAACGCTAAGTTCTGGGAATTCTCCACCCCTTTCTTGAAAAACTCATGAATCCACCCCTTGTTTAGCATATAAATCAAGAGATAACTATAAGTTATTTAGAATAGTCATTCATTTATTCCTTTACTTTCTTAATAAACTTGCTTTTACTTTAAAAAAAGAGATAATCTTGCATTTGTGTGTTTGTTATATTTTTATTTTGTTTTGTTTTTCTTGTTTCTTTACTCACATATTTTTTTATTTGTTCGTTTGTAGGGAGGGGACACAAACCATCATTTTTTTCTTTGCTATTTCTGTAACTTTGCTCCTAATCCTTTAAGGTGATTGTAACAACTAGTATGTTACAGAAGGATGAGGATACTACTTCGTTTAAATTATCTTTGCTTGCTGATAACTCACAAATACTCTATTCCTATTTCAAAATGAAAGGAACATCCAACTGAATGTTAATATCTGATTTATTTTTACTTAAATAAAATTTTTCCATGAAAGTATATTATCAGTGGCAGCTTTTCCCCATCTTCCCATCTGAAAGTTTGATCTGTGGAGCAATTGTACCAGAATAACTTGAGATTCTGGATGCTGAACTGTGTTATAGATTTTGTGAGTCACTAACTCTAGATATTAGACCTAAAAATTTAGTAATATTCCTAAGTTTTCTTTATCATGCTAAACTTGGGAATTATTGATCCATGGGCATCTTACTATGACAAGACATTAAACACATTTTTTTTTTTAGTATCTTAAAAATTTGCATCGTGGTTTACAAACATTCCATTGCTTTCACTTTAAAGTATTTAAAAATGTATTTAGTTGATATATATATATATAGTTGATGAAAGAGTCTACACACTAAAATATAAGTTTTCTTTTTCTTTTAACATTTATACTTCTTAAATTTTGAATGCCAAATATACCATTCTCTAATTGATATATTGGATGCAAGCTGTATAGATTTCATGATATGTATTTACTTCAGCAATATGAAAATAGTCATATTTTGTGAAATAACATTCCTCATCAAAATGTTGCTAGTTTGATTTTTACTCAGTAGAAAAATGTAGTATATAAATATATATTCACATATCTATGATATACATATGCATCTGTCTATGTATCTATCTATTCATTTATCTATATATCTTATCTAAAAAACAAGCAATCTTTTATTGTTTCCATAAGAGCTAATAAAATTCAGAACAAGCTGCCCTAAACTTTCCGTATTTCCCATATATGGGTGGGTGGGTGTGTGTGCATGTGTGTGTGTGAGAGACACTGTGTTGTATTGTTTTAGGCTACCAAACATATTTCCTGGGGAACAATACATTGGTAGACATTCATCATTATTTATTGTAGAATATTCAATGTATCCATCAAGCACATAATGTTTTTGCTTTGATGGCATAGACAGATTCCAAAAATAATATTCTTGTATTTATCTTCATCTTGAGAAAATACTGCAAGTCCATATTCCTTATCCCATCTATACTACATAGCAGCATGTAAAATATTCCTTTGATTTCTTTGGATGTCTATATATGTCATATATTTTGATATATTGATCTAATATCCCCTTCTTTGCTCATAAACATATAGTTTGGGAGATTTTGATAAACGCATTTGATTTTTCTATTTAATGAATTTCACTTAGCTCCTTTCAATATAAGGCTAACATCACTGGAATGCTCCCTCTTTTCAGCCAGTCACTGATATTAATATTAAAATTAGCAAATGATGGACATAGAATTATAAAAACAAAAGCCACTCTGTGAGATTGTACTGTAGGTGCAAAAATATTTAGCATTCTTAATAAAATTAGTGGACACTGAGCATACTCTATATAGTAGACATATTAGTAATATGCACATTGAAATGCCTTCAGACAACTTGTGACTTGCCAATATAATTCACACAGTAGAATTTAGGTTGTGCTACTTGGGTTAAGTTACTTGGGAGAGCATAGGGTATACCAAGTCATGGGAATGACAGATAGATAAAAATGCCGTTAATATTTTTTAACTACCTGAGAGCTATATTAGAGACTAGGTTTTCTACCTAAAAAGCAAGCAATCTTTTCTCCTGAGAGTTGTAAAAACCTGACCACAAACTGCCCCAAACCATCCAGCTATTATTTCCCCCAATTTTTTTTTTTTTTTCCACAGAGGCAGAAAGGTTCATCAGCTCCCATGGCTTACAGGAAGAGATAATAGGTTTCACGATGGTCTCTGTCACATCACTAGTATTCTTCATTTCTGAGTGGTAGAAAGTTTTTTTTTTTTTTTTTTTTTTTTTTCTCAGCTACAAGAATACTAACCTTCAAATAGTTTGTGTTATTATGTACTATAATTAATTGTATAATATTTCATTATATTTGTTGTATAACATTATATTATTTATAAATTAACACTGCATCATATCAAATTTTAGTAGAAGTTTGATATATTAAAGAGAGTCCTATATTAAGAGTCATCAGGTTTTAATGGTAATTCTATTTTGGAGGGAAAATATTTTAACATCTCTGAACACCTACCCGGTCTACATTCCAGGATTTTTGTGAAAATTAAAATAGATCATATGTTCTATGGAATCACAGAAAATAAATTTTAGATAATTTATTATAATATTGTGCTATAATTTATTAATTAAATACTTGTATTTTATATTTTGAGTTATTCCTTTTATAGTGCAGAAACATCCTCAGTTCTCCAGAAAATCAGCTAGAATTACATTTGGTTATCATGAGCAGACTTAGTGGTACAAATACAGTTAGCGTTTGCATCCATGCAGATTCAACTTAACAGTCCAGTGATGTTTTATGAACTGAATTTCCTTGTATATTTATGGTTCAATCAATCTCAAGGATCTAAAAGTGCTTTTGTAATTTTACATGAAGCATTTTATAGTGACCCTTGAGTAAGAAACATAATTTAAGAGTACTAGCCCACATGAATAAAATGCAGCCCATAAAAAAACCATCTCTGAGATAAATGTCATGTCTTCTTCATGCTAATCAGCCCACATAGAAAAAATAAATAAATAGAATGCTCTCACATTCTAGTAAAATCAACCATATTGAAGTGGTCATAGGAAAATTATTTAAAAATGAATCTTCAGGATACGATGGCATAAACAACATTCACTATGTTAACTATAACTATGTTTGAAATTGTGCGAAAAGTAGGATTTTTCCATGGCTTATTACTTATTATAGCATATGAAATAAGATTTTTTAAAAAATAAAAGTAGTCTGGAAATTCAAAGAAAGGAAAGAGCAGTAGTTTTACTGTGTAGGCCATTAAAGTTAGGTAATTTGGTGTGAACAGACATAAAGAGCCTTGGACAACCCACTGCAAATAATCTAATTAGAGAAGAATCTGTATCTTTGTCAATATTTTAAGGAAGGAGAAACATTAAAAGCTGCATAAGGTGAAACATAGCTCCAGACAAAGCAAATGCTCAGTAGCTCTCATGTACCTTGTCTTGGACACTTAACTCTTGTCGTCTCAAAATAAGCCATGGTATCAGGCTGGGATGAAATGGGTCATTATAGAGAAAAACCAAGAAAGAAGTTCTGAAACATACACCAGGAAAACAAAATCCTTGACATTATTCAGTCAGAGAAGCTGCAGCACTTAAGAACATGTCTCAAGAGTATTTCTCTTATGCATAAAAACCTTAGTATATAAAAATAAAGATAAATATTAAATATTGTAATAAAACTAGGAGGTATATCTAAATGCAAAGTTGGATCAAGAGGTATAGATTATCTTTCATCAAATTATCCCCTTTTTTTGTCTCTGATTTTGCAGTGTACATCTTGTATCCACAATGCCTACAACAGGACATGCCTCCTTATTAAGTAATCAATAAATACTTGTTAAATGGGTTAATTTAAGAGTATAAGAGGGAAAGAAATGAAACACTGGGAGCAAAACAATATCTTCAATGTGTAGTTGTGAAGAGTTGTTTCTGTGAACACAAACTCAACACTTCCCAAGTACCTGTCCATGTTAGTTTCCCACCAAGCATTATCTGCCTCACTGGGGGACAACTACCCTGCTGTGTCACTGAAGATAGAGTGCCATTTACTTTATTATTCATTATAGAAAGAACCACTCTGATCCTTTTTAGTTCCTCAGAGGTGATATTAGTGAATGGCATTCTCAAATTTCTTTTAATTATTTTATCTTCTAATTTTAAAAAAGTACTTAATTATAGAAAATTCCTTTTAATAAATATGCATACATATCAAGGAATTGTGTTGTCTTAAGGATCATCATCTTGTTGAAAAAGGAGAATTCAGACAAATAGTAATTACTGTCTGTTGACTTTTCTTCTAATTTTTCTACTTAACTGTGAGATATTAAAGAGACTCTTTACACAAGCAGTCTCAAATTAACTAACAAAGTTCTTAGCTAATAAAAACTACCTTTAAGAGAGAAACAATACCTGCAACTACTCCTTTTTTCCATTTTATTTGTAGCTATGTTTTAGAGAACTATATTTTCTGTATTACACTTTAAATATTTTCTGAGGTATTATGTTGATTTATAAACAAAACTAAATATTCCACTTGAAGCTTTATTTTTAATACCCAGGATACGGAATCAGCCTAAGTGTCCAGTAATGGATAAAAGAAAATGTGATAGACAGCCAGGTGCAATGGCTAACGCCTGTAATCTCAGCGCTTTGTGGGAGACTGAGGTGGGCAAAGCACTTGAAGTCAGGAGTTTGAGGCCAGCCTGGCCAACATGGTAAAACCTGCTCACCAGTGAAAATACAAGAATAGGCTGGGTGTGGTGGTGCATGCTTATAACCACAGTTACTTAGGAGGCTGAGACATTAGAATCACTTGAACCCGGGAGGCGGAGGTTGCAGTGAGTTGAGATTGTGCCACTGTACTGTAGCCTGGGTGACAGAGTGAGATTCTGTCTCAAAAAAAAAAAAAAAAAAAAAAGAAGACATGGAAATGTCACACACACACACACACATACACACATACACACACAGAAGAATATTATTTAGCCCTTGAGAAGAGGTAAATCTTGTCATTTGCAACAATATGCAACAACCCAGAGGACATTATTCCAAGTGGAAGAAATCAGACACAGAAAAATACCGCATGAGCTCGCTTCCATGTGAAAAGGCAGACTAGAATGGTGGCTCCCACACGGTGGGGATTACGGAACTGGATAGATGCTGCTCGAAGAATAAAAGGTTTCAGTTATGAGGGATGAATAAGTTCTGGAGTTTAATGTATACAGCTCTCTTTGACCTGAACCACTGTACCTTCCTTTTATGAGTCATCGTCTAAAATAATGAAGTATTCTCCTGTATCCAAATTGTTAAACAAGACCTTCCTATCTTTAAATAGGATGCCTAGTTTCTGAAACTTGTTTGGACTCGGTATTGCTCTGTCAAGATGTCTTAATGCTGGACTATAGGCATCTGTTGGGACTTTTGGTATTTTTTTCTGAAATTCTTAACTAATTTACCTCTATTTTACCTGGATATTGTTGAAACTTTTAGAATCTTTTTTTAGTGGTCGTATCTACTCCCATCTCAAACACCAGGAGCTAGTTTAGCTATAGAGTATTTGTTTGATTCCAGTGGATCAAGCCAGTGATAAGTTCTGAACTGGGGCTAAAACCTTTCCTCGGTTATGTCTGTAGTGTTTCCCTGTGAATTCAAAGTTACAACTATTTTCATATTATAAGAAGTAGGATTTTATATTGTTTTAATTTTCTATTAATTTATGGTACAACTCTGATTTATCCTATCTTGAATTTCTTGACATATTTGCAATTCGTGAACCAATGTTTTTAAAAAAATACCTTTTAGTCAATTTTGATGATCACTTCTACCCATTAATACCAAACAGCAACATTTTCCCATTTATAGATGACATTAATGAGCATTGAAACTAAAGGTAAAAGGATAAATGCATGATTTGTGATATGAAACGAAGTGTTATAAATATCCTTACTCTGTCTTCCCTTGTTCAAAATAATGTGTTTATTTGTTCTTATAAATTCTGAAACTACTCCATGTTTTCTAACCTGTTTCACATAATACAGATTTTATTTTTATATGCATCTGTTTAATTGGGCAAATTCAGGCCTAATAGGGATCAAGTAAAACTATAAGAACACTGAAACAAGTTGAATTAAAGGATAAAAAGTATACCTCTATTGGAATCCAGGCTACAAAAGTCAGGTATCAGGACAAGGTTTCCAGGTTGAATTAACAGCAGTCATCTTCATACTGGAACCAAGGTTAGTGGCACAAGAGCCATTTAATACTTTCCTGCTTTGAGTTGAGATTAGTTCTAGGTAATGTGGAAGATTTGAATCTGCCGTTTAATATATTTAGAATATATTCTAATTTGAACATATTCTACATGTACCAAACTCAGGAAAGTTTTCAGTTTCTTTCTCTACAAATGGAAAAAATTAACACATTTCAGTTTCTGAAACTTTATTGGGGTCAACATTATTCTGTGAAGTTTTCTTGTTGTGGATCCTCATACTGTTGGAACTTTTGTTTTTTATCTGAAATTATTTATTACTAGCTTACATGTTAACATCAGATGTTAAGATTCCATGAGATGATGTATGCATAGCCCTTAGCAAAGTACCTAGTTCATTGTAAGTGTTCAACAGTTTTAATTATTAAATACTATTACTAATCATTGTTTCTGAGGGCCAGATTGAGCAAGTAGAGAGATCTATTTTATAACACTTTAAGATTTCTTTGCAAAAAGCCTCTTAACGACATTTATTTCCCTAGTTTGTTAAAGTGTCTTGCATGAAATTGTGCTAAGGTAGTTATTTTCTTAATAAAATATTTATATGTTTAAGAAATTTCTTCAAGGCACAAGGTGTTGTATAAATGTATACCTAAACACTGGAAATGGCAAATTTGGATTGGATTAGACATCTGCAGAAGAATTCACTCTAATAAATAAGTTAGTAATGTAATTAGGATGTCTTCCAAATGATCATTAAGAATCCCATCGTGATTAATGTCATCATCAAGGAAGGACAATTTGTAAGAATATTTTTAAAAGCATTTCTTATGCAATTTGTTGTAACAAGTATAATATAATAAGTTATAATAGAAAACTCATGCTTTACTTATTAAATTAAAATAAAGAAGGAGGGAAAGGAAGATGAATAAAAGGAGAAGGAGTGGCTTGCGCCTCCAATCCCAACACCAACACTTTGGGAGGCCGAGGTGGCCGGATCACCTGAGGTCAAGAGTTTGAGACTAGCCTGACCAACATGGAGAAAATCTGTCTCTACTGAAAAAAAAAAAAAAAAAAAAAAAAAAAAAAGCCATTAGCCGGGTATGGTAGCGCATGCCCATTATCCCAGCTACTCAGGAAGCTGAGGCAGGAGAATCGCTTGAACCTGCGAGGTGGAGGTTAAGGTGAGTCGAGATGTTGCCATTGCACTTGAGCCTGGGCAACAAGAGCAAAACTCTGTCAGAAAGAGAGAGAGAGAGAGGCAGAGAGAGAGAGAGAGAAAGAGAGGGAGGAAGAAAAGAAAAGAAAAGAAAAGAAAAGAAAAGAAAAGAAAAGAAAAGAAAAGAAAGAAAGAAAAGAAAAAAGAAGAGAAGAGAAAAGAAAAGAAAAGAAAAAAGAAAGGAAAAGAAAAGAAAAGAGTAGGGAAGTAAGATACAGGGAGAGGGGAAGGAAAAGAAGAGAGGGATGAAAAAGAAGAGAAATAATACTACTGCCAATGATGACAAAGAAAATAACAGTGAGGCTTCACCAGGGTTTCAAGGAGACTCTCCTGAGTCACCCTTACGAATGGTCTAGTTCTGTCTGACAAATATTCCAATAATTTTTAAAACAAATTTTGAACACTTTCCTAATCGTTGAAATAAACTTCTGATATTGATTTGATTTCCCAAAAGAATTTTCTTAGAAAGTATCATCTTAATCAGTGAAATATATTCTGACCTGCTGTGGTGGTCTTTTGATACGTCAGCTTGACTAGATTACAGCCCTCAGTTGTTGGATCAAACACTAATCTAGGTGTTGCTGCAAAGGTATTTTGTACATGTGATTCAAGCTCATAATTACAAGGCTTTAAGTAGAGAGAGTATCCTAAACAATCTGGGTGAGCCTGAATCAATTAGTTGAAAGGCCTTAAGAGCACAGCTGAAGCTTGGAAATTCTAATGGAGAAGTTCTGCCTGTGGAAATGGCTTCAGCCCACATCCAAGATTCTCAGCCTGCTTTTCCTGATGACCTGTCGCACGGAGTTGGGAATTAGCCAGTTGGCCCCAAATTGTGTAAACCATTATCTCTTAAGTAAATCTCTCAATATGAAACCTCCTACTGGTCTATTCCTCTGGTTGAACCCTGATTAATTCACTTGTGTAGCATATATGTATAAGTGTGTGTGTACATATGTATATAAAATTTAATTAAGTGACTATTTGGAGTTCAGTTAGCTAAGAAATGCACCCCAGAAGAAACTATCTGAAACCACAAAATTCAGAACCACCATAAAAAGAGTGGCTCAACCTTAACACTGGTCTTTATCTCCTTTATCCACCTCCTTCTATTTCATATGTATAATTATTCTATTGTAACAAGGCAAAGGCAAGTTGCAACTCAACTCATCGTGTATCTCAAGTATACCTCATGTAGTAATAGTCAGTAAATACAATATGGTCATAAAATATGTAGCAGTATATAATATATAATAAAATATGTAATAGATATATGCATGTGTGTGTGTATCTGTGTAGTGACAGGCAGGGAGGGATGGAAAGTTGATTCCACTTCCCTCCACACACCATCTTATTTCCTTGTGCTTCTTTAGAGCAAAAGACCATAAAATAAAAACCTCTACTTGTCCACAATACCCAACTTAGTACTCTTTTTTGGATTTTTGGGTGGTATTTTCCATTCATTTTTTGCTGCCACTATTCTACCAAAATTTATGTCATTAAAAACATAAATAACCTTCACTTTGATAAAGGCAATAATCAGTTCCTCACCCTCATTTTCTTCTGTAATCAATGAAAACTCTAAAGTTTCAATATAGAAGTGGTAAATATATGAAAATATAAAAAAATGGCTGCCAAGTATTTGAATAAATATATTTGGACCCACAAAGAGTCAAAAAAAGTCAATTGTAAATATGGATAAGATTTTTTTAACTTTTAAAATTAACAAACCTTTTATTATTTTCAGTGAAAACTCATATTTTTCACAAGGGTGCATAATGAGAGTGTGATAAATATTATTGCCTGACACAGTAAGTTATTGAATGAATTTAATGAGAATGTATCCTAGAGGTAAATAGTTAAACTTTAGAGACCTTATTAAAAGTAATTAACATATGAATATGCAGCATTCTAAAATACCTTTATTTATTTATTTATTTTGAAACAGAGTCTTACTCTGTCACCCAGGCTGGAGTATAGTAGAATGATCACAGCTCACTGCAGCCTCAACATGCTGGGCTCAAGCAATACTCCTGCCTCAGCCTCCCAAGTAGCTGTGACTACAGGCATGCATTCTCATGCTCAGCTAATTTTTTATTTTTTTGTAGAAATGAGGTCTCCCTGTTTCCGCTGTTCTTGAACTCCTAGGCTCAAGCAATCCTCCCACCTCCACCTCCCAAAGTGTTGGGAATACAGGTGTGAGCACTGTACCTGCCCCTAAAATATTTTTAATTTAGAATTTGAACTTCAGAAAATGGCAGAAATGCAGAAATAGCTGAATACACAAGAATGTTTGTGGAATCATTTTAAAAAATAAAAAGGAAATACTAAAATCAAATGTTGAAAATACTCAGTGAAGGCTGGTATTAGAAAAATACACAAACAAAAAGATCAGCAGTTCTTAGGTGGAAATGAACTTGCTATGTTTCAGAAACTAAATGAAGGTAAAAATAGCTGGAAAATAGCATTCCATGGAAAAACTGTTGTAAAACTGAAATCAATCATGCAAGTCTTATAATCTGTGTTTAAAGTACTGGAACATGATATATCATCAAAGAATTTTTAATCTGAGGATTATGAAATGCACACTTTAAAAACTATCATTCTGCTTTCTGTGAGGAGCACAGATTATAGAAGAGGCAAGAGAGGCTAAAGGAGACTAGTTAGAATATGCCACAGTTTTCCAGGTGCATACACATCGTTTTTGTTCACTAATCTGTTTTCCCTCTCCTGGGTCCGTACAAAAAAATACTGTAATTCTCAGACTCATATAGTTGGCTATTTCTGGAAAATATGTCATTCATGGAGGTGCATATATCCATTCTAGGCTGATATATTTCCTTTACAGTTTGAAACCGTTTTGATCTTTTGCTTACCATGGGGGTTGAGGAGGAAGGCGAAGTAATAAGATAGTGAAGCCACAAGATTGAAACATCCTGGATTGGAAATTTGTGGTATGGGGTAGAGTTGCTGTTAGAGTTGCTCAAATCTAGAACTAATTTTGTGAGAGCAAGAAATATATCTTTGTTTTGCCAAGCCAATGAGTTTTGGATGTTGCTTGATAATTTATCTTGTTGTAACTAATACATGAAGTGAGAGAAGATAGTAGTTTCAATGTGGGTGGCAATGGATAATTATGGGAGTAGGTGAGACGACCTAGGGATAAAGCTTACAGAAAGAAGGAAAGAGAGCCTGGGATCCTCCCCAATGAATTCTTGTGAGAGGTTGCAAAAACGCAAGAGGGGACAGGTAGACAGTGTGAATAAATGAAGCAGACATTGTGATAAGAACTGGAAATCAAGAGTCTCATCAAAGTGTGGTATTTTATACTCACATTTTTGCCTAATGAAATAACGAACCCCATATTGGCAGATTTTCTATTTTTTAAGGAAATCTTCAAATAAATATGTTTAATTTGAACTTCTTTAGTTTTTAAAAGTTGCCAATGGATTTTACAAAAATTAGATAAAATATTTAAAAAAATCAGTATCTTGTGTGAGACAATCCTGGGGGCCTGATCAAATAAAACCTGTGACTGTTTCACATCATTTCATCACTGAATGTACTCAAATTTTATGCCCCCATTATATTATATTACTTATGCCTTAAGCTAATTCTATTATTTTCTACAAAGTGGCACATAAGAGAGAATGTAGAGAAAATGGAAAAGAGAGAGGTATAGAAAGAAAATCAAAGTAGACACTGTTTATGGAATATTGATCAGAAAGGACTAATTTCCTCAAGAATCTGCTGCTATTTTTCAACACCTAACCAGTAAGGATGACCTGCTGCCAGTAATAATACATTTCCCACATTAAATATTTGAAAACCAGAATTCTGGAATTGCAACATGAAGATGTAACTTACCTACCTTAGCTTGCATGTTCAGATTGCTCCTGTGTCTGTGTATGTGTGTATGACTTCTCCATCATGAGCTTGTGCTGGTTTCGGTGAATTATATATATAGAAATCAGAGGACAACTAAGAAATAGACCCTTATTCCCAGGGCAAGGTACACATTGCACAATGTCTTTAATTGTTAAAATGATAGAAATAGAAATACATTGCCATTGAAATAAACTTTCTTAACACCTCTATTAGATACTCCTAAGTCCATTGTTGAGTAGAGAATTGGAGTAGTGGAAGGCAGAACATGGAGAACCTGCTAGCACCTCACAGAAAGACAAAAAGAAACGTGAAAGAGAAGTTAAAAGGCACAGAGGATAAAATGAGAAGCTCAAAAAAATTGGATAAGGTCTCTAGAAAGAAAAATATAGGGGTAATATAGAAGAAGCAAGATTCAAGTTGAAAACTGCTGATAATTTTTTTTTCAAAATATAATATCAAAATTTTCAAATTAGCTCCCCTGATGAGTGCCAAGTAAAACTGTGATAATAAAGAAATCTATAATACAATGTAGAGAACACAAAAAATTACCAAGAAAGAGAAAATTCTAAAAGGCCACAAAAGGAAAACTAAGTGACTTATATCAATAAAATAAAGATTAAAAAAGAGAAAAAATGCTTTTAAATCTAGATAATTAGTTTAGAAATCCAATCATTTAGGGCAAAGCCAAAAAATACATAGATCACTTTATGTAATTTCTCACCCTTGTTCCAATAGCAAACATTGCGAAGCAGTCATAGCATGCCTCCTCCTGAGCTAAAATGTGGCAGGGACAATCTTCCCAACATTGTGCTCGGCTTTGGAGATTAACGTATTTTCCATTCCAGAATGGTTACAATCAAGTATGAAGGATGACAGATTTTCAGGCAGTTACAATAAAAATGTTCATCTCCGTTGATAAAGAATCCTTTCCCTTTGTCTGATGTGGCCATTCACTTAAGTTTCATGGCCCGCTGATATCTGTCTTTCCTTGTGGCAGGGTTTTCTTGCCACAGGGCAGCCTGGTTGCATTGCGTCTACAAACTCACTCGGTCTCCTTCCCTTTATAAGTAACTGGCTGTCAGTACTTTTCAACCTTCTTTTCCACCTATGCCCAATGCATAAGAAAAGTAAAAAGTCTGGTCTTCATGTATTCTTTCAATACCGTTGTTATGGTGTTATGGCGTGTCTAACAGGTTTTCCTAGTTTGCATCACAGATGTTGTTTTAGCCCCATTTTATACCGTGTTTATTTTCACTAAATGTAAACATTAGTAGAAATGTCGCCATTTTGTTTGAAAGTATTTTTAATGCCAACTTTCAATTTTCCTGTATTATGCAAGGTTTTTCTGATGGTCAATTTTGAGAGAAAAATTTACCGTGTACCCTAAGGCTACTCGGATTCTGGTATTACAGTGCTCCTCAGACTTTCATTAAGGTAGTTCTTGTGAGAAGAGGGAACGAATGCTTATCTCCAGTTGTCTGGGGGCTTATACTAAGCAGACTTACTGAGCAAAACATTTTGTTATGAAGTAATTACTTTCATTTTACAAAGCATCCAAATAGTTACAAATAGATGCCATATCAATGTAGTTTTAATACCAAAATATTTTAAAATCCTCACCAACTTCATCTGACACTACAGAAAGAAACATTTTCTTTATTTTGAGAATTGATACCCTTTTACACTACCAGTTAACTCTCTCCTGAAAGGTACTGTATGTTAGTTTGTAAAGCCCAGTTCTGTGACAATCATTAAACACAGAATACACTTTTATTATAATGCCAAATAGTTGTTTCTGAAATGCAGCAATTTTAAAATGTCTTAATTTGAAAGAAAAGCATGATAATTTATTTAAAAAGTCCCTGAATTTTCAATTACTACTATCAAGTCGACATCAATGTAATATAACTTTTATTTGCCTTGCATAACTACCCACAGTCTGAGATAAAACGAATGGTAACATATATCCAAGCATCTAGGCTTTGCTAACAGCAGAACAACAACAATAAAATTAACTTATTCCTTCAGTTATGCATGAATTCTTATTTTAAGAGTAGATTTTTAAATTAATCAATAGCACATGATAATGTAAATATATACAAACATAATGCAAAATAATTAATATTCTATAGATTATTCACAATTTTGAGAACTACAGACTTTTGGCACAAAGCAATTGGCAACAAAGCAATTAACACCATTTTTCAAGGTGGATAAAAAAATATTTTTTCTCATTGAATGTGGTTTATGTACCCTCAAGCCTTGATATTTATTTAGTAACATTATTTGGAAATATACCATGAACATATATGATTTAGTCACATAGACTGTAAAAACAAATCCTTAAATGATGTGCTTTTTAATTTGTAAACAATTTTTTGTATATTTTACAAGGTCTTTTTATTTTACTCTTCAATCTGTCCTTTGGTTTAAAATCTGAATTCTTTCTAAAAATCAAAACTATGCAATTAGCCCAAAGTTCTAACTTTATTCTGCCACTTATTTCTTGTCAGTAGTTTGATACTTTGAAAGAGAGTGGAGGTATAGAAGGTTAATTTATGTTATTGTCAATTTTTTCGAGGTTTGACAAACATTTAAATTTGAAAGACAGCAGAGTATAAAAAGGATATGAGAAAATTAAGGGTCTTCTACACTCTAACTATATATGTTTACAAAGTTATTTAACCTAAATCTAAGACTGATAATGTGATTGGAGATGAACACTGCTTTGTTTTCAGTACTAAGGTTCTGTTTGTTAACGCAATTACATTGTGGCATTGACAATTTTTCAGCAGCCTGTTGGGTTATAGCATATCGTTTCAAGAAATGTAAATCATTTAAACACTCACAAAACTATTTTTGGCACTTTTTACTGTTTATTGGAAATGTCTTGACAGTTGAGGTCATCAAAAGTGACAACTAACAATTAATTGTATTTTTTCTTACTACAGATTCAAAGAAAAATACTGGCTACAACCAGAATTTAAGACCCCAGGGATTGTCCATGTTGTTGTCTTAAGGAGGCATAGAATTTGAGTTTGCCAAAGCAGCATTCATATCTTGGTATGAATATTTGAAGGACTATGTGAAGGTTTACAGCAAGCCCAGTAAGAGTTAAATAGATGTTGAGCAATTGAGTCTTTAATGATATTTTGAATTCTCTTTTATAGAATTTAATAGTAAAAATAACTTCAATCCTAGTCTGTATTACGGCAACTTTATTTACTAATGTCATTTGATAGATTATTTGGAAATTTTTTGAAAATTGTTTTTCACATTTTAAAATATAAATAGCAATTTCTTACACTACATAATAATAACAAATCATTAAAACTTTGCATGCTGTTTAGAATTTAATGATTTGTCTTTGATATTATAACCTATGTAAAAGCTATTATTCAAAGAAGGAAATATTATAGATATTGTTTCGAGGAACAGGCCACAGTCATTTTGCAGAACAATATTTATTAAAATGAAAATACTTGCTGACATGGGATAACCAGCTTTACTTTGGTTTAGAGGCTAGCTTCAAAGACTGAAAGAAAATTGGGAATGATGTAACACATAAGTTTCTATTTAGTTAATCACAGAGAAAGATGGAAATAATAAAATCATAAAATCTAATAACATTAACATTATTGTCAGCTGTTAATGCCTATGGGTAGGGATGCAGAATGACAGTTAATATAAAAATCTAAGCAAATCAAGTGTTAATTCATGTGTCCTAGGTGATTTCCTTCTTGTGACCTGTAATTGTATTGACAGTGATTTACAAATGTAAATCTCTACTGTTTTCAAACCCCTTGAAACGATCTCTTAATTTACTGTGTCTTCTCTGTCCCTCCCTTCTCTACACACACACACACACACACACACACACACACACACACACACACATACACACACACACACAGAATCATACAAACCAGCAGGGATGCAAACAACATATCCATTTCAACACAAATCCTTTGTTTCTGCATTTGTATCAGAAATTCAGCTTCATATCACCAAAAGAAAAAAATCAGATTAAGAAGAGGGTGAGAACAATAAATAAATGCAGAGATAACTATCTGTAGCTTAACAAAGTATATTTTTTCTGTTCATATCACTTTCAAATTCCTACTGTTTTGCTGCTGCTGTGTTGACTGCTAGAAGTAAAGATATAAGTCTCTCTTACTCTCTTTGAAAAAGTTTTGAAAACAGTTGTTTTGGAATTATTTTCAGGAATTCTATTTCTCAGTAACACTTAGCTGAAACAGCTGTCTCTGTATTCTTATTTTATTTGTTATGGTAACAAATATATTCTAAAATTATAAAAGTGACACAGAATAAAGCAAAAGATAACTCAGATATGTCACTGAGTAAATATGTTTTTACCATTTAGTAAATATTGTTTCAGAAATTTTTCTGCTGAATCTATACAGAAAGAAAGATGGCTATATTTATGCATGCATACATGGACAGATGGATAGATGGGATGGGAGGATAGATGAAAGTACAGATGGAAAACAAATAAGTGAACAAATTTAAAAATACTATTACAGATTAAAAATAGTTTAAAAATAATTATTAAATGAAAGCAGTTCTTCTTTTTTAGCAGGGTAGTGTTAGGACTGAGTGTTGCTCTCATATCAATTTTCTTTAACCTAAGTCATATGTACCCAAAGCACATGTGATTTAGAAAGGAAGAGCTTGGTTTGTGCTGAATGTAGTTTCTGAAAATTCTAGGGAGATATGCACATTGTATTCTACACAACTGTGTATCTTCTATAGTGATGCAATGCAATGGCCCTGCCAGTCTTTTCTTTCTATCTTGTTTCTCTCTAGAAGCTATTGTGTATGTATATACAGGTGTATCATTCTGTCCAGGCTGATTTCAGTATCATGAGTTTTTGCTCACTTTTCTCATTCCTAAAAAGTCCGGAAAAATGACATGATCAGGGGCCTTTCATTCTAATATCTTCCATGGTAGCATGAGTATGCAGCACCATCTGTGCTCACTGTTTTACCCTATGTTTCCCACCGGAGTTTACTCGTAACTCATCCACATATATCCCAATCAACGTTGAGATGGAAATGTATTAGTAAGAATTCTCAGGATGAATTCCAATCACTGACTTTCCTCAATTCTATCTGGCTGGAGGTGCTGACCCAGAACTTTTTGTTTATTTCAATGATAGCTACATTTTTTTCCTTTGCTATGTTTTTTCTCTTGTTTATTTGATGTTGGCATATAAAATTTTCATTTAAATTTTTTAAATTTTATTTTATGTTGGGAGAAAAGCATATATAATTCTGTTCTGTTCTGTTTCACCCACGCCAGGTGCAGCTTTTAATGTTGTTACATTTGCATGCATGCACATGTGTACACACACAAATAGAAGATGTATGCAGGTTAGAGATATAAGTTATACTACTTGCTATATCCCATTTTAGATGTTCATTATAATACATTTTCATTTTTCTTGAAAAGCAAAATAACTACCAAATTATAATTTATGCTTCACCACTATTTATAAACTTGAGTTGTACATCACTTCAGCCAGGTGTTGGCAAGTTAATCATATTCTCAGCATGCTTCACTAACTTTAACATTATTTCTGAAGTATTATAAATTATTCCCCTAATCCAGATCCTCTATCCCAGAACCAATCATAACATGTAGCAAACACTAGCATTCATTAACTAAATGTTATTCAATAAGCTAATTTTTAACCTAAAATTGTATTATTATAAATAATTGCTGTATTCAATAAGTAAACAGAGAATAATAAGAGTCTATAAAACACAATATTAAAATTAAAATCCCATAATGAATGACAGTTGAAGGACAATAGTGGATTATATTACAGTAAGGTTGGCACCAGACAAAGAAATTATTTTTCAGTTTTAATATTCAAATGACATAGCAAAAGCTACACATGCCTTATAACTTCAATTATTTTATATTTACATCATTAATCTGTATCAAATATTTGGATATTATAAAACTCTATCATATAAAATGTTATTGTCACTTGATTTAAATTATTTTTATTTTTCCCTTTCTTCTTTCTCAAGGGGTGAGGTCTTTGTGCTATTGATTTATAGACCAGCTTCTGGGGTCATGTATTGAAGGCTGTCTCCAGGGAAAAGAGTAGTGTTAATGTACTGGTACTTTTTGTGTGTTATGACTGCACTCAGATCTTCTTTACAATATTCTGGAAAACAAGTTTCCTCAGATTTAGAAATGCATTCACTAGCACCTAGAAAGGTCATAGGCATGTGGGTGGCCACTGCCAGCATTCATTACTTTGGGGCTACCAGTAGGATGGACATAGAGTGGGCTTAACCAAGTCTCAGTAGAAGAGATAGACAATGAAACATCTATAATCAAATTACCCACACAAAATGGAATCTAGCATAGGGTAGTGACCTAGGCTCAAAACAAGGAGATCAAGGTCATGGAGGAGACATGTTTCAGTGTACCTTATAATTAATTCTGAAAGCTGTTCTAAACCCATTCCCCTGCCCCAGGTTTTGAATTCTGGGCAACAATATCTGAGAATGAGGATAGAAAGAGAAAACCTTGCTGGTCTGTGCATGAAGCTGGAGCAGTGAAGAATCACAGTGGTGTGGAAAGGTATTTGTGTGAATGTGGAATGCCAACTCTCAGTAGTAGCATCATATATCAACAGTGGATTGATGAGCTATGAAGTTTATTCTCTCCACTTGGATACAATGGCTAAATGAATATCTGGCACCACAGTCCTGGCATGTTTAACAATTCTGGATGTGTGACATACCCGAAAGTGGTTAATGGACTTCACACTTTTCTTGCATGCATTTACTGAAACTGATTTTATTTGGAGTTGAACAATAAAGGTGAATGGCTCCCAATCCAGAATCTCAAAATAACTTGTAAGAATCAAGGTTAAAAAGACAGCCCATTTCAAAAATAGATGAGAGTAGTATATTCTCTTCCCAAAGAAGATATCCAATAACCAGTAAGCATATTAACATGTGGCCATTCTCATTAGCAAGTAAGAGAATGCAAACTAAAATCACAACGAGGTATCACTACTGCACTAACTAAAAGGACTTACATTGAAATCAATTACAGTATGGACTTTTTCTGAGAATGTACAGAGATAGAAACTTTGATGCATAGGTGGACAACACCAATCTGATTTGCTCAAGAAAATATTGGCTAAAGACAATCGTCCCAGTATATATTTTTTAAAAAGGGCCTCTTTTTCATTTTCAGAAGTGTCCTATTTTGTACTATAAATTATAGGGATAAATTATATGAAATTCTGGTTGGAGTAAAGATTGGTGCAATCATTTTAAAAGCTTGCATTATCTATTAAATTAGAAAAATGTCTAGCTTAAACTTTTTTCTTTCTTTCTTTTTTTCCTTCTTAAAACAATTATCTTCCTTCTTAAAACAATTATCTTCCTTTATCTTCTTTTTTTTTTTTCTTAACTTTTAAGTTCAGGGGTACATGTACGGGTTTGTCTTATAAGTAAACTCATGTCAAGGGGGTTTGTTGTACAGATTATTTCATCACCCAGGTATTAAGCCTGGTATCCATTAGTTGTTTTCTCTCCCTCCTCTCTATTAGGCCCCAGTGTCTGTTGTTCCCCTCTATGTGTCCTTGTATTCTCATAATTTAGCTCCCACTTGTAAGTGAGAACATGTGGTATTTTGCTTTATGTTCCTGCATTAGCTTGCTGAGAATAATGACTTCCAGCTCCATTCATGTTCCCCAAAGGACGTAATCTTGTTCTTTTCTAGGCTGCATAGAATTCCATGGTGTATATATACCACAATTTTATAAACCAGTCTCCCTTGATGGGGCATTTAGGTGGATTCCATGTCTTTGTTATTGTGAACAATGCTGCAGTGAACATATGCATGCATGTGTCTTTATGATAGAATGATTTATAAAACTTGGGTATATTCCCAGTAATGAGTTTGCTGGGTTCAAATGGGATTTCTGTTTCTAGATCTTTGAGGAATCACCACATCGTCACTGTCTTCCACAATGGTTGAACTTATTTACACTCCCATCAACAGTGTATAAGCGTCCCTTTTTCTCCTTAAGCTTGAGAGCGCCTGTTATTTTTTGACTTTTTAATAGTACCCATTCTGCGTGGTGTGAGATGGTATCTCATTGTTGTTTTTGTTTTTAACTGTTTTAAAGTTAAGGGGTACAAGTCCAGGATTGTTACATAGGAAAACTTTATGTCATGGGGTTTGTTGTATAGATTATTTCATCACCCAGGTATTAAGCTTAGTACTCATTAGTTATTTTTTTATCCTCTTTCTCTTTTCACCCTCCACTCTCTGGTAGGCCCCAGTGTATACTGTTTCTTGCTATATGTCCATGTGTTCTCATCATTTAGTTCCCACATGTAAGTGAGAACATGTGGTGTTTAGTTTTCTGTCCCTGCATTAGTTTGCTAAGAATAATCGCCCCCAGCTGCTTCCATGCCCCTGCAAAGGACACAATCTCATTCTTTTTTATAGCTGCATAGTATTCTATGGTGTATACATTTCACCTTTTCTTTATTCAGTTTATCGTTGATTGGTATTTAGGTTGATTCCTTTGCTACTGTGAATAGTGCTGCAATCAACATATGTGTGCATGTGTCTTTTCATTATTATTATTATTTTTTTTGACATGGAGTCTTGCTCTGTTGTCCAGGGTGGAGTGAAGTGGCATGATGCCAGCTCACTGCAACCTCTGCCTCCCAGGTTCAAGCAAATTTCCTGCCTCAGGTCCCGGGTAGCTGAGACTACAGGTACCCTCCACCTCACCTGGCTAATTTTTGTATTTTTAGTAAAGACAGAGTTTCACCATGTTGGCCAGGTTGGTCTTGAATTCCTGACCACTCTCCTTAGCCTCCCAAAGTACTTACAGGTGTGACCCACCGCACCCAGTCTTGTATGTATATTTATAATATAATGATTGACATTTCGTTGTGTGTATACCCAGTAACGGATTGCTGGGTCAAATGGCATTTTTTGTCTCTAGGTCTTTGAAGAATCACCACACTGTGTTTCACAAAGGACGTGATGCCTGAACTAATTTACACTCCCACCGACAGTGTATAAGCATTCCTTTTTCTTCACAACCTTTGTCAGTTCTGTTATTTTTTGACTTTTTAATAATAGCCATTCTGACTCGTGTTAGATGATATCTCATTGTGGTTTTGATTTGCATTTCTCTAATAATCAGTGATGTTGAGCTTTTTTAAATATGAGTATTGGCAACATGTATAACCTCTTTTGAGAAGTGTCTGTTCATGTCCTTTGCTCACTTTTTAATGGAATTTTTTTCATGTAAATTTGTGTAAGTTTATTATAAATGCTGGATATTAGACCTTTTTCAGATTAACAGATTGTAAAAATTTTCTGTAGGTTGTCTGTTTACTCTGATAATAGTTTCTTTTGCTATGCAGAAGCCCTTTAGTATAGTTCCCATTTGTCTATTTTTGCTTTTGTTGCAATTGTTTTTGACATCTTTGTCATGAAATATTTGCCCTCGCAAAACGCCATGCTATTTTGGTTACTGTCATCCTGTAGTATAAAGTCAGGTAGTGTTACACGTCAACTACTGGATCATGGTGGGTAAATTACTTGGTGTGTTGCTGGATTTGGTTTGTCATTACTTTGTTGAGGAGTTTTGCATCAATGTTCATCAAGGATATTGGCCTTTAGTTTTCTCTTTTTATTTTGTCTCTGCCGGACTTTGGTATCAGGATGATGCTAGCATTATGGAATGAGTCAAGGAGAAGTGCCCACTCCTGAATTTTTGAGAATAATTTCATTATCAGTATGCTTTGGTTGGTAGGCTATTTATTACTGATTCAATTCTGGGTCCTGTGGTTTTCTTGGTTGGTAGGCTAGTGGGCTATTGATTCTGATTCAAGTTTGGAGCTCGTTATTGGTCTGTTCAGGGATTCAATTTATTCCTGACTCAATCTTGGGAGGGCGTATTTCTCCAAGAATTTATCCATTTCTTCTAAATTTTCTACTTTATATGCATAGAGTTGTTCACAATATTCTCCAGTGGTTATTTGTGTTTCTATGGTGTCAGTGGTAATATCCCCTTTGTCGTTTCTAATTGTGTTTATTTGAACCTGCTCTCCTGCCTCCTAGTCTAGTTGGTTAATTTTTTCAAAAAACAAGCTCCTAGATTCATTGATCTTTTGAATGTTTTTAGTGCCTCAGTCTCTTTTAATTCAGCTCTGATTTCTACTGGCTTTGGGGTTGGTTTTCTCTTGGTTTTCCAGTTTGTTTAGCTGTGATGTTACGTTGTTAAATTGAGTTCTTTCTAGTTTTGATGTGGGCATTTAGTGCTATGATTTCCTTCTTAACTCTGCCTTAGTTGTGTGCCAGATATTCTGGTACATTGTCTCTTTGTTCTCATTAGTTTCAAAGAACTTCTTGATTTCTGCCTCAATTTTGTTATTTACCCAAAAGCCCTTCAGGAGCAGGTTATTCAGTTGTCATATAATATACGGTTGGAGTGACTTTTTCAGTCTTCAGTTCTAATTTGATTGTACTGTGGTCTGAGAGAGTGGTTGTTATGATTTCATCTCTTTTACACTTGCTGAGGAATGTTTTATGTCTGATTATGTGGTTGATTTTAGAGTATGTGCCATATGGCAATGAGAAGAATGTATATTCGTAGTTTTAGGTGGAGAGTCCTGTAGATGTCTATCAGGTCCATCTGATCCATTGTTGAGTTGAGGTCCTGAGTGTCTTTGTTAATTTTATGCCTTGATGATATGTCTAATACCAACAGTAGGGAGTTGAAGTCTTTCACTATTATTGTATGTGAGTTTAAGTCTTTTTGAAGGTCTCTAAGAACTTGCTTTACAAAGCTGGGCGCTCCTTTGTTGGGTACATATATGTTTAAGATGGTTATTCTTGTTAAATTCTTGTTAAACTCTTTCCATTATGTAATGCCCTTTTTGTCTTTTTGATCTTTGTTGATTTAAAGTCTGTTTTATCTGAAATTGGATTTGCAGCCTCTGTTTTTTTCTGATTTACATTTCCTTGGTAGGTTATTCTCTATCCCTTTATTTTGAGCCTATGAGTGTAATTGCATGTGAGATTGGTCCCATTCCCTTACTTATGGGTCTTGGTTCTTTATCCAGCTTACCACTCTGTGCCTTTTAATTGGGGCACTTAGCCAACTTACATTCCAGGTTATTATTGATATGTGTGGATTTGATCCTGTCATCATGATATTAGCTGTATATTATACAGACTTGTTTATGTGGTTGCTTTGCAGTGTCACTGGTCTGTGTACTTACATGTATTTTTGTAGTGGCTAGTAACAGTCTTTCCTTTTCATATTTAGATCTTCCTTCAGTAGCTCTTATAAGGTGGGTCTGGTAGTAATGAATTCCCTCAGCATTTGCTTGTCTGAAAAGGATCTTATTTCACCTTTGCTTATGAAGCATAGTTTGACTGAATGTGAAATTATGCGTTGAAATTTATTTTATTTAAAAACATTGAATATTGGCTCCCAATGTCCTCTAGCTTGCTGAGTTTCTGCTGAGAGTCCACTGAGAGTCTGGTGGCCTTCCTTTGTAGGTGACCTGACCTTTCTCTCTAGCTGTCTTTAACATTTTTTTTTTTTTTCATTTCTACCTCTGAGAATCTGATGATTACGTGTCTTGAGGATATCCTTCTTGTGAAGTGCATTGATGGGGTTTTCTGTCTTTCCTGAATTGGAATGTTGCCCTCATTCAAACTGAATGCTAGCTAGGTTGGGGGCAGTCTTATGAAAACCTGAAATATGTTTTCCAAGTTGCTTAAACCCTTCCCATCTAGTTCAGGCACAACAACTAGGCCCAATCTATGGATTTGGTCTCTTTACATAATCTCATATTTCTTGAAGATTTTGTTTGTTCCTTTTCATAATTTTTTTTCCCTATTCTTGCCTGAAGCATTATTTCAGAAAGTCTGTCTTCAAGCTCTGACATTCTTTCCTCAGCTTGGTCTATTCTGCTCTGAATGCTTTTAATTGCATTATGAAATTCTTGTAGTGTGTTTTTCAGCTCTATCTGGTTATTTATGTTCTGTTCTATACTGGCTGTTTTGTCTTTCAGCTCGTGTATCATTTTATGGTGATTATTCACTTCCTTGAATTTGGCTTTAATGTTTTCCTGAAGCTCAACAATGTTCATTCATATGTATTCTGAATTTTATTTCTGTCATTTCAGCCATTTCAGCCTGGTTCAGAGCCCTTGGTTGTCAGAGTTCTTGTGTTCGTTCTTTCTTATCTTTATGGTATGATTTTTCTTCAATCTTGGAAGTCACTGACCTTTGGATGGTTTGTGTTTTCCCCTTGATCCTATTTAATGACTTTTAGGGTTTATTATGGTATAAAGTGGATTCAGCAGGCCAGTTTCATTTCTGGAAGATTGTAGGGGGCGAACACTCAGCTCCCAACTCCTGGACTGCCTGCTCTAACTTTGAAGAATTTGTATTGGGCCTATATTTTGTTCTCTGGATCCCTGAGGTTACAAATCTACTGCACTACATTGGACCGAGGTGTCTGGGACATCTGGTCACTGCACTCCAATGAGTGGTGTCAGCCAAAGCTTTTCGTAGCGCGCTGCCAGTGGGATCTATCTTTGTCCGTACATGCATCAGCAGCCGCAGCAGTGCAGTGGAGTGCAAACTTGTCAGCTGCAGCAGGATGCTAAGGGGGCCAGGGTCTTTTTGTCTTTTTGTCTTTTTGATCTTTGTTGATTTAAAGTCTGTTTTATCTGAAATTGGATTTGCAGCCTCTGTTTTTTTTCTGATTTACATTTCCTTGGTAGGTTATTCTCTATCCCTTTATTTTAAGCCTATAAGGGGGCCACATGGAAAAATGCCTGTTTCCATGTGGGCATTTACTACAGTGACAGAGGCAGTGTGGCTTGAGAGGCAGGGGGCTCCTGCCAACAACTGTACAATCAGTCATGCTGGTGATGGTGTTAGTATGGTGGTGGAATGCTGGTGGGTGTGAGTCTGTATGCATTCTCTGTGCACTGAAGGCAGGGGTGGTCACTCAGGGCTGGGGAGGGTCCACTGTTTCTCTGTGCCTAGTTTCATTCCCATGGCAGTGTTGGGACACACAAGGTATGGGGCACTGGCAGCACTGGCAGGTGTGGGGCTGGCTGGCTCTGTGCCTGCCAAGGCTCTGACTGCAAAGGCAGTGTGGCAGAGGGTGGGGTGGACTGCATTCCCACCACAGCAAAGGCTTGGAAGAGTTCACACACAGAGGTGTACTGGTCAGGCAAGGAATGCAAAACCCACCCACACATACATGCTGGTAAAGTGATGTGGGGGATCCCATGGGCCTGGGGGAAAGCTTCAGTGTAGGGAGGAAATGGGTGGGCTGGTGCATGGCTGTAGGGGCTGCTCCACAGGAGCTCCCCACTGGTCAGACAGTGTCCATCAGTGCACAAGCTATGATGTGTTCCCCTGGATCACCTGAGGCTGCCCTACAAGCACGCATGGCCAGGTTGGGGCCCCTGGAGAAGCCAGAAGACCACAGGGTACTCATGTCAGACCAGCCTCCTCTGATGGGCAAGTCAGTTCGCAGAGTTCAGATTCAATAGTTCCCCTAGGGCTAGCATCTCCTATGGCAGCAAATCGAGCCTGGGGGATGTTCTTTCCTAGACATGCTCCACTACAGACATTCTGGCACCAAACCCTCTGGGCTTTAGTTGGTATGCTGACCCTAGTATTTCTCTAAGCCATTCTCTCTGCTAACTCAAGTGTCTGTGGTGGTCAAGGGATCTCCTTCTGCCAGGATTCCAGTGTCCCATGGTAAGAGCAAGTTACTCCTTGCCAGTTTAACTCACCCATTTCTCCAGAGTTGTTGGGGGCCAGGAACATGTCCCAGTGCACTGTAGTCCCGTGCAGAGTTCTCAGCTAAATTCCTTTCAACCCAGCTTCTGTGTCTTCCTTCGGTTTACTCTAGTGTATTCCCTCTGAACATTTGTTAGGAGTGAGCCAGCCTTCTCAGTCCCTCAGTGGCAGCTGTTCCACCTGGCTGCGTCTAGTCTAATTGGCCATCTTTCTCTCTATCCTATTTTCAAATCCTCTTGTATTATTTTCTTGAAATTTTCTGTTCAAAAACCAATGAGGCCAAGGAAGTTAGGTGGCTGCAGATGAGGGGACTCTGGCCTAAAGAAGGATATCGGAGCCCAAGCATAGTGAAGGAGATCCCCTGGGACACAGAGTCCACTGCCATGTGGTGTTGAAGCCTGAATGGTGTACAAAGGCTTTCATGTGTGGGCATATACCAGTGAGGAGTGCTGGATCTGCATAGGGTCTTGTAGGCATTTGGATTGAAGTGGAAGGTATAGTTGGTGGTGGTAGGTTAGTTACATAAAAGGGATTTGATAATAAAATCTAGTTTATTAAGAATAATGAGAGTAATATTTCCTACTATCAAAGAAGGGAGTTAAAAATATAGAATGGGAGACAACTAGAATAAACATTGTTTTACCAGATTAGAATTGGGTATACCGATGTGAGCTCATGATTTTTCTACCTGGAGAGAACTCAAATCCCCATCAAAGAGTAAATACATAAGGTTATATTCATAAAATAGAATAATAAATTGCAATAAAATAACAATTTGCAGCTTCATGCAATAATATAGATAAATCTCACAATGATATCTTTTAGCAAAATATGGTAGACACAAAAGAATACACTCACTGTGATTCTATTTATTTAAAGTTAAAAGGTAAAAATATTGTTTAGGAACATTTTCTATTGGCAAAAATATTTTTAAAACATGGTAGTGATTTCGATAAAAAATAGAGCTGGTCAAAGAACATGCATTTCAGTTGGTAAGATGGACAATCTTACAATCTGGTATAGCATGGGTAGTAATGGATGAGTCAATTTATTTGATTATGGTAATCATTATGTAATATATATGTAAGTCATCACATTGTCACATCACATCTTGAATATATATATATATATATGTCAAATAAATACTTAAAAACAAATATCTTGTGCTAAAAATTTAAAAATCTGTTATTAATTTAAAACTATTTAAAAGAAAGATTAGAATAATGGTTACCTTTAGAGGGATGAAGTAGTGATAATGGGAAGAGGCATGAAAGAAGTTTCAGAAATTTTGTCCATCACCAATCTTAACATAGGTAGCAGTTACATAGGTATTTGCATTCTGAAAAATCATTGAGCTGTACAATTTTATGGCACTCTTTTTATATATATTATATTTTATAATAAAAATAAAGGTATGACTAAAGGATGGGCCCAAAATGGTTATATTATAAACATGGTAGTCTTATGATTATCTAAAATTTTATGGTTTTCATAGATGGTATCATTTTTATCAATGTTTATCTTCTCAATCAGCTTAAAATTAGATGTCGTTATTCCTGTTGTATTGATGATGAAAAGCACTCTCAGAAAGACTAAGTGATTTCCCTATAATTTTTAGCTAGGAAATAGTAGAGTTGGATATCAAATTTAGTCTTAAGGTTCAACTTCAATATTCTTTTTACTGTAATATGATCCTTAGTACAGTGCCTGACATATTGTGAGTTCTCAATGAGAGTTGCTGAGGTAAACCCTAAGATATGGATATGGGTCTCCTTTTCTGTGCACTAGCAGTGCTCTGTTTATTCATCTATTTCTGTAAATACAGCATTCTGTTATAAATGAGTATTTATGTCTGCTTCTCTACTGTTCTCAATACCTTGAGGGCAAGAATAACACATCAACCATCTTTGCATTATTGTTGCCTAACATGCAGGTCATAAAATTAGTGTCCAATAGCTATTTGCTGAATTAATCAATAATCATAGAAAAGTAAGACTGATGTGCATGGAGACAAATCCAGAACAAGTAATTGCTTAGCTTCTGATATGGTTTTGGTGTGCCCCCACCCTAATCTCATCTGGAATTGTAACTCCCACAATTCCCACATGTCGTGGGAGGGTCCCAGTGGGAGGTAATTAAATGAGGAAAAGTCTTTCTCATGCTATTCTCATGATAGTGAATAAGTCTCACCAGATCTGATGGTTTTAAAAAGAGGAGTTCCCCTGCACAAGCTCCCCCATTCTTTGCCTGCTGCCACCCATATAAGATGTGACTTGCTTCTCCTTGTCTTCCACCATGATTTTGAGGCATCCCCTGCCACATGGAACTGTAAGTCCATTAAACCTCTTTATCTTCTCAGCCTCTGGGATGTCTTTATCAGCAGCATGAGAACAGACTAATACAGTAAATTGGTAGTGGGAGTGGGGCAATGTTGTAGATACCCAAAAATGTGGAAGCAATTTTGGAACTGGATAACAGGCAGATGTTGGAACAATTTGGAGGGATCAGAAATAGACAGAAAAATGTGGGAAAGTTTGGAACTCCCTAGAGACTTGTTGAATGGCTTTGACCAAAATGCTGATAATGATATGGGTAATGAAATCCAGGTTGAACTGGTTTCAGATGGAGATGAAGAAATCGTTGGAAACGAGAGTAAAGGTCACTCTTGCTACATTTTAGCAGAGACTGGCAGCATTTTGCCCTGGCCTTAGAGATTTTTGGAACTTTGAACTTCATAAAGATGATGTAGGTTAACTGGTGGAAAAAAATTACAAGCCACAAAGCATTCAAGAGGTGACATGGGTACTGTTAAAGGCATTCAGTTTTATAAAAGACACAGAGTGTGAGAATTTGGATACTTTGCAGCCTGACAGTGCTATAGAAAAGAAAATCCCATTTTCTGTGGAGAAAGTCAAGCCAGCTACAGAAATTTGCATAAGTAATAAGGAGCCGAATGTTAGTCACGAAGACAACGGTGAATAAGAGATCTTTGCTGCAGCCCCTCCCATCACAGGTCTAGAGGTTTAGGAGGACAAAATGGTTTTGTGGGCCAGATCCAGGATTCCTCTGCTCTATGCAGTCTAGGGACTTGGTACCCTGCATCCCAGTCACTCTAGTTGTGACTAAAAGGGGCCAAGGTATAGCTCAGGCTATTGCTTCAGAGATTGGAAACCCTGAGCCTTGGCAGCTTTCATGTGGTGTTGAGCCTGTGGGTGCATAGAAGTCAAGAATTGAGGTTTGCAAACCTCCACCTAGATTTCAGAAGATGTATGGAAATGCCTAGATGCCCAGGGAGAAGTTTGCTGCAGGGGTGGGGCCCTCATGGAGAACCTGTGCTAGGGCAGTGCAGAAGAGAAATGTGGGGTTGGAACCCTCACACACAGTCCCCACTGGGGTACCACCTGGTGGAGCTGTGAGAAAAGACCACCATCCTCCAGACCCCAGAATGGTAGATCCACCAACAGCTTGCACCATGCACCTGGAAAAGCCACAGACACTCAATGCCAGCCCATGAAAGCAGCCTGGAGGCAGCCTATACCCAGCAAAGCCACAAGGGCAGAGCTGCCCAAGACCATGGGAACCCACCTCTTGCATCATTGTGACCTAGATGTGGGACATGGATTCAAAGGAGGCCATTTTGGAGCTTTAAGATTTGACTGCCCTGCTGGATTTTGGACTTGTATGGGGCCTGTGGCTCCTTTTTTTTGGCCAATTTCTCCTATTTGGAATGGCTGGATTTATCCAATGCTTGTACTCTCCTTGTATCTAGGAAATAACTAACTCACTTTTTTATTTTACAGGCTCATAGGTGGAAAGGACTTGCCTTGTCTCAGATAAGACCTTGGACTGTGGACTTTTGGGTTAATGCTGAAATGAGTTAAGACTTAGTGGGACTGTTGGGAAGGCATGATTCATTTTGAAATGTGAGGACATGAGATTTGGGAGGATCCAAGGATGGAATGATGTGCTTTGGCTTTGTCCCCACCAAAATCTCACCTTGAATTGTAACTCCTACAATTCCCATGTGTAATGGGGGGACCCGGTGGGAGATAATTGAATAGGGTCAGGTCTTTCTCATGCCATTCTCATGATAGTGAATAAGTTTCATGAGATCTGATGGTTTTAAAAAGAAGAGTTCCCCTACACCAAGTTTCTCTCTCTTTGCCTGTTATCATCCATGTAAAATGTGACTTGTGTCTCCTTGCCTTCTGCCATGATTGTGAGGCCTCCCCAGTCACATGGACTTGTAAGTCCATTAAACCTTTTTATTTCCTCAGTCTCAATTATGTCTTCATCAGCAGCATGAAAACAGACTAATACAGCCTCAAAATGCTTACTATAAGTGTATAAACGTACAAGCTCTATAAAAAGTATTTTATTCTTTTAAGAAGCACTTCTCAATCCTCTGCTCAAATCTTGTTCTAGAGATTTGAGGTTTAAACCTTATAAAGAAGGTGATGCAGATGGGCACAGTGGCTAACGCCTGTAATCCCAGCACTTCGGGAGGCTGAGGTGGGCAGATCACAAGGTCAGGAGTTCACGACCAGCCTGACCAACATGGTGAAATTTTATCTCTACTAAAACTACACAAATTAGCTGGGTGTGGTAGAGTATATGCCTGTAATCCCAGCTACTCGGGAGGCTGAAGCAGGAGAATTGCTTGAACCTAGGAGGTGGAGGTTGCAGTGAGCCAAGATCACACCACTGCACTCCAGGCTGGGAAACAGAGTGAGGCTCCAACTCAAAATAATAATAATAATAAAAAATAAAAAGATGGTGATGCTATACTAGTTATGTACTAGTAAGTCCCCTTCTAGCAATCCAATCTTATAATTGCTTTGTCTTAAATTCTGTAATTAAAAATCAAATTTTCTATCATTTGAAAAACAAAATAAAAGTAACTGTATAATTACATTTTAAAATTAGTAGGCCGGGCGCGGTGGGTCAAGCCTGTAATCCCAGCACTTTGGGAGGCTGAGATGGGCGGATCACGAGGTCAGGAGATCGAGACCATCCTGGCTAAGACGGTGAAACCCCGTCTTTACTAAAAATACAAAAAAACCAGCCGGGCGAGGTGGTGGGCGCCTGTAGTCCCAGCTACTCGGGAGGCTGAGGCCGGAGAATGGCATAAATCCAGGAGGCGGAGCTTGCAGTGAGCTGAGATCCGGCCACTGCACTCCAGCCCGGGCGACAGAGCGAGACTTGGCCTCAAAAAAAATAAATAAATAAAATAAATAAAATAAAATTAGTGAAAATTTTTTGTTAGTGTGCTCAGATCTTTAACTTAACTTTAAAATCAAACAGTGGTACATGAATGCTAAATTTTATTAGAATTACAGTTGCAATTAATTTTGGATATGATATTTATCAAGTAACTGTTCTATGTCTCCTAGAATAGTTTCTTTTCCATTGTTTTTTATCTTCATATAGATTTCCATCTGAAATTCATATTAAGGAGGATAATGAAAGTGAAGAGATATACTTTACAAAATTGAGGTTAACATTATTTAACAACAAAAATATTGATTGTACCCAAATCATAAGAGATATAATTGATTTAAAATTTCCCCTGACCCTTAAAGAATCAATAAAAATATGTAAAAACATAAATGTAAGTGTACTGAGAGCAGTGACAGTGTTCATCTGTATGACATTTATATTGTATTACCTATTAGCACAAAATTGTTACAAGTTGAAATAATAAGGATGTCACTAAATAATAGCAAAACACATCTGCATTAAAATATAACTGGAGAATTTCCTAAAATTATTCATATTTCACTAAATTAACAGTTTATAAAAAACTTCATTTATATAAAAAGAGACAAAATGTTAAATGTGAAAATGCTTAGAATGAGCATCATCTTTTAATCATTCAAAAGTTTGCCTTTTTCAACATGTAAATGTGGCTTTATAATTTGGCCAACATGTTTCCAAAATACTAGCTTGAGATTTCTGACTTTGTCATCATACAGATCAAACTTAACCTTATCCTGTAAACTATGGAATTGCATAAAACATATTTTCTTGTACTGGGCAACAGAGAGCATAGGTCTTTGAGAAAAGAGGAATATATTAGGTGAGCCCTACCTTTACCTTGCTTTTTGCATGAGGTCACATTTGAAACAGGAGAGGCAAGTGGAGCTCAGAATGTGATGGTCTTGCTGCGTGGAGGAAACAGAGAAGTTCATGGCAGCTGAAATGGATGGGATTCACAGGAAAAGGTAGTGCTTCAGAGACAGCTGCACTGAGAGTTGGTCATGTAAAGTTTTTCTGAGTTTCCCTGGGGTCTTTAGCCAAAGATTAAGTTTCACATGCCCAGCATAAGATTGTGCTAATCCTGGCAGAAAGCAAATACCTGTGAACTGTGAGATGAATGGAAAGTCTAGAGGTCACATATATTGGAAGATAGATTTCTGAGCTACTAGAATGGAGAGAACTGCTACGATGTTAAAGACATGCTATCCCAAAATTTGGCACCATGGCATTTGAAAAAAAAAACAGTAGAAGCAGGAGGGTCACTCTCACCTTTCCCTTGCCTTACTCCTGAAGCAGGTCATAAAAACTTCATTCCATTGTAGCCCTCTGTATACTCAGAGGAAAGAAACATCTTATTCTCTAAAACAGAGATGTGAAATAGAATCTGAGCAAACATGCTTTGCTAAGTTCCTTCCAATGTATTACCATTAGATTTTCCTCCCTTGCAATCGTACTTACCTACAACTATTCACACTTCATCAGACTAAGCATAAAGATACCTAGGTTTCCCTATTTCTTTGAATCTTCATTTCTAGAGACCTGTCAGGTAAAATTTACATTAAATACATAATTAGGATTTTATTAATCTGTCTTTTATTGTAGGTGCCTTTGCCATAAACCTAGCAGTGGGCGAGGAAATAAATATTTTACTCCATACAACTGACAGGAAACATCAAGAACTCACTTAAAATTTCAGGACATTTACTCCTAATGAATGTGGTTATCTCATCCTAGGAGTATGGGCTACTGTAGACACATCCAGTCAAATGTTAAAAAACAAACTTTGTCTACAAAGAACCCAAACAAATATACAAGAAAAAAACAAACAACCCCATCAAAAAGTGGGCAAAGGATATGAATAGACATTTCTCAAAAGAAGACATTCATACAGCCAACAGACACATGAAAAAATGCTCATCATCACTCACCATCAGAGAAATGCAAATCAAAACCACAATGAGATACCATCTCACACCAGTTAGAACGGCAATCATTAAAAAATCAGGAAACAACAGGTGTTGGAGAGGATGTGGAGAAATAGGAACACTTACACTGTTGGTGGGATTGTAAAACAGTTCAACCACTATGGAAAACAGTATGGCAATTCCTCAAGGATCTAGAACTAGATGTACCATATGACCCAGCCATCCCACTACTGGGTATATACCCAAAGGATTATAAATTATTCTACTACAAAGACACATGCACACGTATGTTTATTGCGGCACTATTCACAATAGCAAAGACTTGGAATCAACTCAAATGTCCATCTGTGACAGACTGGATTAAGAAAATGTGGCACATATACACCATGGAATACTATGCAGCCATAAAAAAGGATGAGTTTGCGTCCTTTGTAGGGACATGGATGCAGCTGGAAACCATCATTCTCAGCAAACTATCACAAGAACAGAAAACCAAACACCTCATGTTCTCACTCATAGGTGGGAACTGAACAATGAGATCACTTGGACTCGGGAAGGGGAACATCACACACTGGGGCCTATCATGAGGAGGGGGGAGGGGGGAGGGATTGCATTGGGGAGTTATACATGATATAAATGATGAATTGATGGGTGCTGACGAGTTGATGGGTACAGCACACCAACATGGCACAAGTATACATATGTAACAAACCTGCACGTTATGCACATGTACCCTAGAACTTAAAGTATAATAAAAATAAATAAATAAATAAATAAATAAATAAATAAATAAAAACTTTGGCAGTATCAGGGTGAGCCACCATTTTTTAACTGTCTTCCAGAACTAAATTCAATAATTAGAAATAGCAAACAGCAAAATTCCTGAAGACAGGTAAGTAAAAATAACGCAAATTGAGGTTCAGAACAAAAGGACTCTAAAAACCATGAACAGAGTTTCAATGTTTGATTGGACAATATCAAGTAGTAAAACAAACATGCAATCTGAGATTTAGAGGGGAGAAGAGAGACTGGGACAGAAAAAACATTTGAAGAAATAATACCTAATTTTTATTTTCCAATTTTGATGAAAATATCGACACACAGATTCCAGGAAAGACAATGAACCTTAAGTCAGAAATACATAAAGATGACCACAAGTAAGCATATCACAATAAGATTTCCAAAACAAAGGTAGGAGGAAAAAACACTCAAAAGAACTAGAGAAAAAAAAAAAAGATTATATTCGGCTGGATAACACAATTATATTTAGAAAAATATAAGGAAGAGGATAATGAGAGACATTTTAAAGTTCCAAAATACAAGAAACTATCTGCAATTGTAAATCCAATAAAATATATTACAAAAATGAATGAAAAACGAAATATTTTCAGAATGAAAAATGGCTCAGGAAATTTGTCATCAATAAACCTGTCTTACAAGAAGTGGTAATGTAAGTTAATCATGCTAAAGATAAGTGTTTTGGTTTTTTTTTTTTTTTTTTTTTTTGAGACGGAGTTTCTCTCTGTCGCCCAGGCTGGAGTGCAGTGGCGTGATCTTGGCTCACTGCAAACTCTGCCTCCCGGGTTCATGCCATTCTCCTGCCTCAGCCTCCAGAGTAGCTGGGACTACAGGCACCCACGACCATGCTCGGCTCATTTTTTGTGTTTTTAGTAAAGACAGGGTTTCACCGTGTTAGCCAGAATGGTCTCGATCTCCTGACCTCATGATCTGCCTGCCTCGGCCTCCCAAAGTACTGGGATTACAGGTGTGAGCCACTGCGCCCGGCAAGATAAGTGTTACAATAAGGGCACTTGGACATATTTGAATGATGAGTTTTGGGTGAGGTACATATATAGGGAAACAAAACATTTTCCTCACATTTCTTAATTTGTTCAAAATATAATTGCTTCATTAGAGTACATATAACAAATTTGCACTGAGGTTTATTTTAGGGTATGTAAAGTTAAATGTATGCTAGTGAAACTGTCTTTGCAAAAATTGTAAAAGTGAGAGAAATCTGACATAGAAAAATTATGACAGTGAAATAAATCTGATCTAACTTACTCCACCTTCCTGCTAACCTCCAAGCTTCCCTTATTTATTTCTAGGCATAGGCCAACTAACTAGCAAGGGATTTAGTTTATAGTTTAACTTTAAAACAAATGTAGTAATAACTGATTCCCAAAATCCACCTCTTCCTCACTCAGGGACCCAAAATGCTTTTGTAAAACGAATAAATTAGCCACAGAGTTAAAATTAAAGTTCAAGAGTCATATAGTCAGATGTCACAAGATTCACAACCTTCCCAATTGCTCCTATGGATAACATCACCACTGTAAAACCTAAGATTGGTGTGAGGTATTTTCCACACTCTGAGCTCTGATAGACCACTGGTACCACCTGAACCCATACTAAGAAACTGGCTCATCTGGTCATGTGACCCCCACCCAAGTACTGACTCAGTGCACGAAGACAGCTTCAACCCTCTATGATTTTATCCCCGACCCAACCAAACAGCATTCCCTATTTCCTATCCCCTTGTCTGCCAGACTATCCTTGAAAAACCCTTTTCCCGAGGTAATGGCTGCTGAGAGCTGGGAAGGAATCTGGAGCCAGATAAAAAGACCAACAACCTGGATAAAGAAATTCTCACTTACCCAAATGATGGTTTAGACACACAGTCTTGACTATTTTTAGTATTTCATTCTGTGCTTCTTGTCATGTTTAATTTTAATCATGAAAATAGAACTGAAGTTCCACATCTAAACTTGTGAAACAGAAGAAAAAGAAAAAAAGACAGCCTTAGAAAGAGCTGATGAGCAAAAGGAATTGGGTCCTTGGCAGAAGCAGGAACTCAGAGTCAAAATATCTGTATTAATTACAGGACTTTAGAAATTCACAGAAATGTTGACAAGTTCATTGAACTTCCAATAGAAAGTAGATAGTTGGATCTGTTTGATTTTGTTTAAACTTTAAAAAAACATGGTAACATTGGCTGGGTCACATTTTATTGACTGATTCAATATGTATCATGAATTAATTTAACCCATCACTGTTAATTTGCTTCAATTTAACAGACATTTAGATTTAGTAACATCTTCTACTCCTTCATTAATTTAGGTGTTTACCATTTTGTGAGAGGTTGGCATGGGTAAATGTTGTAGAAAATGTAATCGAACAGAATTTTTCTGATAATAGAATAGATATAGCATAGAACATTCCATAATCATACTGAATGATAATATGGACAGAAATAATTCAGAGGCATGAAAAGGGACAAATAAAGGGTTATGGGTGTTTATAAGAGAGATAAATCACTTTCAGGAGATCTTGATAGAAAATATAAAATTTGCATTGGGCCCTAGATAATAGGAATAATTTGAGCACATGGGGATGGGGTGATGACAGGAAATTCATTCTATTTAGAAGAAGAAGGTGCTAAAGAATGGATACGGAAAAATACTGGGTGAAAATGGAGAATACCAACTTTGTTTGTGTTGTAGTGCGTGAAGAAGAAAAACAGGTTAATAGATTATGAAGCTAGAGAAGTGTTAGTTTCAGAAACCATGAACCTCAGTCCTAGAAGTTGTGTCTCTGGCCAAGAAGAATTCTTTTCATGTTTCTCTGAGTATAGGTGGGGGTTGGGGGAACTTCTAGAACTCTCCTTCAGCAACATAAATACTTTAACTGTGTGTTGAATATTGTGTGTAAGAATATTTAAGATACCTTTGCCAAAGTCCTTAAAGGACAGACTTGAATTAAGGGCATTGCTGAAGAGATGACTTGTCGGGTGGGTGCATGTCAGGACTATTTCAGAAATAGAATGTACAGAACAAGATAATACACAGTTTTCTCATTCACAGTTAATGCCACCAACACTCTCACAATTGCTGCAGGTGAATCATAGGAATCATTTTAGATATTGCCCTTTCCTTTGTCTCCCATAATTAATCCCATAAAATAGATTTTTAATTTCCTTATGTCTTTCCATTTTCAACAGTACCATTTAGACCTCTTTCATGGATAATGGTAATAGCCTCTTAATTCTTACCAGCTCAAAATAAAACCTAGCTGAAATTATATAATTCTCCATTGTAAATATATCCATGATGTACCATTATACTAACAATAAAATTAGAAGTTCTAACTATGGAGTACAAAGCCCAACATGATCTGGTTCATGTGGCTCTATAATTCCTTTCATGGGCTCACTTATTATGTTCTACCTATATGGGTATATGGTTGCTTTTTGCATTATATATGGGTGCTTTTTCCATTCTGGCACATCCCAAGCTTTTCCCCTCTTCTGGGACTTTGCATTTGTCTCTTTGGATGAAATGTAACTCTTTTTTAGCTTTGTTGCATGGCAGGCTCTGACTCACATTTTAGTTGTTAATTTAAATGTCATGTGTTTAGAGTTGTTCTCCCTGATACTTTACCGAAACTACCCCCATCTTAATCAATTCTGGCTGCTATATCAAATACCATAGACTGAGTGACTTAAACAACAGACTCGTATTTCTTTCCATTTTGGATGCTGTAAAGTCTAAGCTCAAGGTGTCAGCAGATTTGGTTCTTGGTGAGGGCCTGTTTCCTGGCTTCTAGGTAGCCACCTTCTTCCTGTGTGCTCAACATGGCCTCTCCTCACCGTGTGCATATGGAGAGACAGAGAAATTTCTCTCTCTTCCTCATCTGATTTATTTTAGACCTAACCACTTTTTAAAGGCCCCACCTCCTAATACCATCGCAATGGGGTTAGAATTTCAACATATGAACTTTGGAGGAGGAGGGGTTGCACGCAACTCCCATAATACATATATAAATACATGTGGAGTGGTGTTATGGAATGGTCTACACTACTGCTCCATACATACCCAATGTTTTACTCTCTATCATATCAAATTGAGCATTATTTTATGGCAATTATCACAATTCTCTCTTCCATATCACTGTTTTTTTTCTTCTTGGTTATGTAGCAATCTGAAACTATCTTGTTCATGCATTTGGTGACTTGTTTGTCTTTCTATTAAAATACAGCTCCCATGTTTTGTCCTTATTTATATCCAAGAACCTGGAAAATTGCATGGCACGTAGAAATGGTTCATTATTCTTTACATTAGTGAATACATTATTCTAATAAACAGGGAATGTTACTAAAAGCTACTATAACATAACCTGTCTGAGTTACTAGGGGAATCTTTAATGAAACTGAAGAATTGGTGATAAAAAGTTCATTAGGAAGGGAAAATAGCAAGCTAAATTTGAGGGGTACAAGTTAACACAACTATAAAATCAGTTTTACATAAGTTTTAACACATAAGTTTTAGAAGCACAAAGCACTGTGGGGATATAAAGGTACATAAAGCATGTTCCTGTTCCTAGTATTTCCCATTTAGTAGCTCATAGCTGGATGTATATTGGTCATTCCTCTGATGCACTGGGCCCTAGATGCTCAGAGGACCCTAACCAAGAGTGATCTCATGGCATAGAAGAGAATTCAACTTTCAGGATTAAAGTGTGTACATCAAGGTCTCAGCTGAATACAGATGGCCTACTCAAATAGGTTATGTAAGAGACCATATAAAAAATGTGGACACGGTTAATGAAAATCAATATGGGGTAGTAAAACACAGTGGGACCTGTCACCATGCATAAGCCTGCAAGGCTAACTGGAGGGAGTAGTTGCCTAAATGCAGTTAACTGCTGTTCAGCAGAAAGAAAACTCTCAAAATACCCCCCTACATTTCACCTCTGCTATCCCTGGTAATTGGCTGATACTTCTCATTGGCCAACCCCACCAGAAGCCAAAGGGCAAAAGAACCTGTAGCTTTTTTCTATAAAATCCTACCTCCTTGAAGACAGAAAAGAGTTAAATAGCAAGAAGTTCCAATGTTTTGACCTAATAAATATTCATAGAATCTGGAAAAAAAGGCCCAATACATAATAATTCCTCAATAAGCATTAAAAAAAATGAGTGGGTGAATTATTGCAAATAAGAAATCAAACAAGGGGAAGTTACTGAAAACTATTAAAAGATATTTTGTCAGAGTGGCCAGGAGAATGGTGATATCTGAGGGTATATCTTAACATATGTGGCAAGTGGAAATTACCTAGAACAATTTATTTTCCATTACCCGTAACTATTTCAATAATGCATTCCTGTAGTTACCAGCACAGAATGTCTGCTATGTGCAAAGCATTATTCTAAACCTTTTACAACTCAGTGAGGCAGAAATATGAGGAAAAAATATTCTTTGTTCCAGGTTGAACAAATGCCAAGTGTTGGACTGTGACTAGAACTCACATCATTCCAATTTCAAAGTTAGTTCTCTTAACCATGGCATATTGCCTCCTTGTACTGTGAATCACCCATTTATTTTCCCCTGTGGTCATGATTTCCCAAATTACTCTATTATTCCCATAACCCCTTGCTTCTATAAAATAAAAGATTTAGATGAGGTGATTTCTAAGATTTATGCCAGTTAGGAGATTTGACGTATTTGGGTAGGTTACAATTATTTGTGTGATATTGTAGTATAAGAACATGACTAAAAATTTGGAAATAAAATGCATAAAATAGGAAACACAAAAACAGTAAATAATAATTACATCTTGATATAACCTAGATTTCTGAAGAAATATTTTGGAAGGAAACGCCAAAGGTTAAGTCAGTAATACCTTTACTGCAGTAGAAAGGGTTACATTACAGTGTGGGTAATGTGTTCTTTCAGTTTAAACTGCCTTTTAACTGGATTATTTATCACATATGCAAATAAGCTACTTAATTAATAAGGAAGTAGATACCATGTTTGAACCTCATTTATGCCTGTTCTTTAATTATGTTGATATTCTGAGTTATTTTAATGTGATATTATAGGATCTAAGAGACTCATGGATCAAATAGTATTTTAGAGTTTATAAAATATAGGAATATCTCAATATTTTCTCACGCACATTAATGTAAGTGAAAATAAAATAACACTATTTTTGTCTGTACCCACAAAACACTTACAACACAAAATTTTATGGGGTTTTAACTACACCAACCAATTATCTAACTCTTCAGACATCAACTGGGTGTCCTACAATTCAATTATGACACTAACTACCTAAAGTTTCTGCAGACTCTGAAGGTTAAAGGCTCAGTCTCACAAGACTGAACCCCACTTCAGATGCCAATCACCAAATGATAAGTCCCCAAATTAGCCACACTTCTCTCTGACTTGACTACAACTTGAGAGTTCCTATTACACCCCTTCTCAGGTTCAATAATTTTCGAGCTATGATGGCTCACACAATTAAGGAAAACACCTCCTTACATTTAGTGATTTATTATTAAGGATATGACAAGGGGTACAGATGACTCCAGATGAAGAAATTCAGAGGGCAAGATCCAGAAGGGTCCTGGCCACAGGAGCTCTGTCCCTGTGGAAATGTAGCATGCTCCTGGCACAAAGATATGTTCATCAACCTGGAAGTCAAATCCCAATATTTTAGGAACTTAATGGAGTTTCTACGATGTAGGCACAACTGAGTCTTAACTCAAGCTCTTGCCCCTCTGTCTTCCCATGCAGGACGCTGAGGTAAGGCTGAAAGTTTGAAGCTTTTAATCATAGCTTGATCTTTCTGGTGGCCAGCCCCCATCTTGAAGCAATCCACCTCATTAGAACAAAAAAAATGCTCCAATTACCAAGAAAATTTCAAAGTACTTAGGAGCCCTTTGCCATTTCTATACCCATATCACCTAGGAAATTAAAAGGGTTTTAGGAGTTCTGTGTCAAGAACCAGGGACAGAGAACACATATAAATTTACTAATAGGTCACGGTGAGTCAGGAAAAATTTCAGAATTGATTCAAAAGTAAGAGAGGCCTGTGTTTAAATGTGGGCTCTGCAGTTTTTAAGCCAGTAATGCAGAACATTTTACTAAATACCAGGAGGATACTTTATATGGCTTTTGTGAGGATAAGGATATACAGGTTATGTACATGTTTAGTATAGTGCTTTGTCTGTAGAATAGACTCAATAAACGGTGATTAAATTGTGGTTGTTAATAAAAATACAAATAACATCATAAACATTGTAATATATACATTCTTATTATTTAGCATGAAGTCTTACAATGAAAGTCAGTTTCCATTTGTGCTGAATTCAGGTAAGGCACTGAGTGACATCATATATTTGGGGCTATAATATGATTCAATCATTACTCTAGTTTTTTTTTTTTTTTTTTTTTTTTTTTTTTTTTTTTTTTTTAATTTTTTAACCAGCATCCTCTCTCACAGGTAAAAACAAAGAAACCAACCAATAACTTCAGAGTTCATAAAATATCTAAGTAAATCTCTCTTAGTTCATTTTCCAATACATGTGATGTTACAGGCCGAAAGAGATATGTAGTCCCGGAGCAAGATGGCCGAATAGGAACAACTCCAGCTTCCAGCTCCCAGAGCGAGTGATACAGAAGACAGGTGATTTCTGCATTTTCAACTGAGGTACCAGGTTCATCTCACTGGGGAATGCTGGACAATCAGTGCTGGTCAGCTGGTGCAGCCCGACCAGTGAGAGCTGAAGCAGGGCGAGGCATCACCTCACCTAGGAAGCGCAAGGGGGAAGGGAATTCCTTTTCCTAGCCAAGGGAAACTGAGACACACAACACCTGGAAAATCGGGTAACTCCCACCCTAATACTGCACTTTACCAAGGGTCTTAGCAAATGGTACACCAGGAGATTATATCCCACACCTGGCCCAGAGGGTCCCATGCCCACGGAAGCCTCCCTCATTGCTAGCACAGCAGTCTGAGATCAAACTGCAAGGCAGCAGCAAGGCTGGGGGAGGGGTGCCCACCATTGCTGAGGCTTAAGCAGGTAAACAAAGCCTCAGGGAAGCTCGAACTGGGTGGAGCCCACCACAGCTCAAGGAGGCCTGCCTGCCTCTGTAGACTCCACCTCTGGGGACAGGGCATAGCTAAAAAAAAGCAGGAGAAACCTCTGCAAATGTAAATGACCCTGTCTGACAGCTTTGAAGAGAGCAATGGGTCTCCTAGCATGGAGGTTGAGATCTGAGAACGGATAGACTGCAAGCTCAAGTGGGTCCCTGACCCTTGAGTAACCTAACTGGGAGACATCCCCCACTAGGTGCAGACTGATGCAATACACCTCACATGGCTGGGCACACCTCTGAGAAGAAGTTTCCAAAGCAACAATCAGACAGCAACACTCGCTGTTCAGCAATATTCTATCTTCTGCAGCCTCTGCTGCTGATACCCAGGCAAACAGGGTCTGGAGTGGACCTCATGCAAACTCCAACAGACCTGCAGCTGAGGGTCCTGATTGTTAGAAGGAAAACTAACAAACAGAAAGGACACCCACACCAAAATCCCATCAGTACCTCACCATCATCAAAGATCAAAGGCAGATAGAACCACAAAGATGGGGAAAAAGCAGTTCAGAAAAGCTGGAAATTCAAAAAATCAGAGCGCATCTCCCCCTCCAAAGGAACACAGCTCATTGCCAGCAACGGATTAAAGCTGGACAGAGAATGACTTCGAGGAGTTGAGAGAAGAAGGCTTCAGTCGATCAAACCTCTCAAAGCTAAAGGAAGAACTACTTACCCAACGGAAAGAAACTAAAAATCTTGAAAAAAGAATGGAAGAATGGATAACTAGAATAATCAATGCAGAGAATGCCATAAACGAATGGATAGAAATGAAAACCATGACGCAAGAATTACGCGACACATGCACAAGCTTCAGTAACCGACTCGATCAACTGGAAGAAAGAGTATCAATGATTGAAGATCAAATGAATGAAATGAAGTGAGAAGAGAAGTCTAGAGAAAAAAGAGGAAAAATAAATGAACAAAGCCTCTAAGAAATATGGGATTATGTGAAAAGACAAAATCTGTGTCTGATTGGTGTGCCTGAAAGTGAGGAGGAAATGGAACCAAGTTGGAAAGCACTCCTCAGAATTTCATCCAGAAGAACTTCCCCAACCTAGCAAGGCAGGCCAACATTCAAATTCAGGAAATACAGAGAATGCCACAAAGATACTCCTCGAGAAGAGCAACTCCAAGATACATACTTGTCAGATTCACCAAAGTTGAAATGAAGGAAAAAGTGTTAAGGGCAGCCAGAGAGAAAGGTCGGGTTACCCACAAAGGGAAGCCCATGAGACTAACAGTAGGTCTCTTGGCAGAAACTCTTCAAGTCAGAAGAGAGTGGGGGCCAATATTCAACATTCTTAAAGAAAAGAATTTTAAACCCAGAATTTCATATCCAGCCAAACAAGTTTCATAAGTGAAGGACAAATAAAATCCTTTACAGACAAGCAAATGCTTAGAGGTTTTGTCACCACCAGGCCTGCCCTACAAGAGATCTTCAAGAGGAAGCACTAAACATGGAAAGGAACAACAGGTAGCAGCCATTGCAAAAACATGTCAAAATGTAAAGTCCATCGATGCTTGGAAGAAATGACATCAACTAACAAGCAAAATAACCAGTTGATATCATAATGACAGGATCAAGTTCACACATATGCTCAAAAAAAAGGGATGGAGAAAGATCTACCAAATCAATGGAAAATAAAAGAAGGCAGGCATTGCAATCATAGTCTCTAATAAAATAGACTTTAAACCAACAAAGATCAAAAGAGACAAAGAAGGCCATCACATAATGGTAAAGGGATGAATTCAAAAAGATGAGCTAACTATCCTAAATATATATGCACGCAATACAGAAGCATCCAGATTCAGAAAACAAGGCCTTAGAGACTTACAAAGAGACTTCAACTCCCATACAATAATAATGGGAGACTTCAACACCCCACTGTCAACATTAGACAGATCAATGAGACAGAAAGTTAACAAGGATATCCAGGAATTGAACTGAACTCTGCACCAAGCGGACCTAATAGACATCTACAGAACTCTCCACACTAAATCAACAGAATATAAATTCTTCCCAGCACCACATCACACTTATTCCAAAATTGACCACATAGTTGGAAGTAAAGCACACCTCAGCAAATGTAAAAGAACAGAAATTATAACAAACTCTCTCTCAGACGACAGTGCAATCAAACTAGAACTCAGGACTAAGAAACTCAATCAAAACTGCTCAACTACATGGAAACTGAACTACCTGCTCCTGACTGATTACTGGGTTCATAACGAAATGAAAGCAGAAATAAATATGTTATTTGAAACCAATGCGAACCAAGATACAACATACCAGAATCTCTGGGACACATTTAAAGCAGGTGTAGAGGGAAATTTATAGCACTAAATGCCCACAAGAGAAAGCTGAAAAGGTCTAAAATTGACACCCTAACATCACAATAAAATAACTAGTGAAGCAAGAGCAAACACATTCAAAAGTTAGCAGAAGGCAAGAAATAACTAAGATCAGAGCAGAACTGAAGGAGATAGAGACACAAAAAAACCTCCAAAAAAATTAATGAATCCAGGAGCTGGTTTTTTGAAAAGATCAACAAAATTGATAGACCACTAGCAAGACTAATAAAGAAGGAAAGAGAGAAGAATCAAATAGACGCAATAAAAAATGATAAAGGGGATATCACCACTGACCCCACAGAAATACAAACTACCATCAGAGAATACTATAAACACCTCTATGCAAATAAATTAGAAAACCTAGAAGAAATGGATAATTTCTTGTACACTTACACTCTTCTAAGACTAAACCAGGAAGAAGTTGAATCCCTGAATAGACAAATAGCATACTCTGAAATTGAGGCAATAATTAATAGCCTATCAACCAGAAAAAGTCAAGGACCAGACGGGTTCACAGCCGAATTCTACCAGAGGCACAAGGGGGAGCTGGTACCATTCCTTCTGAAACTATTCCAATCAATAGAAAAAGAGGGAATCCTCCCTAACTCATTTTACAAGGTCAACATCATCCTGATACCAAAGCCTGACAGATACAACAAAAAAAGAGAATTTTAGACCAATATCTCTGATGAACATCGATGCAAAAATCCTCAATAAAATACTGGCAAACTGAATCCAGCAGCACATCAAAAAGCTTATCCACCATGATCAAGTAGGCTTCATCCCTGGGATGCAAGGCTGGTTCAACATATGCAAATCAATACAAGTAATCCAGCATATAAACAGAACCAAAGACAAAAACCACATGATTATCTCAATAGATGCAGAAAAGGCCTTTGACAAAATTCAACAGCCCTTCATGCTAAAAACGCTCAATAAATTAGGTATTGATGGAACATTTCTCAAAATACTAAGAGCTATTTATGACAAACCTACAGCCAATATCATACTGAATGGGCAAAAACTGGAAGCATTCCCTTTGAAAACTGGCACAAGACAGGGATGCCCTCTCTCACCACTCCTCTTCAACATAGTGTTGGAAGTTCTGGCTAGGGCAATCAGGCAAGAGAAAGAAAGCAAAGGTATTCAGTTAGGAAAAGAAAAAGTCAAATTGTCCCTGTTTTGCAGCTGACATGATTGTATATTTAGAAAAGCCCATCATCTCAGCCCAAAATCTCCTTAAGCTGATAAGCAACTTCAGCAAAGTCTCAGGATACAAAATTAATGTGCGAAAATCACAAGCATTCTTATACACCAGTAACAGACAGAGAGCCAAATCATGAGTGAACTCCCATTCACAATAGCTTCAAAGGGAATAAAATACCTAGGAATCCAACTTACAAGGGATGTAAAGGACCTCTTCAAGGAGAACTACAAACCACTGCTCAGTGAAATAAAAGAGGACAGAAGCAAATGGAAGAACATACCATGCTCATGGATAGGAAGAATCAATATCATGAAAATGACCATACTGTCCAAGATAATTTATAGATTCAATGCCATCCCCATCAAGCTACCAATGACTTTCTTCACAGAATTGGAAAAAACTGTGTTAAAGTTCATATGGAACCAAAAAAGAGCCTGCATTGCCAAGACAATCCCAAGTCAAAAGAACAAAGCTGGAGACATCACGCTACCTGACTTCAAACTATACTACAAGGCTACAGTAACCAAAACAGCATGGTACTGGTAGCAAAACAGAGATATAGACCACTGGAACAGAACAGAGCACTCCCAAATAATATCACACATCTGCAGCCATCTGATCTTTGACAAATCTGACAAAAACAAGAAATGGGGAAAGGATTCCCTATTTAATAAATGGTGCTGGGAAAATTGGCTAGCCATAAGTAGAAAGCTGAAAATGGATTATTTCCTTACTCCTTATACAAAAATTAATTCAAGATGGATTAGAGACTTAAATGTTAGAATTGAAACCATAAAAACCCCAGAAGAAAACCTAGGTAATACCATTCAGGACATAGGCATGGGCAAGGACTTCATGTCTAAAACACCAAAAGCAATGGCAACAAAAGCCAAAATTGACAAATGGGGTCTAATTAAATTAAAGAGCTTCTGCACAGCAAAAGAAACTACCATCAGAGTGAACAGGCAACCTACAGAATGAGAGAAAAATTTTGCAATCTACTCATCTGACAAAGGGCTAACATCCAGAACCTACAAAGAACTCAAACAAATTTACAAGAAAAAAAAACAAACAACCCCATCAAAAAGTGGGCATGAACAGACATTTCTCAAAAGAAGACATTCATACAGCCAACAGATACATGAAAAACGCTCATCATCACTGGCCATCAGAGAAATGCAAATCAAAACCACAATGAGATACCACCTTACACCAGTTAGATTGGCAATCATTAAAAAATCAGGAAACAACAGGTGCTGGAGAGGATGTGGAGAAATAGGAACACTTTTGCACTGTTGGTGGGATTGTAAACTAGTTCAACCATTGTGGAAAACAGTATGGCGATTCCTCAAGCATCTGAAACTAGAAATACCATATGACCCAGCCATCCCATTACTGCGTATATACCCAAAGGATTATAAATCATGCTGCTGTGAAGACACATGCACTCGTATGTTTATTGTGGCACTATTCTCAACACAAATGTCCATCAGTGACAGACTGGATTAAGAAAATGTGGCACATATACACCATGGAATACTATGCAGCCATATAAAAGGATGAGTTCATGTCCTTTGTAGGGACACGGATGCAGCTGGTAACCCTCATTCTCAGCAAACTATCGCAAGAACAGAAAACTAAACATCGCATGTTCTCACTCATAGGTGGGAATTGAACAATGAGATTACTTGGACACAGGAAGGGGAACATCATACACCGGGGCCTATTGTGGGGTGGGGGGAGAGGGGAGGGATGGCATTGGGAGTTATACCTGATGTAAATGACTAGTTATACCTGATGTACTGACAAGTTGATGGGTGCAGCACATCAATATGGCACATGTATACATATGTAACAAACCTGTACATTGTGCACATGTACCCTAGAATGTAAAATATATTTTTAAAAAAAGAGAGATATGTAGATCTCTGTATATGTATTTACTAGTCAGGAGTCTCCAGAGAAACCAAACTACTAAAATGAACACATATCTATTATTTTCTTTATATGTGTATAACAGGAGATTTATTATAAGAAATTAGCTCATGTGATTATTGAGGCTGAGAAATTCTAAGATTTGCTGTCTGCAAGCTGGAGACCCAGTAGCTGATGGTGTTGAGTCAGAGGCCAAAGATCTGAGAACCTGGACGCTGATGGTTTAAATCCCAGTCCAAGGGGAAAAAGTAACCAGGGGGAAAAAGATGAGATGAAATGTTTGATGAGAAAAAATTAAAAAAAAAAAAAAGTGTAGAGAATTTTCTTTTGTTTGACTTTTGTTCTATTCATTCCTTCAACAGATTGCATGATTCCCACCCACACTGGGGAGAGCAATCTATGGAGGCTACTGAGTTGATTACTAATGCCTTCCAGAAACACCCTCACAGATAAACCCAGAAATAGTGTTGAAGCAGATATTTGAGCATTCCCTGATCCAATCAAGTTTATACATAAAATTAATTATCAGAGTATGGTATAAAAATTCACGATACATCTCAGAAGACAGTGAAGTAAAGAAAGGAACAGCAAGGTAAAGAGACAATTACCATAACCAGGGGGAGAAAACACTAAATGCAGAGGATAAGGAACTGCAACATTTCTACAAAATGATATAACAAATATTGATGTATGATAAATATGAAAAATGATTAATTTATTAGGAAATAGTATATATCCATTGAAAATATTTAATTCTTACACATATAAAGCAAAAGGGAGAGAAAACTACTCTCCAAAGTCTCATTCTTTGTGTGTGTTTTTGTGTGTGTTTGTGTGTGTGTGTGTGTGTGTGTGTGTGTGTGTGTGGATATGTCTATAAAATGAAGTCCAGTCTTGCTTTGGATATTTTCTCTCAAACATTTCCATAATTCCCAAGATTATTTGTATGTGTTGCTTGAGGATAATGTAGACCTCTCCTGATTGTCTCAGGGAAAGTAATTTTCCTGCTATAAGTACCAGCAAATTTTGTAAGATGTTTGTGTAGGGATAAAAATGAAAGATATGTTTGTGTGAGGCTAAAAATGTTGTTACTCGCATAAAATTAAAACATAATATGCTTTAGCTATAATCCTCCTAATTCTGCATTAAACACTGTTGATCTCACTCATATGCCACTCTCTAGGGTGACACCCAGTGAGCCATGCCCTGCATAATCTTCTCCCCTTGAATGCTGCAGAACATGTGACTGGTTTCTAGTCAACAGAATATGACAAAGGTGATGGAATAATCACTCCCATGATTGTATTACACGCTATAAGACTGTATCCTAGTAGACTTGATGGAGACTCTTCCATTGGCTTTGAAAAATTAAGCTACCATGTTGTGGAAATATCAGAGTCATTTAGTAAGAGCTGCAAGTGCCTTTTAGAAGTTGAGAGTGGTCCGGAAATGACAGTCAGCAAGAAAACAGGGACCTCAGCCTACAGCTAAAAGAAAATTGAATTTTGCCAATGGCCACATGAACTTGGAAGAAGACCCTGAAATTCAGAAAAAAATGGATCCTGGCCAAATTTTGATTGATTGCAGCCCTCTGAGATTCTGAGCAAAGGACCCATCTAAGCCGCACCTGGAATCCAGCCTAAGAAAACGGCAAGATAATAAATGTATGTTATTGTAAGCTGCTGTGGTGTGAATTTTACAGATGACCTCAGCAAATTTCTGACTACAAGTACCTGCTGGATAACTAGACACACCTGATATTCATCAACAGCTTATTCAGCGATGGATTCCACATCATAGAAGTACTTTTCCTTGCCCCTCCACTTAGGTCCTCACATGTGGTGATTGTGAGAATGATGGGAGTAACTAAGAGAGAGTTCAGGTGGGCAACATAATGCACCTACAGCCAATTTGACTTGCAGGCTCTGCAGTTCACTCCCACCAAACTCTTTCAGGATGGTGATTTTCTCCCAGAATCCCAAGTGAATGCACTTCCTGCTTAGTTTGGAGGTTCGTTAATAAATCCCATGGGTCCATGTAAGTCTGACGTAACTGGAAAACATAGACCAAGATCTTTTACAAAGAATGCTGACTTTTTACAAATGAAGACAATGAATTGCTTATTTTATTATTAATTTTAATTACAAGTTGTTTTGAGATATGAAGTTTATATTATATATTATATAAATTGATATAAGAAATTTGTTATTTACTTTCATAATCTTAATCTTTTCAGTTAATCTCTGACATTCCTAACACTACGGCTAAAACTTTAATATACATGTACATAATGTATACATCTTTTACAAGAAAATAGGAAAATGCTACACATATTTGCCAGCAATAAATATGATGTAGCATATTTCCAGGTTAGTATAAGTAATATATATTGTATTTTATTGGCTACAGCATAACCCATAGTGAGTATTAATACACCACACACACACACACACACACACACACACACATACACACAGTCTTATCTAAGTTTTGTTACATCTATTTTCTTCTGAACTACATAGTCTAGAAATAAAATTAATATTTTAAGTGAAAAATAATGTATGCTTTCAAAATTCGAGTAATATACAAGAATATAAAAAGACACTTCCATTAAGGAGAAATAATATGAAATATTTTATACACTCTTCGTTAAGTATTGTTTGATCCATAAGTTGTTAGCTTTCCATTGCCTTCATTTAACAGATATTCCTTTGTAATTATAATTTCTCTGTGCAGACTTCCTTGTACAAATTTAATATATCCCCTTCCTTTCAATATTTATAATTTTCCTTAGCTCATTTTGAAATATTATCCGAGAAACTTTTGATGAATAACTTTATATCAACTGCTAGCAGTATCTGAATAGTAATTTTAGCCTCAACTTGTTTTTGTATTGACTTTAAGGGAGGCATATGACTCTGGCTTTAGTCACAATCCATTGTCTATTAGGAACAGCTGTCAGGATTGGCCAGTATTTGAATTCCAATAGGAAGTATGATATATCAATTCTTTTGCCTTTCTAGAATGTACTTGTGTATCATCCTAGTATATTCCTGGGAAGATAATAATAAAGGGCCCACATTGCTTTCCAGCTTGCCTTAGATGAAAATTGTAACTCTGTTACAGCTGTCTGAAAATTTCTCTCTGGCAGTCATTTATTCTTCCATAGGGAGAGAAATTACTAGTTTCAGAAAGAAACCTAATCCCCACACATTCTCCAAAATTTCAATTGTAATTAATTGCTTCAAACAATAACTACACAAAAAAACTTCTAAGAGATCTTATAAAATAAGAACAGAAATCAGTCTCAAAGTAGTGCTAGGTGAGGAGCCTAATCTGTGTACTATAATTGAAGGTAGAATGTAGATAGAGAATTGTGATGGCTTTGCAGTATGTCAACCTAGTTTCCCAGAATTTCTGGGAAAGTAATATTTCCCAGAATATCTTCTATTGCATGTTTTCATTAGAGTGATCAGCAAGGGATATTCTTGGAAGATTTGAAAGGCAGAAGAGAAACAATGGTCATTTTGTAGTTCACAGACTTACTGCAGATCTGCTGAGTCACCTCTTTGCTGTGAAGCAGCAGCTGGGCCCGCAATTGTTCCACTTTTCCCTGTATCCTTCTTCGGTTTCTGCGACCAGGTGTATATGTTTAGCTCTGTGACAAAGGGCTCCAGTTTCTGCAGTTCATCCTTGTCACCAAAAACAAAGGTAACAAGAAACCACACAGAATTTGGTGTGTTTTTGTGGCTTTCTAGCTTATGCTTCTAAGTTCCACCCTGCTCATAACTTTGTTTTCTTGACTGACTCCCCTATGGATTTCATGTTCCAGTATGGACATAGCAGCTTTAGAGAGACAACTTAGATGGTTTTCATAATTGAGTTAGTCAAGTCACTGTAACAGATCATCTCTCTCTCTCTCTCTCTGTCTCTCTCACTCCCCCCCTCCATCTCTCTCTCACACACACTGTCCCTTTCTTTTTCTCTCTCTACCAGATCTGCTTCCTTTTGTGAACCCTTAAAGATACAAGTTAAAGACAATAACCAGGGAAAACTCTTTCAATAAGTTTTTTTTTTTTTTTTTTTTTTTTTTTTTTTTTTTTAGTGAAGGGGAGCAGAGAAATTAGATGATATCTAAAGATAATAATTAGTCAAATAATGATTGTAACAGATAGAGTGTCATTGATTCTCTGTTTCCAGAATTCTGAGAGAGAGAGAGAGAGAGAGAAGTTGGCTATGTGGAAAAAAAGAAATTAATTCTGGTAGCAAAGCTTAGATAGGGTAAAAAGGGATGAAATCTTTAGAATAAGTAAAAAGGTCAGCCATTAATAGAAGTGTGGAAAATCATCAATTCAAAGTTATCCATGGAAAAAGAGGAAAGGCAGAAAGTATAGGCACAGATTCAGATGTGTTAATAGATTTCAGGGAAGGTAAGGGAGTTTGAGTTTGATTTTTTAAAATTATTTTTCTTAATAAGATAGGAAACAAGGTTTTCATTTAAGAATAAGGAAGGAGGAGATGGCCAGTGAATTTTTAGGAGAGAAAAAGAGGCATGGAAAATATCTTTTGGAAAACAGACAAAGCAAACATACTGGGGAAGTGTTGTAGCAATGCTAACCCATATTAAGAAGTCATTTACTATTAAAATTCCATGAATTAAAATCAAGAATTCTCAGCATAGTTGTGGCTGTTCACCAACAGTATTCAGCTACACAGGACAAGCACAGAGTAAACAGAGAATGGCATTATGTAGAGTGTGCCTTTCCCAGGTGTGTAGAGTAGACAAACACTGTTCATAAAGATGGATCAATGAATCCAAACTGATCAAATAGAGATAGAAGGACATGAGTAGATTGATTTATGGAGAGAAAATGATAAAGTTAATAGTTGGGAGTGAATTGGTGGCTGTGATGTGATTGAAAAATTAATTACGTTGATTCATTCAAACAGGTGAAATGGATAAGGTGAATAGGTGAATACCTAGTCCAGGAGAAGAGTTTACAACAGGCTTTCCAAAAAGGTGGTTTCTGAAGTACCATGGTTCAGAGATCAATTTGTCCTTGAAATGTTTTCTCTTTAACTCAAGTATAAATTTATTGTATTGTCATATACATTTTTCTCTTACACTTAATTTTCTATGAATTATTTTCTGGAAAACAATAGATTAAGAAATATTTGCAATTGTTTCACTTAGTGTTAACTGGGAGATTTTCTTTTTTCTTTTTTTCTTTTGGAAACAGAGTCTCGCTCTATCACCCAGGCTGGAGTACAGTTACGCGATCTCAATTCACTGCAACTTCTGCCTCCTGGGTTCAAGTGATTCTCCTGCCTCAGCCTCCTGAGTCACTGGAATTACAGAAGAATGTCATCATGCCTGGCTAATTTTTCATATTTTTTGTAGAGATGAGATTTTGCCCTATTGACCAGTCTTGTCTCAAGCTCTTGACCTCAAGTGATCCGCCAGCCTCAGCCTTCCAAAGTGCTAGGATTACAGGTGTAAGCCAATGCGCCAAGCCTTCACTAGGAGATTTTATATCTAACCTTATTTTTTTTTCATTTCTTCATTTAATCCTTCCCCTTTTCCTTCCTTTCTTTCTTATTTTCCAATCATTCTCCAAACATTTAATGAGCATTTATTATGCACTAAGTAATATACTTGTCACTGCTATTGCAACACTAAATTTATAGTTCTAGTAGAAGAAACAAATGATAAAAAGCAAAGAATTGAGAATTTTGGTAAGTAGTACTGTGAATAAGCAAACTATCTGGCAGATGAGGTGGGAGAAGATAGCATTTAGATAAGGATGATAGAGAAGCCTTCTCCCAAGAGATGATGCTTCAAGCTAGAACCCAAGGAATGGAAAGATCATTATACATGTAGCATGGGAAAGGCTAGGGATTGGAATCAATTTGGTGGGCTAAAGGATTTGACTGGGGCTTAGAGTGAAGCTGGCATAAGTGAGGCTGCAGAGATAGGAGGCTAAGTATATTAAGTCGTTTTCACACTGCTGACAAAGCCATACCTGAGACTGAGCAATTTACAAAAGAAAGAGGTTTCAAGGACTCTCAGTTCCACATGGCTGGGGAGGCCTCACAGTCATGGGAGAAGGTAAAAGGCATGTCTCACATGGCAGCAGACAAGAGGAGAGAATGAGAGCCAAGTGAAAGGGAAAATCCTTTAGCAAACAACCAGATCTTGTGAGACTTAGTCACTACCAATGACAACAGTATGGGGGAAACTGCCCCATGATTCAATTGTCTCCCACCAGGTTCCTCTCTCAACACATGGGAATTGTTGGAGCTACAATTCAAGATGAGATTTGGGAGGGGACACAGCAAAGCCATATCATTCTGTCCCTGGCCCCTCCCAAATCTCATGTCCTCACATTTCAAAACCAATCATGCCTTCCCAACAGTCCCACAAAGTCTTAACGCATTTCAGCATGACTCAAAAGTCCACAGCCCAAAGTCTCATTCAGGATAAGGCAAGTCCCTTCCACCTATAAGCCTGTAACCTGTAAACCAAAAGCAAGTCAGTTACTTCCCAGATACAATGGAGGTACAGGCATTGGGTAAAGACAGCCATTCCAAATGGGAGAAATTGGTCAAAGCAAAGTGGTTATAGGCCACATGCAAGTCCAAAATCCAGCAGGGCAGTCAAATCTTGAAACTCCAAAACCATCTCCTTTGACTCCATGTCCAACATCCAGGTTACACTGATAAAAAAGGTGAGTTGCCATGGTGTTGCACAGCTCTGCATCTGTGGCTTTTCAGGGTATAAGGCCCCTCCAGGCTGCTTTCACAGGCAGACATTGAATATCTTTGGCTTTCCCAGGTGCATGGTGCAAGCTATCAGTGGATCTACCATTCTGGATTCTGGAGGATGTTGGCCCTCTTTTCAAATCTCCATTAGGCAGTGCCCCGTTGGGGACTCTGTGGGGGCACCCGCCCCACATTTCCTATCCTCACTGCCCTAGCAAAGTTGTCCATGAGTGCCCCACCCTTGCAGCAAACTTTGGCCTGGACATACAGGCATTTCGATACATCCTCTGAAATCTAGGCAGAGGTTACCAAACCTTAATTCTTGACATCTGTGTACTTGTAGGCTCAACACCACATGAAAGCTGCCAGGGCTTGGGGCTTGCACCCTCCAAAGTCACAGCCTGAGCTGTACCTTAGCCCCTTTTAATAATGGTCTGAACAGCTGGGAGATAGGGCACCAAGTGCCTAGACTGGACTCAGCAGAGGTATCCTGGACCTGGACCAGAAAACTATTTTTTCCTGCTAGGCCTCCGGGCCAGGATGGGAGGGGCTGCCACAAAGTTATCTGACATGTCCTAGAGACATATTCTCCATTGTCTTGGAGATTAACATTCAGGTCCTCTTTACTAATGCAAACTTCTGCAGCTGGCTTGAATTTCCCCTCAGAAAATGGAATTTTCTATTGTATTGTCAGGCTGCAAATTTTCTGAACTTTTATGCTCTGTTTCCCTTTTAAAACTTAATTCTTTTAACAACACCCAAGTCACCTCTTGAATGTTTTGATCCTTAGAAATTGCTTCTGCAAGATGCCCTAAATCATCTCTCTCAAGTTCAAAGTTCAAAAAATCTCTAGGGCAGGGACAAAATGCCTCCCGTCTCTTTACTAAAATGTAGCAGGAGTCACCTTTACTTCACCTTTACTCCAGTCCCCAACAATTTCTTCATGTCTATCTGAGACCACCTTAGCCTAGATTTCATTGTCCATATCATTATCAGCATTTTGGTCAAAGCTATTCAACAAGTCTCTAGAGAGTTCCAAACGTTTCCACCTGTTCCTGTCTTCTGAGCCTTCCAAACTGTTCTAACCTCTGCCTGTTACCCAGTTCCAAAGTTGCTTCCACATATTCTGGTATCTTTTCAGCAGCACCCCACTCTACTGATACCAATTTATTGCATTAGTCCATATTCACGCTGCTAATAAAGACATACCCAAGACTGGGCAATTTACAAAATGAAGAGGTTTAGTGGACTCACAGTTCCACATGTCTGGGGAGGTCTCACAATCATGGCAGAAGATGAAAGGCATGTCTCACATGGAGGCAGACAAGAGAGGAGAATGAGAACCAAGCGAAAGGGGAAACCCCTTATCAAACCATCAGATCTTATGAGACTTAGTCATTATTAAGACAACAGTATGGAGAAAACTGCCCCCATGATTCAATTATCTCCCACCAGGTTGCTCCAACAACATATACAAATTATGGGAGCTACAATTCAAGATGAGATTTGGTGGGGACACAGCCAAACCATGTCACTAAGATTATACAGGGCTTTATTAAAAAGTTTGAATCTTTTAATATTGGCCCTTCCTTCCTTTCTTCCCTCCCTCCCTTCCTCCCTCCCTTCCTCTTTCTTGTTCTTTCATTCTTTCTTCCCTCCCTCCCTCCATCCTTCCTTCCTTCCTTCCTTTTTTTTTTTTTTTTTTTTTGGAGTCTCACTTTGTCGCCCAGGCTGGAGTGCAGTGGCACCGTCTCAGCTCATTGCAGCCTCTGCCTCCTGGGTTCAAGCGAGTCTCCTGCCTCAGCCTCTTGAGTAGCTGTAATTACGGGCATGTGCCACCATGCCTGGCTAATTTTTGTGTTTTTAGTAGAGACAGGGTTTCACCATGTTGGTAAGGCTGGTCTCAAACTCCTGACCTCATGATCTGCCCTCCTTGCCCTCCTAAAGTGCTGGGATCATAGGTGTGAGCTACTATGACCAGCTTTTATTGGCTATTTCTTTCAGGAATTCCCTAAAACACTGTTGTACATAGTCAATACCTAACGTTGACATGAAGGCTTCCGGATTACAAAAATGTAACTGTTTTCTTAATTACCTATAATATTATGAAAGTTAAAGTTTTTTATACATACATAACACACACAAATGTACATATGTGTTTATATGTATATTTATTGTATTTTATAATTAATAAAATACACTACAGTAATTATATGGCTATAATTATTAGGAGCAAACTTTTTTATTTAACAAAGAAAAATTGCTCATCAAATTTAAATGTGATCGGTAAATGTTAACCCAGTACTTTGACGGTTTTTACACTACATAATATTTATTACTACTTAGGAAATATTAGAGTGTTCAGCTTTTAAAACCAATGCTTTAGAAAACAAAGTGCTTGGCCGGGCGCGGTGGCTCAAGCCTGTAATCCCAGCACTTTGGGAGGCCGAGGCGGGCGGATCACAAGGTCAGGAGATCGAGACCATCCTGGCTAACACAGTGAAACCCCGTCTCTACTAAAAAGTACAAAAAACTAGCTGGGCGAGGTGGCGGGCGCCTGTAGTCCCAGCTACTCGGGAGGCTGAGGCAGGAGGCGTAGCTTGCAGTGAGCTGAGATTCCGCCACTGCACTCCAGCTTGGGCGACAGAGCGAGACTCCATCTCAAAAAAAAAAAAAGAAAAAGAAAAAAAAGTGCTTGTGACACCATTATGTGACTGATCAACTGGCCTTAAAAAAAAATTATAATAACAGGCTATTTCTGTTTTTTATATGGGGTAATGAGAACTTCTCATTTTGTATAATTGTCAATTATATGAAGTGATTTGCTAAAAGATCATGATTGTCATAATCATTATCACCATCATTATCATCAAAAGTTTCCAAAAAATAGTTTACAGTACTAGACTCTATTAAACATAAAAAAAAATATTGAGGCTAAATGGAGTCTTTATGTTAAAGAAATTTGGCTTTCTCTCATATTTTAAGATTTGTGCCTGAGGTTTATGTAAACATGCCTATTTTAAGAAATTGCATCTACTAATGTGAGGTTGAGTGGCTTAGGTGAAAGGAAAAAGGCTCTAGGACTCTAGAAAGGAAACTTCAGTATCCTATTTGGATAAACTGCTTTTTATGATAGAAATAATACCTTCAAACATTAAATAATACTTTGTATCTGAATGAAAGGCTGTGAGCTAATTTAATTTTAGATAGCCCAAATCATAAAAACTAAAGATTTAACCAGACCGTTGTCATATAATTTTAGTTTCTGTAAAGTAACTCATAAATAAATCATTTGTCCACTACCTCCTGACTATCCTGCATTGAAATGGAGAGAAATAAACTCATCCTTTTTCTAATGAAATTGAGTCAAAAAAGGGTAATATAATTATACATGTATCCAATAGTTATTTAGTATTCTATTGGGATGACAGATACTTTGGCATTGACTGATTTTTCTTTAATTTAGTGATAAAGTTGAATTGAGAAACATGGTCCTTGAAACTAGCTTTCTGATTGCCTTTCTAACTATGACACTTTTCAAAGTTCTGTTATGTGTTTAACCCAATCTAGAAAAAATAAATCTGACATTCTGATTAAAAGAAGAACAGGTTGGGCGCGGTGGCTCATGCCTGTAATCCCAACACTTTTGGGAGGCCAAGGCAGGTGGATCACCTGAAGTCAGGAGTTTTGAGACCAACCTGGCCAATATGGTGAAACCCCATCTCTACTAAAAATACAAAAATTAGGTGGGCGTGGTGGTGGGCACCTGTAATCCTAGCTACTCAAGGAGACTATGGCACGAGAATCGCTTGGACACAGGAGGTAGAGGTTGCAGTGAGCCGAGATCGCGCCACTGCACTCCAACCTGGGCAACAGAGTGAGACTTTGTCTCAAAAACAAACAAACAAACAAAAAAGAATAACAATAACTGGAATAATATAAGTCTTGTTACTTAATAGTTGAGTTAATTGTCTAGAAAGCCCAAAGTCTATTTTTTTTTAAATTCAGGAATATCTAATGTGAAATATAAACTGATGACTTTTAAATTAATCGAATGAACTTTCTGTTTCCTCATCAAGACAAAATGTAGAACACTTAAGGAATAACTTTTTGGTTTTTACCTACATGCTATTCTTTTCATTTGACTGTATCATGATTTATATATTCTTCGACCGCTATCAAGGAAGAAATACAGAGCAGATATGCTGCAATGTACACACTCCTGGTTGACAAGTGTAATACTTTTTGTTCCTATCTGCCATTAGCAAATATCCACAGATCAATTTTTGAGGTACATTACTTCAGACAAGACTCTCTTTGAAATGGCATATAAGCCATAAAATTATCCATATAGAAATAATTATATCAAAATCCTTTCAAATATAAAGTTTATTATAATATTTTGTATTTAGCGAATATGTTATTTACTACAATAATAATGCTGAATAACAAACAATCACAAAATCCCAATGGCACACAACAAACATGCAGCTATCTACTGCAGGTCATGCAAGTGACTGTGTAGCTCTTGCCTCACACATATGCCTTGTGGGTGTCAGCTGAATGACTGCTGATTTAGCATGATCTCAGCATTGATAGTTAGTAGCACTTGGATCAGCCACCTTTTTATCTCTGGAATGCAAGTCCAGGCCTGTTTTCACATTAATTGCAGAGTAGAAGAAATAAGAGGACAAGCTCAATCATGCAAGTGTTTTTCCAACTTGTGTTTTTGTTACATTTACTAACTTCCATTGGCCAAATCATGTCAGATGACTGGGCCTAGAATTAGAGTGGAGGACATTGCGTGGTAGATGCTATCATGTGCTATTTAGTTCCTCCTTTAGGAGTGAAGGACAAGTTATCCCAGTTGTTCTGAGAGCTGCTGGCAGGAAGGTCTCAAGTGTTAGCCTGGTTTAATAGTTGCCTCAGCAGAAGACAGCCACCTCGAAAAGATAATGCATTCTTGGGGCAACTAGTATTTAATGACTGGTTTACACAGGAGTATTAAAATCTGACACTTTAACCCCAACAGGGAACAGTTCTGAAAAGTGATTCAATTTTCAGATCTCCCTATAAGGTTATTTGAGATTTCCATGAAGACTCTATTGCTGCTCAACATCTCCTTCTGTCTGATTCTGCTTCATATCAGCATATGATCCCTCCAAGCACATTATACCTCTCTTTGTGCACTTATTATGGCCGCTTAATAACTTATATTCATCATCACATTCCACAGGTGTTGAGTCCAAGAGCATTTGTTAATTCACTTCCTGCTCTAATCTCCACCCCAACGTCTATTTCCCAGAGAATGTAACCTGCAACACACTGCAGAATCCCATGGCAAAGGTCATAGTGGCTCAAGAAAAAGGTAGTGAACTCCTTAATGCCATCAATCAAGCAGGATATTTTATCATAACAATTAAGCAGGGTGAGATTTGATCATCCTTAAAACAGTAACCACATAAAGATGTATTTCTTTTTCTTTCTTTCTTTTCCTTTTTATTTATTTATTTTTTAAACAGGATCTGAGTCTCTGTCACCCAGGCTGTACTGCAGTGGTGTGACCTCAGTTCACTGTAACCTCCACTTCCCGGGTTCATGCAATTCTCCCTACCTCGCCTCCTGAGTAACTGGGATTACAGTTGCCCATCACCAAGCCTGGCGAATTTTTGTATTTTTCACAGGAACAGGGTTTCACCATGTTGGCCAGGCTGGTCTTGAACTCCTGACCTCAAGTGATCTGCCTGCCTCGACCTTTCAAAGCACTGGGTTTACAGGTTTGAGCCACCATGCCCAGCCAGGATATTTTTCTTAATTTCAAAAACATGCTATGACTTTCTTTCTTTCTTTCTTTCTTTCTTTCTTTCTTTCTTTCTTTCTTTCTTTCTTTCTTTCTTTCTTTCTTTCTTTCTTTCTTTCTTTCCTTTCTTTTTTTTTTTTTTTTTTTTTTTTAGAGGGAGTCTCACTCTGTTGCCAGGCTAGAGTGCAGTGGTGTGATCTCGGCTCACTGCAAGCTCTGCCTCCTGGGTTCACACCACTCTCCTGCCTCAGACTCCTGAGTAGCTGGGACTACAGGCACCCGCCACCACGCCCAGCTAATTTTTTTTTTTTTTGTATTTTTAGTGGAGACGGGGTTTCATCGTAGTCTCGATTTCCTGACCTCATGATCCACCCGCCTCAGCCTCCTAAAGTGCTGGGATTACAAGCATGAGCCACCGTTCCTGGCAGTTTGCTATGACTTTCAAGGCCCTCTTCAGTTTGTACTTGGCACTTGTCCCAAAAATCATCATCCAATTCTCCTTTAGCACTGACTAACATTCTAGTAACCCAGCAGCATAACGAGCCAGTGCCCATATTTTCTTTATTTTTATTATTGGTCACATTCCCACCTCTGTTTGAATGCTATTGTTTCTATTGGGCTACCTGTCAAGGTTTAACTCTTTATTCTAAGCTGATTTCAAATCTTATCACTTTCTACTTGTTGTCTCTTGGGATTCATCACAGTTGGACAGCATACGATCCCTCCTAGCACATTATACCTCTTTTTGTGCACTTATCATGGCCTGCTTAATAACTTATATTCTTGTCTGACATCCTGCTGAGTTTCCCAAGGGTAGGAATTCTGTCACAGTCACCTTTTTTATTACTTAGATCTTCTAGCAAGGTGAATTAATATAGTTTCTTTTTTAAATATAAACAACTGAGTGATATATTAAAAGTCATGCATTATCCATTATATTCCATAAAGATTTCTCATATAGAAATATGCATCAATAAGCATCAGATTTTAAATAGCATTTTGATGGAGAATGTGCATTTTTTTTTTCCACAGGACAGACATATTTCAAATACAAACAAGAAGAAAAAGCTGTCGCAGCAATCTGGATACTCAAAGCGAACAGATGATGTACTCCAAGCTAAAGATCTCAATTTTGACCTCTTATTTATTGGACCATAGTATTATATATAAATTATGCACACATAACTTATATACATATATATGTGTGTGTATATATATGCATATATTGACACATACACTTACATATACATATATATCTGTGTATATATTATATATGTATATGTGTGTATATATATATGTGTGTGTGTGTATGTGTGTATTATTTTTAGGGTACCCAGTAATTTTTTTTTAAACCGGAATTTTAAGACATGCAGGCACAGAAATGACTGTCATAAGGAGAGATGTTTTCCCTCACAGGTCCCTAGAGACAGGAGACACTCCGTACCACACAGGGCCACATAGAAAAGCACCAGGATCATTCAAGTAGCAGAGCAAATGAGAGAAAACAGGTGCAAGAGCCTTTATTTTAGTTTCTCTGAGAAGAAATGGGCTAGGCAAGGTAAGCAAGCCTAGAACTGGCTCATTTGAATAATTTTCATGGACTTTGAGCATCCCTAGTTGTCTCATGCCTGGTCCTAGAATGATTAGGGAAGGAAGATAGTAGCCCAGAGTGTAAGAGCCCAATAAAAGTGGTAGTTGGGGCCATGCACTGTGGATTGGTTGGTTTGCATATGAAAAACACACTCACAGAGTCCCCAAGATATTAAAATATCAAAAATACAGAATAAAGAGACACAATTAATATATACATATATATGTGTTTTGTAATTTTTTTCACATTCTTTTTTTTTTCTGGACCTCATGGGACATTTTTACAGTTGTATTATATTATGTATAATCTTTCTCAATAAGTACTTTCGTTATGTATTATTTATTCAAACTCACTCAAAATGAATCTCAAGATGCTGTTTATACAACCTATCCTCCTTTTGGAAAATATAATTTTTAAATCAAGAAGCTGTTCTTGTCATTGTTACCCTTTGGCTTATCTTCTTGAATTATTTTATAATCAATTACAGCACACAAGCTTAACTTACTTAACAAGATCATAATTATTTAACAGTTTTTTCTTTTCCTACCCATTTCTCTCAAAACACACATCCTTTATCCTCTTAACACAAGAGCAAGCAAACTTATTTTCCTGATTTGAAACTCCAAAGCACATGTTATCATTTCAGCTGCTCACCTGTTTTCAATTCCTCAAGTTTCACTATATAAACAAGTCACTACTTAGCCAGCTCTTTTTATTCAAACACAATATTAACATTGTAATTTACAAACTATAAATCCTGACCCAGAAAATATAAGGACCATTGATAGTGGGTTGATATATTCTAATTTCCAAAAGAAGAACACTAACATTAAAGAAGTTGTGTGCCCTGCAAAACTTTCCTTTAAAAATTAAGAATAAATTATGATATCCCAATATAAAAGAGGAACTTTATCACTAGCAAGCCATCCCTATAAGAAATACTAAATAGATAAATTTCTTGAGGATGAAATGTTGAAATAACAAGAAACTGATCAGTAACTTGAATCTATATGAAGAAATGAAGAGCACCAGTAAGGATAACGACACAGATAAACATACAAGACAATATAATGGATGTTTGGGGTACAACTTATTTATCCTACTTGATTTAAGAGACAATTGAATAAAGCAGCAAATATTAGTGTGTGTTCTTGGGCATGTGGTATGGTTTGGCTATGGTTTATTTGTCCAGACCAAAAGTCATGTTGAAAATTTGATTCCGAAAATGGTGGTGCTGGCAGGTGGGGCCTACAGCAAGGTATTGGGTCACAGGTATGTATCCCTTAGGAATGGCTATGTGCTGTTCTCCAGGTAGTGAGTGACTTCTTGCTCTCATGAGGCTGCAGTTGTTCTCACAGGAATGGATTAGTTCCTGAGAGAGTGAATTGTTATAAAGCCTGAGGACACCCCTCAGGTTTTCCCTCTTCGCATGTGTTCACTTCCCCTTTGACCTTCCCAGCCATGTTTTGTTGCAATATGAAAGCCCTGGCCAGAAGTCCTTGAACTTCTTGACCTCTAGAACTGTGAGCTAAATAAACTTTTTTTCCTTATAATTTATCCAGTCTCAGATTTTATTTTCTAGCAACACAACATAAACTAAGAGAGAATGGAAAGTATAAAGATGTAATTTGTAGGACTAGATCAGCAAAAAGGAGGAGGGAGAAAAGAATGTTATATGTAAGGGCAAATTTCTTGCATACTATTGAAATTAATTTGCTATTAATCCAGACTAGATCATTATAAATTCAGCCATAAATTATGCTGACAGAAACTACTAGAAACTATGAATTATGTGTGTGTGAATAAATACACACACACACACATACACACACATATAATTGGCAATGGAATTAAAATGGCACACTAGAGAATATCTAACACAAAAGTGGGCAGTTAGGGAGAACAGAGGGAAAAAAAACAAATGACCTATTACATATAGAAAACAAATAGCAAAAAGGCATGATGGTCAGAGGTACAAAATCATACTCATTAATATCAAGTGTTTAATAGATTGGTTTAAAGATCAGGTAACTTAAAAGAGGCAGTTGAGAAACTGGTAACAAGAAGATCTGAAAAAACCATAGGTGGATAGACCTCTTCAAGTAGCTATAGATTATGAAGATATTTTTGTCCCATTTCACTTCTTCATAAAAATCAACATATTCCAAGGAAGATTTTAATTTTCATATTGACAAGAATAAAAAAACTCTACAATAAAAATATAAATAAACCAATTTTTAAAATGGTCAAAGGAATATATAGTCATTTCTCCAAAGAAGATATGCAGATGACCAATAAGAATATAAAAATATGTTCAATATCATTAGTAACTAGAGAAAAGTAAATCAATACCACAAAAGATTCAACTTCACAAACCACTTGGTGAATATAATAAAAGAACAGACATTAATAAGTGTTGGCAAAGATTCTGAGAAATTGGGATACTCATACATTGATAGTGGGAATGTAAAATGGTACAGACACTTTAGGAAACATTTTGACAATTTCTGAAAAACTTAATCATTGACCCAGTTACAATATGACCCAGTAATTATGATACTAGATTTATATTCCAATGAACTAAATGAATATTGTACACACAATAACTTATACACAAATGTTCATTACATTATTCATGAAAGCTAAAAAGTGGGGAAAAAATCAAATGTCCATCAACTAATGAATAGCTAAGCAAAATTAGGTATCTATATAATTAAATATCATTGAGTCATAAAAATGAACATGATACTGATACATGCTACAATATACATGAAGCTTGAAACTATTATGCTAAATAAAAGCATCTAGAGATACAGTTAATATATTGCATGATGCAGTTTATATGAAATGATCAGATAAGCAAATCCCTAAAGACAGAATATTGATATTCGCTCCCAACATCCAGTGGGACATAAGGAAGATGGGGAGCGAGTGCTAACTGGGATGGGCTTTTTTTGGTGGGGGAAGTGATGAAAAAGCTTTGAAATTAGTGGTAATATCTGGACAACTTTGTGAACCCACTAAAGACCATTGAATTGTACACATTAAAATGGTGACTTAAGTGACTTATGTATATTCTCTCAATTAAAATATTGAAACATAAGGTTTTGTTTATCATTCTAAAGTCAAATTTGCATACAAAACACCCCCTTTATTTTTATATAACAGCCAGTTAATTCATCTTGTGTTAAAGATTGTACATAAGAATTCCTTATCACATTTCCTTTCTGGAATTATAGAATTCTACCCAGAGAGCAAGATTATATAAGTTTATTTATATTCATATATCTTATTTCTGCTTTATTTACAAGTAAATGTACTTTTAAGGTAGTGTTTTAACAAAGTTATAATCACACAGTTTTTCATTTTTGACTGATTTGAAGAGTGTCCTAAGCAGTTTATTAAGAAAAATACTTGCTATTAATTTAATGAATGCATAAAATTTATAAATAAAATACTATTCCAAAGGTTATACTTAAAATGTTCCTACATGCTGGGATCATATTTCCCAGCTTCCGACACTATTGAATTATTTCTTCAGGTATCTATCATCATATTTTTGAAATTTTTCTATCATTTCTTGATTTCATAAACTAAAATTGTTGAACCATTCTCAATGATGTATAATGATATTTTAGGTTTCATTTCTTTATGCCCAGGCTCACACATATCTTCTTTCCCCATAGATGATCAAATGTGATTATATCTCACATATTGTTAAGTTTATATCATTTTTATATAATTATGATTATGTTCTTATTGTTCACAGATAGAAGCCACATACTCTAGTGTGATTTCATTTCCATCCTTTCTCAATAGTTTTGCAACCAATGACTGCCTTGCTTTCATTTGCTTAAGTTTTTTTTTTTTTTTTCTTCTAAGACAAAGTCTTGCTCTTGTCACCAGGATGGAGTGCAGTGGTGCCATCTCAGCTCACTGCAGTTCCTGCCTCCCGGGTTCAAGTGATTCTCCTCCCTCAGTCTCTCAGTAGCTGGGATTACAGGCATGCGCCACCATGCCTGGCCTTGCCTAAGTTTTTCAGTACCCATTTTTCCTAAATTTTTCAACAGAATTCTAAATTTCTTTTCAATGTTAAGCACATCATGGAATCTATCATTCCATATTTGATCATGTGGCTATTCCTCTATGAGTCCTGTGTCCTTTGGCTCCAATACATATGGCTAGAAAACTGCCAGCTGCAGAGCTGGCATCCTCACTCACACTTTCTTTTGATATCATTCTGGAAAATTCTTTAGTCTTTATCTTGTATTTAGTCCTTTTTTTGCTTTGTTAATTTATTTCTTTTTTTATGTGAAATGTATTCTGCATTGGCTTTCTGGAAGGAAGGATACAGGGAAATTAAATATTTTGCACCTCTGGAAGTGTTTGCAATCTTTCTTATTTCTGTTTGTTAACTTACTAGACTGTGAATTTGTCAGGACTTCTTAACAAACTGCCACAAACTGAGTAGTTTGAACAGCAGAAATTGATTGTCACACAGTTTTGGAGGCTAGAAGTCCAAGATCATTGTGTCTAGGGGACTGGTTCCATTTCAAGTGTCTTAGAGGCTGTAAGGAAGAAAGGCCTTCATACCTCTCGCCTAGCTTGCAGTGGTATGATGATCTTCTTTGCTATTTCTTGGCTTATAGAAGCATTTCTTAGCCTCAGCCTTCATCTCTTTATGATGTTCTCTCTATATGTGTGTCTATGTCCAAGTCTCCCTTTTTTTATAAGAGCATGATATTGGACTAGAGGCCCATCCTATTTCACTATAATCTCACCTAACTAATTTAGTGGCCAAGACCCTTGGGTCCCTGGAGGTTCACCGAAAGACAATGATATGAATTAGATTGATTAATATGAGAAAAGACATACAAATTTAAATAACATTATATGTATAGTAGCCCTAAAAATAGAGACCTGAAGATGCAGAGGAAATTGTCCATTTTTATGCTGTGTTCAACAAAGTTTGGATAGTCATGTAGAAATATGATTAGATACAAAGGATATTATCTAATATTAATAGATAGGTTAATTGATTAATAGATTTAGTGGGGAAACCCAGTGAAACTTGTCTGTCTAGATTTTTCTTGGCCTGTCTGAGCATGCATTTCTTTTTTTCTGGGTATGGGACAAGGCCTCTCTCATAGTCAAACCAGGTAGGTCGGATAATTTCTTTATGGCCAGTTTTTACATAGACTACTTATAGGTTTCATGGCTGGCTTTTGGGAAAAGAGGTTCTGGTTTCTATGACCCACCTTGGAGACAGAAATTCTAGTTTCTGTGGCTACTCTTTTGGCAGAATGGAAATGAGAGACAGGAGGACAAGGGAAGATTACAGAAAAAAAAATTGCTTCTGTGGGCTGTTGCTGATGCCTTCTTTTTGGGGTATCGTTTTCTGAACTCCAGTGCTAATTATGTGCACGTTGACCCTATTTCCAAAAAGGATTATGTCATAAGGCACTGGGAGTTAGGACTAAGGACTTCAACATACACATTTTAGGGATGATGCATTTCAACCCATAAAATGGGCTATACAGTTTTTGTTTATAAATTATTTTACTTCAGGTGATTAAAGTCACTTTTACATCATAGACTACACTTTAACATTGTTGAATGTTTTAATGCTACTTGGGTCCTAGGAACTTGTATGTGTGTAACATATTTCCCTCATCTTTTCTTTTTTCTTTTTTTGATTTTTCTCTAATTTTTCTTTAATTCCTTAGGTATTCTGAAATTTTTGAATGGCATGCTCCCTTCATTATTGTGTTAATGAAGTCTCTAAATCAGCCTATTCAATTGGCATAACACTTGTGGTTCAAGAAGGCAAAGAGAACCTGCATGAAAGACATATGTGTGTATACACATGCATATTTATATGCTTACATACATATATAAAGAGATTTCTATGATTCAAGGGCCTGGATAAGTTAAGTTCACAATCCATAGGAAAGATGAGCTCATCTACTGAAGGAATTACTTCTCTCTCTTGCTGATTCAATCAGGCCCTCCCAGAAAACCAAAAATACTGTAATCTTTCTTACTTAATGTCAACCAATTAGGGGCTTTACTTGCATCTCTGAAACACTATCATAGCAATATCTAAATTAGAGTTTTATTGAATAGTTGGGACTGACATTACCAAAGTCAATCTGGATATCAAACATACCATCAAATCATTAAATAAAATTCTCTTCATTTCAGAAGTTTTCTGGAAATATTTATACTGTACATTTCTCCCCAATCTTTCTTTTCTTTTCTTTTTTGTGGAAGTACTGCAATATCAAGTCAATGTGTGGAGGCATGAAGTAGGTGGAGCAACTTTCTAGTCCATCTCCTAGTTCTAAAAGTCCATTTAATATATTGTCTCAGATAAGGGATGAATCACACATTAAACTGACAAAAACGAATACCACAGTTGATCTTAGCAAAAAGACCAAGAAATGATCCTCAATATTTTTTTATTTTATTTCTTCTCTTTTGGAAATGTTATGAGACACCTGTTAAACCTGTTAAATACTTGGCTTAATCTCTCCTTTGAAATTTTTTTGTTTTTCTATTTTTTGTATTTTGACTTTATTATATTTTCTATTATATTACATAATATAATCTTTTAGCAATTGAAGAAACATTCCATTTTATTTATAATTCACCATATTTTAATTACTTGATTTCTAAATTCTATTTACATACATGTTCAATTGTGGATCTAAATACTCTGAGGGCATGATGGTTAACCCTGAGTGTCAACTTGATTGGATTGGAGGATGCAAAGTATTGTTCCTGGGTATATCTGTGAGGGCATTGCCAAAGGAGATTAACATTTGAGTCAGTAGACTGGGAAAGGCAGACCCACTTTTAATCTGGGTGGACACAATATAATCAGCTGTCAATGTGGCCAGGGTAAAGTATGTGAAAATATGAGCCTGGCTTAGATCTTTCTAAGAAAGATGTAGATCCCAGCCTACATCTTTCTCCCATGCTGGATGCTTCCTGCCCTTGTGCATCAGACTCCAAGTTCTTCAGCTTTGGAACTTGAACAGGTTTCTTTTCTCCTCAGCTTGCAGACATCTGATTGTGGGACCTTGTGATTGTTTGAGTCAATACTCCTTAATAAACTCCCTTTTATATATACCTCTATCTTACTAGTTCTGTCCCTCTAGAGAACCCTGACTAATACAGATTTTGGTACCAAGAGTGGTGCTAGTGGAAAACGATGTTAAGGATAAGTCCTTTCATTGGTTTTGAGGCTTCTGGAGTTGGCTGCTTAATATGATTAGACTCCAAAATGCTAAGGAATCTACTTCTAATAGTATGGAGAACACTGATCATCCTTGGTGTGAAGTGTTCAGAGAGTTATGAAAAATAAATGTATTTGACACTCTTGATTCACACCACTCATGAGAAGCAAGGAGTTTTGTTACTCTATGCATAATACCTTTGACAACATGTGGAGAACCAAGGACCATAATGAACCTGGTTGGTTGCTCCTAAGTTCACTGACAAAGTGATGAAAGAAAATGATGAACTCAGGGATTCTAACTCCCTGCTTCAGAAGCAGAAATAGAGCCTGAAATCTTCTAATCTAATCTAATCTACTAAGATTTCCCTGAGTGACAGTCTTTTCTCCTATAGAGAAAGAGTTGAAATTGTGGAAAAACAGACACAAGCTCTTATCATGAGAGTGGCTGACCTGCAACAAAAGGTGCATGCACAGGCTCACCAGGTGTCTACTGTTAAAGTGTTAAAGTGAGGGCATTGATTGGAAAAAAACAGGACCCTGCAACTTGGAATGGGGATGTGCAGGAGGACCCTGATGAATCTGGAGACACAGAGCTTGTAAACTCTTATGAGCCTTTTTTTTTTTTTTTTTTTTTTTTTTGCCAGAAGAAACAGCTTGCACATTCCCAGTAGTGGCAACATCCCCTCCTGGACCCATGCTGCCATCAGTAGCTCTATATTTGTCTGAGGAGATAAACCCTGTGCTGCCTCAGTCAACAGTGATGGCTTCCCCTGAGGCAGTTGCCAGGCAAGACAATGTTGATTCTCCTCAGGGCCCACCCCAACAACCCGGCTTGCTTCTAGAACTATAACTAGAGTGAAGTCTCAGCAAGACTCTAGAGATGAGGTTCAGAGTTTGACTCACAAGGAGATGTGCTACACTTCAAAAGAGCTGCTTGAGTTTTCTAATTTATATAAGCAGAAATCTGGAAAACAGGCATGAGAAAGTCTATTAAGGGTGTGGGATAATGGTTGAAGGAACATGGAATTGGATCAAGCTGAATCTATTGATTTGGGGCCACTAAACACAGATACTCCTTTTAATGTTGCAGCTTGTGGAGTTAAAAAGGGTTCTAATAGTGTATTTGGTTGGTTAGCTTAAATATTAATTAAAAGATGACCCACTGTGAGCAAGCTGGAAATGCCTGATTCCTCTTGGTTTAATGTAGAAGAAGAAACTCAAAGGCTTTGGGAGATTGGGATGCTGGAGTGGATCAGTCACTTTAGACCTACTCATCCCAGCTGGGAGAGTCCAGAAGACATACCCTTGATCAGTACTCTGGAAACCATATTTGTGAGGCAGCACCTGCATCCTTGAAGAGCTCTGTGATTCCTCTTTTCTGCATGCCAGATCTTACAGTAAAAACTGCAGTTACTCAACTACACAATTGAAATGCAATGAGAATAATTGGGCCCCAAGGTGGCAGAGGCCAAGTGGTGGCACTTACCCATCAAAGGCAATGTGATCATAGCTACCATAATGGACAACAGAGGCCAAGCAGCAATCAGAAGAGTCTGACTCCTGCAGAACTCTGGCACTGGCTAATTAATCATGGTGCTCCTATAAGTGAAATTGATAGGGAGCCTACTGCATTCTTATTTAATTTATATAAGCAGAAAACTTCCAGGTCGAGTGCACAAAAGACTAATTTGATTTATAATAGCAGAGAATCATGGCCCCTCATCAATTTCCAGACTTGAACCAGTTTACAGACCCAGACTCCCTTGAATGAAGGGGGGTCAGCATCCCCTTGAGAAAGAACCTCACTACACTACCGACAATTTATGCTGTTTTTCTTTCTCTCATCCTTCCCCAAGGAGACCTATGGCCTTTTCCCAGCATAACTTCAATAGGCACAGGGAAATGATCAGACATTTCAGGGACTACTGGACACTGACTCTGAGCTGACATTGATTCCAGGGGACCCAAAATGTCATTGTGATTCTCCAGTTAAAATAGGGGCTTATGGAGGTCAGGTAATTAATGGAGTTTTAGCTTAAGTCTGACTTACAGTGGGTCCAGTGGGTTCCTAGACTCATCCTGTGGTCACTTCCTGAGTGCCATAATGCATAATTGGCATAGACATACTAAGCAGCTGGCAGAACCCCTAATTGACTCCCTCACTGGTAGGGCAAGGACTGCTATGGTGGGAAAGGCCAAATGGAAGCCATTAGAGTTGTCTGTACCTAGAAAAATAGTGAATCAAAAACAATATCACATCCCTGGAGGGTTTGTAGAGATTAGTGCAACCATAAAGGAATTGAAAGATGCAGTAGTGGTTATTCCCACCACATCCCAATTCAACTCTCCTATTTGGCCTATGCAGAAGACAGATGAATCTTGGAGAATGATAGTGGATTATCCTAAGCTTAACCAAGTGGTGACTCCAATTACAGCTGCTGTACCAAATGTGGTTTCATTGCTTGAGCACAATAATACATCTCCTGGTACCTGTTATACAGCCATTGATTTGGCAAATTCTGTTTTCTCCATTCTTGTCCATAAGGCTCAACAGAAGCAATTTGCCTTCAGCTGGCAAGGCCAGCAATATACCTTTATGGTCCTACCTCAGGGGTATATTATCTCTCTGGCTTTGTGTCATAATCTTTTTCAGAGAGACCTGATTACTTTTCCCTTCCATAAGATATCACATTAGTCCATTACATTTATGACATTATGCAGATTGGATCCAGTGAGTGAGAAGTAGCAAACATACTGGACCTATTGGTGAGATATTTGTGTGCCAGAGGATGGGAAATAAATTTGACTAAAATTCAGGGAATTTCTAAGTCAGTAAATTTCCAGGGTTCCAGTGGTGTGGGGCCTGTTGAGATATTCCTTCTAAAGTGAAAGATAAGTTGCTGTATTTGGCCCCTCCTACAACCAAGAAAGAAGCACAATGCCTAGTGGCCCTACTCGGATTTTGGAGACAACGCATTCCTCATTTGGGTGTGTTACTCCGGCCCATTTATCTAGTGACCCAAAAGGCTGCCAGTTTTGAGTCCAGAACAGTAAAAGGCTCTGCAACAGGTCCAGGCTGCTGTGCAAGGTTATCTGCCACTTGGGTCATATGACCCAGCATACACAATGGTGCTTGAAGTATAGATAGAGATGTTGTTTGCAGCCTTTGGCAGGCCACCATAGGTGAATTACAGTGGAGGCCTCTAGGATTTTGGAGCAAGGACTTGCCATCTTCTGCAGATAACTATTCTCCTTTGATAGACAGCTTTTAGCGTGTTACAGGGTTTTGGTGGAAGCTGAATGTTTAACTATGGTCATCAAGTCACCGTGAGACCTGAACTCCCTATCACAAACTGGGTGCTTTCTGACCCATCTAGCCATAAAGTAGGGTGTGCACCTCAGCATTCCATCATCAAATGGAAGTGGTATATGCGTGATCGGGCTCAAGCAGGTCCTGAAGGCACAAGTAAGTTACATGATGAAGTGACCCAAATGCCCATGGTCTCCACTCCTGCCATCCTGCCTTCTCTCCCCAAGCCTGCACTGATGGCCTCATGGGGAGTTTCCCATGATCAGTTGACAGAAGAAGAGAAGGCTAGGGCCTGGTTCACAGATGGCTCTGCATGATATGCAGGCAGTCCCCCACCCCGAAAGTGGACAGCTACAGCACTGTAGCCCCTTTCTAGGATATCCCTGAAGGACAGTGGTGAAGAGAAATCTTGCCCTTGGGCAGAACTTGGAGCAGTGCACCTGGTTGTGCACTTTGCATGGAAGAAGAAATGGTCAGATGTGCGATAATATACTGATTCATGGGCTATAGCCAATTAATGGTTTGGCTGGATAGTCATGCTTTGGAAGAAGCATGATTGAAAAGTTGTTGACAAAGAAATTTGGGGAATAGGTATGTGGATGGACCTCTCTGAGTGGTCAAAAACTATGAAAATATTTGTATCCCATTTGAGTGATCACCAACAGGTGACCTCAGAAGAGGAAGATTTTAATAATCAAATGGATAGGATGACCTGTTCTGTGAACACCACTCAACCTCTTTCCCCAGCCACCCCTGTCATCACCCAATGGGCCCATGAACAACGTGGCCATGGTGGCAGGGATGGAAGTTATGCATGGGCTCTGCAACATGGTCTTCCACTCAACAAGGCTTACTTGGCTATGGTCACTGGTGAGTGTGTGCAATTTGCCAGTGGCAGAGACCAACACTGAGGCCTTGATATGGCACCACTCCTCAGGGTGATCAGCCAGCTACCTGGTGGCAGGTTGATTATATTGGACCTCCTCCATCATGGAAAAGGCAGCACTTTGTCCTCACTGATACACAATTATTTGGGATATCGGTTCACCTATTCCACCTGCAATGCTTCTGCTAAGACTTCTGTTGGTGGACTCATGGAATGCCTCATCTGCTGTCATGGTATTTCATGCAGCATTGCCTCTGACCAAGCCACTCCCTTTATGGCTAAAGAAGTTTAGCAGTGGGCTCGTGCTTATGGAATTCACTGGGTTTACCATGTTCCCCATCATCCTGAAGGAGCTGGATTGATAGAATGGTGGAATGGCCTTTTGAAGTCACAATTACAACACCAACTTTGTGACAATAATTTGCAGGGCTGGGGCAAAGTTTTTCAGAAGGCCGTGTGTGCTCTGAACCAGTACCCAATACATGGTTCTCTTTCTCCCATGGCCAGGATTCATGGGTCCAGGTATGAAGGGGTGGGTATGGAACTGGCCTAGAGATCTTAATTCCATAGGGAGGAACCCTGCCACCAGGAGACGCAACAACGGTTCCATCAAACTAGAAATTAAGAATGTAACCTGGACACTTTGAACTCCTCCTAACTTTAAGCCAACAGGCTAAGAAAGGAGTTACAGTGTTGGCTAGGGTGATTAACACAGACTGTCAAGATGAAATCAGAGACTGGCACAGTGGCTCACACCTGCAACCCCAACATTTTTGGAGGCTAAGGCAGTCAGATCACCTGAGGTCAGGAGTTCGAGGCTAGCCTTGCCAACATGGGGAAACCCTGTCTCTACTAAAAATACAAAAAAATTAGCTGGGCATGGTAGTGGGGGCCCATAATCCCAGCTACTTGGGAGGCTGAGGCACGAGTTCTCTTTAACCTGGGAAGCAGAGGTTGCAGTGAGCCAAGATTGTGCTACTGCACTCCAGCCTGGGTGACAGAGCAAGACTCTATTTCCAAAAAAAAAAAAAAAAAAGATGAAATCAGTCTGCTATTCGACATCAGAGGTAAGGAAGAGTATGTATGGAATACAGGAGATTCATTAGGGAGTCTCTTAGTATTACTACGCCCTGTGATTAAGGTCATTGGGAAACCACAACAGCCCAATCCGGGCAAGACTACAAATGGCCCAGACCCTTCAGGAATGAAAGTTTGGGTCACTCCACCAGGAAAAAAAAAAGAAACAAAAAACAAAAACCAAAACCAAAAGCAAAAACAAAAAAACACGACCTGCTGAGATGCTTGCTAAAGGCAAAGGGAATACGGAATGGGTAGTTGAAGAAGGTAGTCATCAATATCAGCTATATCTATGAGACCAGCTGCAGAAATAAGGACTGTAATTATCATGAGTATTTCCTCCTTCTTTTGTTAAAAACATGTTTGTGTATGTATACATTTGTACTAAGAAAATATGTTCCTTTTTTTCCTTTATCATGTGACATAAGATTTATTGACTTCACATCAGCATTTAAGTGTTGTCAACTTTATGTAATAGCATTTGAGTTGGTAATTGGTGTGTTTCCGTTTGTATGAAGGATAGTTGTATTATGTTAGGTATAATTATGACCTTACTATTATCTTTCTTTGAAGATTATATATGATTTCAGGAAATGTGTATGGGTTCAAATTGACAAGGTTTGGACTGGTGATGGTTAATACTGTGTGTCAAGTTGACTGGATTGAAGGATGCATAGCATTGTTCCTGGCTGTGTCTCTGAGGGTGTTGCCAAAGGAGATTAACATTTGAGTCAGTGGACTCGGAAAGGCAGATCCACCCTTAATAGGGGTGGGCACAATCTAACTAGTGTGGCCAGAATATAAAGCAGGCAGAAGAACATGCAAAGAGGAGACTGGCTTAGCCTCCCAGCCTACATCTTTCTCCCCTGCCGGATACTTCTTGCCCTTGAACGTCAGACTCCAAGTTCTTCAGGTTTGGGGCATGGACAGGCTTCCTTGCTCCTCAGCTTGCAGAGGACCTATTGTGAGATCTTGTGATCATGTGAGTTAATATTCCTTAATAAACTCCCTTTATATACACATCTATCCTATTAGTTCTCTCCCTTTAGAGAGCCCTGACTAATACAGAGGTTATTCTTGCTGTATATGATATATATTATATATCAATATAAATATACACAAATATATATTTGTGATCTGTTTAAGAATATATTTAAACATCAACAGACACATAAAACTGCATTATTCTGTTAAGACTTGTGTAACATAAGCTTTGGTCGAAGACTTCCACATTAGATTGTTTTCCTAAGAATATCCGAATGCTCAGAATTTTGCCAATATTTAAGGAAGCACATCATGGACATGCAAAAATTTTTACTCTTCGTTCTTTACCACACCTAGTGTCTAGCAATCCTACCATTTCATTGGCACTCAGCCCTCCCTCATCACACCCTATGTGCCTCCAGGTCCTTATTTCTAGAGATTTTTTTCCTTGGCTAATCAATTTTCCTAGTAAAACAATTGTTCAGTCTTCTGCCTGAAGTTTATTAGTCTAGCTAACAATACTTTTGGAGCGTAGTGGGCAAGGAAATAAAGAGGTCTCCCTTTTCATTATGCAGCTTTCATTTTATCTCTCTTTTTATCATATTGCTTTACTTCTGTCTTCTAATATACCTGACTATGTTTCTAATCTCTCTGTCTCAATTTTCTATAAAATTTATATATTATAGGCTGCAGATGGAGCAAATACCACTTCATTATGGGAGAAAGAGAGAGAAAATGGTGGTGTCTTATCTTTTTGTAAAGATATATAACTAATTTATCTTATTTCCACACCCTCAGCCCCATTTTGAGAAGTTGGTGACTGCAATTGTTACGTATTCCTGAGATTATGCAACTTGAATTTTGTGCAAGATTCCCACCACTCCCAACATTAACACTTACATTTTAGCTTCTCTGCTCTGCTAAGCCAGGTACTGATGGTTTGTTGCTTTCCTTCCTTAAATATCATTGGTATTATTCATCTCCTGTCATCTTATCTTCTATTCTCACTGAACCTGTGTGTTTAAATAATTTTTCTTAATTATCTTTCTGCAAGTCTTTAAGAGCTGTTAGAAATAAACATGTGTGTTCAATTATCCAAATGTACCCAGACAAAGCATCTATTTGGATTTTATTTTCTAATCCAATTTCATGGAGTTAGTATTTTAGCGCTGATATTTATTTTCCTAATTGCATTGTGTCATTAACTCATGACATGAAGTCTTCTGCTGACATAGTCTGTGTTCACTGTTTATCAGCTCTGCTAACTCCATATTCCCAGCTGATTTAGTTACAGAGCAGTTCTAGGATCACAAAAGAACAGTCTGAGATAGTGTACAGCATTGTCTAACTCTTTCTGCAGATATTGATGTAACATGGGCAGTTTAATGGTGTAATCTCCACTGTACAGTTACTATTGATCTCTTCCAGTGAGTCAATATGTACTTGGTTTATTCCGAAGTCATTTAAACAATTGAGGAAGACCAGAGATTTTGCAGTCAAATTATATTCTTTAGTGTATTACTAATATGCAAAAGAGTGATGTTTAATATTCCATACACTCTTCATTTAGCTGTCAAGACAGGGTAATGGAGTTCTCTGATAAGAATCATAAATCAAAATTAAGATTGGATGCTGTGTGGTCGTCGTTAACCTTGCTATTCATGTAACAATAAAAAGGCTGTTAAGAATAAGACTCTGAAGCCAGACTACAAGTGTTACAATTCTGGCTATGTCACTTACTTGTATGCAATTTTGGGCAAATTTCCTTATCTCTTGGGCTTTAATTTCTTCTTCTTTAAAATGTAAATAATAGTGCCTCTCAGGTTAGGGGTTGGAGTGTGATGTCAGTAAGATGGCAGAATAGGAGGCTCCTGACTCTCTCTCCTCCCACAGACTCAGTAAATAAACATCTACACACGATCAATTCCCTCTGAGAAAAAGCCACAGACTAGTTTGAGAGAGTCCTACACACAGTACAGCTGATAAAATATTCGCAGCAAAAGATAGAAAAAGCTGATAAATTCTTGCGTACAAAACCCACCTCAGACTCAGCACCTTGCAATTGGAAAAGAATCCTCAACTCCCAGCTTCTCCTTAAAGAGTGAAGAGTTTTGGCCGCACATGCAGAACCCCAACTTTTATGGATTTTACCAGGGCATCTGACTCTTAAATCACCCGTCTCTAGAAGTGGAATGGACATGGCATTGTGAGTTTCCTCGATCCTCAGGGAACGAGGAGGTGGTTTTGAATGGGTATATTAACACTTCTCTTCTAGCAGCTCTTTCCCTCAGGATCAGTCCAGAGAGAATGCCCAGATCACAATTTCCCTTTACTTTCACACTGTTCCAGGGGCTGCCCCTGGGTTGAACTTCTGGCTAGCTTACATCTGAGAACCAATGGGGCAGATAAACAATAGACCTCCATACATCTGAATGAGAGTGTGGCTACTTCCCTCACCTTCTTCCCAGGTTTGCTGTAGCAAAAAATCAAGGGCTACAGATTTTCTTTGGAAAGAGTATGCACACATTGAGACTTGCAACTTTTGCAGCTCCCATCCTAAAGCCTGGCTCATGAATCAGCTAGCTCTGAGAGTTGACGTAGCTCTATATTCCTGAGTTTTCCTAGATCACAGAGACAAAGGCACGGTTTGGGTGCACTTCCAATAGCTATTCTCCCCAGGTCCAGAGTGTGTCGTGTGAATGAGAAAACAGGCATTTGCTTCAGATTATCTCCCTGGGTTAGTGCAGAATGAGTTATAATTAAACTCTAGCTGTTGGTTATCTTTTTCCTGAAGATAGAAGGAACTAGAGCACACAAAGCACTCCAGTTTATCCAGCTGCATCTCAAGGGACTGGATTCTATCATGCTTGTCTCCACACACTGATAGGACTTGCCACATTCTAATCTCCTGGGACAACTAAGAAAAATTGCAATGATTTGAACTAACACAAAAATTTGAGAGTAACCTAGGATCTCTTGCAAGGATGATTATTGAAGTCTATTTCTTACATGATGCCAAACTGACAAAACTGGGAGAAGTGATTATCTAACATGTGTAAACCAAAAAGGAGAGTCAACCAAAATGAAGAAACAGGGAAATATTTTCCAAATAAAAGAACAAGTTAAATCCCCAGAAACCAAATCTAGTGAAATAAACATATGTGACTTACCCAACAGGTAATACAAAAAATAGTCATAAAGATACTGACTGAAGTCCAGAAAAAAAAGCATAAAGAAACTGATGATAATTTTATCAAACATAAAGAAATACAAAAATGGACCAATCAAAATAATAGAGCTGAAGACGACAGTAACTGAACTGCAAAATTCATCAGCGGTTCAACAGCAAACTAGATCAAGCAGAAGAAAAACCAGTAAACTCAAAGAGAAATTCATTGGAAATAATCTAATCTGAGGAGCAAAATTTTAAAAAAGAATTAAAAATAGTGAAGATAATTAAGAGATATTTACAGTATACAATCAAGGTAACAATGTATGCATTACCAAGGTAATCGAGGGAGAAGAAAGGGAAAAATGGACAGAAAGCTTGTTTTAAAAAATAGTGGCTGACAACTCTTAATCTCAGGGCAGGAAGTATAAAACAAAATCCAGGAAGCCCAGAGAATATCAAATGAGATGAATCCAGTGAGATCCACATTGAGACACATTATAATCAAATTGTCAAAAGTTAAAGACAACGTATGTATTTTGAAAGTAGGAAGAGAAAAATGACTTGTTACAGACAAAGAAGCCCGTATTAGACTGTCAGCAGATTTTTTTTTTGGCAGAAACCTTGCAGATCAAAAGGGAGTGGAATGATATATTCAAAGTGCTGAAAGAGAAAGAAATGTCAATAGAGAAGACTATACTCAGAAATCCTGTTCTTTGAAAATTAAGGGGAGCAAAAGATTTTTTTCAGATAAACAAAAGCTGAGGGAGTTTATCGTTGTTAGATCTGCCTTATAAGAAATACTAGAGTGAGTTTTATGACCAAGTGGGATTTATCCCTGGGATGCAAGGTTGGTTTAACATACCTGCCAAAATAATGTGATAAACCACATTAACAGACTGAAAGATGAAAACCATGTGATAATCCTAATAGATGCGGAAAAAGCATTTAATAAAGTTCAACTTCATAATAAAAACTCTCAAACAAGTATAGAAAGAAATTTCCTCAATATATTAAAGGCCATTTATGAAAATCCTACAACTAATATAATCAATAGTAACAACAACAACAACAACAACAAAAAAAAAAACTAATAGCTTTATCTCTAAGATCTCATTGGAAAACAACTTTGATTGCTTTTTATTATCTATTTCTATTTTCTCTAGCTGTTTCTACTCAGCATGGTGCTGGAAGTTTTAGCCAGATCAGTGAGGCAAGAGAAATAAATAAAAGGCATCCAGAGGAGGAAGGAAGATATTAAAGTCTCTCTGTTTGCTGACGACATGATCTAATATATAGAAAACTCTAACAACTCCACCAAAAAACGCGTTAGAACTAATAAACAATAAAGTTGGATATGGTACAAAATCAAAATACAATACTCAGTAGTGTTTCTATACATTAAAAATTACTCTGAAAAAACAAACCAAGAAACAATCACATTTATAATAAAAACAAAAATAAAAATCCTTAGAAATAAATTTAACTAAGGAGATAAAACATTTGTAGACTGAAAAGTATTAAACATTGCTAAAATAAATTGAAGAAGACACAAATATATAAAAGGATATTCCATGTCCATAGATTGATTGAAATAATTAATATTGTTAAAATGTCCACACTACCCAAAGTTGTCAACAGATTCAATGAACTCTGTAAGAACGCCAAAGATATTTTTTCTCAGAAATAGAAAAAATAATCCTAAAATTTTTATGTAACCACATATGACTCCAAATGGCTGAAATAATCTTGAGAAAGACAAATAGAAGGTGAAAACATCACAGTTACTGAATTCAAATTATACTATAAACTTATAATAACCAAAACAACTTGATATTAGCATAAAAATAGCCACATATACCGATAGAACAGAATAGAGCACCCAGAAATAAACAGAAGCACATACCGTCAACTAGTTTTTGAAAGAAATACCAAAAATGGGATTCTTCTTTTACACTATACACAAAAACCAACTAAACATGGGTTAAAGACCTAAGCATAGACCTGAAACCATAAAACTCTTAGGAGAATACATAAGGTTAAACCTACTTGACATTGGCCTTGGCATTTGTGTGTGTGTGTGTGTGTGTGTTTCACACAAAAACACTTGAAACAAAAGCAAAATTAAACAAATTGAACGATATCCAACTAAAAAGCTTCTACATAGCAAAACAATCAACAAAATGAAAATGTATCCTATGAAATGGGAGAAAATATTTGTGAACCATATAGCTGATAGGGGTTAATATCTAAAATATATAAGGATATTAAACACAAACCACCTCTGTAGCAAAAATATAAATAAATTGATTAAAAATTGTGCAACAAATCTGAATAGAGGCTTTTTGAAGACAATATATAACTAGTCAACAGGTATATGAAAACGTGCTCAACATCACAATGTCAAAATATACAAATGAAAATCAAATGAGCCATTCATTCACATGGTGGAAATGTAAATTTATTATATAAAACAGTACAGAATTTTCTAAAACCTGAAAAATGAACTCCCACATGATACAGAAACTTTACTTGCAGATATATAGCCAAAGGAAACGAAATCAGCAGCTCGTAGAGCTATTTGCACTCCCACATTCATTGCAGCATTACTCACGATAGGCACAATATGGAAACAACACAAGTATCAGTCCAAAGGTGAGTGAATAAAGAAACTGTGGTAAATATAACACAATGGAATATTATTCAGCCTTTATAAGGAAGGAAATACTGCCATTTACAACAGCATGGATGAAAGTAAAGGACATTATGTCGAGTGAAATAAGCCAGACACAGTAGGAAAAATACTGCATTATTTCACTTCCATATGTGGAATCTACAAAAAGTTCAATACACAGAAAGAGAGAGTAGAAAGGTAGTTACTGGGGGCAGGAAGGGGAGAAAATGATGAGATGTAAGTTAAAGGGTGAAATCTTGCCATTATGTATGATGAATATGCCTAAAATCTAAATATAAATATGCCTAAAAATCATACACAGCAGGACTATAATTAATATTCTATTATATATTGAAAATGTGCAAAAAGATTAGACCTTAGGAGCTTTTAACACATACATACACACACAACTATGGAAAGTGATAGATATGTTAATTTACTTATTTGTAGCAACTGTTTTATTATATATATGTATAGATAAACACCACGTTGTACACCTTAAATATATTAAATGAAAAATAGATTTTAAAATTTCTTTCCTCCTTTTATTTTTTAAGACAAATAATTAAATATTTAATTAAACTATGTCATTGGAGCATAACAGATCTCTAGTATTAGCAGTAGTAGTAGTACTAGTGGAATAGTATTAAAAGGGAAAAGAGTTCAAAGCCGGTAGCTAAGCAGCTGAAGAAAACTTCAGAGTTGGCTATCAGTTGAGGAAATAATATTTTCAGAAGAAAAAAGATTTTTTCTTCTTTGAGGTCATCATCAAACATTTCAAATTTCTAAACACTTCAGTAATATTGGAAACTCTTCATGTACTGTGGTAGGGATTGTTTTCAAATGGACTCTTTAAAAAAGACAGTAAAAGTTTTTCCTTTCCTGGAAGCATTTAAGGAGGGGAGGGGAGATAAAGAGGGAAAAGTAAAATCCTCTGTGTCCTCTAATAGTAAATTATTTCTTAGTTATATTGCACTTCCTTTGAATAGCAGATTCAAATTAAACAATATGACTCATAACCTCAAATGTTCTCAAGAATATATACATCATGGAGAAAGTTACATTATTACCTATGGTCTAGAGATCATTGTATCTTGTGTTTTTCCCATATTTTCTTTTTTTTTTTCATTCTTGATAATTTATTCAGTATCATTTTTCCCATATTTTCTTACACTTATGTTCTTAAAAGCAGGTTTGTCTTATTATTAGTGTAAGTAGTGATTTGGTCCAGAAAGGCCAAGAAAATTTATGTAATAGGAGCTTAGGGATTTAGAACGCTTTAACTTTAAACAATTGTTCTCATACCTGATTGCATTTTATCCTCTCTCTCTCATTTATACACACAAACACACAAGTGTGTGTATATGCGGCATTTTTCTCAGTGTCTTTTCAAATGCCTTCAAAAGTGTATCATTCTGCAGATGAGAAAAAGTCATACACAGAAAGCATCAAATGTTGTAGACATGCTAATGCCCCGAACCTCACCCATCCCTACCAAAGTTATTCTTAACCTAATTCCTGTAACCTGTGAAAATGTAATCTTACCTGGCAAAGGAGACTTTGCAGATATGATTACACAAAGCGTCTTAAGATAGAGAAATTATCCTTGATTACCCAGGTGGACCCAACATAATCAAAAGGGTATTTATAAGTGAAAAACAGAGCAAAAGAATCTATGTTGGAGTAGTGCAGTGTGAAAAAGATTTGACTGGCCAATGCTGGCTTTGGAAATGGAAAAGGGGCTTATGGACGCAAAATTCAGGCAGCATAGAGAAGTTAGAAAATGCAAGAGAATGGCTTCTCTTCTAGAGCTTCCAGAAGGAGATTAGCCCTGGAAATATGCTAGTTTTCAGCATTGTCAAATCCACTTCAGATTTCTGAATTCTAGAAATGTCTATTAATAAATTTGTGTCATTTAAAAGTATTCAATTTATGGTTATTTGTTACAACAGCATTAGGAACCTAATTCAATAAATGATTAGTCTAAAGCTTTATAAATATAGGCAGGCACAATATTTCAAATCTACGGATTACCAATCTAGTGCCCTCATGCCATAACAAAATATCTCTAATATGGTTACAATTCTATAGCTTATAATTTATTTATGAGAAGTACAGATTTAAAATGTTATTTGGAAAAAGTTTATACACAGCAATATATATTTAACTGTTTATACCCTGTCTATTTAAAAATACTACTAACTTAGGGTAGAATAGTTAAATGATACTATAGATTACATATAATGTTATACATAGGTCCAGGTATAAGCACGACCCCCAATTAATGTAAGCCAGATTCCGGATTTACCTATGACTAGTTATAAAAGCTGATTAATTTAATGGGCCTAGATACTTCTATTTTCTTACCATCATTATATTTGTTTCTTTTTCCCAGTTTTATTCTCTTGTTTGGTTTGCCAATCTCAAGGTACCTTGTTCTTGCTGTTCACTGAGAATTAGTTTTAGGTGTATTTTGTATGTAAAAGGTTGGTTGTGTGGATATTAAATTCATCTTGCATGAATGTCTTAGTCCATCCCCATTCCCATAGCAGAATCTTACCTCTGCTTCCCTTCTTTAATAAAGTCTCCTGGAAATGAGTGACTCTGTTTTGACAGGGTTAGTGACTCCATCTTTGTGGTTGATTCAGTTCTCCTTTAGAAACTGGCTATTAATCTCCCTGCTCTTCTGCTGGCATTTTAATTCTCTCCCTCTTGTATATTCTCTTTCTTCTGCTTTAAAATATGACATATTTTCCCACATCTCCTATCATAAAAAGACTGTCATCTTTTATGATATTATCCTATAAATCTCTTGCCTTCATCATGTCATTTTGAAAGAGTGGTCTACAACTTATTTTTCTACTAAAGTTTAAGTTTTAAAAATGCATTACCAGCATTTGTTTTATAAATAAAGGAAATCCTAATTCAATATCCAATTCACTCTTAAGATAATAAGAACACTGAACTAACCATAAGGGTGTTTTAGTAAATATACTGAATCTGGACACCTAATTACAAATTCCATGTTTCCTTTGCAGTCTTCATTCTGCTTGAAATATTGACAACATTTGACATATTAATTACACATTATTACCACTTATAAACCTATGCTTTAACATCTAGATACTTGTTAAGGTAGGAGAGTTTTGTAATCATCAACTCCTTCCAATTCCCAAAGCCCAATATTCAATCACTAGTCCTATCTGATCAGAAGTAGAACACAGTATAAATTTTCAAGTAAAAAATGTGAATAGAAAATATTCAAAAAAGTTTAGAAAAAAGAAGGGATGAGATGTTGCTTGGATGAATAATGCAAAAGCGCAAAGGGTAATACAATTACAGATTCCAGGTACATGGTGCAACTCGGGTTTTTTCTGTGGAAGTCTGTGCTCCATGTCAGTTCTGATGCTGCCTGTGCCTTAATAGAAACTTTGAAGCCTTGACTACAGATGTCATAGTCTCCTCCAAAACCCAGAAAAGAGTCACTTCTCTTCTACTTTGTACATATTCAGATCTCCTACTAGTGTCTCCCATTGGCAGTTCACAAACAGAAATCAGTTGGCAAAAAGCTTGAAAAAGGTAATTTGTGTGATCCCAGACCCTTACAAACAGAAAAGAGCCCTAGTGCTTGGGATAAGTACGGAAAGTAGAATCCAGGTTGCTTGGAAAAGTTTAGCGGGGGCGGGGAGAATATAAAGTCATTCAGGGTAAAATACTACTCTCCAATTCTACCCTAGGCAGACCATTTTATAGAATGCCCAAGATCAAAGAGTTGGGAGCAAACAGGCATATGACCCACACAATCACTCACTATTACTCATCACTTATTCATGTCTCTTCTTCCAATCACACCACTTGTTTCTCTTTATACTCTAGATTGTATGCAATAATAAGATATCATGTTTCCATTTAAAATGATGCAACTATAGTTTGCGTAAGACACTATCTCCCTTTTCCAAAGCAGATAGGCATAGTGTCATTAGCCTCTATATTAACTCTGACCATGTTAATTCCCCTTTGAGTTCACTTACAATCCCAACCTGAATATTTTGTAATGTAAATTTGTAAAGATAACATCAACATTGATTCTATGGAAATAAAGTTAGGGAGTGGAGGGTGAAAGGATTTAATGGTTTATATTTATATGTCTGTTGCTTCAGCTCATTTCTGAATGGACCATAGTTGTTTGCTGCTTCATTCTTCCACTGGATATTCCATGTGACTGCTTTCCTCAGTCAGTATTTGAGCTGTTTGGGGTTAATACCCCAAAATTTCTGTTGGAGTCACAGAAATTTTTATTCCTGAAGCTTTGAGTCATTAGTGATTTTTGCTATACAGGACTATGAAAGTGACTAAAGGCTGATCTCACCAGCTTGAAAAGTTATGATTATTCTGAAGCCATATATATATATATTTTTTTGTTAGAACATTTAAAAGCTCTCAGTTTTGCTTATAAACACACAGGGAACTGAAAAAAATCATAAAAATAATGTGTTTAATAAATCATAATTTAAAACATTCACTACATTGAGAATTAAAGTGTTTTATTTCTTTGTAAAATCTCATAAACAGCAGGTTGAACAGTGCTTGCCTTCCTCTCATTGCATAATTTAGAGATGAAGTGGTCATCTCATCTATGTCTTGGTAAATTGTCATACTCCTTTTTGAGTTTGTCTCAGCTTACAGAATTTTACATTATACACTTTCAATGTCATGGGATATCTCTGAAAGTTCTTTTAATGTGAAACTTCCCCAGGGATATCATCATACTTTTCATCATGTTTCTTTTTGCATAAATTAATTCACCTTTGTTGTATTCCTCTGTCCATATATTCAGGGTCTTTCCAATGGCAGTAGTGTCAATATTCAGATATTTCTTCTTTAACTCTACTGATGTCTTATTCAATTTTCCAGGGATACCACTTTTTATTCCTTTGTTACACTTTCATCTAAGCTGGTCAATTCCCTCTTAATTATCAATTGTTGTTAATATCCAAATAGGTTTATCACTGAGAGGTAAAGAGGCAATGTAACTACTTTCTTTCCTGTCTGAACATGAACTAAATAACAGTTCCATTGACCAATCATCAAAAGACTTTGAACAAAATGACATGACTGGTCACTCATCATAATGCTCATCTGTTATTTACATAGTTATTTGTGGATTGAAGAACTAGCAGCGAGGATTATATGTCATACAATTACTCAAAGTTAATATGCCATGGTGCTTGGAATTTGAACTGTGTTGTTAGGCGATTGGTGTTTAACTAAACCATGGTGACTGAAATTTGTGCATATTGAAGCCATACAAAGTGAGGACAATCTGTACATATTGCTTCCATTTAATGATGGAATGCTGTGGCACATCACATATTTATGACTTTCTATATCAGATAACACCCAGTTCATAAAGAGCAGTTCAGTTTGCAGAATTTTAGATTCCTTCCCGGGCTCAATGACAAGCCAAAAGCTTTTTCTTAAAAATAGAATAGTTATTTGCATAAAATTCACAGTTTTGCTCAAAATCCTAGAGCTCTTACATATTGATACTTGCTAGAGACTCTATACAACTCCCTAAAATCTTCCATTTGCCCTCTCCTGCTTTCACAGACTTGCATTGTTTCCACATGCTGACAATTTTAGTGCAGAATTTCTTAATTTGAGACTTTAAAAGAAAGGCCAGCCTCCTAAAGATGTTCCCTGCCTGCAATATTTTCAATTCTCATATTTACAACATAGGGGAGTATATAAAATGAAAATCTGACCATGTAAATTTTTCTGCATAAAATCTGTCTGTTTCCTTATAACTGTTAGGACAAAACCAAACTTCCTTAGTACAGAATAGAGGGATGACCATCGTATGACTTCTCTTCAATTTGTTTAGTCTCAACTCTACCCAGCCCCCTTTCCTAGATTCTATGATCCATTTACTCTGAACAACCTATGGGTACCTAAATTAATTCTGATTTTCTTACTCCTAATGTTTCCTTATGGGGTTCTCACTCCTTCAGACCTCCAGCTTTACCTGCACAACGTTGATAACAATAATCCTGATAACACATCTTTGAAAATGGCTTCTATGACCCACCTAGTTGGAATAATTATTGTCTCCTAATTAACTATCACCATTTAAAAAATTTAGGTAATTTTGTTGTGCTTTATTTTTTGCTTGCTTTATTCCCTATTTTTTTGTGTCTCCCTCAGATTTTTGATAAGTAAATATTTTTATTTTTCACCCCAAGACTCAGTTTTTTCAATCTCTTTAAAATATTTTATCTTTCATAACAGCATTATTTTTGATTTTCTTCCTTTGTCTTTGGTCAATGCTATCTATCATTTTAAGTATCTAGTCTTCTCTTGTAACTATTTCATTGTATTGGTTTTGCACAGGTTCTGACCAAAGCTCTTCTGCTATGTTTATGTGTTCTTTTGTTACCACATTGAATCCTCATGCATTAAGAATTATCTTGAAATTGGTGCTTTCTAAATCTATGCCTTCTCTCCCAAAACTCTTCAGATATCCTGAGTTATATTCATAGCTCTTCCTTTGAAATATTTAATGCTGTAACAAATTCATTTAAAACAATTGTTCCTTGTACATATTTATGGGGTACCTGCGATATTCTGATACATACAGTGTGTAATGATCAAATGAGGGTAATTGCAGCATCTATCACCTTAAGTATCTATCATTTCTTTGTGTTTTGAACATTCAAATCCTATACTTTTAGTTATTTTGAAATATACAATAAATTATTGTTAACTACAGTTGCCCTTTCATGCTACCAAATACTACCTCTCATTCTTTCTCTCTAACTATAGTTTTATATCTATTAACTACCACTCCCTTTCCCTTCATTATTCTTCCTAGCCTCCATTAACCATCATTCTACCCTCTATCTCCATGAGTTTCAACTGCCTCTTTCTTTGTCATACCTGACTCTAATTACAACAAATTAATTACATGCAGAGCTAAATACTTCTGTCTTTTACAATTTATTTATTTCACTAATGTTAAATAATAGCATCATCACTCATTCAATTTTTTGGAGTCATTCATTCTTGACATTTTTCACTTAGTTAAATAAGTTTAACTCATAAAAAAAAATTGAGCGTATTCTATTTCCTATACAGCATGCAAAATTATGGTAATAAAGAGTTGAAAAATATCAAAACACCTGCACTTAAAGTAATCAGAAAAGCAGCAAAAGTGCTTTAGAGAATAAAGGTTTTCAACGAAATGCCCATTTATTTGTCATTGAAAGCCAAGTGCTCATCAGCATCTTCAGAGAGGAGATACAACTTAGATGTTAAGAGTTTTCCAAGTGGATTAAACGATATATGCATAACCAAGGAGATGTGAAAAAAATATGTTCTGTTGCTCGATCTTCCTAATTCCAATAGATGTTCAAATATTTTGAAATAACACCTTTTCAAAGCTCCTCTATAAATTCATTGCCTGCCTTCTATAAGAATTGATAGTCCTTGCTCCGGTTGTCATTATCATATTTCCTAACATTTAGTTTTACTCCATTCTCTTCTATCCTAAATGCTTAGAGCAACAACTTTAAAACCATTATGTCATTTCTCTTGCATAAAAATAGTGAACAGCTCCTACTTTCTACAAGACAAACGCAAATCATTTATATGATATGGACGTTTATATACAGCATCATAGCCTCTTCTCTCGCATTGCCATCAAAAACACATTGAAAAATAGGGATCCCCAGTGGGAAATGCTTGGGACTTGCACACACACAAAAAAACAAAAAAACAGAATAACTGGTGACCTGGTGACTCTATGACATGACATTGGACATGCAAAACTTGCTCTTTGTAGCTTCACCTTTTCTCTTTATTTATCTCTATTTATTAGATTTTTTCATCTATCCTATTTCATTATATTTGTTTTTCTCTGAGACGCTTCTAATCTTCTTAAGCTTGTTTCATTTATATTTTAATATTTCATTGAATTCTTATGAACTATGAGTACATTCATGAAACAAATTATTACTGATTTTTTCTTATTTTCTTGATACAATTACTTAAGTTTTTATTTGTATAGTATTTTACTATAAAATAATGATCCTTATCACATTGTATTATAATTGTGTATTTACGTATCATTTTTTGCTTGGTAATTAAGCTCCTTGACACAGAACACTTCTCTAATTTAGTTTAATACCTGGTTCATTGTGTATGTTCAGTAAATACTTGTTGACTAAGAAAATAAATCTTTGACCTAAACTACTTTTAGAAATCAAATATACATTTTTACATTAAACACTTGGAGAAGAACTGTAACAATTCTGGTATGCTACAAATTCCCTGGGAGTGTTCACTAACCTAATCTATCATAGATTTTCCCTTTCCCATGGTTGTAACCATTAAAAAAATTCTCCGAATTCTTATGCATAATTTTTCCTATCAACAATAGTCACAAGCTGATTCAGATGATAAAGATGAGCCAGTACTTCAGTGTGAGAGTAATCACAAGAATATTTTCCTGGAAGGCTTTCACTCACTAACGTTTCTCTTGACATCTTAGGTCATTTTCCTAAAGACTCATCAGTCTACACAAGTGCATATTTCCTTGCCTACAAAACTGATTTAATTATTTAATTGAGTCAGTGTAACTGCCTATGTTCAATAAGTTTCTTAATCTTAGTTTAAATTCAATATGTTATCTCTTCAACCTTTGTTTAAAATTCTATGTTACTTATGTCTTCAAATCAAATTTCCAGGAATAATGTTATACTTTGAGATTTATCTTTCAAGAAATAGGAGCCCTTAATTAAGTGTTACTCTATTATGCATAAACCAGCTCAGTAATAAATTAACCTCTTATCAGATGTAATAGTAAATAAAATATTCCATTCATATAGGAAAAAACCCCTCATTTTTAACATTTGGTAAGTTTTCTTGGCTTTATTTTATTCACAGTTAAAAATGTCCCCCTATGAATAACTGTGTAATAAAATAGCCATTTCAGTGAAATTGAATAATCACTTCAGGAGGGTAACTGATCGACATTTTCAGTGACTATCTTTTTTAAAAAATGATTAAATCAATACAATATTCTGTAACCATATCTATAAGAAAGAATGTAGCTATTTAAATAAATGAACACATTTACTTTTTTTTTTTTTTTTTTCTCTGAGACAGGATCTTGCTTTGTCTCCCAGGCTATTGTGCAGTGATGCAATCATCGCTCACTGTAAACTCAAACTTTTGGCCTCAAACAATCCTCTTGCCTTGGCCTCCCAAATTGCTGTGATTATAACCATGAGCCACTACACACACCCACATTTACTTTTAAAAGCAATAATACATTTTAATATATTGTTTTAATCCATTTTACTAGCAATAAATATTCTTAATAAGAAAGTGAAAGTAATATCGAATTAATTAATGAGTAGAAAGACCACAAATGAATAAAAAGAACAGCAAAGCTATGCTGATTACTTGAAAATAGAGAAAAATTGCATTGTCTTTAGAGATAATATATCGTTTATCACGTTATTAGTTTGTACTATTTCCTTTTGCCAATGCCTAATTCAAAAATATTTCATGAGTGAAAAATATTTTATTCTTGTTAGTACTCTGTTTTGATTATAGGGTATGCAATTACTGATAAGAAATTAACACTTTAGAAGAAGCTCTATTTTAGAGGGTATATTAATGGTAATATAATTCTGTCTTATAAGAAAAAATATTATTTTTTGCATTAGAGGATTGGGAGATGATTTTTCTCTACCATTCTGCTAGATCCATTCTTTTCCAAAGCTTCAGAGATGCAAGGATAACAATGTGCTAATTAATTGGGAGTCATAAACATATGTTCTCACTATAAAAGTTCAGTCCTAATACATATCAAGCTCTAAGGGCACTTGACACAAATTATATCATTAGCGCTAACATTGACTTTGCATCTATCATTCTTATTCCTCATATTTTTCTCTTTGCACATAGAAGAGTTAAGTACAGTACAGCTGCTTACATGGTTGTAAGTGAGAATGTGTGTGTGTATGTGTGTGTGTGTCTGTGTACCTGTACATGGCAAAGAAATATTATTTTTAATACAGTTATCCTTTATATGAACATGGTCTCTTCAGACAAAGACATTGAGTGAATTTGTAATGCAGTTAATACAGTATTGATAAACACAATACTTAAGTAGACATTTTTTAACTTTTGTTACTTATTGTGCTCTCTTCTTCCTTTTATTAAATCATTTTATTTCTAACTCACTTATAATACTAAATATATCCTACAATACTTTATAATTAAGTAAATACAAATATTAGCTATGTACTTGATATAATAAGTTTTAAGTAATATCCCTAGATACTGTCATCCAGCCTTCTAGATATCTCAGGTATATTTCTTACACTGAAGATGCTCCAGTTAAAACTGTTGATTGCTATTTTTTAAGGTGTTAGCCTCAAATCTCTATGTACTTCCATTCTTTGGCAAACATGTCTGAGGTGCAATTAAGCCATGAAAAATATTCTTGTCTCTGAAAACAAGATTAATCTAAAGCAAAACTTAAATAATATTTTATATGGTTTACCTTTTCTGTGAGTCATGTTTCCATTTGGCTGTCTAGTGTTGAAAGAGGTAAAAAGGATGCATTGGGCTATCTTATTACACAGCCTCACTAGACAATGAGTCTGAAAGAGATTAGCAATACAAACCATTTCAAAGCACCATCCCATTTGAAAATAACACCTAAGCCAAGCCAGAAAAATACTCCCCTCTTTAAGCAGAACTCCCAGGCCTAATCCCAGAGAATAATGATCAGGCGTTGATCCAAGTGAGAATTATTACTCTTTGGGCAGGAAGAAAGGAAAAGACTTGTATTCCCACTCAAGGCTGGAATACTTCACTCTTTGTTTCAAAATATCTTTATTTTATTTCTGAAAGACATTTTTGCTGACTTGACAGTTTTGAGTTATTTTTCACCACTTTAAAGATGTCAACCTGTTGTCTTCTATCTTCATATATACCTTGGGAAAAATATGCTTTGCTGCCCCTTCCCAACACCTGAAGACTTTTCTTCTGTTGGGGTGATGGCTTTGGGCAGGTATCCATTCCTTCTATGAATCCGTGGCTGCACTTATCCTTTATGAATACATCAACAAAGCAATGCTTCTTTTCTCTTACACTGTACCCAGTCTCTCTCATGACCTTGGTGTATGTCAATGGAGAAGAACCTGCAAAGTGGATATAAGCTCCCCTTATGTCATTGGCTCCATAGTTTCTCTATTCTCATTCTAGCCCACACTTAGCCTCTGGAAATTTGTAAAGAGAAAGAAAAGAAAAGAAAAAAACATAGATGGATTCTCCTTCCTTGCCCTGTTATGTGGTTTCTAGCATGTTTTCCTACTATTTGCATTCCTACAGATCAGCCAGAGTTCAGGCTGTCTCTCCTTGGAGGGTCTTAGATTTCAGGTTACTTGGTTGACCTGTAATCTCTGCTCTCAAATGGCTTCAGAGAGCTTTTTCTTGTTGTTAGATTTGATATGATGCTATTTTTGGCAGTCTACATCCTAAGCAAAAGGTGGCTCCCTCAATCAACATCTTATTTATCATGAACAATGCAAAGATCTTACAGTGTTTTATCTCTGAATGTTTTACCCTCTTCCCAGCTTATGTGATATTATTTTGTACAATTGCATCTAACTCTTTTGAAGTCAACAAATTTAATATTTTCTTTATTATTGCTGTAGGTAATTTATGTTTATTTAGATTCCCTAAAAAGAAATATTAATCACTATGCTAATGTCCTCCGTTTTCTCACATATCAAACCTTCTTCAGTTTCATTAATGAACGTGTTTTTTTGATTTTCTTTTCTTTTTTTTTAATTGTACTTTAAGTTCTGGGATACACGTACAGAATGTGCAGGTTTGTTACATAGGTAGACATGTGCCATGGTGGTTTGTTGCACCCATCAACCCATCATCTACATTAGATATTTTTCCTAATGCTATCCCTCCCTCCCTTAGCCCTCCATCCCACAACAAGCCAAAGTGTGTGATGCTCCCCTCCCTGTGTCCATTTGTTCTCATTGTTTAACTCCCATTTACGAGTGAGAACACACAGTGTTTGATTTCCTGTTCCTGTGTTAGTTTGCTGAGAATGATGGTTTCCAGCTTCATCCATGTCCCTGCAAAGGACATGAACTCATCCATTTTTATGGTTGCATAGTATTTCATGGTGTATATATGCCACAATTTCTTTATCCAGTCTATCATTGATGGGCATTTGGGATGCTTCCATGTTTTTGCTATTGTGATCAGTGCTGCAGTAAACGTGAGTGTGCATATGTCCTTATAGCAGAATGATTTATAATCCTTTGGATATATACCCAGTAATGGGATTGCTGTGTCAAATGGCATTTCCAGTTCTAGATCCTTGAGGAATTGCCACACTGTCTTCCCCAATGGTTGAACTAATTTACACTCCCATGAACAGTGTAAAAGAGTTCTTATTTCTCTGCATCCTCTGCAGTATGTGTTGTTTTCTGACTTTTTAATGATCACCATTCTAAGTGGCGTGAGATGGTATCTCATTGTGGTTTTGATTTGCATTTCTCTAATGACCAGTAATGATGAGCTTTTATTCATAAGTTTGTTGGCCACATAAATGTCTTCTTTGTGGAGTGTCTGTTCATACCCTTCACCACTTTTTAATGGGTTTGCTTGTTTTTTTTTTTTTTTTTTCAATTGTAAATTCGTTTAAGTTTTGTAGATTCTGGATATTTCCCCTTTGTCAGATGTATAGATTGCAAAAATTTTCTCCCATTCTGTAGGTTGCCTGTTCACTCTTTTGATAGTTCATTTTGCTCTACAGAAGCTCTTTAATTAGATCCCATCTGTCAGTTTTGGTTTTTGTTGCCATTGCTTTGGTGTTTTAGTCATGAAATCTTTGCCCGTGCCTATGTCCTAAATGGTAATGCCTAGGTTTTCTTCTAGGGTTTTTACAGTTTTAGGTCTTATGTTTAAATGTTTAATCCATCTTGAATGAATTTTTGTATAAGATGTAAGGAAGGAGTCCAGTTTCAGTATTCTGCATGTGACTAGCCAGTTTTCCCAACACCATTTATTAAATAGGGAATCCTTTCCCCATCGCTTGTTTTTGTCAGGTTTGTCAAAGATCAGATGGTTGTAGATGTGTGGTGTTATTTCTGAGGCCTCTGTTCTGTTCCATTGGTCTATAAATCTGCTTTCGTACCAGTACCATGCTGTTTTGGTTACTGTAGCCTTGTAGTTTGAAGTCAGGTAGTGTGATGCCTCCAACTTTGTTCTTTTTGCTTAGGATTGTCTTGGTTATATGTGCTTTGTTTCGGTTCCATTTGAAATTTAAAATAGGTTTTTTTTTTTTTTTTTTTTTTCTAATTATATGAAGAAAGTCAATGGTAGCTTGATGGGGACAGCATTGAATCTATAAATTACTTTGATGGCCATTTTTACGATATTGATTCTTCCTATCCATGAGGATGGAATGTTTTTCCATTTGTTTGTGTCCTCTCTTATTTTGTTGAGCAGTGGTTTGTTGTTCTCCTTGAAGAGGTCCTTCACATCCCTTGTAAGTTGCATTCCTATGTATTTAATTCTGTTTGTAGCAATTGTGAATGGGAGTTCACTCATGATTTGTCTTTCTGTCTATTATTGGTGTATAGGAATGCTTGTGATTTTGGTACATTGATTTTGTTTACTGAGACTTTGCTGAAGTTGCTTATCAGCTTAAAGAGATTTTGGACTGAGACAATGGGGTTTTCTAAATATACAATCGTTTATAGGACTGTGTTCTATTTCATGAATTGGTTGATAGTAAATATAGATTACGTTTCTTTTAAACTTACTTTATTTAATATTACTCATTATTTTAAAAATAAAGTTTCAGTAGTATTCAATTGAAGATTTAAAGTTATTTTCCTTGAACACTTTTAAAGATTTCACTGATTGCTGGCTTCCATTGTTGTATCAAGAAGTTTGAGATCAGTCTAAATACTTTTTTTTATAGGCATGATACTGTGAAATATATATTTGGTCTTCATCCCTGTTTCCTGACTGACACGTAGCTCCTAAATTCCTTAGAATCTTCAAGAGTAATAAGAGTGTCTTTGGTATGCCAATGAAATGACTGGTGAATGGCAGCTCTTAGGTAACCTCAGGATGGAGGCTGCTCAAAGAAAGGACAAGTCATCATTACAGGGTTCAGACTTTTGGCCTAACCAGAGAGGGGAGGTGGGCTGAATGTTAAGCTAATTACTAATGACTGATGATTTAATCAATCATGCCTACATAATGAAACTTCCATAAAATCCTCAAAATACAGGGTTCAAAATGAGCTTCCAGAAATCTGAACATCTGGAGATTCCTGGACAGTGGTATGCCTAGAGAGGGCGTGGAATCTCCATTTCCCATCCCATATAACCTCACCCTATGCATCTCTTTACCTGTATCACATCTAATAACCTTTATAATATAACTGATACTCATAAGTAAGTGTTTCGATGAGTTCTATGAGCTAGTTTAGGAAATTATTCAAAGCTGGGAGAGAGATAGGGAACCCCAACTTATAGCAGATGGGTTAAAAGCACAGGTTAAACAACCTGTACTTGCAACTGGCATCTGAAGTCAGAGGGCAATCTTATGAGGCTGATCCTCAAACCGTGGGTCAGTCTGACATTATCTGATGCTATCTCCAGGCAGATAGTGTTAAAATTGAATTGAATTAGAGGACACCCAGCTAGTGTCTATGGCAGAACTTATTTGGTTGTTGATGTGTTGGAGAAATTCTCACATACTTTTTGGTAGCCAAAGGTCACAGAAGGTTTCTGTACTGATTGTGTTGTGAGAATATACTGGAAGAAATATTTTTTTTCCTATATCCTCAATAAACAATCAATCTTTTATTTCTGACTATTTTAATGGATTTTCTTTACTTTTTTTTTTTTTTTCCCAACAGTTTTATTAGTGTATGTCTAGCTATTGTTTTTATCCTGCCTGGCATTAAATCCTGAATATAATAAATCATGTCTCTCACCAATTTTGCAAATTGATCTATCTAACTATCACTTTAATTAGGTTTTTAACATTGCCAGGTCAGTTTAGGACTATACACATATAAGAGAGCGAAAGTTTTATATATAAATTTTCATTAGATCACAGTTTTGTACTCAGAATACATAGTAGGGAAGAAAATCACATATCACAAAACAAAGAGATACCCAGGAGGAGGAAAAAAATTACTTCTGTATTTACCTTTCTCAAGATGGTAGGTCGCTTTCAGGCTATATTCCCTATCATCCGAAGGGATACAGCAGCAACAGTGGAGATGGATTGAGTTTTCTTTCCTCTGAGACAGTCAGGGAAATACATTGCAAGCTAAGCTAGGGAGAAAATAACTCATTATTCATAACATAGTGTCATACACTCTGTAGGCTTTCAACAGTATAATTGATGATGATGATGATGTGACAGTCTTATGTGTATTTCTCTTTAGTCCTTGACATTATAGCTTTCATTATTCTGCCTACATGTAACAAAGTAAACTAGAGAGTCAGTCATACAAACTGGAATTTCAGAAAGAAAAAAGATGTCAGATTTCAAAATAATAATTCTTTCCTTCTGGATTTCTCCTTTATTCAAAACTACTCTCCCTGACAGCTTTTCTCTTTATTATTCCTTTATAGAAATCATCCTTGATTGCAATGAGCTCGGTCTCCAATTTTTTGTGACAGGCATCTGAGAATTATGGCACTAGCATTTACCCTCTTGTTCGCTTCAAACTGTTCCTTCTGTTCTTGGAATAATTCAGGAGATATGATATTTGAGCAATGCAGGCTTAAAGGACACAGGCAGTTTCCATCGATGTCAGTGGTAGTGACCTCTAGTTCTTGAAAGAAAGGCCTTACCCTTTATAGCATTTCTAATACCAGTACGGGCCCTCCTTAAAAGCTGAACAAGGAAAGGACTCACAGAATTAAGGAATTTCAAAACTCACATAGACCTTGAGATTTTATTCCAATCTTTTAATTTTGTGTATTAAGAAACCAAGTCTACAAGAATTTCTATGTGCTCAAAGCCACACATTTATTTCATTGCTAAAATTATTCTTCTATACATCATAAGAAAACAAATTAACACATCAATTTTGTAAACAGTCCTCTTCTTCAGCATAAATCAGTTTGTGTGAAACTGTTTAATATAGACAATTTAATTTAGAGGTTGACTTTTTAAAAAGAGGAACAAAAATGAGCTATTTATCTTATTGCTGCCAATGGCTTAATTTGGCCAGTGAGTGGTAAGAAGCAGGGTCTGGCATTGACTCCTACTCAACCATTTCTCTCACAATGTTTGTCCTGGACCTTTCCCAGGGAAACTGATCAATAGATCATAGACTTTGGGATATTGTTTCTCACTCTGGTTTATCTGCATGGGTGTTTGAAAGATATAATTTATAAATATGATACAATAATACTTTTTTAGTGATAGCAAATTTAAGCTCTACATATAGCACATTTCTTTTTCTGTTTTATCTGTCATCTATGTCTTACAGATGATCAGTTCCTATATTTTATGAAATAAAAGAATCAGATAAACTTTTTCATAATAAGAATAAATAATTCATAATCCTAACCTTGGGGATGTTTGTATTTCAAAGGAAGCCTAGATGGAGAAACTTTCTATCTAAATAATAAAACTTTGGATGATAGTATCCTAAGTCTACTGGCTAACCTGTTTGTAAGGTCATCTAGGGCAGAGAATTTTATTTTTGCTTCCTATTATTACTAAATAATTGCCAACCTTTGATAAGTCATCATTGATTGTATCCTTGAAAATGTTGCTATGTTAGGCCAGGTGTGGTGGCTTATGCCTGTAATTCCAGCACTTTGGGAGGCCAAGGCAGGCTGATCCCTTGAGCTTAGGAGTTCAAGACCAGCCTGAGCAACATGGTAAAATCCTGTCTCTACAAAAAATACAAAAAAAAAAAAAAAAAAAAAAAGAACAATAGTGAAAATGTCGCTATGTTTTAGTTTTCTGATATGCCACTTAAAAAGTTAAAATGGCTACCTTCATTTGTGGGACAGTTTATAACACACTCATCACTCCCTCTCACCTTTCAAATGATCAAACACATTCACTTTAGTTCATTTTTTATATTTTTCAGTTTTAGGCATCAGCTATTGACTTAGTTCTTTAGTACTCCCACCATTTACACAAACACTGAACACTGGTATCTCCTTCCCCTTTCTCACAGTACAGCTGGAATTTGGGTCAGATTGATGTTTAGTGTGTGTATTTTATAAGTATGTAAACACTATTCTCAACCAAGCCATACAATATATAATATTTTTCTTGCACAACTTTTTAATGTTTTAATTTTTACTGTATTAAAATGTTTTTTGGAGGCAGAGTCTCACTCTGTTGCCCAGGCTAGAGTGCAATGGTTACAGTCATGACTCACTGCAGCCTCGTGTCCTTGGCTCAAGTGATCCTCTCTTCTCAGCTTCCCAAGGAGCGGGGTCCAAATGTGTGAGTCACATTGCCTGGCTGTTTTATATTTTTATTTTTCTGCAGAGATGAGTCTCACTCTGTTGCCCAGGCTCGTCTCAGACCCCTGGACTCAAGTGATCCTCCGAACTTGGGGTCCCAAAGTGTTGGGACTACAGGCATAAACCACCGCACCTGGCCTATTTTTCTTTCCCACTTTTTAAAAATTACCAATGTGGCTCTCTGTGTTCTTATCATGACTGCATCCCCAAACATTTTAGCAAATACTCACTTAGACTTGACTAGGTGCCAAGTAATTTTCAAGTGCTTTACAAATATTCATAAAAAAACTTTGAACTAGATACTATTATTATCCTCATTACATAATTAAGAAACACATGGTTAAATATCATGTCTGGGTTAAATTTATGGTTGATAAGGACAATCTGTCAACTGTATTTAAAACCAAATAAGTTCAAAATTTAGATATTAAATTAACTTTATAGAGAAATAAAATAAAATTTATTATGATTTGGAAAGAAAATGCAAATTTTATCAATGCTTAATTCTTCATGATTTTGTTATTTATTCTATCAGGAAAACTTGAGCAGCTAAATAGAGAGTGAGAAAGTCAGAGAATTGAAGTATTCAATTCCATGGGATATTATCTTTCTCTGGGTATTTGAGGAGTGAAGAAATGAACTTTATACAAGATTAGAGTTTCATCGAACTATTCTTGAATAGCTAAATATCTCATCACCTGGGAAATTTATACCGCTATTATTCTTTCATAGTGAAAGTGACATAAAACTAAACATCTGTTGACTTTTTTTGAGGAATAAGATCACTCACCCTGTCATCAGTATTGAACTACCAGAGTAGTAGAAATAATGTATCTACAAATCCACTACAAAGATTAAATAGATATTAACAATCTTCTATAGTTATTTCAGATCCCTCTTTTCTCTCACTCTGTATGTCTGTAGCACTTGATGTAAAATTCAACACATAAAGTTGAAATCCAGCTTCTGTCTTTTCCAGAACTTTTCATCATCAAATTGAATTTATCCTTCAGTTTGGTGTCTTCATATACATAACTATTCTATATTTTATTGTTTTATGTGGATTTAAAAAATGTGCTATTTTATGGCATATTCAGACTTATAACTTCATTTTATTTGTGCAACATTATGATTTTGAGATTTATTCATTTTGGTTCCTGTACTCTAGCTTATGAAAAATAAATCTGTATATATAATATTTCAATTTATGATTAAATTATATTTAACTATTTTCTATTCTGAGAAACATATAGATTGCTTCTACTTTTTTTTTATATAGATAGGATATATAAGGGCATAATTTGGCAAAGAAAGAACTAGATCTTTGGCAAAATCCCATGACAAATAACAAACCCTCCTGTGATATAAAACAAAACATAAATACACACACACGAGCGATCATGGAATAGGATTTCATTAATAAGATTTCTTCCTTCTTTTACTTGTTCCACAAATACTTGAGAGCCTATCATTTTCAGGCACTATTTTAAGTACTTGGGATATGTCTTATTTAGTCTGAGCTTTTGTAACAAATTACTATAGGCTAGGTGGCTTACAAACAACAGATATTTATTGCTTACAGTTCTAGAGGCTAGAAACTTGACACCAGGATTCCAGCATGATGGGGTTCTGGTGAGGGTCCTCTTCCAGGTTGCAGACTGCCAACTTCTCTTTGTTTCCTTATATGGTAGTAAGAGAGCAAGAGAGCTCTGCCAGTTCCCTTCTACAAGGGCACAAATCCTATTAATGAGGGCTTCATCCTCATGGCCTAATTATCTGTGAAAAACCCCAAATCCCATACCATTACACCAAGGGTTAGGTTTGCAACATATGAATTGTCAGAGGGTAACAAATTCAGATTATAATGGGATATATTAGTCAACAATACAAATATCTGGGCTAAAGCCTAACATTAAACTAGGAAGTTCATGTCTTCTTAGGATTTCTGAGCCATGGAAACTCCTTATATTTTGGCCTTCTTGCTCCACTGGTCACTGTTAAGTGTATGGTAGTTTTACATTTTCGAGAAATATAGAAGCTTTATTTATTTTTATACTAAAAACATACCATTTTGAAATGTCTTCAAATAAAACTATCCAGTGGTGTCTACTGTATAGCAAAGAGGGCATTATGGGTAGATAAAATGGCAATGTTAAAATGGCAAAGGTGACCGAATGTATGTTGTGTCCTGGAAATTCCGAATACTCCAGATTGACTGAAGTAGAGGAGATACATATAAGGTTCAAACTGTAATAAGTTTGTAAACACAAATTGGGCAGCACTGTACAGTGTTGCTTTGATGATCAGTCTGGAGATTGGCTACTGGTAAAGAACATTCTTCTTCTTCCCCCTCCACCCCCAAAAAACAAGATCTCTCACCCAGGATGGAGTGCAGTGGCACAATCACAGCTCATCAAAGCTTCCAATCCAGGGCTCAAGCAATCCTCCCACCTCAGTCTCCTGAGTAGCTGGGACTACAGGCACATGCCACCATGCCTGGCCTGTAGAGAGAGATGGGTTTTGGCCATGTTGCCCCAGCTCGTTTTGAATTCTTGGGCTCAAACCATCCACCTATCTCAACCTCCCAAAGTGTTGGGATTACAGGCATGAGCCACTGTTCCTGGCCTATTCATTCTTAATAAGGGGTAAAATATTTATATTTATCAGTGTTGCTTAAGCTTTATTTATGTATATATTTTCTGTGTGAATTGTGCAAAGGTAAATGTCAGCCTTACACTCTAAGAATTAATAAAATTATGATTTTTGTATAAATATAATAATCTTTGAGTTCAGTTTATTCTAAAAAGTACATTAAACTGACAAAGATTTATTTCACTTATTTTCAGACCAATAAATTTCTTTTTCTCTTTTTTTTAAGCTAAAGTTACTTTATTATTAAAGAAAGAAAAATATTTTTAAAACCCTAATCAGTCGGGGTACTGAGAGAACATACTTGTCCATGGAGTCATCTTCATTTGTTTTTAACTAATTAATTAATTTATTTATTTATTTATTTTTTTAAATTATACTTTCAGTTCTAGGGTACATGTGCACAATGTGCAGGTTTGTTACATATGTATACATGTGCCATGTTGGTGTGCTGCACCCATTAACTCGTCATTTACATTAAGTATATCTCCTAATGCTATCCCTCCCCCTTCCCCCTCCCCACAACAGACCCTGGTGTGATGTTTCCCTTCCTGTGTCCAAGTGCTCTCATTGTTCAATTCCCACCTATGAGTGAGAATATGCGGTGTTTGGTTTTTGTCCCTGTGATAGTTTGCTGAGAATGATGTTTTGTAGCTTTATCCATGTCCCTACAAAGGACATGAACTCATCCTTTTTTATGGGTGCATAGTATTTCGTGGTGTATATGTGCCACATTTTCTTAATCCAGTCTATCACTGATGGACATTTGGGCATACCAATACATTTCAAATGTTCCTATCATTCTATATGAAACTGCATCAAGCTATTACCACCAACTTTATCCAGAAAAGTAAAACTTTGGGAATAGAATTTTCTTACCCAAATGTGTTCTCTTATGTCTTCCTTCCCAAAAAGAGTGAGAAAAAAGAAACACAGAAAATATGAATTACCATTTTGTTGTTTTAGTAAACATTCACTGAGTGGCTTACCAAATTCTATTAAAGCCATTGTAAACATATTATTCCACTTATTGCTGACTCCTTAAGCCTGATTAGGTGGACAAATGTTTATTTTCACATTGACTGTGCTGGACACAAAGGAACCCATTTCAACCATCATAATTAACCATCATAATTAAATAGAAAGTATTTGTGGATTATTGTTGTCATTCATACAGTTTGAACAATATTAATAAGGAAGAGACAGAAGACATTCCTTAAGAGTGGTTGTATTAGTGGTCTGCCTAGCCAGAAATGAAACTGTATGTGAAGTTCCTTTAACAGCATGTTAGGGTGAAGTCATTAGATATTTCTCTAGGTAGAATCTATATAAAGTATTAGTTTGTTAAGGATCCATCATAATTTGTATTTTCTTATATTCAGGCAGCAGATAGTGAATCCCCCTCTCAAGACTGTAACTGTATTTTCTGCTGACATTATTAAAATTTCTAGAGATGTTTGTAGCAGAGAGGATTACAGTCAGTGTGATGCGAACACAGAAAAGACACACATAACAGAACAAACGCATCAACGATGCAAGAATGGTTCAAACTACTGTGTGTTGTGAGGGACAATCATAAATTTGAAACATTATACATAAGTTAAAATGAAACAACCTCAATTCACATTTAATTATACAGAAATCATGAATAATTCTTAACTTAATAGATTCTTTGTATTTTGTTTTTGTTTGTTGCTTGGTCTATTTCAATTTGTTTTAGTTTGTTTTTATTCTTTCATGAATCTTCCTTATACGTAAAAGGTCCTAGTACAACTTTCTCTGCTATTCAAAAAACAACTTTATATAGAAGCTTTTCAGGGAAATCTAGTCTCTGTCAAACAGATAATTTTAATAACCTAATTAGATTGTCTGAGTGCTTCACTGTTACAATGATAGACAATATATAAACACCCAGGCTGTCACCTGAACACTCAGCATAGCCAAATTTGCATTTGAATGGTTGCCAGAATGTACTTTTTTTCTTTTGAATTCACTGCATCATGCATTCTTTTAGTCTTTTGGAAAGGAAAAATCTGCAGCAACATTGCAGAAAGCCTTGTTAATTCATTTTTTAATGAATAACGCCCTTTGGCATTCTCTTTGATAGTCATGGTTTGCTGGAATGAACAGTGTACACTTCTCTTTTTGAATACTACAGCCCTTTTCAAGCTTGAATATGCCTTGGGGTAAAATAGAGGGTTATCCATTTGTACACAGGAGGGAAAGTACTTAGATGAATACCAAAATAGAGGTATCGGGGTGCACAATAAATTTGCTTAGTGGAGATTGAGGGCTAAATGAATTTGCCCATGGAATAATATTTTAATAGAATGTATAGATCAAGGTTATGCCATTACATAAAATGTGAATTAAATAATTCATGCAGTTTTCCAGATAATGTAGCATAATGGTAATTTCCAAACTATGTTTATCTTTGATTTTTATATTCTTTTATCAGCCAAACTTTAACTTGTTTTAATAAATATTCATTGAGTGCATATAAAGGTCCAGTTACTATACAAAGAAGTGAGGATACAAGTAACATAAAAAGAAATTTCTTACTTTAGGGTTTATGTCATATGAGAAGAGACAGACAAGTATCTAGCCAACCGTGGTGCAATGAAATAAGTGGCATAATAGGAGACACATAGCAAGTACAATCATAACTAAATGGAAAGAACAATTAATTTTGCATGGAGGGACATCTGGGCAGATTGTACAAAGCATGTGATATTTGAATTGAGAACTGAAGCACTAGTTGACTTGTGGCAGGTGAAAAGGGATGTCAGGGCATTCAAACAAAGAGATCACTGCAGACAAAATCACTGAGTCAGGGGAAATCTTTAGGTAACGGCAAAGATGAAGATTAAAAATAAAAATGGTACAGAGAATTACTGGGAAATGGCAAGAGATGAGACTGGGAAAATAAGATGTCAGAATTAGCTTCTACTTAAACTTGCCTATGTAGAAAAAGCCCATACAATGATATGACAATCTGGGGTCCATGGTGATTCCAGAAACAATTTATGTGCGTTTGTCAATTGTTTTGAAACAGCTGCCAATGAGAATTTGAATCAAAACGTGGCTTAAAATTAATCCCTGATTCTGCTATTTTCTGTCTGTATTTTTATTTGTAGCCTACTCCAACAATGACATCAATAAAAGCCACAAATATAAAAATTATATAAATACTTTAAAAGTGAATGAGATTAGATTAATTAACAGAAGATATCAGAGATGCACTATTTACGAAGCACATATTATGTGAACCATGAACCAGTCCTTTGTGTGTTTTTTCTTGAATCCATTCTTTGCTTCCTCCATGTGGGGCTCTACTTTAACAGAAGGCTGATCCAATAGGTTACATTTGCCGGGTCCCTGTGGCAGCAGACTTAGCGTCTGGGTTAAAGCAATAGGAAGCAGTAGTGAGGGATTAAAGGGTAGAAATGAGGGGGAAGCCAGTGTATTTTTCCTCTTTTCTCTGGCAGGTCCTATATTCCCTCTTGGCTCCAGCTCTGACTAAAAAAGCCCTAAGTGGTTACCCTAAATGGGTAAGCCTTTGGCTTACCTATTTTCTAGTTGCCAGTGTTACCACCTTCATATTTTATAATACACTTAGAGTCTGCAATGTCTTCTGCTGGTGTTAATACTTTATTATCTCCAGTTTAGTTTCACAGCTCTTTTACTACCCAGATGACAAGTTCTTTCTATCTTAAATATTTTAAGAGAGGTTTTATTTCCCTGAGTGAACGCTGACTGATTCAACACCATGAAAACTTACTTAAGACATTAGGTTCGCACAATTACTTTAGAGGGTTATTATTACTATTATGCATTTCTTACAAATGAACAAAAACATAGAGAAAAGAGGTCTGTAAGTCTTGTCACTTTTTTTTTGAATTCAAAACCAATGCTGCTCCACACTACAAAAAAAATGTCATTTTGTGATAACCCTTCCCAGGGGAGAAAAGGGAAGAGAAATGTGAATAAAGCAATGCTTGAACTCTCAGCTGCTTTCACTTGTTTCATTCTTTGCCAAGATGCATAGTAAATCTCATCACAACACAGGTGTGACTCTTGCCTTTACAATCTGCCTCAATAGCATTCATTTCCTCTCACCTTTATCCTAGAAATCAGAAGAACATTTTGTCCTATTAGTACAAGGTTTTAAGATGCCAATCATAATTGCACCCCTGTTGAATCAATGTGTAAACATATTTTAGAAACCTGATAAACTATTGTCATATAACCCAATCTTTCTCCTTATATATGTAAGGGTATGGTAAGAAATAAAGCCAGTTTTAGTGCCATATATGTTTTCTAGTCTCCTACTGGAGTGCTCTTGTCATTTAGAGCTAATTCCACTGAGGCATCATTAAGTGACCCCGTCTCCTCCTTTTCCAAACTAACTGTATATTTTTGTCTTCAATTCTAAACAAAAATTTGAATTCATTAAGAAATCCTTAGAGAAACTGCTATACTTTGTTTTTACCTAGGTGTTTTACATACTGTTCTCGTTCATTGCTGTTTCCCACCTGCTGCTCAATGACACAATTAAAGCATCAAAATCACTTCTTTTATAATAGACAATATTCCTAGCAAGCTGCATTTAATAGAAATGATATATTTGGTAGATAACACCAAATCTCTTAATTCTTTATATCTCACTCCCCATGTTTAATACTATGGATCCTGTGTTTTCTCTCTTTTTTTCTCTTTTAATTTAACAATTTAACAACAATAGTGGTATGTATTTTATTTCTTTTGGTGAATCGGTAGACAAAATGCTTTTCATAGACATCAAATCTTGAAGGAGTGACTTTAAGGATACATTTTGAACGGGAGATATTCACTGGAAAAATAACTGTGTTTTAGATACCCTGACTTTGCTATAAGCATTGATAGACTTTTTATAACTTTATTTTTTTCAGGGAACAGTAAACTTTAAAGAATAATGTCAAAAACCACTGATTTTAATTAATAAGTCTCTTAAGCATTGAATTGAAAGTCTTATAATTTTCTTAGTTAACAACTAGTTTTCTCCACCTTTACTGTATCCCAAACTATCTTGTGAGAAGTAGATGTACAAAGGAGACTAATCAACCATGAAGCAATAATTATTAGGTATGCATACGTATCATTCTGATTTCAGTTAATGCAACTTCAAACATTGACAACGATGGAGTATCAGGAGAAATGATAGTCAAAGAGTGTCTAGTTGAAATTTGAAAAAGGAAAATATGTCAAAATTTGAAAAAGGGAAATGTGTCTAAATTTGATATAATTTCAGCACTTTGATTGAACTACTCTTTCAAACACTCATGTCAAGAAAGAGTCATATGCAAATGAGATTATAGAGAGTGAGGTCAAACAAACCACATTGGTATACATAAAGGACCAATCAAGCAATATTACTTATGGAATCCTAATAACTTTTATCATTAAAAAAAGTCTCAATCAACTCCTTAAAATTACTTTAAAAAATCTGTATATACATGTTTATGTCTTAAAAGTTGATAGGTTCAAATTAAAATCCAATAGTCTGCTTTGGCCTCTGAAAAGTTATTAGAAGTGTCTTATTTAGTTGAGATAATAAATTATAACTCCCACCATAATTATTTCTATGAGCCTTTATTCTGCATACTCAAGTACTTTATTGTTGTATCTACATAGTACATTTTAGATAATAATTTATTCAAGGTGATGAAATAGAAATGAATGTGATTCTGCAACCACAGAGGAATTTATCTCATATTCCGCAAGGGGTAATAGAAGGATATTGTGTTAAATCTGCTGAGATCTGAATAGTACCACATACAATATATGTTACATTAATCATTAAGTTTATACTCCTTGAACATATTTTCACTTTGAGGACTGTCTAAAACAACTAACTTCACAACACCATTAGAATATTTAAATGGTAATACAAGTTTTGTTAATGAAAAGACTATCTTAATGACAGGTAATTTTAATTTTTTAAAAATGAGAAATGCAAATCAAAACCACAATGAGATACCATCTCACACCAGTTAGAATGGCAATCATTAAAAAGTCAGGAAACAACAGGTGCTGGAGAGGATGTGGAGAAATAGGAACACCCTTACACTGTTGATGGGATTGTAAACTGGTTCAACCATTGTGGAAAACAGTATGGCCATTCCTCAAGGATCTAGAACTAGAAATAGAGTATGACCCAGCCATCCCATTACTGTGTATATACACAAAGGATTATAAATCATGCTGCTATAAAGACACATGCACACGTTTGTTTATTGCGGCACTATTCACAAGAGCAAAGACTTGGAATCAACCCAAATGTCCATCAGTGACAGACTGGATTAAGAAAATGTGGCACATATACACCATGGAATATACACTATGCAGCCATAAAAAAGGATGAGCTCGTGTCCTTTGTAGGGACATGGATGCAGCTGGAAACCATCATTCTCAGCAAACTATCGCAAGAACAGAAAGCCAAACACCGCATGTTCTCACTCATAGGTTGTAATTGAACAGTGAGATCACTTGGACTCTGGAAGGGGAACATCACACACGGGGGCTTATTATGGGGAGGGGGAGGGGGGAGGGATTGTATTGGGAGTTATACCTGATGTAAATGATGAGTTGATGGGTGCTGATGAGTTGATGGGTGCAGCACACCAACATGGCACAAGTATACATATGTAACAAACCTGCACGTTGTGCACATGCACCTTAGAACTTAAAGTATAATAAAAAAAATTAAAATTTTGTTTTCTTCATGCAAAATGTTCTTCAAACACCAACACAAATGGATCTCATGAGGTTCACAGTTTAAAATTATTAGATATTTCTGAATCACAATAAATAAAATACTGTATCAATATTTGTGTAGAAGTAATATTTAACCTAAAAGGAATTATTTTATGAAAATCTATGACAAGACCATTATTTTTCAAAATAATATTATTTTTATATAGTTTATTACATGAATACTTAATGAGTTATTGATGTTGATATAGAGATAAATATTAATTTTACAAAATAAATCGCATAGTCATTTCAGATAACTGTTATACTTACTTCTTATGAGGTATAGATGTTATACATTTCTGTGAAAACAGAGCCTAGAGAAATAATTGTGGGTAAGGCTACTAGAAATGTAATCTGTCAGAAGGATTTCATTAAAGTAAATCAGGTATATTCTATTCGGTTTCCAAGATCTCCTTCAAAGTTAAGCCAAGCTGGCCCCAATCTTGAATATACTCCAAACCTAATAAAGAAAACTCGTAAGTGCTGAGGAATTGTGGGGAATCATGCAATATCTTTCATATGTGGTATAATAATAACTAAAATGAGAACACGTCATGGTCATAATAATGAAAGTTATTTTCAGAATTCTCAGCTTCCTGGGTTTGGAAAGCAATCAAAACATCTATTCCTGTTGGAGAAAATGTTCTTTAATCCAAGTGTTATCTGAGAAGACGCTCTTCACAAACAAACAAAACTGAACTCATCCAAACCATTCTATAACCATGTGTAGAATGATAAATAAAGATAATAATAGTTACTGTTTATAGAATCCACATTACAGACACTAACTTTAATTATACAGGAACCTTTTTTTTTAACTTCATAGTTTAACAAACTAAGTCACTACAAACTTGATAAGAACCTTCCAGAACTCAAAAACTTAGAAAGTAGAAAAAATAGACTTTAAACCTAACTTATCTATAACAAAGTTTCTACAGTTAATCACCTCTCAATACTGTCCTATACTTCATGGGATCTTATTATTAAATTTAGCCAGAAAGGAAGGTTTCCTGTTGATTATTTTAATGAACAAAGATAGGAGAAACTGACCTTAATAATATCTGTGTGTGGTGGAGGAAAACAAGAAAAGGGAAACAATGGACGCTGATAGTTTATTTTTTGACAGAAACTGTGTCTAAATAAATGCAATGATTAAACAGAAGCAACACTTACTTTACTATTTTCATGTAAGTCTACAAATACCAAAGTACCTTTTATATGTATGAAATTGTGCTAGATAGGCACGATCAGAGTTCAAGTTAGTTTATGTGTCGTTATGACAGGAGATATGCATATGAAATACAACAACTAACGGTACAAAGCAGGGTTAACTATAAATACTCTAGAAATGTGGAGAAAGTTACTCTTGCTATATAGTGATAGAACAGGTATAAATAAAGTAACTGTGAACTGAACTCAAAAATGTACTATATTAAAATAGGTAAAGAGGAGAGGAGCAGTATTCTGGATGGGATGGCTATGATCACCAAGGTCCTAAGACAGATCTTAACTTTAGACACATAGTAGGTATGGAGGAGTAAACTGAAGAGAGATGAAGAGCAATAGGCTACTATGCAATGCCTGGCACATAAAATCAATCAATAAACATTTATCGAATAAAAGCATCAAATATCTATGCTAAATATTTGAAAGTAGGTTCCACTGGGACAGGCACTAGGTGTGAGCCCATGCATGGTTCCAGTTGACGGGAAAGGAGACCCGAGAAAATATAGGATGTGATCAGCCCTAGAAAAGTTATAAAGAAGGTCAAATCAATATCTTTAACCTGTTGATAATGAAGAACTGCTAATGGTTTAGATCAGATAAATTGAATAATGAATATCATATATTAAGACAGAATAATTTATGATTAATTTTCTTTTTTCTTTCTTTCTTTCTTTCTTTTTTTTTTTTTTTTTAGACGGAATCTTGCTCTGTCACCCAGGCTGCAGTGCAGTGACACGATCTCGGTTCACTGCAACCTCTGCCTCTCGGGTTCAAGCGATTCTCCTGCCTCTGCCTCCCCAGTAGCTGGGATTATAGGCATGCATCCCCATGCCTAGCTAATTTTCTATTTTCAGTAGAGATGGGGTTTCACCATGTTGGCCAGGCTGGTCTCGAACTCCTGACTTCAGGTGATCTGCCAGCCTCGCTTTCCCAAAGTTCTGGTATTACAGGTGTGAGCCGCCATATCCGACCACTGCTTAGTTTTCATATTAAGCACTCACTGAGATTTTGGGAGCTTTTTGAAAGCTAAGACACACTTTTCAAAATACAAAATAACTATAGACATTTTCACAAAGAAATTCCTATTAAAATTCAGAAGTATGTGGACACTTATAGCTGAAGTTAGGACAGAGTATATTTGATATGAACTGAGGTAGAGAGATGACATAAGAGGCTGTAGTAATGCAGATATGAGCTGATAAATTATCTATTAGGATTGTAAAAGTAAGAATGAACAGACATAAATGAGTGTGAGATTCAAGAAAGAGGGGTCCACAATACCGGGTCTTTTTAGTGTTGTTGTTTTATTAATGAGGTTACATTTTAAATCTAATTCACGTTATTTTTTAGCCATGCGTGTTCATCCCATCTATTGAGTCTCATGTTCACTAACAAGCAGAACTCCAAGTATTATTTGTCTTATCTAACAAATTGAGAAATAATTCTGGAAGTTTTTTTTAAGTATAAGAAAACTGGAGCACATATTAATTTAATTTGTATAATTTCAAAGTTTCTAACACCAAAAATCATGACCTCTCCACTTAAACTCCACTGCCTAAAGGCTGACACATCTATTTGGTGCTCAATTAGGCCACATAATTTTTTATTCAAAGAGAATTAGAAAGTTGACATTAGAAATATGTGGTAGAAAGAAAAGATACTGAGTCCACATCATTACACCAACTTAGATTGTGTAGTTTTGAAAACAGAATCAGGTTGGACAATTTTAAAAAGAAATAGATGCATTTTATATCTTGTCATTTTAATATGCTATATGTAATATTTGTATCTTTACAAATATTTATCTTTAATATGCTATACCTAATAAAATTATCTGTGTAATGATATATACAAAGATACTTTTTAGGTTATTGACACTTTATAAGTTCTGTAAATTTTATTGTTTATGCTAATAATGCAAAATTTCAATTAGTTTCTCTTTTATGGATGATTTACGTTTTTACCTCAAGAAAATCAGAATTGATGTTAGCTATATATTTTCATCAGTATTATTTCTTAAAATTTAACTGTATTCATTTTCTATTGCTGAGTATCAAATTGTAAAGAAAAAAAATAACCTCTGAAAGCAGTGCAAATTTGTTATCTCAAAGTTTTTGTAGGTTACCAATCTAGGCAAGGTGTGGCTTCAGGGTATCATCAGGCTTACATCAGGGTGCTGGCTGAGGCTCTAGTCATCTGGGACATGAAGTCCTCTACCAAGCTTAGTTATTGGTAGAACAACCAATTCTTTGTGACTATTGGTAGAATAATGATTTCCTGATTTCCTTGTGATTGTAGGACGGGTTTTCATATTCTCAGCAGCTGTAAACAAGGGACAACTCTCAGCTCCTAGAGGCCACCTTCCATTTGTGGCTATAGGCAATTCATAACAGCAGAGCACAATTGTTTGACATACTCCTCTGTGACCAGACAGAGAAAACTCCCTGCTTTTAAAGAGCTCATGTAATTAGGTCAGGCCAACCCAGATAATTTCCCTGTTTTAAAGTCAACTGTTTTGGGATATTACTTTTATCTTCAAAATTCCTTCAAGCAGTACCTAAATTATCATCTGATTGAAAAACGGAGAGAAAAAGAGTGCCCGGCAGGGCCCGTGAATTCTGGGAAAGGGCATCTTAGAATGCTGCCTTCTATGCTAATTGAAACAATGACAGCATAATAAAGTAAATGAAGACGTGTGATAATTTTCTCTAAGGAATCACCTAGTAACTAATCTATTAATTAATGCCTGTCTCATTTTAATAAAATTATTTTCATTCTTTCCCCAATATTAAAAAATAGCTTTATGAGGAGAGCAAGTGGTGTTATATATTAAATATCCTCAATTAGCACAATGCCTGGTAGATAAAGGCAGTCAACATAAATTAATGGAAATCAGGCTTGTTACCAACAACTTAAAAATACTTAAAACACTTAACCAGGCATTTCACTGTGGACAGCCCATCTTTTCTCGAGGAGATGGTTTTACAGAAAGTGTAAAAATCTAAGCATGCAGCAAGTTTTACCCATATTCAATGATATTTTGCATATGAAGAATACCAGACCCTATACTCTTTGTGTAGTCACTTTGTGGCATTTTGTGCTTTAATTTTAGCATATGATTTTCTGACTAAGGAAGTATTTAGATATGTTTTCTAAAATGTCAACAGTACAAGAGAAAATGTCATGTCTGCTTTTAATGTTTTCCCCTACTTTATTCCTAGCATCTAGAAAAGACCCACAAAAGCAGGCAAGAGACAAAAGGGAGAGGTGGCTTTGAGCCATCTCCATTCTTCACTCTAACATGGGCCTGTCATTGCAATGGCATCAGTGAACATGTTTCAAAATGTTAGTGTGTCAACAGTTCTATCACCATTTGCCCCTAATATTTACCTTTTCTTCACTTGGAAAAGTGGACAAACAAGTGGGAAATGTTGCAACATAAAAACCAACACTTATTAACATCTTCCTTCAATTATCTGTCACTGCATAAAAATATAATTCCAAAGACAGATAAATAATAATTTCTAAAGTGTAGTTGACTAAGCAATACTGAAAATCAGAAAAATTAAGAGAACATTTCTATTTGCATTCACCTATTTCCTAACATGATTCTTTTTACCTCTAAGTACAGATAAACAAATATCTCAGTAGAAAACTATCTCATACAGGTATTTTCTTTCTTCTTCCTGTCTGAAGACTTTTTTTTTAATATGTATTTTTAACTCCTAGAAATCAAACTTTGAATAAAATGAGATCTAGTCAAGTTGCCGATAAGAAATTTCACTCTGAACTTGTGGACAGTTTTCAGTCTTACTCTAGTTTTGGGCTAAAAATAAATCATGACTTTTAAATTTATGTATGTATGTATGTATGTATTTATTTATTTTTATTTTTTGAGATGGAGTCTCACTGTGTCACCGCCCAGGCTGGAGTGCAGTGGTTTGATCTCAGCTCACTGCAACCTCTGCCTCCTGGGTTCAAGCAATTCTACCTCAGCCTCTTGAGTAGATGGGATTACCTGTGAGCACCATCACACCTGGCTAATAAAGTATGACATTTTAAAATTTCATTTTTTTTCCTCAATCTGTTGGGAATTTTAGAAATTTTCCTCAAATAAGTGAAAATAAATAACTCTAAATCTTGACTGTGAAACCATTTCTCAACCTATTCAAGAAAACACTTTAAATTTCTGATTAGAATACAACATCTATTTCCATGAAGCAATATTAAGTAAGTTAAAATAATTTGATCCAAATGCTTGATGATAAAAGTAAAAATGCCATTTATTTTATCTTATTTTTAACAGTATTTTTACCCTGTAGTGTGTAATAGTTTATCTGTTTTATGTTGTGATTAAAGGTGGAATAATTAATTTTATAATGAGATTAAAGCATTTATAAAAACTAAATAGCATTACATTTCCTAAAAGTAAATATGACTTTTATTTTGAAGTGTAGAAACATCACAACCTTCTTTGGCTGTGAATCATTATAAGGTCATAACAACAAGTCCATTTTAAAAGTACATTAATTTGAAAAAAGACACTTTTTCTCTACTTCAGAGATACAAATAAACACTTTTGTTGCTACAGTCACAAATCAAGGAGACAAATAAGAACTGTAAAGAAGAAATAAATAAAGGAGAACAATGCAAAGAGTAGGACAATAAATAAGAACGTTTAATATTTTCAAGAGTATGATTGTATATTGCAACAAACCAGATTCTATATTACTTTGGAAATGCCAGGGAGAATGGTGTGGTCTCTTTTGGCCATGCTAATTAGCTGTGTTGATACCTACTCCAAGCAGCTGGCATCCTCTTGCTTGGGGAATAGCCAACCTCCTCTAATCTAGTAAAGGCTGTAGATGATTCCACTGAATCCTATCTCAGGTGAGTGATTTTTACCTCTTATCTTTGCAGAAGATAAATAAAACAATTCATCCAAAAGCAGCTTCAGTCTGTGTGTTCATTCCCTTTCTTATAGTCATACCGACTGGCATCTTCTAACTTTAGCTACAGAGACAGAAAGTGAATGTCAAATTTAAAAAAATCCTTAAATGGGTCAAACTGTCTGAGAGGTGCCAGATATTTCTAACTGTATGACCAATTTTAACCGAAAGCTTATGTTTTTTAAACATATGGTGTATACGCTTTGAACCAAGGGGGTGGGTGTGGGGAAACAAACCCTGCACAAATGCCTCATCTTTACAGTCAAACTCCTAATCCAGGTAGACATAGTTGTTATGTATTACTTCAGACTAAAGCTGAAATGGCATAGGCATATCTATCGAACTGGCAAAATTTATACTATTCCCAGTATAACTAAATTTTCCACACTGGGAATTACTAAATGATAGAAGGAAACTTTTTATAACTTATGACAAGGAAATTGCATGATTAAGCTCTTTAAAAAAACAAACTGAAATATTGTTTTTTATTGACATTTTAAAAATGTATAGAAAGCAAAGCTTCATTTTTGATCAATTTGCTTTTCATATTCTTTCTGATAAATTTTAATTTTTATATCAATATCAATTTTATAATTACTACTCTCCAAAAGATCACTAAATTTTAATATCTATCCTGCATAGTTCCACTCCTATTTTCAACAATGTCAAAACCTTAGTTTGCTATTTTTGTCAATCCTTCAAAATCTGCTGTTGTTGTTTTAGAGAAGCTAGATAACCTCTAATGCCAGGAATTTCACAGTTCAGTGGAAGAGACAGTGAGTGCTATGGGGATTTGAGGTAAAGGTAAATTAAAAAGCACAATAAATGCATTGATTAATAATGTTAATCCAATTTTGTAACTTCAAGTTAAAATGATTCTTGACTTCCACATTAGTAATACAATAATATCCACATGCTTTGGCATGACATTGAATGACTCCACAATATCCTTGCAATGAAGCAGGCCAGCATCATGCCCAACAGTTTCCTTGCCCACCCATCTTTTATATGCCAAATACACTAATATGGCTATTCTCTGCATAACATACCATGATATTTCTTGTACTTTTACATAGATCATTATATAACCTAAAATGTTTTTATCTACCAGATGGAGTTAGTGGGTAATTTTGTTAACACCCAGTTCAAATAGTTCTTCTATGATGTTTTCCATGTTTCAAGGCAAGATTTAGCTTAAATAATTTTATTATTCCATTTTTCTCATGTGATATATACATATGTCATATTATACAAACACACACACACAGAGGCATGTGTTGCTTAATGACAGGGATATGTTCCGAGAAATGCATATTGAGGAAATCTCACCACTGTTTGAACCTCACAGAGTGTAGCCAACTACACACTCAGGCTATATTGTATAGTCTATTGTTCCTAGGCTACAAACCTGTATAGCTTGTTATTATACAGACTATTGTAAGCAATTCTAACACAATTCTAATTGTGTATTTAAAGATATCTAAGCATAGACATGGTGCATTAAAAATATGATATTATAGTTTGAAGTCAGGTAGTGAGATGCCTCCAGGTTTGTATTTTTTGCTTAGGATTGTATTGGCTATACAGGCTGTTTTTTGGTTCCATATGAAATTTAAAGTAGTTTTTTTCTAATTCTGTGGAGAAAGTCATTGGTAACTTGATGGGGATAGCACTGAATCTATAAATTACTCTGGGCAGTATGGCCATTTTCACAAAATTGATTTTTCCCATCCATGAGCATGGGATGTTTTTCTATTTGTTTGTGTCCTCTCTCCTTGATCAGTGGTTTGCAGTTCTCCTTGAAGAGGTCCTTCATATACCTTGTAAGTTGTATTCCTAGGTGTTGTATTCTCTTTGTAGTAATTGTGAATGGAAGGTCACTAATAATTTGGCTCTCTGTCTATTGTTGGTGTATAAGAATACTTGTGATTTTTGCACATTGATTTTGTATCCTGAGACTTTGCTGAAGTTGCTTATCAGCTTGAGATTTTTGAGCTGTGACAATGGGGTTTTCTAAATATATAATCATGTCATCTGCAAACAGAGACAATTTGACTTCCTCTCTTCCTATTTAGATATCCTATATTTCTTTCTCTTGCCTGATTGCCAGAACTTTCAATACTATATTGAATAAGAGTGATGAGAGAGGGCATTCTTGTCTTGTGCCGGTTTTCAAAGGGAATGCTTCCAGCTTTTGCCCATTCAGTACGATATTGGCTGTGGGTTTGTCATAAATAGCTCTTATTATTTTGAGATACATTCCATCAATACATAGTTTATTGAGAGTTTTTAGCATGAAGGGGTTTAAATTGTATTGAAGGTCTTTGCTGATTCTGTTGAGATAATCATATGGTTTTTGTCATTGGTTCTGTTTATGTGAAGGATTACATTTATTGATTTACATATGTTGAACCAGCCTTGCATCTCAGGGATGAAGCTGACTTGATCGTGGTGGATAAGCTTTTGATGTGCTGCTAGATTCAGTTTGCCAGTATTTTATTGAGGATTTTCACATAGATGTTCATCAGGGATATTGGCCTGAAATTTTCTTTTTTGGTTGTGACTCTGCCAGGTTTTGGTATCAGGATGATGCTGGCCTCATAAAATATGAACAGGCACTTCTCAAAAGAAGACATTTATGTGGACCACAAATATATGAAAAAAAAGCTCATCATCACTGGTCATTAGAGAAATACAAATCAAAATCACAATTAGATTACATTTCATGCCAGTTAGAATGGCAGTCATTAAAAAGTCAGGAAAAAACAGATGCTGGAGAGAATGTGGAGAAATAGGAACATTTTTACACTGTTGGTGGGAGTATAAATTAGTTCAACCATTGTGATAGACAGTGTGGCAGTTCCTCAAGGATCGAGAACTAGAAATACAATTTGATCCAGCAATCTCACTCCTGGGTATATACCCAAATGATTATAAATCCTTCTACTGTAAGGACACGTGCATATGTATGATATTGCAGCATTATTCACAATAGCAAAGACCTGGAACCAACCCAAATCCCCATCTGTGATAAATTGGATAAAGAAAATGTGACACATATACACCACGGATAAAGAAAATGTGGTACATATACACCATGTGGCACATATACACATACACACATATACACATTGGATAAAGAAAATGTGGCACATATACACCATGGCACATATACACCATGCAGCCATAAAAAAGGATGGCACAAATATACATGACATGTACCCCAGAACTTAAAGTATAATAAAAAAATGAAAACAAAAACAAAAACAAAAACCCCCGTAGAACAAGTTTTACTTGTAACAAACCTGCACATGTATTCCTGAACCTAAAATAAAAGTTAAGAAAAATAAATAAATAAATAAAGTAACTAAAAAAGAAAAAAAAAAAAAAAAAAGGATGAGTTCATGTCCTTTGCAGGGACATGGATGAAGCTGAAAACCATCATTCTCAGCAAACTATCACAGGAACAGAAAACCAAACACCACATGTTCTCACTCATAAGTGGAAGTTCAACAATGAGAACACATGGAAACAAGGAGGGGTCATCATACACCAAGGCCTGTTAGCAGGTGGGGGGGGTAGGTGAGGGATAGCATTAGGAGATATACCTAATGTAGATGATGGGTTGATGGGTTCAGTATATGGTCATGTCATGTGTATACCTATATAACAAACCTGCATGCTCTGCTCATGTATCCCAGAACTTAAAGTATAATAATAATAAAAAATGTTATTATAATCTTATGAGACTACTGTTGTATACCTGGCCTGTTGTTGAGCAAAACACCATTCTGTGACATATGACTGTACATGTGAATAATACACTTTAATAGACCTTGCCATATTGAAAGAAATTGTAGAATTAGACACAAAATTTGAACTGTAAACTTTGTCATTTACCTAAAACACTGTTGCTTAATATGGATTATCTGCTCTGCTAATAATTCACTAATTTTGATATATCTTTTATTTGGAAGTAATGCATGCTTATATTCAAAGTAGTTTTGAAAAACAGACAAGTAAATGTAAATTATTGAACAACTGTGTGTGTGTGTGTTGATTTAAATGTAATCACAACACAACATATTTTTGTCTCTCCCTTTCATTTCAAGCTGCTCAGTAGAATAACATTTCTCCTTTCCTCTGAAAACACTTCTACCTTCTCTGGTCACTTACTTCATCACCTCTTATATGCTGTACTCAGCTCTCCAAAACTACGAGGGAGAAGAAGTCAGAGAATAATGAAGTTCTTCCTTATGTGACGTGCTTCTTATTCCCAAGCTATCTTTGTAGCCTGGACTGGCTGATGTTGAAAGCAGAGCATTCTCATGAGCATTTTCCTGGGTTCTTTAGAGGCTCCCCTGCTGGAATCCCTCAATTGTAAGTTTCCAGAAGTTGTTGCTGGTTTTCAGCAGTTCACCACATACAGAATCTCTCCACTGAACTTTACAAAAATGACCCCCAGACTGAAAATTGCTTTGAATAGTTGCATTCTGACACCTTGTATTGGAACTTCATATCAGCTGTGTTATGTTTCCATGGTGGAAAATTCCAATTAAACATTAAATTATATATAAGAAAGAAAATGAAGTTGATTTCTAGTACCAAATGCCCTACACAGAAATAACAATTGAATATATGCTTGCACATACTTTACAACCATTTTTAGGTATGTAGAAACACATGCGTAGACACATACATGCACACACATACATTACTGCAAATGTTTGTGCATGCATATGAATATGTATTGTGTGTATATATAGATATACATATGTGCAAATATATAATGTATATGAATATATGCAATGGATACATGTACACACACATCTTCTATGAATATATATGTATGTATGTATTTCCACATATAGACATTTGCAACTTGCTTTAATTGCTTAGAATTTATGGACATCTTTCCAAGTCTAAATATTAATTTACTTGGACTGGTACCTGTTATAGTTATTTTCTTTCTGCTTTTAAATTTTTTTTGACAATTTAACCAAGCAAACATTAAAAAGAGACCATCTATTATTTGGGCAAACCTTGATTGACCTGCTTAACTAGGAATCACCAGAGCCCAGTGGACAGATCATGACAGTCGTGTTAAGGAGCTCTAATGGACTGAGCATGGTGGCTCATGCCTGAAACCACAACACTTTGGAAAATCTAGATGGAAGGATGCCTTGAGGCCAGAACTTTGAGACCAGCCAGGTCAGCATAGCAAGCCTCACTTCAAAACAAAACAAAACAAAACAAAACAAAACAAAACAAAACAAAACAGAGGAGCACTAATGAATGACTCTGGCTGCCACTATCCTTGGCATGGAAAGGAAACAATATTTAATACAATGTGTATTGCTTCATCTTCTCAGTATCCCCATTGTTCAGAGATGCTGTTAACAACCACATGCACCATTTTATATCTTTTTAAATTGCTTATGTTGTCATTGCATAGATGTATCATCTGGTTAAAATTAAGAATTTGGTCATTTATATGTTATACAAAATTGCATAAAATATCTTTCTATGCATACACACACATACATACTCATGTATGCATAATATATTTTTTATTTTAAAAGCTGATTGCAGGATTTTTCAAAATACACCAATATGTATGTAAGTCATGTAAAAATAATCATTTCCAATAATTTAAATGGCTTTGTTAAGATTTTGATATGTTTTTCTCCCTGTGTTAATAGACAAAATTCACACTTTTAATTACTACTTAAATTGGAATTAATTTGGATTTATGACTTTCTGTACTATGTTTTAAATAGCACTGAGCTCTTCGATTGTCTCTTAGGATTGCTATTACAAACAGGGGAACGTCTTCCTCACACTTTTTTTGAACTCTGATTTATTTTTCAACATTTAAAAAGTATATAACTAAACAAAGAAATTTTACTTGCTTTAATTTTGGCATATATTACTAGATTTAAACAAATTTTATGTCTCTTTGACTTTTCTTGCTTTTGAATTTGTGAAGGTTCTACTCTGTCTTCTATAGCTTTATACTTATCTTCCCTATCTTCCGATATTTCCCAGCCTTGTTTTCAGTTAGTCTGTTATCTTTGTTTCTATTTTTGTATTCTATTTTCCTCTTATATTGCTGTTTCTATGCAGTTGGCAGTTTCTGGGTCTACTGTAATCCTTGCCAAGGAAGACAGCTTCTTTCACTTGCTTTTAGATTCACTGTCATAATTCACCCTGTATTTTATCCAAGTTTCCAACTATTACCACATACAAATAAGCAACACACACACACACACACACACACACACACAGAGTCATCTAGCCTATTCCACTTAAACATTCCCCACAATGTACTGTTTCCCTTACTGCTAACATAGGTAACTCTTCCTTCTGCAAACCCCCAGACACTTCAGTGCCTTCTGCTACAGGTACTCCATAACCATCAAGCTCCCTTTATTCACTTTCTTGGCTTACATTGATCTAGAATCTACTCTCAAGAGATTAGCACTTACTCCCTCACATATTACATATTTTAGGTATAGACGTTAGGAGTAGTGTCTCTTTGTTTCCCATTGTTGCTTCCAGTCTTTTGTTCATTCATCCATATCTAAACCATGTTCCTTCGGAGTCTCTCTTTCTGATTCTTTCACCTACTCTTTTTCTTTGTTACTTTTAGTCCTTGCAATTGTTTTTTGTCTTCCTCTGCACCACAATGGGTGATTTGATTATCTATGTGAAGAAACCAGCCAATACAAGAGCTTCTCAATTCCTTGACTGATGTGCCTGCACCAAACTAATCACTCTAGCTTCACCTCAGTTACTCACCTCTGAGTAACAAACTCACTCGTTGAAGTTTGTTACACTCTGAGAGTACTAAAATCACCCAAAGAAGCACTTCACTCTAAGATACATATATAGATTTAACCATAGAATCCTATTTGTAAAACTAGTTTCAAAGATTCCACAACTTAGTTTTAGCCCATTGATCTCTAAAATATCCACTTAAGCAATTCATCTGTTATACACATATACTCATAGTACCCCATACTACTTAGATTTTTAATTTAGTGAGTCATTTAATTCATTTTCATAAGATTTTGCCAATCTTACTCTTCCTATGTAAATTCCTTTGTAAACCCGATGAAAGCAGGAGCCTCCTGTCTGTCTTTGTTCACTTTAGCAGTCAGATGCCCATCAATCAAAGTCTTGGATATGTTATAGGCACTTATGCATAATTTTGTGAACCAAAAAAAGAGTAACTTTTACCTGTTGTTTCACAGAGAACACATTTCTTTCATGTTATTAAGGATTCCCGTTTGTTTTTCTTAAAAAGATTTTAATGAATAATGTTTTGAAAGATTAGTCTAAGGATTTCTTATTTTTTTCAATTGACTTGAAGCTGAGTTGTCTTCTCTTTGTTCTTTCTAGAATAAGGAAAGATATATACAGATATAGTATTTATGTGCAGTTTTATGTATGTGTCTGGATTCATCTTCTTGTTGATTTTGGAAGTCTCTAGGCAGTCTGCAGCCTGGAAACAGGCTGAGGTGCAGAGCTCTTAGGCCAATTTCTAGGCCCAGAGGATATTAATCAAGTATAATCCTGATAGACAAGACTCTACCACATTGCTTGCTCTTCCTAAAGCTTTGTTCAAATAAAAAAATTCTGCATTGCCCAGAACATTACATGTGCTTTTTCTGATCTTGCTCCTACCAAGGGAAATTTATTTGTGAAAATCTTTTACTCTAAAATGAAGTGTCATTTAAATTTCCTTCCTAATTTTATTAGATATTTTAATCTCTGAATGGATTAATAGAGATAAATAGAAGAAAATGATAGTTATTTGCCTTCCTCATAATATAGTAGAAGGTATCATGTACCATAGAACAAATTCTTACTTTATAAATATAAAAGGTAAATCACAAATCAAGGAGCAAAAAGCAAACAAACCTAACAGAAAACTACATAATGTGTCTGAGAAACTATTTCACAGGAAAACAATTAAAATTATTGTTACATGGAAAGACGTTTAAAATTTGCAAATAAAAGCAATATATGTGGCACCATTTAAACTTGTAATATGGTACCAATTTAAGCTTTTGGCCTTTCATATTTGCGTGATGTTCCCTTTGGATTTATTATCCATTCTTTTTTTAAATGTCTTTTACCCATCAATCAGGTAAATTAGGAATTATTGCATTTTCTTTTTGGAAGTGTAATATTTTGGAAAGGTACGAAAATGTCTAAAGTCTGATAACATAGAAAATGGAAAAATAATTTGCCCCATCAATTAACTTACAGGAAGTTTTTCCCATTGAGTACACCCAATAAAATACTAATACTTACGTGTGATGATGTTCTTTGTATCATTGTTAACAATGAACATTTCAACACAAACAGAATATTTACTAATATAAAAGAGATTAAATAAAAATTTATATCATAAAAGATAATGGAATACCAAAATGTTGTGAAAAAGAGTTTGGTGGGCAAAGGATAAGAACAGACGCTTCTCAAAAGAAGACATTTACGGGGCCAATGAACATGAAGAAAGTTCAAAATCACTGATCACCAGAGAAATGCAAATCAAAACCACAATGAGATACCATATCATGCCAGTCAGAATGGCAATTATTAAAAAGTCAGGAAACAATAGATTTGAGGCTGTGGAGAAATAGGAATGCTTTTACACTGCTGGTGGGAATGTAGATTAGTTCAACCTTTGTGGAAAACAGTATTGCAATTCCTCAAGAATCTAGAACCAGAAATACCACCTAACCCAGTAATCCCATTACTGGGTATGTACCCAAAGGAATATAAATCATTCTACTATAAAGACATATGCACACGTATGTTTATTGCAGCACTATTTACAATAGCAAACATATGGAACCAACCCAAATGCCCATCAATGACAGACTGTATAAAGAAAATGTGGCACATATACACCATGGAATACTATGCAGCCATAAAGAGGAATGAGATCATGTCCTTTGCAGGCACATGGATGAAGCTGGAAGTCATCATCCTCAGCAAACTAACACAGGAAAGAAAATCAAACACTACATGTTCTCACTCATAAGTGGGAGTTCAACACATGGACACAGAGATGGAAATAGCACACACCAGGACCTGTTGGGTGGTGGAGGGTGAGTGGAGGCAAATTACAAGATGGGTCAATATGTGCAGCAAACCATCATGGCACACATAAAAAAGTAGTTTGATATATACCTATGCTCATAAATAATGCAGGAGTCACAACAGCATATATGGTGTCATTTCAGTTTCTTGAGGAAGAAGTGTGCACGTGCACAAATGGAACATTTTCTGGAAATACATACAAGAAAAGATTAACAGTTTTTACATCTGAACAGCATGGCTTGGTAGGCTGGGAAAAAGGACTGTATTTTTCACTTTCCATGTTTCAGTATTGTTTACGTGTATGTGTGAGTGCACATGCATACATAATAATAAATTTTAATACTGTTAGAATGAAAACTGTACATACTATAATATATGGAAGAAAAAAGAAAATAAAAATGGTAGCAATTGTTCTAAAGAGACAAGTGCTCATGTTTTACTTTGTTTGTTTTGGTAATGTGCACATTGGGAATTTAAGGCTTAGGGAGAACCTTAAATTAGGGTGCCTGGTGAGAACAGGGTATTAGAACGACAGGGGAGCCTCATTCACCAGTTGTAATATTAAATTCTGTTTTAGATAGAGAATATACTACTTTGATTTTTGTAATTAATTACCTCTCTAATTCAGTTTGCTTTATTATGTTTTTGACATGTTCTTGTTTTCATAAATGTTTTTGTAAACCCAAAGGGGCGTAGTATTAGGTAGTACTATACAGATATCATTTTAAATATAATTCAATAAATGTATTAAATTAAATATTATTAAATAGTAGGGTTTAGATTAAGAGTAGTTTAAGCTTGTTATTGTAGACACCCTATAATTTGATATATTTAAATATATATTTAGGATTAAGAAGCCAGAGGATGTTCTTGTTCTTTTGCCACAGTTCTCACATAATTACCCTTGAATAGGGCAGTTATATTTATATCTTGGCTTCTTAATTTGTAAAATGAAACAGTAATGCCACTCCTATTAACTTCAAGTGAGATGACACTTTTGAAAATATGTAATGCCTTCTTCAAGGGCACAGAGATTATTAACAATGCAAACCCGGTTATGTCAGAAAGAGTAGTATAGGAATGCCACAGTCTCCACTTGTTACATGGATACCTTTTAGGTATCCTGATCTCCAATGCTGCCTCCTACAGGTCATTTTCCACAAAATAATTTACTGATGTATATTTTTCAAATGAGTTACTTTATATCACTTTTATGCTTACTACCTCCTATTGCTTCCTATCACAGAATTAAATCTCAGTTCCACCGTAATCTAGATGATTGGATCCGGTCTAGACCCTGCCTTACTCCCTAATCACATACTGTATTCCCTTCATGGCTGTCATGGCTCAAAGCAGCTTAACGTACTTCAAGCACAACAACATTTCTCTGTGTTCTTCTTCTTTCCACTGCCTGGAATATTTTCCTCCGGATATTTGCATTGGTCTTCCCTCACATTATTTACCTCTGCTTAGAGATCACCTCCTCCATAAGTGTTCTATCAAAATAGCCCTGCTTATCACACATTATCTCTTTATCTTAGGCAATGTTGTATATTTAAGTTTACTTGTTTATTGCCAGAATGATTCTCCCAGCATCTAAGTTCCATTTGAGCAAAGGATCTATTTTCACTAACTTATCCCCAGAGATTAAAGAGGCAAATAATAGATTCATAATACATATTTGTTGAAGGAATAGATCAATGATTATTTAAATAAATAAATGATATGTAATATAACAACTATTTAGCTGTTATATTTTCACTGTATTTTAGGCAAGTTTTTTTGTTTTTTCCATCTGATTATTAAAAATAAGGGTTGCATCTCATTTTAATAATCTATAGAATATCACTCTTATAAAATGGTAATTATTGATTCAGGCTTTAATTGAATTAGAAAACTGCAAATCCACGTTTTTCATCTGATTTCCCATCATGACAGTTGGATATGTATTTATCTTTTTTATAAAGTATTTTTTTAAAATATTGATATGGTCAATTTGAAATTGCTCAGTTTACCACTAATTATTTCTTGCCAGTGGCACAGTGAAATGTAATGATATATGTGTGCTTCCCAGACTAACATAGGTATTCGGGCACATACAATATAGCACTTCCTAATGCATCTATTTGTTGTGTTAAGGTAGCAGACGGAGGCTACAGCTACCAGGTCCTTGAAGGTTTTCTCTCATTTTCACTTAACAGCTTTATGTAGGTGCCTGAATATTGGCATCTGAACAATATATCCCCAAATGAGCTCAGTGGTGTTTTAGTAGCTTGGTAGAAATAAATTTGAAATGGTGATTTCTTGTGCCCATTTGGTTTTAGTTTTAGTTTAACTTAGTTTTGCATTTTATACACACTTGCATAAGTGCTACTATATATACCATATCCAAAGTAATACATTCTTATGATGCCTAAGTATTTATTTTACTTAAGAAACATGGGCCTGAATAAATAACATTATAAAACATTGGTGAATTAATGAACACAAATGTATTTAGATAAATAAAATGTATTCAAGCAAATAACTATTTGCTATCTATTTGTCTTTTTAAACATGCACCAGGGATTATAGGCTGAGTATTCCTTTTCTGAAATGCTTTGAACCAGAGAGTTTAAGATTTTTTTAATATTTCCATATACCTAATGAGATATCTTGTAGATAGGATCCAAGTCTGAACACAAAATTCATGTATGTTTTATATATACCTTATACACTAGTCTGAAGGTAACTTCGTGCAATATTTTAAATAATTTTGTTGATGACGCAAAATTTGTGTACATGGAAACATTAAAAAGTAAAGGTGTCACTGCCTCAGCTACCTGTGTGAACAATCTGTGGTTGTCTGGCATTACCATTATTCCTGACTCCGAAATTATGTGCTACTGATAAGTAACCATTTTCTTACACATAGTGTTTAACAGTAAAAAAAAAAAAAAAAAAAAAAAAAAAAAGAAAGAAAAAAGAAAAAAGAAAAAATACTATTAATACAGTGAAAAAATAATGTGTCAGTGTAATTAGCAGTACAGTAGCATCATAGAATACCAGTTATCAGCTTTAAATCACAGCAACAAGAAACAAGGACAGGCTTTCAGTCTTCCCCTATGATGCCGTGCTTTGATTCAAAGGTTACTGTACCGCACATTTTAATTTTTCAGGTGAGGAAGCATCAGAAGCCATTGAGGGACCAGGAAATAGGTCCCTAGGGATGAAGAGGCATTCCACTGGGTGGCTTTTGAAATGTTTCCTCTAGAGTCACCTGCCTCATTAACAACTTTTTTTTTGTCCTATAAGTATCTCTTTGCATAATGGGGAAGCTGTTGTGGGCAGGTCCAGCCTACACATGTGCCATTATATTACCCTCTGTGGGCCTGCTTGAATGTGGGCATGCGGGGGAATCTGGGATTGCACAGAAAAAATACATCACAACTAAAGAGAGCTGAGAAGGGCTTTTACCTGGTGACACGGAATGAATTCTGTGTCGTGTATCGCATTTTGACTGTGACCCACCACAAGAGGTTAGGTGTGGAATTTTTCCCTTATGATGTAATATAGGTACTCAAAAGTTTCAAATTTGGGAGGTTTTTGGATTTTGGACTTCCATATTAGGGATGCTTGACCTGTGTAGGTTAAGTGCTTACAGGTTTCATTTCACTTAATCATGAAAACAACCCTACAGACTGGGTATGGCTATTTTTATTTTACAGGTGAGGTGAGCAGGCCGGAGACAATTCAGATAACTTTGTCCAGTTTACACAGCTGATGAATAACAGAGCCAGGCTATGAACTCATGAATGACCGAAGGCCCGTAGGGTGCTCCCTGTCACCACTCTGTAGTCTTGGAAAAATCACTTAGCTTCTCTGAGCCCAGGGTTACACATCAATACAATGCAGTATTTTTTTTATCTTTCTTAACTATCCCTGTGTAAGGCTGGGTACTACAAATTTTGTCCAGCACAGGCTTCTTCCCTCAGCTTGAATCTTACGCAATGTCGTGTTACCTTTTCTTTTCTGTGAGTTTAGAAATATAATAAAGAAACAATCTCAACACTTAAAAACTAAGAAAACTTTAAAAATAAGTGATTTATTACATTTAACTAAAAATATTCCCACAAAACTAAAGGAATACAACATATATCAGGTAGGAAAGACCACTTTAAGGCTCTCACCATTCACATTCCTCTTGGAGTATTTTGACACCTTTGATGACCTGTCATTCTGCATAGAGAAGAGTATAACACAGGGAAAAGGATTCTGAAGACGAAGTGACAGAAGGTACCTGCAGAGTCCCTAATCTGAATAACTTCATGAGTTTTTGTTGTTTCTTTGTTTCTGAAAGCTTCTGAAGCATTGGGAAGCTGCCATATAAAATGACCAGTTGCACATTTGTCAGGTTAAATATGCTATATGATGGATTATCCAATTGCTAGCAAGCAAGAAAGGGGCAAAGAAGTCAGTGATTGGCCCCATTTCATGTATGGTTTCCACTGTTACATTGATTGACAACTCAACTAATAATGGATGTTTAGAGTAAAACTTCAGTTCAAAGGACTGAAATGTTAAAACAGAAACTTTCATATCTACCTCTAAAGAAACAACTGAAGCAAGCTTAGGTATTAAACTAAGAATTGGTAAAGACTGTAGTGAACTGAAATGCATACAGCCTGCCAAATAAGCCACAAATAATTTCCAACTGCTTTTTGTCAGAAAAGAATGTCGGTACAGATTTGCCAGATCTTTCTGTTGTTCAAGAGAAAGCAAGAATTTGGATATTAATCCAAACACTAATCTGACTTATTTTAATTTTCAAAGGCTAGTCACAAATTAAAATACTGTGAAAAATATTGTAAAAGAATTAAAAAGGAAAGAAAGAAATTATATCTTTAGTAAAAATTTAGTCTTCCAGTCACTAACTTGAAAATGCTGGGGTAAAGAATAAAATATTTTGTCCCTTAATTTTACTAAGATATTTTTTCAGTGTCTATTTGGATAAATAACTGTAGCCATTTATCAGAATCAAAGCACAATATATTGGCTCAACGTTGCACAGCAACTTGGGGTTTTAGGATGATGTGTATAACACTGTAAGGCTGGATATGCATGCAGAACCTAAATATATGCTACATATATTGTGGACCTGTATATTAATGTACCTGGATTTTGTAAGAATTAAAAAAGATAGTAATTTTAAATCAGCTATTAAATTTATTGTAGCAGAAGATAGATACATAAAAGTTGCTATAATATTTCTATAGTCATTTTGTAAAGTATTATAATTATTAACTAACAAAGTCATTGTATTGAATACTTAAAAAAATTGAATCCTACCTAAAAGACAGGGAGAACAGTTATTATTTTGAGCTGACTTTATCAGATGAAGAAAGAGAGACTTAGGATATGTGGAAGAAAGGTGAGGGAGAGACAGAAAGACACACACACACACACACACACACACACACACACATACACATGAGAGAGATTTATTCAGGATTAAAAAAATACACTTTGATCTAGATTATCTGATTCAAGGATTCAGATATTGTTGAAATATTCTTGTGTCAGCTCTGACATGTAAAAAGTTAGGAAATTCTCACTTCCATTTTTGAAAAAAAAAAAAAATTGAATGAAGTGAAGATCAACAACTTTTCATAGACCTGTCAGAGAAGTCAGGTTGCAGAGCAAACCACCAGTGTGAATTTGGAGAGAGAATGAAGTCAGATTCACAACTGAGATCTGCTTATTTGTAGCAGAAGCCACTGAAGCCAAAACTGGTGGGAACACTTAGATGGTAATTTTGATGAACTTCTGGAGACTATGTATATGCTAGCATGACAGTAAGAAACTCCTGGTGTCCTCAGACTAGAGGGTATCCCAGATAAGACTTTAACCCTCAAAAACCCCAAAGCATCTCATGACAAAAATTAAAAGAATAAAAGTAATATTAGAATATGATAGCAATGAAAAATAAAAAAAAAATAATGTGGTAGAAGGTGACAGGACCTTGTTCAAATGAGATTTTTTTGTAAAGAATGTCCTAGAGATATTAGAAACAAGAGTTTAAGAATGGAACAATTGACATGAAAGTACTGCAGATTTTTTGCAATGTAAAGTCAAATCTATAACCACAGAGTGGTTGAGATATCATGCAGGACATATTTATTAATGGAGAGAGGTGGAAAAAAAGGGAGAAGCCATTCAATAAGAAGGATCTTTTATATGATATCGAAATTACCCAAATTTATGATAAAGGTAATACTGGAAAGTGGGACAGTATTTCAGAACACAGATCTCCACAGAATAAAGGGAGATACTTGAGATTTTAGTATATATAGGTAACTGTATATACTAAAAATATTAGAAATATTAAAATAAATGAGCTAAGCATTCAACTTAAGAAGTGCATATGAAGATGGTCAATCTCCAGATAAATATTATGCTAATCCAAACCATTTTATAATCATTCAAGACACACACACACAGACACACACACACACGCACTATCATATATAAAGTATGCTGTTACCAAGATTGAAAGAAATTTAAACTTACATACGCTGCTTATGGGCCTGCAAAGCAATACAAACTCTTTGGAGACAAATTTTATTTTAGCTAATCAGTGTGATGGTGTCTTGTCAGACAGGCCCAGCAATTCCACGAGCAAGAATAGTGCCAAGAGCTGCATTTCCCATACTACCTTGGACTTAAAAGTTTTGTGGGTAGTCAATTAAAAATAAAGACGTGGAATCAACTTACATGACCATCAAGGATAGACTGGATAAAGAAAATGTGTTATATATACACGATGGATTACCATGCAGTCATAAAAACAAGATCATGTCTTTTGCAGGGACATGGAAGCAGCTGGTAGACATTATCCTTAACAAACTAACACAGAAACAGAAAAACAAAAACTGCATGTTCTTACTTCTAAGTGGGAACTGAATGATGAGAACACATGAACACATAGGGGACAGCAACAGACATTGGAAACTACCAGAGTGGAGGGTGAGAGGAGAGAGAGGATGGGGAAAATAACTAATGGGTACTAGGCTTAATACCTGGGTGAAGAAATAATCTGCACAACAAACCCCCATGAAAAACGTTTGTCTATGAAACAAACCTGTACTTCTACCCTTGAACTCAAAAGCAAACAGAAAATCAAATCAAAACAAAAAAACAGATGCTTAAAATGTAAAACAAAACAAAACCAAAACCAAAAATTGTCCCAGGCTCCTCTAGAGAGGGTCCTGGGAAAACGTTGTTAGTATTTAAGAATTGACTGGGCATGGTAAATTACGCCTGTAATTCCAGCACTTTGGGAGGCCCAGCCGGGTAGATCACTGGAGGACAGGAGTTCAAGAACAACCTGGCCAACTTAGTGAAACCCTGTCTCTAGCAAATCCCCATATTAGCAGGGCATGGTGGCAGGTGCCTGTAATCCCAACTGCTCGGGAGGCTGAGGCTTGAGAATCTCTTGATCCCGGGAGGTGGAGGTTGCAGTGAACTGAGATTGTGCCGCTGCATTCCAGCCTGAGGGACAGGATGAGACCCTGTCTCAAAAAAAAAAAAAAAAAAAAGCATTCAAGAACTAAGTAAAAATAAAGCAATTCTTACCACTCAGGCCCCACTGCCATAGAGAAACCCCAGCACATAGGAAAAATGAGAATGTTAACAATATTTATTGACCAAAAAAAAAAAAAAAAAAAAAAAAAAAAAAAAACACATCACAATAAGAAAGTGTCAACTGAAATATATGTAAAATAATAAGTACATAAGTAGTCGTACATTTATATAATGGATTATATAAAGTTCTCAAAATGAACAGGTAGATATAAGATAAAGGAGTGAATCTCAAAAACAAAATATAGAGCCAAAATAAGAAAGGCTACATGTTCACAAAATGAGATAACAAGAAACATGTCAAATGATACTACATTTTTCCTATAGATGTGTATATAGATAAAAAGTGAGAAATTCTCACCATATTCCATAAACACCAGATAGTGTTTATCACGCCTGGGGTATGTTACAAAGAAAAACGGCAATGGAAGCAACCTATAGAGTTTCAAATCGATCTAAAATATTTTTAGTTCTTTAAATATATCTGAAGACAAATTATTAATACTTCATGAAGATGTACAATATTTACAATTTTAAGTTTATATAATTTATATTAAATTACAGTTTATTTCTACCTAATTATATTTGAACAACTTTATTAACTTTTAAATTGATTAAATAGGATAACTACAAATTATCTGTATGGACAATAGCCACACATAGAGCATATACTCCATGATAGTGATGATTTTCATCGTTTGCTTCCAGGAACACTTTCCATATTGTTTTAATACTTTGTTCTCTAAATATAAAAATTAAATAAGCCGGGCGCGGCGGCTCACTCCTGTAATCGCGGCACTTTGGGAGGCTGAGGCAGGTGGATCACGAGGTCAGGAGATCGAGACCACCCTGGCTAACAAGGTGAAACCCAGTCTCTACAAAAAAAATACAAAAAAGTTAGCTGGGCATGGTGTCAGGCACCTGTAGCCCCAGCTACTCAGGAGACTGAGGCAGGAGAATGGCGTGAACCCGGGAGGAGGAGCTTGCAGTGAGCCGGGTTCGCACCACTGCACTCCAGCCTGGGAGACTGTTGAGTCTGTAAAAGTCTATAAAGTGGTTGTTTCTCTTGTAGTCTAAAATAAACATTATAAAATAGGTTCTACGTGTAAATCAATAAGTAATCAAAAGTTTGCTATATATGTTTTTAGATTACAGAAAATAAGTTGCAGTGTTTAGAGGAAAACTGGTTACACAACAAATAATATCATATTTATTTTAAAAAAGAGTTAAAAAAAATTTTTCTCCCTAAGTGTTGCCAGAGGGAATTTTTATGACAATTCTTATGCTCCGGGTCCAACTGTATGCATCTGCTTTTCTGTTAACTTGAGGTTCTTGAAGACTAGGGTTATTTCCTTTATTCTTGTGACCCCAGAAGCTGCACCCCAGACTGAAACATCCTAGTGGCCCTATAAAGGTGCAAATTGAAGTCATCTCAGATGCAATAAGGGGGAGGAAAGACAAATAAAAAAATAACAGTTCACAGAAAAATTCCATATTTTAGTTCTTTCATATGCTAATAAACAATGAAATGCTAGAAATCTGAAATAGCAACAAAACTAACCAAAATACATAGAAAAAAAAAAACCCTGACTGGCTCCTTAGGCTCCGTCTCTCCACTGAGGTTAGCACAATATCACAACCAAACATAAAAAGAGCCTTCTGCTATTTAAAACATCTAGGTTATCATTGTGCTTAGAAGTACTTTTAGGCTATCTTTATTATATTTCAATATATACTCCACACAATATGTGACACATCTGTTCTTTCCAAAAAATTAAATCTGCAACTGGCACTGCAGGGAGAAACATTAAAAAAATAATGATTCATTGATAAAAAGAAGAAATATGGAGGGCAAGAACTTCCAGACCACAAACGGAAAAAAGTAAGTGAAGTTCTTGAGATCAAATTGCTTTTTCTTATTAATTAAAAGCATCATCTCTGTGTCAGAGTAGATTTTCTCAGTGTGGAGAGATGCATGTTTAGTGATGTTTTTAGGAATTTCACACACGGCATATTTAGTCACAAATAAACACTTTATTCAAGGATACAGTTGGGATTGTATAAAAAGGCAATAAATTTCTATAGAGTTTGCTATTAAGACTGTAAAATTTGATGTTCTCTTACTATAGGTATTGCAGCACTGCATATCACTTACTTTTGAGTATGCTTTTACTTTCTTCTGTCCAGTAGGTAATGTGCTCTTATTAAGAGATAGTCTTTTATCATCTGCTTCCAAAATAAATAGTTAACACTCTCTGCAGTGCAGGTGTTCAACATTCTAAACCATTTCTAGCCAATAGTAGTAAAAATATGAATTTCTTTTGAGAAACTTAAAAATCATCTTTTCAGAATGATTTCCTGAAGGCATATCTTTGGGTAATATGAAAACAAAACCTAAACATATTTTTCATTACCTGGCATATATTCTTCAACAGTAGATTTATATTACAGAAAATCCTTATTTTTCTTTAAAAATTATGAACAATGTATATATACGTTTTGGCTCATCTCAATATTCTAAATTTTGAAACCAATCTCAGAGCGGATCATAAAATATCATAGCTAAATCTAAATGAAGGATTGTTGATATATCATCTAATTTCTTTAACAAGATGATAAACATGATGCCCTTTTGTCTGAAAGATGTTAGATGTTTTAGGGATGGTTGATATATGAAATGTCTCATCCTGGTCTAAGATAGTTTGCTGATTTCCATTTGATTCAGTTTCTATATGTATTTGATCTAATTAGTATAGCCTTATTGCATTGATAATGTTCACATTGAATGACTTCTTACTTTTCTCAGGTATTAATATTTGCAATATTGATGCCAGCATGTGTGTGTGTGTGTGTGTGTGTGTGTGTGTGTGTGTGTGTGTTTTCTACATAGCCAACTGCTGGTCTTTAATATTTTTTTTCTACAAATGAAGAGTCCCTGAGACATTGATTATAGCTAGTTCTTACATTTTACAATGCTGTTTGTCAAGTTGACTTGCTACAGAGAAAAGCCTAGACAGACTGAAAAATTCCATTTGTGTGAATCCAAATAACATAGTTGAGAGCAACTCAGGGTCAGTGTATTGTTCTGATAGAATAGATATTTTAAAACTCCATGATATTATAGAGATAACAACCCACAGTGACACTACTCCATGAATAGGGCATGAGACAATCTAAAGTTAGGTCATCTCAAAATGAAATAATTTTGAACTTAACTTTTCATCTCTTGTGGTAGGTAATTCCAAATTAGACCGGTTTTCTGTCAAATATTATTTTATACGTTATTACATTGCAGGTTGTTTTATAAGCAGTTTTACATAAAAACACAGACACACACACCAAAAACCTGACTATGTTAGAAAGAATCCTTCAAAAATATTGCTGAAAGAAGTAACTAAAATGTATGTTTTCAGATCAAGGAATCACATAGGATATGTTTTCTACAATAAAGATAAATCTAAAAATAATTCTTTAGAAGATAATTATATTTGTTTGTAAATTTCACCTTGACTACATTACTAATATATGCTTAAGAATGGAGCATACGAATATATCTGCATGGTTGGAAAGACTGGGAACATAATATCAACATTTTTACCAAATTTTTATAGCATTTTCAAAAGCCGTATGAGCAAATGGTAATTAAAAATAAATTCATGCTCTTTAGATGGACAGCATTATAATAATTTAAAGTCATTTATTTCAGTTCTGAGCCTACCAATATCTAGTAAATTACAGGTCAAAAAATGTTTATAAATGTAATTAAAATTTTCAAGGCATCATGTGCTTATGAACATAAAAGAGGTCACATCAGCAGTAGAACCCGACTTTGACTGACTTATTACTTCTGCTTTTTAATTGAAAGGGCTCCCTTATTATTGAGAGACTACTTGAAGAGATCTTATTAATGCAGAAATTTCACAATGCTTACATTGCTCCTCCCAGCAGCACCAATGTTCTGCTGCTCCACACCAGTCCAGTCTGGTGCTGACCTGCTTTGTGTTGCTTCATCAAATATAAAGGTTGCTGCTATTATTGTATTAAGGAACATTATTCTGTCCCTCAGTGCAGAAATGTTCTGTGCTAATGACCTCCAAGAGCCATAAAATGGCAATTCTGAGCACTGCTCTGACAGTCAGAAAATGGTCCTCCTCATGTCATGTTAATGACATGCTTTTTAGGTCTTGTGATTTTTTTGCACATTTCAGTGACACATCTATTTTGATTTTGCTCACAGCATGTTCAAGACTAGATTCAGGTGTATTAGAACTGAAATTTGCTTTAAAGTACTTTGTAGACATATGTGTGTCACATATGTTTCATCTATACCTTTTCAATAGTTTTAAAATTGAACTTTCCTAAACTAACCCAAAGCGCACGTTCCAGAAGGAACTATAAACAGATTTTAGCACTCTTTATTTCTGATCAAGCATAGGTATTACTACTTAACATAATGGATGTTAGAAATTATATTACAGGTTTAAAGATTAGTATTCAAAATGTAGGAATTGAGTATCTTTTGCTGGAAAAAAAAAATATAACCAATGCTCTTTGGAATGAGTCTCTTAAATTAGGATTCAGGGCAATCCCTTGTACAAACGATTATCGAAGAATTCTGCCTCCTGACTCTGAGTTTAAGTTTGGATGTGTGGTGCCTGAAGAATATTGATGCACTTGCCTTTAGTGAAACTTTTATTCTAGATGCTCTCAGAACACCTAAAATGATAGGGAGTTGAGGCTTTGCTGAGATTACAGAACAGGTTGTTTGACTATTTCTGTGACTGTTTACTGATAAATGTATGTACAGCGGAATTCAGTCTGTGTCTTGGTTCCATTGAACATAGCCAGAAAAGGGAAGGGGATCGGGAAATAGGGTGAGTACCTACATCGTCCTTATGTACATTTTACAATTCAAGGCTAAAAATATTTTCTAATAAGATTTCCAATAATCCTTAATGTTGAAATTAATGATGGAAATAGTACAGGTCAGTTTGCACAAGGTAACAGCCAACAAACACAATTCTAAATCTCTCAAAAACTTTGATACTAAATCTCACTTGTGGTGCCCAAGTTCTTATTCTCCTAGAATGAATTATCACAAGGTCAGTTTCACAGTATGCATGCAAATTAACCAAAGGTGGCGCACTTGACAAATACAAACTTCAACATATATTCAGTGATGTCTGCATTTCCAACTGGTCAGCTCGATTGTGTTCTTCTAGTTCCTCTGTACACATTCAAACCATTTATAAAAGGCCTATTCCACCACTTTTCCACTTGGGTCCAGGTATAAACAAACTCCTAAGAGAATAAGGTTATATCTTCACCATACGTGACAAATCTATACACAATAAAATATGAACTACCTGTGATTCAAAACACAGTATTTTTTTCAGTGTGAGATTGAGCTACAGACAATTTAGGGATATCATCAGTCAGACTCCTAAGAAATATTGGTGCTTATCAGTTTTGATATCTTAGTATCCATGCTAATTTCAGTCAATTTAATTGAAAATGAAGTGTTTTGGGCATTTTCAGTTTCTAAGATTCCTCTGGGTTAGTTATGCAAATAAATAAACCAAACAATTTATTTTTCTAAAAGTCTTGTTTCTTTCTTTGTCTGTGTGAAGACAGAAAAACTTCCTCCCCGATGTTGGTGCTAAGGTTCTATCTTGAGTTGTTAGATAAAACACAGGATGCCAGTTAAATTTGAATTTCAGATACACAACAAACAATATTTTAGTATAAGTATGTATGATGCAATGATGGAGATGTAGTTAAGAATTGCTTTTCATCAAAAATCCAAATTTAAGTGGATTTTCTTTATTTTTATTTGTTAAATCTGGCAATGCAGATTATATAAATACACACACATACACACACTCAATTATAGATTTAGACAATTTAGGGACTAAAGAATTATCTTTATTGAAGGGAGTGGTCTTTTATATATCTTTCTAATCTGTATACATTGAGGACTTGTTTATTCTCCTGAAAATTCTGCAGATACATGGTACATATACCCCTTACCCAACTGCGCTTTCCATGGATCTTTTAGTTTAAGAATGCTTTGACTTCAAAAGTCAATGAAAACTCAGAAATAAATCCTTCTCTTGGGCATCAATGTGAACTAAACTCCAAACTGACTGATTTGGAGAGCTCAGCTTCCCATCAGCTAGCAAGTCTTTGCTTTCAATTACTTTTTTTTTTTCTCTCTCTCTTTCTGTATAAAGTGTTTTAGGCCCTTTGCTCTTAATCTTGTTAACTGAATTAGTCACAAGAATTAATTTTTCATTTTACTTTTCTGGCTTTTATCTGTTCTATAAACTGCAAATATAGACTGTCTGCTAACGAAAATGTTTCTGTGTGTTGTACTCCATCTTTTTCTAGTGATTCTCTACTCTCTTTCCTTCGCAAATGTGAGATATTCTATTTTCTCATCAATTGTGTTAGGGTCCAAAAGAGCCTCAGTGCATTTCTTTATAACAGGTTGCATTTAGACATCTTTCTCTAAGGAACTCAGTAAACATTACTAACATTATCTAATTAGTCTCACAGCATACATGTAAGGCTTAGTTTTCCTACTCTTGTAGCTTCTGAATGATGAAATGACCATAAGGTCACAAACCACATTATCAGAACTTCTCAATTGTTAAAAGGAGCTCACAGAACTTACGATAGCTCCCCTAACCCTTCTCTCGTTTACAATCTAGACATGTCTTTTTTTCTGAGTTCTTCTCACAGGTTTCTCCTTTTCATAGCCCTAGTTCATGATCCCAGATAATTTATTTTTTAAATAAACAAATATCACCGTGATGTGCTATTTTTAAATAAATATATCACAGTGGCAGCAAGGACTGCACTTTATAGATTATTGGTTAACTGTGCTACTCTGTGGGCAAGTTGTACAAACTTTCTGAGCCTCAATTATTTCAAATGTGAAAACTACTTTTTTTTTTTTTTTTTCTGAGTTGTGATAGGAATGTAGAGTGCTGAATATAAAGCACTTGATATAGTCTCCACTGGTTAGAAGGTAGTTGGTAATCTTTGTTGTTATTAGGCATAAATCCTTCTAAATTTTGCCAAAGAAATGTATGTGCAAGAAAAAACATGGCAGAACAACACCTTTAGGTTTGAATTTCTGTTTGATTTGGGGTACATTATTTACTTTTATTAAATCTTAGTTTTTTCATCTATAAAATAATTGAGATAGTAATCATATCTTACAGTTGTAAAAATTAAATTACATAAAATTTGAAGATGTGCCCAGCATGGTGTGGATAGATGGGAGGCAATAAATTAATGTTAGTGAAAATATTAAAGAGGAGAATATCTTTAGAAAATTTTAGTGTCAGTCGCTTTAAAGTTCTTACTGGCCTGCAAACTTACTTGTAGATATTTTGAGCATAAAAGTTAGTAAACACAAATTATCATTTTTGTTATTAGCACTTCTTAATTATATAATTTATGTATTTTTAAAATAGTGGTTATTTGTGGAGCAAAATGCAATTCCCTGGAAAAACTTAAGGTCCTGAAAAGTTATGCTGCAATTCCAATATAAAGAAGTATGTTCTAAAATAAAATGGGTTCATGCTTTCATCAATTTCTCCAATCTGTCTGGTCTTTGGAAACTAACCTATTTGATCATATAGTACATTATACCTAGGGCTATTTATAAGTTTAGTAATGTTAATTCCCTATGCTTACCTCTAGGGGTCATCTTTAAGATTTTGTTCTGACTGCCTATTTTATAGAGACAATAAATACCACTTCCATTTTGACCCGTCACCTTGGATTTTCCATTTCGGTTTTAAAAATTAAAATTAGTTTTTATTTTTATCCCAAAGTATTATTTAATATCTTTCTCTGAATTTAGAGTTTATTTTTCATAATTCATATTAGAATGTGATGGTCAAACCACCATTTAAATAAAAATAAGAAAAAATAACTAGAAACTCAGGCAAAAGAGAAAAGAAATGGCAT